>NC_092339.1:121990000-122650000 GCF_046630445.1 Rutidosis leptorrhynchoides
GATCAAAACCCGAATCTTCCTTTCCAAAATCCCACTTGAGTGATTTGAAGTATTTATGTTTTGAGAGGAAAGTGAGAAAGAAAATGGAAAAGAAAAAGATAAATGAAATGAATGGATGGGATTTAAGATCCCAAATCTGGCACATACGCGAAATGACCAACATGCCCTCGAATCTCTTTTAAAATTGCAAATCTGGTACCAGCTCGCCCAGAATGTGGCGCCGCGGCCACAATCGTCGCGCCGCGACCAATAACATATTCTGGTGGTTTCCTTAACATGCTTCCTGGATTTGAAATCAGCTGAATGTCGCGCCGCGGCCCTTTCTGTCGCGCCGCGACCCAAGGCATGGTCTGGTGCCTTCCTTACCGTGCCTCCTGATCCTGATTTGCTTAAAATGTCGCGCCGCGACCCATACCTCCGCGTCGCGACCTTTAACTTGGTCTGATCACTTTTCGCATACAAGAACTTCAATACACGAACATGTATCAATTCCTCCATACACCTATCGTACATACGCGATACACTTGTAAATCATGTACGGGGAAAAACGAGGTGTTACAACTCTCCCCCACTTAGATTCGATCACGTCCTCGTGATCCTAGTCACTTAACCAATCCGAACCTACACGCTATGGTTCCCAAACAATCGTTCTAATCCGACTTCCACCACATTACTCATTAACCCGAAGGTAAAACCATTAACTAAATACACACTCGCACGCATTCCGAGACGTACAATCCACACAATATCCGAAGTCTACAACGATCACTTGGAATACGCGAATCCGCCATGTATCCTTCCAACTCCTCTAGGCAATTCTTCTCATAGAGTTACCCTTAACAACTAAATCGTCATTCGCGATTTATCAAAACCACAATCCGAGCACTAACCTGCTCAATTCCCCATATCGGGAAAAACTCAACCAATCTCGTACCGAGATATTAATTCCTTAGCATACCTTTACCAAGGACAACGCTAAAAGCGACCAAGTCTCAAACTAAAGTCAACAATCCGAACGTTGAAGATCGAACCACATGAATCCTTACGGATTACACTTACCACTAAACATCCTTTGTAGTGCGCAATACAACCAATACGCCACTATCCTAACATCATAAGCAATGGCTAAAACCAAAAGCGCCCAAAACGACTATGGCAACGCTAATCCTAAGGTGTACAAAATCGACTATTGTCACACCCGTAACAACATGTGAGCGAAACACGGCTATCGCATCACTAATCACATAACATGGTCCTCACGATCCCACCATCGGTGTATAAAACAACCGATAGATCACACCACACGGTCCTTACGACCCCACCATCGGTGTATAAAATAACTGATAAATCACTCAACACCGGATGAAGTCAGCGGACCCCGTCAACGGTCATGCTTCACCGATATATCACTACTCCCATGATGAAGTCAGCGGACCCCGAACGGTCATGCTTCACCAATCACATACGCACTTTTGGCCTCGAACAACGAGTAGTGCAACATCGCGCTCTGCTACACTATAGTGAACCCTTACGGATACCACTAACCATCCACACAATCAAGCAAGAACCACCTATATCAAACATAGGTACAAAAAAATAATTCTCTAAAAGAGAATCCGACACACACATCCCTTAACCGAGGGATTTCACCTTGCTCGCCAAACACGTCCATTATCTCTCAACGAGATTTACCACATTACCACCTCGGTGATAATTTCCAAATCCAACATCATAAGTACAATTTAACCAAAATTGTACTCTACCACAAATCGACCAAAACTAGGTCCCTACACGAACTCGGATCTATCCAACGCATCATCCGAAATCTCACACTAAAACTTCCTCGTGCGGGAGTGTAACTCCCCCACTTGGGCTACGTTCCATAACCGCGTTTTGTACAACCGTACATTGCTACCAAAGGTAGGCTTTACCAACAATTTGGATTCACACGACCCATCACTACATATTGCTCCAATGTTGAGCACATGAAGGATTTCAACCAATCCTTAAACACTTCGAACAAAAAGTGTACCGCAAATTACACAACTCTACTCTCGTAATCATCCAATTGCTATAGCTTGTCAAACTTCACCCAGTCACTCATGTAACTAAGGGTTTCACTTCGGTACCCTAAGTACAATGTAACCGCAACATAATCGAAGTCGAACACCACGCTAGTAGGTATAAAAGAGGCACCTAATGTCGCGTCATGTAGACTCCTTTACCAACATACATCGAGATCAAATACTCGATCTCAAAGGTTTCATCCACCCGACGAACCTCACGGTTCATCAACTTCAACACGAGAGCGAACATGCTCTAACATCCGAACACCAAAGCCCACACACATGGCTTGGTAGAAACATTTTCCAATACTAAGGAATGCTTAGTTGCACCAAGTCTTACGCCCTTCGCCCATAAATCAAAACGTCACCATAGGGTACTTCCATTAGGAACGTCACCCATATCAATAACATGCACAACACCATGCATTTAACCAACTCAAACTCAATGGTACATAATAAATAATCAAAGGACATATTTATTAAAACGAAACGTACCTTAACGTCTCCTTGTCGCACCCGTCCCCGCTAACTTGGGACATTCCGACTTACGATGTCCTTCCTCTTGGCAAACGAAGCACACCATGCCATCACCCTTTGGCATCGAACATTCCCAAGACTTGTTGTAACGACCCTGGTTTTTCCATCTTTAATTAATAATGTTTATTATTAATGCTTGTGATTTAACGAATGTATTTTATTACATTTACTCGTTACCATGATTGATCATACATGACTTTGAATGCCCGAAACGTCTTTGTGACACACGTACATTACACGAATAATACTTTCGAGTATTATTTACATTCATGATTAATTGTTATTAATCATTTTTAATTAACTAAAGTTATTAGTTAATTACTTGGGCTTTAATTGGATTTATTTGATAACTACTTGAACTTGGGCTTTCATTAGTGTTATTGGACTTAGAAGCCCAACCTACATCTTTAATGGACTTATTAGCCCAACACTTCATGTAAGTATTACTTATAACTTAACTAAATTGATTAAAGACTTATAGAATCAAGTTACTTGATACTTACAACTACTTCCCATGCAAGCACTTCATTTAACCAACTTTTGAGTCAAACACATACATGTAACTAGTGGGTATTTTCCCCCTCCCTTGGCCTAGAAGCCGTCGGCCATGAGGCCTTATGGGGAGTTCCAATTTTTTTTTTATTACATACTCACTAGTATCTTTCACATATCTCTCATTTCAAACACACACAACTTAATTGCAAATACTTCTCTCTCATTTCTCTCTCAATTTTGTAAGTGACTTGAGACTTTTCTCTCCTCTTTCTTTGTCCCAAAACCGAAGCATGTATACATACATATCATCATCATCATCATCTTTTGTTCTTTGTTTGTTGTTTGATACTTGTTAGTTGTTGTTACTTTGTTACTTGTTGTTATTACTTACTAATTATCAAGAATCAAACTTGCTAGTTTGTTCTTCATTTATCTTGTATTTACAAGAACATAAGAGAGCTTAAACTTCCAAGTTTATGTTCTACATTTAAAGTTTTAGAAGATTAAAGTTCATGAGTTAAAATCATACTTGTGTTCATGAAGTAAACTTAAAGTTTACTTTCTAAAGATCAAGACTTAGGCTTGAATCTTTAAAAGTATGAAACCCATGAACTTATTACTTGTTTACTTAGTTTATTTCTTTATATTATGCACTTTAATTTCATATTCATTGGTTTAAATGGTCAAGTATTACAAGTTAGTCTTGATCTCATACTTCTTGAAACTAAAAGTTAACTTTAAGATTTCAAGAACATGGAAGTGTAACTCTTTAGTTATAACTTCATAAACTTATGAAAGATCTAAGTTTCTATAGCTTATGGTCTACTTACTTTGTCATAATCAAGAGCTTGTAAGCTTACATACACTTTACTAGTTAATAATCTAAGTTTTGTAACTTATGGTTTCATTAAAGTAAAGATTCAAGTATTCATACTTAGGATTTAATTTAATAACTTTAGATCTAGACCTTTGGGTCTTGGATCTTCAAAATCTAACTAAGAACTATGTTCTACATCTTAAGATCTTGATTAGTTAGTTTACTTTCTAGTTTGTAGTTCAATATTACTCTTATATTTCATGTATGTGTTAAATCTAAGACTTTGATGTAACTTTGGTTCATCAAAACACTTGCAACACTTAAATGAGTTGTGCTACATGCCTTGGACTTGCACAAGTGTTATGATGGTGAAACCTTGGTTAAGATGATGCAAACACATCAACGAGTTGTACACTTGAAGCTATATGCATCAAGGATGAGAACCGTGATAAGCATCGAACCCAAGAACCCACCAGAACCTACTGTTTTACTGTTTCTGTGTCTGACCCGTACAACCTGGGCTACTGTAAAGATGATTTTCAAATATCTCTGTTTGAGTAGATAACTTTTCATTTAGGACTCCTCTTAATCCGAGTTACGGTTTAGGATTTATGGCCCTCCGATCGTCACTATGTCCATTTAACGTTGTGCTGAAAATTCTGACCTACTCGCACTTAGACCGTCGCCACAGTCAAACGAAAACGAGTTTGCTTCTGTAATTTTTACCACAACTAAAGGACTCATATACGGAGCCATGGCCACTGGTCTCACCTTATTTCAGTAGGTATTGAGGCCGTGGTGACTGACCGAAGTCAGCCTTTGTTTTAAACTTCTTTCATGAACGAAACTTACTTTACACCTTTTGTTTGATGATGAATGATGATGACCTTTAAGACCTAATTTACATACTTTTAAACCTATTGGAACGATTTACTGACTTAGTCATGTTTGACTTAGGTTGAGGACCCGTTTGGACAACCTATATACTTGCTTATTTACTGAGTCATACTTAACCGCTACTTTATCATTGTGAGTTATAGCATTCCTTTTTACTTTAACTATTTTGGGAACTGAGAATACATGTGCATTTTACGTTTTACATACTAGGCACGAGTACTTAAACTTTATATATGTGTGAGTTATACAACGGCATAAACATTCCCTTTAGCTCGGTAACGTTTAGTCATTGGTTTTTGAACCGGTGAACGCGAATCTTAGATATGGATCCATAGGGTTTGACATCCCCACTTGGGCTAGTAGCGCTAGCATTTAACGGGTGTTTAATACTTCGTATACATACGCACTTTCCAAGTGTACTTTCAGGGGGTATAAACGTTAAGTTAGTTACCAAGTGCCCACGGTTAACATATACTTTATCATACTGTTTTGAAACGCTCTTTTTAGCACTGAAATCTCGTGGCCTACCTTACATACTGTTATACTTAAACTATAGCTCACCAACCTTTGTGTTGATGTTTTTAAGCATGTTTTTCTCAGGTGCTTAAGGTTGCTTCCGCTGTATACTAGTCTTGCTGTAGACACCCGCTGCTTTAGAGATGTCACTGCATGAACTACTTTATCTTGCATTCAAACTTAATTACTTTTGAAACTATGATTTGCAACGACCTAAGGGTCACGCACTATTATATTTGCTTCTGTTCATAGAAGCATACTTTGGTTGTAAAACATTTGGCGTTGGTTATGACGTCAGCTTTTATCATGAATGCAAACTTGTTTTGAAAACGCATATAGTGTTTGACCTTGTAATGATCCTGTTGTTGATGGTCCGTACATGATGATTTAGTACGGGGCATCACGTTTGGTATCAGAGCATTGGTTGTAGGGAATTAGGATGCATTAGTGAGTCTAAGACCGACCCGATTAGGATTCACTAATAGGACTAATCTACAACTTGCTAGTTTACTTGTTTCCGTTGAACTTACTGCATGCTGCTGCTTACTTTTACTGCTATATGTCGTACGCTACTACATGATTTCACTACTGCATGATACTACTTGCTTTCGATTGCATGCTACTTTCATACAATTTGCTATTATTGCCATGCTATGTACTGTTATACATGATTTAGACTGTTGGCCTAATACGTGCTTGCTTTATGACTTACTAACATGGAAAATTTATTTTTCCTTGTTCAGATGTCGGATATTCCACCTGCTATCATTTTGGGCAGTTCAGACTCGTCAGCCACCACACCTACTGCTGCTGCCGATACATCGATCCCGTTACCTACGAGTGACCCCGGTGCTTCACCTTCCGGAGCTAGCAGCCATGCACCGGCTCCAGTGGTTACTATAGACGGAACCCAGGACCCTCTGGAGATTCCAGCTCCATCTGCCCCCGGACCCTCGGTGTCACAGCCCCGCTCCGATGAGATTGTGATTCCCGCGGAATTCGGGGAAGGTCCATTCCGTAACCGGTATCGCCATTGGTGCTGACGCGCCCCTGATGGACGTCTCATTCCGATCGGACCCGCAAGATACCGAGAGATGATGGCCGCCCGAGGAGAGCCAGTTCAGCCACCCGTGCAGCCACCACCGCATGATTCTGATGATTCTTCATCTGATGACCCATCCACAGATGACTCGAGTGATGATGACTCCGATGAAGAGGACCCTGATGCACCTGTTCAGCCACCCTCCACCCCACCGAAGAAGCGGTACCGCTTCGATGGCACCATTATTCTGGGGATCAACGGAGGACGAGCATTCACTGACGCATTTGGTCGGCGTCGTAGGGTTACTGCCCGTAAGCGGCTTGTGCCGTACCCTGTCGACCCACTCATGCGTAAGGCACCCCATTACGTACTGACTATTTCTAGAGCCAGACCGTCTACATCTGCACCACCCGCACCACTTGCACCACCTGCCCCACCATCTCCCACTGTCGAGGAATTGACAAGGGAGGTAGGGATCCTCCGAGCTCGAGTTACTGAGCTCGAGGACCAGATGTCCCATGTATTGGATATCCTACACCCACCTTCACCGTAGGGCTTTTGTATTTAGATTTCATTATGTAATCTAGTTGTAGTTTTATGTTTCACTTATGTATTATACGAACTTATACAGATGTATGCAACTTATTATTAATGAATGGAACTTTGCGTTATTTAATTCTTGCACGACAGTCTATTTACATTACTGTACGATGATTCTGTGGTATTTGTACCTAGATGCGTTATTTAATAACATGTAATGTTTTGATTCCATGTTGGTTACCATATACTGTATTATTACTATTTGCATACTGGATTTTGACTTGAGTCAAAATTTTTGTTTAGAACACCATGGCCAACGGACGATCCACACCTACCGCAGCCCAAATTGAAAATATGATCAATGAACGAGTCACTGCAGCCTTAGCGGAAAGGAACCGCCAAGCTCCACCGCCACCGCCACCGGTTATCCCTCCCATTCGTAATGGGTGTACGTACAAAGAGTTTCAGAGCTGTAAACCTCATAACTTCAGTGGAACAGAGGGGCCGGTTGGTCTCACTAGATGGTTCGAGAAGTTAGAATCTGTGTTTCGAGTCAGTAACTGTTCAGAGGAGAATAAAACCAAGTTTGCTTCATGCACGCTGTCTGATGGCGCGCTAACGTGGTGGAACACGTTGGCTCAAGCAAAAAGTATTGATGAGGCATTTGCTACTCCATGGGAGGAGTTCAAAGGGGCCCTGATTGAGGAATATTGCGCTAGGACCGAGATCCAGAAGATGGAGATGGAATTTATGCAGTTAAAGGCCGTTGGGAACGACCTTGATGGTTACAACAGGAGATTTTTGGAATTAGCCCTGATGTGTCCGACAATGGTCACCCCGGAATTCAAGCGAATAGAAAGGTACTTCTGGGGACTTCCTAAGAGCATTAAGGGAAACGTCACCTCGTCCAAGCCACCAAATGTCCCGGAAGCGATGCGCATGGCACATACTTTAATGAATCAAATCATCATCGATGAGCCGGAGAAGTCTAAGTCCGAAGCGGGTACTAGTGAGAAGCGCAAATGGGATAACAACAGGGGAAAGACCTATGACCAAAACCAGGCGAAGCGACATGAGGGTTTCAGAGGAAACAAAAACGGTGGAAACCCCAATCCGAACACAAGCTCAAACTCGAACTACAAGGGAACCTTACCACAATGCAAGCGGTGCTACAAGCACCATACTGGGTATTGTAACGTTATTTGTGAAAAGTGCCAACGGACTGGACATATCGGTAAAGACTGCAAGGTCACCACCCTGAATGTGAAGGCGAACCCCAATGGACCGAAAAAGTGCTACGAATGCGGACAGACGGGCCATTTCAGAAATGTGTGTCCAAACAAGTGAAAAGACGGTGGACCACCCCGTGGTAGAGCTTTCAATGTTAATGCAAGGGATGCACGCGAGAATCCCGACTTGGTGACAGGTATATTCACTATCAACAATCTTTTAGCTTCTGTCCTATTTGATACTGGTACCGATAGAAGTTATGTATGTAGACATTTTTGCGATAAGATTAATTGGTCGTTAGTGAAATGTCCCGTTCTTATTGATTAAAAATGTTCCATATTAATTGATTTCGTTGCGAGGTTTTGACCTCTATATGAGATGTTTTTCAAAGACTGCATTCATTTTAAAACAAACCATAACCTTTATTTCATCAATAAAGGTTTAAAAAGCTTTACGTAGATTATCAAATAATGATAATCTAAAATATCTTGTTTACACACGACCATTACATAATGGTTTACAATACAAATATGTTACAACAAAATAAGTTTCTTGAATGCAGTTTTTACACAATATCATACAAGCATGGACTCCAAATCTCGTCCTTATTTAAGTATGCGACAGCGGAAGCTCTTAATAATCACCTGAGAATAAACATGCTTAAAACGTCAACAAAAATGTTGGTGGGTTATAGGTTTAACCTATATATATCAAATCATAATAATAGACCACAAGATTTTTCATATTTCAATAAACATCCCATACATAGAGATAAAAATCATTCATATGGTGAACACCTGGTAACCGACATTAACAAGATGCATATATAAGAATATCCCCATCATTCCGGGACACCCTTCGGATATGATATAAATTTCGAAGTACTAAAGCATCCGGTACTTTGGATGGGGTTTGTTAGGCCCAATAGATCTATCTTTAGGATTCGCATCAATTAGGGTGTCTGTTCCCTAATTCTTAGATTACCAGACTTAATAAAAAGGGGCATATTCGATTTCGATAATTCAACCATAGAATGTAGTTTCACGTACTTGTGTCTATTTTGTAAATCATTTATAAAACCTGCATGTATTCTCATCTCAAAAATATTAGATTTTAAAAGTGGGACTATAACTCACTTTCACAGATTTTTACTTCGTCGGGAAGTAAGACTTGGCCACTGGTTGATTGACGAACCTATAACAATATATACATATATATCAAAGTATGTTTAAAATATATTTACAACACTTTTAATATATTTTGATGTTTTAAGTTTATTAAGTCAGCTGTCCTCGTTAGTAACCTACAACTAGTTGTCCACAGTTAGATGTACAGAAATAAATCGATAAATATTATCTTGAATCAATCCACAACCCAGTGTATACATATCTCAGTATTGATCACAACTCAAACTATATATATTTTGGAATCAACCTCAACCCTGTATAGCTAACTCCAACATTCACATATAGAGTGTCTATGGTTGTTCCGAAATATATATAGATGTGTCGACATGATAGGTCGAAACATTGTATACGTGTCTATGGTATCTCAAGATTATATAATATACAATACAAGTTGATTAAGTTATGGTTGGAATAGATTTGTTACCAATTTTCACGTAGCTAAAATAAGAAAAATTATCCAATCTTGTTTTACCCATAACTTCTTCATTTTAAATCCGTTTTGAGTGAATCAAATTGCTATGGTTTCAAATTGAACTCTATTTTATGAATCTAAACAAAAAAAGTATAGGTTTATAGTCGGAAAAATAAGTTACAAGTCGTTTTTGTAAAGGTAGTCATTTCAGTCGTTTTTGTAAAGTTATAGAAATTGAACCAAAGTTTGAATATGATTATTACCTTGTATTAGAATGATAACCTACTGTAAGAAACAAATATTTCTTGAGGTTGGATGATCACCTTACAAGATTGGAAGTGAGCTAGCAAACTTGAAAGTATTCTTGATTTTATGTAACTAGAACTTGTAGAATATATGAAGAACACTTAGAACTTGAAGATAGAACTTGAGAGAGATCAATTAGATAAAGAAAATTGAAGAATGAAAGTGTTTGTAGGTGTTTTTGGTCGTTGGTGTATGGATTAGATATAAAGGATATGTAATTTTGTTTTCATGTAAATAAGTCATGAATGATTACTCATATTTTTGTAATTTTATGAGATATTTCATGCTAGTTGCCAAATGATGGTTCCCACATGTGTTAGGTGACTCACATGGGCTGCTAAGAGCTGATAATTGGAGTGTATATACCAATAGTACATACATCTAAAAGCTGTGTATTGTACGAGTATGAATACGGGTGCATACGAGTAGAATTGTTGATGAAACTGAACGAGGATGTAATTGTAAGCATTTTTGTTAAGTAGAAGTATTTTGCTAAGTGTATGGAAGTCTTTCAAAAGTGTATAAATACATATTAAAACGCTACATGTATATACATTTTAACTGAGTCGTTAAGTCATCGTTAGTCGTTACATGTAAGTGTTGTTTTGAAACCTTTAGGTTAACGATCTTGTTAAATGTTGTTAACCCAATGTTTATAATATCAAATGAGATTTTAAATTATTATATTATCATGATATTATCATGTATGAATATCTCTTAATATGATATATATACATTAAATGTCTTTACAACGATAATCGTTACATATATGTCTCGTTTAAAAATCATTAAGTTAGTAGTCTTGTTTTTACATATGTAGTTCATTGTTAATATACTTAATGATATGTTTACTTATCATAGTATCATGTTAACTATATATATATATCCATATATATGTCATCATATAGTTTTTACAAGTTTTAACGTTCGTGAATCACCGGTCAACTTGGGTGGTCAATTGTCTATATGAAACATATTTCAATTAATCAAGTCTTAACAAGTTTGATTGCTTAACATGTTGGAAACATTTAATCATGTAAATATCAATCTCAATTAATATATATAAACATGGAAAAGTTCGGGTCACTACAGTACCTACCCGTTAAATAAATTTCGTCCCGAAATTTTAAGCTGTTGAAGGTGTTGACGAATCTTCTGGAAATAGATGCGGGTATTTCTTTTTCATCTGATCTTCACGCTCCCAGGTGAACTCGGGTCCTCTACGAGCATTCCATCGAACCTTAACAATTGGTATCTTGTTTTGCTTAAGTCTTTTAACCTCACGATCCATTATTTCGACGGGTTCTTCGATGAATTAAAGTTTTTCATTGATTTGGATTTCATCTAGCGGAATAGTGAGATCTTCTTTAGCAAAACATTTCTTCAAATTCGAGACGTGGAAAGTGTTATGTACAGCCGCGAGTTGTTGAGGTAACTCAAGTCGGTAATCTACTGGTCCGACACGATCAATAATCTTGAATGGTCCAATATACCTTGGATTTAATTTCCCTCGTTTACCAAATCGAACAACGCCTTTCCAAGGTGCAACTTTAAGCATGACCATCTCTCGAATTTCAAATTCTATATCTTTTCTTTTAATGTCAGCGTAGCTCTTTTGTCGACTTTAGGCGGTTTTCAACCGTTGTTGAATTTGGATGATCTTCTCGGTAGTTTCTTGTATAATCTTCGGACCCGTAATCTGCCTATCCCCCTGATAATGCTAAAAACGAACATATATTTCATAGCATTATTCCTCAAGAAAGACAAGCTTTTAGTTGCAATTGTTCTATTTACAAGAGATATTCGTTTAAATAATAAAAGGTGAAGACAAAAGACAGATTCGACAAATTGTAGACAAAAAGGTCCAAAGAGCTATAAAGTACAAGATACAACTAAAAAGGTTCAAAATATTGATGAGGAACGTCTCAAAATGACAAGAGTACAAGTTGCGGAACGCAAAGTACGCGATTTAAAATAATACGCGAGGACGTCCGAAAATCCGGAACCGGGACCAGAGTCAACTCTTAACGCTCGACGCAACGGACTAAAAATTACAAGTTAACTATGTATATAAATATAATATAATATATAATTAATTATATTAATTATATATATATTATATATATATATTAAAAACTGTCGGCAGCCAGAAACTCCAAGGGAGTAAATTGAAAATACCTCTCCGCGACTCGCGGAGTTTGAAGGGCTTTTTGCCGCGAGTCGCGGAGCCCCAAAAATCAAACCTGGCTATAAAACCAACCCGAATTCTGATCAAAAAATACACAATCTTTTTTCTCTTCCTCTTCATATACGTAATATATTTATATTTATAATTTATATTTTAATTTTAATTATAATTCTAATAATAAGGGTATGTTAGCGAATGTTGTAAGGGTGTAAGTCGAAATTCTGTCCGTGTAACGCTACGCTATTTTTAATCATTGTAAGTTATGTTCAACCTTTTTATATTAATGTCTCGTAGCTAAGTTATTATTATGCTTATTTAAAACGAAGTAATCATGATGTTGGGCTAATTACTAAAATTGGGTAATTGGGCTTTGTACCATAATTGGGGTTTGGACAAAAGAACGACACTTGTGGAAACTAGGCTATGGGCTATTAATGGGCTTTATATTTGTTTAACTAAATGAAAGTTTGTTAATGTTAATATAAAGATTTACAATTGGGCGTCCCTATAATTTACCATATACACTCGATCGGACACGATGGGCGGGGTATTTATATGTACGAATAATCGTTCATTTAACCGGACACGGGAATGGATTAATAGCCACTAGAATAATTAAAACAGGGGTGAAATTACATTCAAGGGAACTTGGGGTAATTGTTAACAAAGTAGTAAAACCTTGGTTTACACGCAGTCGATAACCTGGTGTATTCATTAAACAAAGTATTAAAACCTTGTTACAATTCGAATCCCCAATTAGTTGGAATATTTATCTTCGGGTATAATAATAATTTGACAAGGACACTTGCAATTTATATTTATGACTGATGGACTGTTATGGACAAAAACCAGACGGACATATTGAATAATCCAGGACAAAGGACAATTAACCCATGGGCATAAAACTAAAATCAACACGTCAAACATCATGATTACGGAAGTTTAAATAAGCATAATTCTTTTATTTCATATTTAATTTCCTTTATTTTATATTTAATTGCACTTCTAATTATCGCACTTTTATTTATTGTTATTTTATCACACTTTTAATTATCGTACTTTTTAATTATCGCAATTTAATTTTATCGCATTTTTATTATTCGCAATTTCATTATCGTTATTTACTTTACGCTTTAATTTAAAGTCTTGTATTTATTTTATATTTTACATTAGGTTTTAACTGCGACTAAAGTTTTAAAATCGACAAACCGGTCATTAAACGGTAAAAACCCCCCTTTATAATAATAATATCACTTATATATATATTTGTATTTTTATAAAAGTAAACTAATATAGCGTTGAGCTTTGCTTAAAGATTTCCCTGTGGAACGAACCGGACTTACTAAAAACTACACTACTGTACGATTAGGTACACTGCCTATAAGTGTTGTAGCAAGGTTTAAGTATATCCATTCTATAAATAAATAAATATCTTGTGTAAAATTGTATCGTATTTAATAGTATTTTCTGCGTAAAATATAAGCTATTTTATATACACCTCGTTCGACATCAAGTATTTTTGGCGCCGCTGCCGGGGATTTATCTTAAAAGCCGGAAGCGCAACGCTAATATAAAAAAAAAAAAAAAAAGATTTTTATTTACTTTTATTAAAAGTCGTTTTTGTAAAAATTACGTTTTAATCATTCAAAAATATAAAAAGAAAAACAAAAATATAAGTATTTTTAGGATTTTGTTAAATATTTAAGTTTTATAAGTTTCTTTATCTTTATTTTAATTTATAAAAATATAAATTTTATTAAAAATCGTTTATTTAAATTAAAAACAGAAAACAAAATAAAAAAAAAAAAAAAATAAAGAAAACGCGTAAAAAGTACTACCTGTCAACTGAATTACTGAACCCCGCGACTCGCGGGGTTTTCTTCTCTTTTTGCCGCAACTCGCGGAGGTCCTCTGACACACGGACAAAACCCTAATCACGGGGTTTTAATTTATTATTATTATTATTAATTACTTAATTATTATTATTATTATTAATTTTAGTTTTATTTTTACTTTTTACTTTATATTTATGTATTTTGTTTAAATAAGTTTAATTAAATTGTAAAATTAGTAGTTTTATTAAATAAATAATATAAAAATAATATTTTTATAAAAATTGTACTTTTTACAACTTTTTGTATATTTTTATATTTTGTACCTTTTTAATCGTTGTAGCGTAACATTTGTATTTTTTAGCTCATATTTAATTTTAAACTTAGTTTTAGCTATAGTTATTTTTACTCCTATATTTTTAGGCTTTGCCGTAGAATTCCTTAAGTGCCTTTTCTTTAGACTAAGATTTAGGTGCTTTAGAATTTTGCGACGCCTTTTTAAGTTTTAGTTTCTTTTTAAGTTATTTCCATTTGGGATTTAGTTTTTCTTGTAAGCTTTAATATTTTTAGACACCTTTTTACTATGTATCAATTATCATTTCAACTAGTAATTTCAATTTGCGATTATAATTTTAAGTTAGTTGTAGTAATAAGGTTAAATTAGTTAAGTATTTTTAAGTTTTTATAAGTTTCTTTTATTTTTCCGTCACCTTTTATTTTTCAACCATTTTTCTTTTTCGACCTTTTGCGACGAACTCTTTTTCTTTCTTATTTCTCGCTATTCTAGTTTTTAGGACTTAGAATTTTTTCTACTTCTTATCTAAATTTCTTAAAATTACGAAAATTTATTTTAAGTGGTTAAATTGATAGACATCAAAATTTTCTGGTTCGTAGTAATAGTTGGATTTGTACGTGGACCGGGTTATTGGAGCCAAACAGTCCTCAATTATATTGAGACCAAACGAATCCTGCCCCTCTGCTGCATCTTTTGGCTATTCGAAACGTGGGCAAAATCAGAAAAGTCTATTGATTGGATAACTTATTATAATTTTTCTTTCCTTTTTAAAACTAATAGGATATTCTGTGAATGCACCGAGCAAGACGTTCATCACCTTTTGTACGTTCACCACCTGTAACTAGATCAAGACATCGTTTAACAAATATAACCGCCGTTGATTTTTCTTTAGAATCGTCATCCAGTCGACCAAGTACTTCAGTTCAAATTTCCGATAATCCAGTTTTTGAAACAAACCTCACAATTGAGAATCCAGAAAATATTCAGGAACGGTTCATAGATCCTGAACCACTAAACTTTCCTCCGGAACCACAAATCATTCAAACAGAGATTGTTGAGGAACGAACTATTAAATCAGAACCATCTAGTGATACCGAGTCAACAAATTCAATTATGGAGAACCTGGAACCTTTAAGTATGGAAGACCGAATGAGAGCTAAACGCACTGGCCAAGGTCACGCAATTACTCATCCAGACATTAATGCGCCAGATTATGAAATCAAAGGACAAATTCTACACATGGTAACTAATCAATGCCAATTTAGTGGTGCGCCGAAGGAAGATCCAAATGAACATCTACGTACCTTTAATAGGATCTGCACACTATTTAAAATCCGAGAAGTGGAGGATGAACAGATATATCTCATGTTATTTCCCTGGACTTTAAAGGGAGAAGCCAAAGATTGGTTGGAATCGTTACCTGAAGGGGCGATCGATACATGGGACGTTTTAATTGACAAATTTCTTAAACAATTTTTTCCTGCATCTAAAGCCGTAAGACTTCAAGCAGAAATTGTTACGTTCACACAAAAGCCAAATGAAACTCTATATGAGGCATGGACAAGATATGGAAAGTTGTTAAGAGGATGTCCGCAACATGGTTTAGACACCTGTCAAATAGTACAAATATTCTACCGAGGATGCGACATCACTACAAGAAAAGACATAGATATAGCAGCTGGTGGTTCGATTATGAAGAAAACCGAAACTGATGCTTACAAAATTATTGATAATACTGCTTCCCACTCACATGAGTGGCACCAAGAAAAAGATATCATTAGATCATCTAAAGCAGCTAGAGCCGATTCTAGCCATGACTTAGATTCCATTTCCGCAAAGATAGATGCTTTCGAGAGACGAATGGAAAAGATGACTAAGGATATTCACTCAATACGAATTAGTTGTGAGCAGTGTGGAGGACCACATTTGACAAAAGATTGTCTAAATATTGAATTAACAATGGAACAAAGAGAGAATATTTCATACATAAACCAAAGGCCTGGAAATAATTATCAGAATAATTATCAACCGCCAAGACCGATTTACAATCAAAACCAGAACTATAACCGAAATATTCCATACAACAACCAACAAGGTCCTAGCAATCAACAAGTATCCAATAATACTTATAATCAGCAAAGACCGAATTTTCAAAACAAACCACCACAACAAACCGATGATAAAAAGCCAAATTTAGAAGATATGATGACGAAGCTAGTTGAAACTCAAACGCAGTTTTTCACATCTCAAAAACAAACAAATGAACAAAATGCTCAAGCATTTAGAAATCAACAAGCTTCTATTCAAAATCTAGAACAAGAAGTAAGTAACCTAGCAAGGTTAATAGGTGAAAGAAAACCGGGAAGTTTACCAAGCGATACAAATGCTAACCCCCGGAATGAAACAGCTAAAGCTATTACCACAAGAAGTGGTACAACACTTAAACCACCTGAAATACCTGTAACTTCTGATGAAACTATTCCTACTCCACAAGAACCACAACCTGATCAAGATAAGGAAAAAGAACCGGTAGTTGAAAAGGTTAATGAAGATAACACAGTTAAGGATAAACCTTATGTTAAACCATACCAACCACCACTTCCTTATCCGAGTAAAATGAAGAAGGAAAAACTTGAAGCCGAGCAATCCAAATTCTTGGATATGTTTAAACAGATAAATGTAAATCTTCCTTTCATTGATGTGATTTCAGGAATGCCAAGATATGCTAAATTCTTGAAAGATCTAATCACGAATAGAAAGAAAATGGAAGAACTCTCGGCTGTTACTATGAATGCTAATTGTTCAGCAGTGCTGTTGAATAAGATACCAGAAAAACTATCTGATCCAGGAAGTTTCACAATTCCATGTTTTCTGGGTAGTCTTAGTTCAATAGAAGCATTGGCAGACTTAGGTGCTAGTATAAATCTAATGCCGTATTCACTATACGCTAAACTAGACCTTGGAGAATTGAAACCAACCAGAATAAGCATACAACTAGCCGATAGATCAATAAAATATCCTAGAGGGATAATGGAGAACATGCTAGTTAAAGTTGGTACTTTAGTATTTCCAGTAGACTTTGTTGTTTTAGACATGGAAGAAGATTCTCAAGTTCCTCTCATATTAGGAAGACCATTCTTAAACACGGCTAAAGCAATGATAGACGTGTTCGGTAAAAAACTGACCCTAAGTATAGAGGATGAGAGTGTCACCTTTTCAGTTGATAGAGCAATGCAACAACCACAATCTGCAGATGATAAATGTTATTATATTCAAACTATAGATGCACATGCAGAATTATTAGAAGAATTTCCAGAATTACAAGGAACAGGAGAATGTTCTTTAGGAGAAGGAAATGAACCAATTGATGAAGCTGAAATGTTAGCTACACTTATAGCTAATGGATATGAACCAACAACAGAAGAAATTCAAATGCTAAAAGAAGAAGACAGATATCGATATAAATCATCGATAGAAGAACCTCCGAAATTAGAGTTAAAGCCACTTCCAAACCATTTGGAATACGCTTATTTACATGGTGAATCTGAATTACCTGTAATAATATCGTCTTCTCTTACTGAAAATGAGAAATCACAACTCATTTCTGTGTTGAAAGCTCATAAACCAGCCATTGCATGGAAGATTCATGATATTAAAGGAATAAGTCCTTCGTATTGCACACATAAAATCCTTATGGAAGAAGGTCATAAAACGTATGTGCAACGCCAACGAAGACTGAATCCTAATATGCAAGATGTAGTTAAGAAAGAGATTATTAAGCTGCTAGATGCAGGTTTGATATATCCAATTTCTGATAGTCCATGGGTAAGCCCAGTTCAATGCGTGCCTAAGAAGGGTGGCATGACTGTCATTACAAATGAGAAAAATGAGCTTATTCCTACTAGGACTGTAACAGGATGGCGTGTATGTATTGATTATAGAAAATTAAATGACGCCACCAGAAAAGATCACTTTCCCTTACCTTTCATAGATCAAATGTTGGAAAGATTAGCCGGAAATAGTTACTATTGTTTTCTAGATGGATTTTCCGGATATTTTCAAATTCCAATAGCACCCGAAGATCAAGAGAAAACCACATTCACGTGCCCTTATGGTACTTTTGCTTACAAACGCATGCCATTTGGACTTTGCAACGCCCCTGCAACCTTTCAAAGGTGTATGATGGCGATTTTTCACGACATGATAGAAGAATGCATGGAAGTATTCATGGATGACTTTTCAGTCTTCGGTGATACATTTAAGTCATGTCTAGTTAATCTGGAACGAATGCTAATTAGATGCGAAAAATCAAATCTAGTACTTAATTGGGAGAAATGCCATTTCATGGTTAAAGAAGGCATCGTTCTTGGACATAAAATTTCAAAAGAAGGAATTGAAGTGGATAGAGCTAAAGTAGATGTAATTGCTAAACTTCCACATCCCACCAATGTTAGAGGAGTTAGGAGTTTTCTAGGGCATGCCGGTTTTTACCGACGTTTCATAAAAGATTTTTCTAAAATTGCCACTCCTATGAATAAACTCCTAGAAAAGGATGCGCCATTCATCTTTTCAGATGAGTGTATCAAATCTTTTAATATTCTTAAAGAAAAACTCACTAATGCACCGATCATGATAACACCAAATTGGAATCTACCATTTGAACTAATGTGCGATGCAAGTGATTTTGCAATGGGAGCCGTTTTAGGACAAAGGATTGAAAAACGATTTCAACCTATATATTATGCTAGTAAGACATTACAAGGAGCACAAACGAACTATACAACTACTGAAAAAGAACTCCTTGCTATTGTCTTTGCTTTTGATAAATTTCGATCATATCTCGTTCTAGCAAAAACGGTGGTCTATACCGACCATTCTGCTCTTAGATACCTATTTTCAAAACAATATGCTAAACCAAGATTAATCCGTTGGATCTTACTCTTACAAGAGTTTGATATTGAAATCCGAGATAAAAAAGGAGCAGAAAATCTCGCCGCTGATCATCTTTCTCGTCTTGAAAATCCCGAATTAGAAGTTCTGAATGAATCGGCCATACAAGACAACTTTCCTGATGAATATCTATTGAAGATAGATTATAAAGAAATCCCATGGTTTGCAGACTATGCAAACTACTTAGTTTGTGGATTCCTTGAAAAAGGATTATCGTACCAAAGACGAAAGAAATTCTTCAGTGATATAAAACACTATTTCTGGGAAGATCCACATCTGTTTAAAAGTTGTCCCGATGGAATAATACGCCGATGTGTATTTGGAGATGAAGCGAGTAAAATTTTAAACCATTGTCACACAGGACCAACAGGAGGGCATTATGGGCCTCAACTAACAGCAAGAAAAGTTTATGAAGCTGGATTCTATTGGCCTACAATTTACAAAGACGCACACCTTCTTTGCAAATCCTGTGATGCATGTCAAAGGGCCGGAAAAATAAGTCAACGTGATGAAATGCCACAAAATGTCATCCAAGTATGTGAAGTATTTGACATTTGGGGTATTGACTTTATGGGTCCATTTCCAAAATCTCATAATAATCTATATATACTCGTAGCCATTGATTATGTATCTAAATGGGCGGAAGCACAAGCTCTCCCAACTAACGATGCACGAGTTGTAGTCAACTTTTTAAAACGTCTTTTTGCAAGGTTTGGAACACCGAAAGCTTTAATAAGTGATCGGGGTACTCATTTCTGTAATAATCAACTTGAGAAAGTTCTTAAAAGATATGGAGTAACTCATAAAATCTCCACCGCATATCATCCACAAACAAGTGGACAAGTTGAAAATACAAACCGAGCTTTAAAACGTATTCTAGAGAAAACCGTAGGATCAAATCCGAAGGAATGGTCCATTAAATTGGAGGATGCACTCTGGGCTTTTAGAACAGCCTACAAAACTCCAATTGGAACCACACCTTTTAGACTTGTTTATGGAAAAGCATGTCATCTTCCAGTAGAAATTGAACACAAAGCATTTTGGGCTTTGAAGACATGTAATCTTGATTTACATGAAGCCGGACGTCTACGATTAAGTCAACTAAACGAATTAGAAGAATTAAGACATGAAGCATACGAAAATTCGTTAATATATAAAGAAAGAACGAAGAAATGGCATGATAAAAGAATCAGAAATTCAAAAGAATTTAAAGAAGGAGACAGAGTTCTTCTTTTCAATTCACGATTCAAGCTATTTCCTGGAAAATTGAAATCAAGATGGTCTGGACCATTCATAGTCAAAAGAGTTTTCCCATACGGAACGATAGAATTAATAAATTCAAATGGGATTGAATTTAAAGTTAATGGTCACAGAGTTAAACATTACATACATGGTCCGATGGAAGTCGACAACGAAGTTAATCACAATTTCGACACCACAGCTAACTAAGTGTGGGGAGAATCAAGTCTTTAAAGGATAATATGTATTTCTGTTAGAGTTAGATTGTCTGTTTTCGTGTAGTTCTCGAAAATGGAACACGTATGGTCTTTCCCTAGCAGACCCTAAAGAACTAGTCTTCTCCCCCCATTCTGAATTTTTATTTTTTTTTAGGTTTTTACGAAATGAAGACTGCCTGTGAACTAAACCATGGTCTAATGCTACACGCTTTGATCACTAAACGTAATAATGACATACTACCGAGTGAATTAGTATCAGTAATCAGAGAAAGAATGGACGGAGTTAGAAAAGGATCCAGATGCGAAGATAATAAGTTACAATTTGGTAAAGGAAAATCAAAATCCGCAGCAAAAAGAAGAGCACGACACCTAGAAAAATGTCACAAATGCGGAAAATGGTCACATGGAGGTAAATGTTCAAATAATCAAACCTATTCAAATACCGAATTTGTTACTTTATGCAGAGACGGACCGTTCATATGTTTAGAAGAAAAGACAATGAATGCTCGAGGTTACGCCTATGCAGCCATGGAAGACCAATTAAACCGACTATCTTATGAATATAATAGATCATATAACTAAGAAATCTATTTCACAGGTATGTCTGTACAGTTTTTATTTTTATTTTTATTTTTAACCTTTTGATAATAAACGCTAATTTGTTCGCTAAAAAGTATTAAATTGATATTAAATAAAATTAGGTTTGGCGACCGAAATTATTGATATTGTTCAAAAATTTATTACATCACTGCGAAATTTAACGTTTATTCTTAAGGTATAAATATCTTTAATCAATCAAACCAAAATATTTCAAAAATTCGTCATGAGTTAAATTAGGTCTTGGAACCGAAATTACTTTACCGAAAAGAGGGGCGCATATTTTTGATAATATTTGATTGATTAAAGTGGGATAAAAAGACAAAAAGATTTTTAATTTTTTTTTTTACCATGTTTTTAAAATTAATATTTAAATCTTAAATTAATATTGTAAACTTTGTAAAAACAATATTTTTAAAATTGTAAATATTTGAAAAATTAATATAAGTTTGGTATGAATTTATGAATTTTTAAATTAAGTTTGGTGTGAATTTTTAATTTTTAAAATATGAAATTTTAATTTTATGCATTTTAAATTTTGAGTTTGGTGTGAATTTTTAATTTTAATTTTGAATTTTATATTTAAGTTGTGTGAATTTAAAAACAAAAATTTACTTTATCTCATTAAGTTAAGAATATGATTTTTAAAATTCGTCGTAAGTTGAAGACTAGGTCTTTGAACCGAAATTGCTTTACCCGAGGGAGGGACGAGAACTTTTATTATCATTATTTTCAATCTTATTGATTTAAAGTATGCCAAAAACATTAAAAAACCCAAAAATCTTAGCTTTTAAAACAATCGCTACAAAAAGACAAATTTTAAAATTTTGTCGAGGAACGGACTAGGACATCGATCCGAAACGACCTCGTCCTAAATAACAAGGGAAACAAAATTTTAAAATTAATTTCTTAATTGTTTTATAAGTTAAAGATTATAAAAAAAAAAAAAAAAAAAAAAAAAAAAAAAAAAAAAAAATAACTCCGCGACTCGCGGAGTTTTAAGTTAAAACCTCCGCGACTCGCGGAGGGACCAAATTACAGAAAAAAATAAAACAGCTGCACACGACTGATCACTCACACACACACAAAAACACAGAAATATACAGCTCGAAAAAACCCCCGAAAAACCCACGAAAATCATCCCAAAAACTCGATTTTTCACCGTTAATCTTCAAATTTTTCACTACAATCATGTTGAGAAGGATGATATCTAGGAACTACTCAAGAAAACAGGTACAATTACACCCCAAATCACCTTTAAATCCGAATTTTAGTGTGTTCTTGAGCATATTTTCATAATTTGAATTTTGTTAATTTTTAGTGTAATTAGTGTTAAATTGTTAGTATATTATGCATGTATAACCTAGATTGATGCTTGTTAACATGATTTGAAGCCAAAAACTTCAAAATCTTTAGAATCTAGGGTTTGTGTTCTTGAGCAATTTGGGGCTTTTTGATATAAACAGGTTATGGCCGATTTTTGTCATGAATTGTTGCTAAATTAAGTAGTGTAACATGTTTAGATAGTTAATTGATCCAAACTTTGAGCCTAAACATGTTTTTGAGAATTAAAGTAGACTTTTTAAGTCTAAAAATTCATGAACTTGGATAATTTGATATAAAGGCCATTTGAAACTTGTCTCATTGCTAGTAGTGATTATTTTGGCATGTTATTTGAGATAAATGCTTATGAACTTGATGTACATTTTTCGTATAGGCTTATTTGACAAAGTGTAGACTTGACAAAAATATGAAAATGAACACTAGTTTGATTTGAATGCCATGTAACAAGTGTTTAATTGTTATAATAATTATTGTTGACATATTTAAGAGTTTAAATGTGATAAAACATTGTACACATTTTCGTATGTAAAAGTGTAGAATTGTTATTGTTAAGAAAATGTGTATAAAATGTGTTATGAATTGAACAGGTCATCATAATTGTTTCAAGTTATTATTTTGCTAACACTAATGCATATTTGGATGCACAAATTTTGTGTTTAATGTGTTTTGCAGAAAGCCGATACTGGAGGTTCAGGAGCATCATCGTCCAGGCAACCAGAGCCCGAACCGGAAATGTTTCATGAACAAGAACAACATATGCAACAAGAAGAAGAAGAACAGGAGGAGCAACATATTCCATATTACGATCAAGATCAATTATTCGTGAATCAGTTTCGTCAATTCGCTCCACATCAAAGGATTCTGAGTTTAGACATTAATGAAGATCAGTTACACCCAAATCTGAGATTTGATAGATGTTGGATAGAGTATCCAGATTATCAAAAGAACATGCACATTCTCTACTTTAAGGTTGTTGAAATGCCAAGGGCAATTGACTGGGTACCTTTGGAAACAGTTGACCTTGCCGAACCGATTCGGCAATTATTGGTGCAAAGGTATGGTAATTCTCAGTTTAACGATTGGATGCGCCTATTTTCCATTCGTAGAACCATATATAGGGAATGGTGTATAGAATTACTTAGTACTAATAAGTTAAACAGTGATGTTAGGAGGATAGATGATAGAAGCTTTATTAGATTTCTTTTAGGTGGACGCATGTACAGAATGTCCATGATAGATTTAGCCAGGGCCTTACAGATTTACACCCCTGCTGAACTTTTGAGCCCCGACTGTAATAGCCTGATTGCCCAAGGAGAAAGGGTAGATAGGGAATTTGATGTTAACGCTGTCTGGAGGCGTATGTCCCACTTTAATGAATTTCACGCCAGTGGAAATCATACATACTTAGATATAGACAGAGCTGAACTCCGGGTTATTCATAGATTCTTAGCAAACACAATTACACAAAGGGGTAGGAATAAGGAGAAATTGACCGTAAACGATTTGTTCTACCTCAAGTGTATTAGAGACCCGAGGAGTTTCGTTAACATTCCCTATTGTGTTGGCTATTATCTCGCTAATGTAGTTTCGGGGATGAAATCGGGGAGTATTATAGGTGGTGGTATTTTCATTACTCTCATTGGAGAGTATTTAGGTGTAGATAAGCACCAAGGGGGTCCAATGAACGAAATAGAGGATGGAGGTGAAACCATAAGTTCAAACCTTTATCACGGTGCAAGGGTATTATTGATGAGACGTGGTCGGGTACATCGATACGAGGGACCTCAGCGACAGGTAGAGAGAGGTTCGGATGACGAGATGGAGGAGGCGAACAACATTATAGGAGTTGTTCGGGAGACTGCTCTTGATTTAGGTATTCGTATGGAGGATGAATACATGACGAACTATGATAGGCATATGCAGTACGAGGCATGGCAACGCCGGAATGACTACGAGCATTCCCGGCAACGAGAGCATGACCGATGGGATTATCATCAGCGCCAAATTATAAGCCAGTTGCAGCCTGGTGAGATGTATTATCCGACCCGACCCGCATACTATCCCGCACATCAGCCAGAGATGAGACCACCCTATGATTCATATGATTATGACGCAGCATACCAGTACACCTATAATCAGCCATGGAACCCGGACGCGAACATGAATTGGGATCCATATCCTAATTTCCCTCCTAACCCACCTCCTGATCAGTAGATATAAGTGGTAATTTTTATTTTTATTTTAAACACTTAACATTTTATTATGTTTATGTAATGTTGGATATTTTATTATTATTGTGTACTAATATTTTTCTTATAGTTTGAAAGTGGGATGCCAAAGTTCCATTTCAAATTGCATGTATGATTATATTTGTATTGTATGTATTCTCTTTTATGCACAAAACAGGGTAAAACAACGCGTTTTCAAAGACTGGCATTAAGTTCAGCAAAAGCAAGTAATTTTGACGACAATGATGCAAAATGTATGTGAAATAACAACAAGACGGAATGAACAAATGACGTGCACCATTTATCATTCAGCAAACAAACGCCAATATATTTGGAAACTTTGAAGAGATGGATCTACACGATGAATCAATTCCATCATTAAAAGGAAGTAAAGTCTTCCGAAAAAGACACGCGCTTCTTGATTTAGGTCATGAAGTTGTCGTTCAGACCAGCTGTAGGTTGACGAAAAATCTAGAAAAGTCATCACTAAAATCAGCAGGAAATCCACGGACCTCAGCATTAAACAGGGTCGCCAAGTGGTCAGATTTATCCTAACCATGAGAAGGATTTATCTCGTACAATGGGGAGGCACCGTGCAAATTAGCTGGATAAGACTAATGAATCAGATCCCCAGAAAGGATAATCTCCTTAAAGATTAAAAATCAGCTTTTAAGACTGATATTACTCAATCCTAGAGATTGACCTTAAAGATTGAGAATTACAAACTCATGGAATTCGATGATATCTAAACTCGAGCTTGAACGAGAAAATATTTTGATCAAAAATACAAACCGATTTGTTTTCTGAAAACCCTATTTTCAATGCGTTCATTACCATTGAACGTAAAATCCTAGGAATTCACCTGGAATTCATTAGGTCACCTGAACTAAATCGGGTGTCAACCGTAAGAACGGTGGTTGCATAACATGGTCAAAGACAGGACCTTGTGCCAGACCGACAAATTATAAGGGTGAGCTTTACTATTGCTCCTACCAAAGATAGTAATTGCGTCCGACACGTTATAGACCATAATCAAAAGCATGTCACGGGACATTGCCTTAACAGTTGCTTGTTCAACGCTTTCCTTTACAACCGGACGGTAGTTTGCCGAAAGGTAATATACGGAACAAGTAAACTGGACGTGTTGCTTTCCAAATACAAGGTTAGCAAGTGGGTGACACAAAACCGCAAGTTTTGAGCTAAAATTTTCAAATCTGAAACCCACCAAACCCACAAAAATATTTTGCAAACACCGGTAAAGGGTTATTCCGGAAAACTTATCTAGGGTAAAAACTAGATTTAATTTTCAAAAGATCAAATGTTTTCATAAAGATCCAATTTCCTTAATGGATCTAAATTTTTATAGTCATGTGGGACTGTAAACCATATCGTCACTACCATTGTTTATACCGCCGTATAGAAATCACTGATGTACAAAGTATGAAGAATAAAGAAGTGATTCTAGTATTTCAAGACAATATTGCTTGAGGACAAGCAACGCTCAAGTGTGGGAATATTTGATAATGCTAAAAACGAACATATATTTCATAGCATTATTCCTCAAGAAAGACAAGCTTTTAGTTGCAATTGTTCTATTTACAAGAGATATTCGTTTAAATAATAAAAGGTGAAGACAAAAGACAGATTCGACAAATTGTAGACAAAAAGGTCCAAAGAGCTATAAAGTACAAGATACAACTAAAAAGGTTCAAAATATTGATGAGGAACGTCTCAAAATGACAAGAGTACAAGTTGCGGAACGCAAAGTACGCGATTTAAAATAATACGCGAGGACGTCCGAAAATCCGGAACCGGGACCAGAGTCAACTCTTAACGCTCGACGCAACGGACTAAAAATTACAAGTTAACTATGTATATAAATATAATATAATATATAATTAATTATATTAATTATATATATATTATATATATATATTAAAAACTGTCGGCAGCCAGAAACTCCAAGGGAGTAAATTGAAAATACCTCTCCGCGACTCGCGGAGTTTGAAGGGCTTTTTGCCGCGAGTCGCGGAGCCCCAAAAATCAAACCTGGCTATAAAACCAACCCGAATTCTGATCAAAAAATACACAATCTTTTTTCTCTTCCTCTTCATATACGTAATATATTTATATTTATAATTTATATTTTAATTTTAATTATAATTCTAATAATAAGGGTATGTTAGCGAATGTTGTAAGGGTGTAAGTCGAAATTCTGTCCGTGTAACGCTACGCTATTTTTAATCATTGTAAGTTATGTTCAACCTTTTTATATTAATGTCTCGTAGCTAAGTTATTATTATGCTTATTTAAAACGAAGTAATCATGATGTTGGGCTAATTACTAAAATTGGGTAATTGGGCTTTGTACCATAATTGGGGTTTGGACAAAAGAACGACACTTGTGGAAACTAGGCTATGGGCTATTAATGGGCTTTATATTTGTTTAACTAAATGAAAGTTTGTTAATGTTAATATAAAGATTTACAATTGGGCGTCCCTATAATTTACCATATACACTCGATCGGACACGATGGGCGGGGTATTTATATGTACGAATAATCGTTCATTTAACCGGACACGGGAATGGATTAATAGCCACTAGAATAATTAAAACAGGGGTGAAATTACATTCAAGGGAACTTGGGGTAATTGTTAACAAAGTAGTAAAACCTTGGTTTACACGCAGTCGATAACCTGGTGTATTCATTAAACAAAGTATTAAAACCTTGTTACAATTCGAATCCCCAATTAGTTGGAATATTTATCTTCGGGTATAATAATAATTTGACAAGGACACTTGCAATTTATATTTATGACTGATGGACTGTTATGGACAAAAACCAGACGGACATATTGAATAATCCAGGACAAAGGACAATTAACCCATGGGCATAAAACTAAAATCAACACGTCAAACATCATGATTACGGAAGTTTAAATAAGCATAATTCTTTTATTTCATATTTAATTTCCTTTATTTTATATTTAATTGCACTTCTAATTATCGCACTTTTATTTATTGTTATTTTATCACACTTTTAATTATCGTACTTTTTAATTATCGCAATTTAATTTTATCGCATTTTTATTATTCGCAATTTCATTATCGTTATTTACTTTACGCTTTAATTTAAAGTCTTGTATTTATTTTATATTTTACATTAGGTTTTAACTGCGACTAAAGTTTTAAAATCGACAAACCGGTCATTAAACGGTAAAAACCCCCCTTTATAATAATAATATCACTTATATATATATTTGTATTTTTATAAAAGTAAACTAATATAGCGTTGAGCTTTGCTTAAAGATTTCCCTGTGGAACGAACCGGACTTACTAAAAACTACACTACTGTACGATTAGGTACACTGCCTATAAGTGTTGTAGCAAGGTTTAAGTATATCCATTCTATAAATAAATAAATATCTTGTGTAAAATTGTATCGTATTTAATAGTATTTTCTGCGTAAAATATAAGCTATTTTATATACACCTCGTTCGACATCACCCCCACTTCACTCCAACAAATTGGAGACCTGCACTTTCTGCCATAAAGTGCTTCAAACGGCGCCATCTCAATGCTTGAATGGTAGCTGTTGTTGTAGGAAAATTCTGCTAACGGTAGATGTCGATCCCAACTGTTTTCGAAATCAATAACACATGCTCGTAGCATGTCTTCAAGCATTTGTATTGTCCTTTCGCTCTGCCCATCAGTTTGTGGATGATAGGCAGTACTCATGTCTAGACGAGTTCCTAATGCTTGCTGTAATGTCTGCCAGAATCTTGAAATAAATCTGCCATCCCTATCAGAGATAATAGAGATTGGTATTCCATGTCGTGCTAACTTCTCCATCTTGTCATCTTCTCTTATTGGCGGGAAGTGTGCTGATTTGGTGAGACGATCAACTATTACCCAAATAGTAGCAAAACCACTTGCAGTCCTTGGCAATTTAGTGATGAAATCCATGGTAATGTTTTCCCATTTCTATTCCGGGATTTCGGGTTGTTGAAGTAGACCTAATGGTTTCTGATGCTCAACTTTGACCTTAGAACACGTCAAACATTTTCCTACGTATTTAGCAACATCGGCTTTCATACCCGGCCACCAAAAATGTTTCTTGAGATCCTTGTACATCTTCTCCGTTCCAGGATGTATTGAGTATCTGGTTTTATGAGCTTCTCTAAGTACCATTTCTCTCATATCTCCAAATTTTGGTACCCAAATCCTTTCAGCCCTATACCGGGTTCCGTCTTCCCGAATATTAAGATGCTTCTCCGATCCTTTGGGTATTTCATCCTTTAAATTTTCCTCTTTTAAAACTCCTTGTTGCGCCTCCTTAATTTGAGTAGTAAGGTTATTATGAATCATTATATTCATAGATTTTACTCGAATGGGTTCTCTGTCCTTCCTGCTCAAGGCATCGGCTACCACATTTGCCTTCCCCGGGTGGTAACGAATCTCAAAGTCGTAATCATTCAATAATTCAATCCACCTACGCTGCCTCATATTCAGTTGTTTCTGATTAAATATGTGTTGAAGACTTTTGTGGTCGGTATATATAATACTTTTGACCCCATATAAGTAGTGCCTCCAAGTCTTTAATGCAAAAACAACCGCTCCTAATTCTAAATCATGCGTCGTATAATTTTGTTCATGAATCTTCAATTGTCTAGACGCATAAGCAATCACCTTCGTTCGTTGCATTAATACACAACCGAGACCTTGCTTTGATGCATCACAATAAATCACAAAATCATCATTCCCTTTAGGCAATGACAATATAGGTGCCGTAGTTAGCTTTTTCTTCAATAACTGAAACGCTTTCTCTTGTTCATTATTCCATTCAAATTTCTTCCCTTTATGCGTTAATGCAGTCAAGGGTTTTGCTATTCTGGAAAAGTCTTGGATGAACCTTCTGTAGTAACCAGCTAGTCCTAAAAACTGGCGTATGTGTTTCGGAGTTTTCGGGGTTTCCCACTTTTCAACAGTTTCTATCTTTGCCGGATCCACCTTAATACCTTCTTTGTTCACTATGTGACCGAGGAATTGAACTTCTTCCAACCAAAATGCACACTTTGAAAACTTAGCGTACAATTCTTCCTTCCTCAATACTTCTAACACCTTTCTCAAATGTTCACCGTGTTCTTGGTCATTCTTTGAGTAAATAAGTATGTCATCAATAAAAACAATGACAAACTTGTCAAGGTATGGTCCACACACTCGGTTCATAAGGTCCATGAACACAGCTGGTGCATTAGTTAAACCAAATGGCATGACCATAAACTCGTAATGACCGTAACGTTTTCTGAAAGCAGTCTTTGGAATATCATCTTCTTTCACCCGCATTTGATGATACCCGGAACGTAAGTCAATCTTTGAATAAACAGACGAGCCTTGTAGTTGATCAAATAAGTCGTCGATTCTCGGTAGTGGGTAGCGGTTCTTGATGGTAAGTTTGTTCAACTCTCGGTAGTCGATACACAACCTGAATGTACCATCTTTCTTCTTGACAAACAAAACAGGAGCTCCCCACGGTGATGTACTTGGTCGAATGAAACCACGCTCTAAAAGTTCTTGTAATTGGCTTTGCAGTTCTTTCATCTTGCTGGGTGCGAGTCTGTAAGGAGCACGAGCTATTGGTGCAGCTCCTGGTACAAGATCTATTTGAAATTCAACGGATCGCTGTGGGGGTAATCCCGGTAATTCTTTCGGAAATACATCGGGAAATTCTTTTGCAATGGGAACATCATTGATGCTCTTTTCTTCAGTTTGTACTTTCTCGACGTGTGCTAGAACAGCATAGCAACCTTTTCTTATTAGTTTTTGTGCCTTCAAATTACTAATAATATGTAGCTTCGTGTTGTCCTTTTCTCCGTACACCATTAAGGGTTTTCTTTTTTCTCGTATAATGCGAATTGCATTTTTGTAACAAACGATCTCTGCTTTCACTTCTTTCAACCAGTCCATACCGATTATCACATCAAAACTCCCTAACTCTACTGGTATCAAATCAATCTTAAATGTTTCGCTAAATTTCTCGATTTCGACATATATTATCTGCTGAAATTAATTTACCATTTGCTAATTCGAGTAAAAATTTACTATCCAAAGGCGTCAATGGACAACTTAATTTAGCACAAAAATCTCTACTCATATAGCTTCTATCCGCACCCGAATCAAATAAAACGTAAGCAGATTTATTGTCAATAAGAAACGTACCCGTAACAAGCTCCGGGTCTTCCTGTGCCTCTGCCGCATTAATATTGAAAACTGATGAAGTGCGAGGTGTATATAAAATAGTTATTATTTTACTAGGAAATACTATTAAATACGATACAATTTTACACAAGATATTTATTTATTTATAGAATGGATATACTTAAACCTTGCTACAACACTTATAGGCAGTGTACCTAATCGTACAGTAGTGTAGTTTTTAGTAAGTCCGGTTCGTTCCACAGGGAAATCTTTAAACAAAGCTCAACGCTATATTAGTTTATTTTTATAAAAATACAAATATATATATAGGTAATATTATTATTATAAAGGGGGGTTTTTACCGTTTAATGACCGGTTTGTCGATTTTAAAACTTTAGTTGCAGTTAAAACCTAATGTAAAATATAAAATAAATACAAGACTTAAATTAAAGCTTAAAGTAAATAACGATAATGAAATTGCGAATAAAAATGCGATAAAATTAAATTGCGATAATTAAAAATAAAAGTGCGATTAAATAAAATAACAATAAATAAAAGTGCGATAATTAGAAGTGCAATTAAATATAAAATAAAGGAAATTAAATATGAAATAAAAGAATTATGCTTATTTAAACTTCCGTAATCATGATGTTTGACGTGTTGATTTTAGTTTTATGCCCATGGGTTAATTGTCCTTTGTCCTGGATTATTCAATATGTCCGTCTGGTTTTTGTCCATAACAGTCCATCAGTCATAAATATAAATTGCAAGTGTCCTTGTCAAATTATTATTATACCCGAAGATAAATATTCCAACTAATTGGGGATTCGAATTGTAACAAGGTTTTAATACTTTGTTTAATGAATACACCAGGTTATCGACTGCGTGTAAACCAAGGTTTTACTACTTTGTTAACAATTACACCAATTACCCTTGAATGTAATTTCACCCCTGTTTCAATTATTCTAGTGGCTATTAATCCATTCCCGTGTCCGGTTAAATGAACGATTATTCGTACATATAAATACCCCGCCCATCGTGTCCGATCGAGTGTATATGGTAATTTATAGGGACGCCCAATTGTAAATCTTTATATTAACATTAACAAACTTTCATTTAGTTAAACAAATATAAAGCCCATTAATAGCCCATAGCCTAGTTTCCACAAGTGTCGTTCTTTTGTCCAAACCCCAATTATGGTACAAAGCCCAATCACCCAATTTTAGTAATTAGCCCAACATCATGATTACTTCGTTTTAAATAAGCATAATAATAACTTAGCTACGAGACATTAATGTAAAAAGGTTGAACATAACTTACAATGATTAAAAATAGCGTAGCGTTACACGGACAGAATTTCGACTTACACCCTTACAACATTCGCTAACATACCCTTATTATTAGAATTATAATTAAAATTAAAATATAAATTATAAATATAAATATATATTACTTCGTATGAATGAGAAGAAAAAAATGATCATGATTTTGATCAGAATTCGGGTTGATTTATAGCCAGACTTGAAATTTGGGGCTCCGCGACTCGCGGCCAAATACCCTTAAAACTCCGCGAGTCGCGGAGAGGTATTTACAGTTTACACCCTTGGAGTTTCCTGCTGCCGACGGTTTTAAATATATATATATAATATATATATAATTAATATAATTAATTATATATTATATTATATTTATATATATAGTTAACTTGTAATTTTTAGTTCGTTGCGTCGAGCGTTAAGAATTGACTCTGGTCCCGGTTCCGGATTTTCGAACGTCCTCGCGTACAATTTAATATCTTGTACTTTGCGTTTTGAATCTTGTACTCTTGTGATTTTGAGACGTTTCTTATCAATAATTGGAACCTTTTTGATTGTCTTTTGTTCTTTTGAGCTTTTTGGTCGTTTGCGTCTTCAAATCGTCGAATCTGTCTTTTGTCTTCACCTTTTATTATTTAAACGAATATCACTTGTAAATAGAACAATTGCAACTAAAAGCTTGTCTTTCTTGAGGAATAATGCTATGAAATATATGTTCGTATTTAGCATTATCAAATATTCCCACACTTGAGCGTTGCTTGTCCTCAAGCAATATTGTCTTGAAATACTAGAATCACTTCTTTATTCTTCACACTTTGTACATCAGTGATTTCTATATGGCGGTATAAACAATGGTAGTAACGATATGGTTTACAGTCTCACATGACTATAAAAATTTAGATCCATTAAGGAAATTGGATCTTTATGAAAACATTTGATCTTTTGAAATCTAGTTTTTACCCTAGATAAGTTTTCCGGAATAACCCTTTATCGGTGTTTGCAAAATATTTTTGTGGGTTTGGTGGGTTTCAGATTTGAAAATTTTAGCTCAAAACTTGCGGTTTTGTGTCACCCACTTGCTAACCTTGTATTTGGAAAGCAACACGTCCAGTTTACTTGTTCCGTATATTACCTTTCGGTAAACTACCGTCCGGTTGTAAAGGAAAGCGTTGAACAAGCAACTGTTTTAGGCAATGTCCCGTGACATGCTTTTGATTATGGTCTATAACGTGTCGGACGCAATTACTATCCTTGGTAGGAGCAATAGTAAAGCTCACCCTTATAATTTGTCGGTCTGGCACAAGGTCCTGTCTTTGACCATGTTATGCAACCACCGTTCTTACGGTTGACACCCGATTTAGTTCAGATGACCTAATGAATTCCAGGTGAATTCCTAGGATTTTACGTTCAATGGTAATGAACGCATTGAAAATAGGGTTTTCAGAAAACAAATCGGTTTGTATTTTTGATCAAAATATTTTCTCGTTTAAGCTCGAGTTTAGATATCATTGAATTCCATGAGTTTGAATTCTCAATCTTTAAGGTCAATCTCTAGGATTGAGTAATATCAGTCTTAAAAGCTGATTTTTAATCTTTAAGGAGATTATCCTTTCTGGGGATCTGATTCATTAGTCTTATCCAGCTAATTTGCACGGTGCCTCCCCATTGTACGAGATAAATCCTTCTCATGGTTAGGATAAATCTGACCACTTGGCGACCCTGTTTAATGCTGAGGTCCGTGGATTTCCTGCTGATTTTAGTGATGACTTTTCTAGATTTTTCGTCAACCTACAGCTGGTCTGAACGACAACTTCATGACCTAAATCAAAAAGCGCGTGTCTTTTTCGGAAGACTTTACTTCCTTTTAATGATGGAATTGATTCATCGTGTAGATCCATCTCTTCTTTTCTTTCATCGGGTAAAACAGTTTAGTTTAGTCCAAAGCAAAAGTATTTTCAGTTATTTGTTACAAATATATGTGACATATGTTTAAAATAACTTGGTAAATTTTCCCACACTTGGCTTTTTATTTTTCTTTTTATCGTCCTCTATTCCATTTTAAATGAATTTTGACGTTTTAGTTTGTTTCTCAATTTATGTCTTTTTTGAGGTAACAATAATTTCGGTGTTAAAACCTAGTTTTATCGTTCATAAATATGTATAAACATGATTTTGAATTCATTTAATTGAAAATTTTGAAAAATTTTACTAGAATTGGGTAGTCAGTATATAAGACCAGGGCTGTTCTTTATTATCAGAGAGCACTAGATTCTAATACAACTACTGCTTTACTAGTATTTTTAATGGTAACCAAGTGTTTAATATAAAAATTTTAAAATCCGAAAGAATTTAATCCCTTCCCACACTTAAGATCTTGCAATGCCCTCATTTGCAAGAAATCAGTAACAATTTAAATTATTGAGGGTGATTTGTGTGAAAATGATTAAATTTTTACCAAAGTTTCCAAATATATTGGCGTTTGTTTGCTGAATGATAAATGGTGCACGTCATTTGTTCATTCCGTCTTGTTGTTATTTCACATACATTTTGCATCATTGTCGTCAAAATTACTTGCTTTTGCTGAACTTAATGCCAGTCTTTGAAAATGCGTTGTTTTACCCTGTTGTGTACATAAGATAAACTGCAAACATATATACATATTTTTGAAGTTTGGTTTATTACCCCACATTCAAAAATTATTAAAATCTAAGAATAAAAGTTAGATAATTATAAAAATGATTACAATATTAACAAAAATATTAAATGTATCAATAATTACAAATTACAAAATAAAAATAAAAAAATAAGTAAACTAAGGATGATATTGGTACCAATAGGGGTTCCACGCATAACCATAAGTGCTATAGAATGCTTCGGCAGGGTCATACGTAGGATATGGTGGCTGCATCTCTATCGACCAAGGCGGGAAGACGGGTTTCGGTGTAGGAATATAGTTTCTACCTATATGTTGGCAATGCGCTATGATCTGGTTCTGATGAACTTGCCAATCTTCAAATGCTCTCTGTCTAGCATTTTCGTATTCCTGAGAAGCTATAAACCTATGCATTTCTTGCATCTGGTTCCCCCCTCCTACATTACCTTGTTCCTGGTTTCTCTCTACCTGTGGATGTCTACCATTGTATCGTACTGCGGCGTTATTTCGCCGCTTCAAAACTTTCGCACCATGGTATACATTTAAACCTATAGTGTCGCGGGGTTCCGGCTCTTCTACTAATAATCCCCCCCGACTTATATCCACACCGAGATATTCACCAATCAAAGTAATAAAAATACCACCTCCTATTATGCTATGTGGACGCATCCCTCGAACCATAGCTGATAAATAATAACCCACACAATATGGTATACTTACAGCGCTGTGTGGGTCTCGAATACACATATGGTAAAACAAATCTTGTTCATTTACCTTTTCTTTGTTTTTACCCCTTTGTGTAATCGAATTAGCTAAAAACCTATGTATTACTCTTAATTCGGCTCTATCTATATCCAAATAAGAGTAGTTTCCCCCTTTGAAACGGTGATGGCTTGTCATTTGACTCCACACACCGTGTGTATCAAAATTTTCATCTATTTTCCTACCGTTTAGTATCAATCCTCTACAATCGGCAGACGCTAACTCCTCAGGCGTATATATACGTAAAGCCTGAGCCATGTCCAGTAAAGACATGTGGCGCATCGAACCGCCTAACAAAAATCTAATAAAAGAACGATCGGTTAAACTAGCTACCCGATCATTCAACTCTATACTACATAACAACTCTTCACACCATACTTTATATACAGGTCTGCGTATGGTGAATAAACATTTCCAGTCATTAAAAGAAGAATTACCATACCTCTGTACCAGTAATTCCCTAATTGGCCCGGCCAATTCTACAGCTTCCAAGGGTCCTCATTCTATGACCCTCGGTACCTCAACAACCTTGGAATGAAGAGTATGCAAACCCCGTTGATATTTTGGATAATCTATCCAAAGTCTGTCAAATCGCAGGTTCGGGTGCAACTGTTCCAAGTGCATATCTGAAAAGGTCATGACTGGATGAGGTACATCCTGCTTGTAGTAGTTATCTACCTCCTGTTGTTCCAAGTTCTCAGCAGGAGCATGGCGGGCTTGGGATGAAGATTCACCCCTTTCATTCTGCAAAACACATCAAACACAAATTTTGTGCATCCAAATATGCATTAGTGTCAGCAAAATCATCAATCAAAATAATTACAATGACATTATCAATTTATATCAAACTTAAGCTCATTTTCACATTTTTATCAAATCTACACTTTTTCAAATAAGCATATACGAAAATTTTCGCCAAGTTCATAAACATTCAACTCAAATAACATGTCAAAATAATCATTACTAGCAAATAAACAAGTCTCAAATGGCATTATCTTTCAAAAATCAAGTTCATGAATTTTGGACTTGAAAAAGTCCACTTTAATTCTCAAAATCATGTTTAGGCTCAAAGTTTGGATCTTTTAACTACCTAGACATGTTACACTACTTAATTTAGCAATAATTCATGACAAAAATCGGCCATAACCTGTTTATATCAAAAAGCCCCAAATTGCTCAAGAACACAAACCCTAGATTATTCAAAATTTGAAGTTTAAGGCTTCTAATCATGTTAAACAGCATCAATCTAGGTTATACAAGCATAATACATAAACAATTTAAGTCTAATTACACTAAAAAACATCAAAATCAAATTGGGGAAAAATAGCTCAAGAACACTAAAATTCGAATTAAATGGTGTTTAGGTGTAGAAATTTACCGTTTTTCTTGAGTAGTTCTTAGATATCATCCTTCTCAACATGATTTTAGCAAAAAATTTGGTGATTAACGGTTAAAAATTGAGATTTTTGGGGGTGATTTTCGGGTTTTTTCGAGCTCTTTTTCGCAGTATTTTTCTGTGTTTTTGTGTTTTGTGTGTACAGATCGTTCAGCTTGTTATATTTTTTTTTCTGTAATTTTGTCCCTCCGCGAGTCGCGGAGGTTTGCACTGCAAACTCCGCGAGTCGCGGAGTTTTACCTTTTTTTTTTTTTTTTTTTTTTTTTTTTTTTTTTTTTTTAAAGGTTTAACTTATAAAACAATTAAGAAATTAATTTTGAAATTTTGTTTCCCTTGTTATTTAGGACGAGGTTGTTTTGGATCGATGTCCTAGTCCGTCCCTCGACAAAATTTTAAAATTTGTCTTTTTGTAGCGATTGTTTTAAAAGCTAAAATTTTTGGGTTTTTTAATGTTTTTGGCATACTTTAAATCAATAAGATTAAAAATAATGATAATAAAAGTTCTCGTCCCTCCCTCGGGTAAAGCAATTTCGGTTCAAAGACCTAGTCTTCAACTTACGACGAATTTTAAAAATCATATTCTTAACTTAATGAGATAAAGTAAATTTTTGTTTTTAAATTCACACAACTTAAATATAAAATTCAAAATTAAAATTAAAAATTCACACCAAACTCAAAATTTAAAATGCATAAATTCATACCAAACTTATATTAATTTTTCAAATATTTACAATTTTAAAAATATTGTTTTTACAAAGTTTACAATATTAATTTAAGATTTAAATATTAAGATTAAAAATATGGTAAAAATAAAATTGAAAATCTTTTTGTCTTTTTATCCCACTTTAATCAATCAAATATTATCAAAAATATGCGCCCCTCTTTTCGGTAAAGTAATTTCGGTTCCAAGACCTAATTTAACTCATGACGAATTTTTGAAATATTTTGGTTTGATTGTTTAAAGATATTTATACCTTAAGAATAAACGTTAAATTTCGCAGTGATGTAATAAATTTTTGAATGATATCAATAATTTCGGTCGCCAAACCTAATTTTATTTAATACCAATTTAATACTTTTTAGCGAACAAATTAGCGTTTATTATCAAAAGGTTAAAAATAAAAATAAAAATAAAAACTGTACAGACATACCTGTGAAATAGATTTCTTAGTTATATGATCTATTATATTCATAAGATAGTCGGTTTAATTGGTTTTCCATGGCTGCATAGGCGTAACCTCGAGCATTCATTGTCTTTTCTTCTAAACATATGAACGGTCCGTCTCTGCATAAAGTAACAAATTCGGTATTTGAATAGGTTTGATTATTTGAACATTTACCTCCATGTGACCATTTTCCGCATTTGTGACATTTTTCTAGGTGTCGTGCTCTTCTTTTCGCTGCGGATTTTGATTTTCCTTTACCAAATTGTAACTTATTATCTTCGCATCTGGATCCTTTTCTAACTCCGTCCATTCTTTCTCTGATTACTGATACTAATTCACTCGGTAGTATGTCATTATTTCTTTTAGTGATCAAAGCGTGTAGCATTAGACCATGGTTTAGTTCACAGGCAGTCTTCATTTCGTAAAAACCTAAAAAAATAAAAATTCAGAATGGGGGGAGAAGACTAGTTCTTTAGGGTCTGCTAGGGAAAGACCATTCGGGTTCCATTTTCGAAAACTACACGAAAACAGACAATCTAACTCTAACAGAAATACATATTATCCTTTAAAGACTTGATTCTCCCCACACTTAGTTAGCTGTGGTGTCGAAATTGTGATTAACTTCGTTGTCGACTTCCACCAGACCCTGTATGTAATGTTTAACTCTGTGACCATTAACTTTAAATTCAATCCCATTTGAATTTATTAATTCTATCGTTCCGTATGGGAAAACTCTTTTGACTATGAATGGTCCAGACCATCTTGATTTCAATTTTCCAGGAAATAGCTTGAATCGTGAATTGAAAAGAAGAACTCTGTCTCCTTCTTTAAATTCCCTTGAACTTCTGATTCTTTTATCATGCCATTTCTTCGTTCTTTCTTTATAGATTAACGAATTTTCGTATGCTTCATGTCTTAATTCTTCTAATTCGTTTAGTTGACTTAATCGTAGACGTCCGGCTTCATGTAAATCAAGATTACATGTCTTCAAAGCCCAAAATGCTTTGTGTTCAATTTCTACTGGAAGATGACATGCTTTTCCATACACAAGTCTAAAAGGTGTGGTTCCAATTGGAGTTTTGTAGGCTGTTCTAAAAGCCCAGAGTGCATCCTCCAATTTAATGGACCATTCCTTCGGATTTGATCCTACGGTTTTCTCTAGAATACGTTTTAAGGCTCGGTTTGTATTTTCAACTTGTCCACTTGTTTGTGGATGATATGCGGTGGAGATTTTATGAGTTACTCCATATCTTTTAAGAACTTTCTCAAGTTGATTATTACAAAAATGAGTTCCCCGATCACTTATTAAAGCTTTCGGTGTTCCAAACCTTGCAAAAAGACGTTTTAAAAAGTTGACTACAACTCGTGCATCGTTAGTTGGGAGAGCTTGTGCTTCCGCCCATTTAGATACATAATCAATGGCTACGAGTATATATAGATTATTATGAGATTTTGGAAATGGACCCATAAAGTCAATACCCCAAATGTCAAATACTTCACATACTTGGATGACATTTTGTGGCATTTCATCGCGTTGACTTATTTTTCCGGCCCTTTGACATGCATCACAGGATTTGCAAAGAAGGTGTGCGTCTTTGTAAATTGTAGGCCAATAGAATCCAGCTTCATAAACTTTTCTTGCTGTTAGTTGAGGCCCATAATGCCCTCCTGTTGGTCCTGTGTGACAATGGTTTAAAATTTTACTAGCTTCATCTCCAAATACACATCGGCGTATTATTCCATCGGGACAACTTTTAAACAGATGTGGATCTTCCCAAAAATAGTGTTTTATATCACTGAAGAATTTCTTTCGTCTTTGGTATGATAATCCTTTTTCAAGGAATCCACAAACTAAGTAGTTTGCATAGTCTGCAAACCATGGGATTTCTTTATAATCTATCTTCAATAGATATTCATCAGGAAAGTTGTCTTGTATGGCCGATTCATTCAGAACTTCTAATTCGGGATTTTCAAGACGAGAAAGATGATCAGCGGCGAGATTTTCTGCTCCTTTTTTATCTCGGATTTCAATATCAAACTCTTGTAAGAGTAAGATCCAACGGATTAATCTTGGTTTAGCATCTTGTTTTGAAAATAGGTATCTAAGAGCAGAATGGTCGGTATAGACCACCGTTTTTGCTAGAACGAGATATGATCGAAATTTGTCAAAAGCAAAGACAATAGCAAGGAGTTCTTTTTCAGTAGTTGTATAGTTCGTTTGTGCTCCTTGTAATGTCTTACTAGCATAATATATAGGTTGAAATCGTTTTTCAATCCTTTGTCCTAAAACGGCTCCCATTGCAAAATCACTTGCATCGCACATTAGTTCAAATGGTAGATTCCAATTTGGTGTTATCATGATCGGTGCATTAGTGAGTTTCTCTTTAAGAATATTAAAAGATTTGATACACTCATCTGTAAAGATGAATGGTGCATCCTTTTCTAGGAGTTTATTCATAGGAGTGGCAATTTTAGAAAAATCTTTTATGAAACGTCGGTAAAAACCGGCATGCCCTAGAAAACTCCTAACTCCTCTAACATTGGTGGGATGTGGAAGTTTAGCAATTACATCTACTTTAGCTCTATCCACTTCAATTCCTTCTTTTGAAATTTTATGTCCAAGAACGATGCCTTCTTTAACCATGAAATGGCATTTTTCCCAATTAAGTACTAGATTTGATTTTTCGCATCTAATTAGCATTCGTTCCAGATTAACTAGACATGATTTAAATGTATCACCGAAGACTGAAAAGTCATCCATGAATACTTCCATGCATTCTTCTATCATGTCATGAAAAATCGCCATCATACACCTTTGAAAGGTTGCAGGGGCGTTACAAAGTCCAAATGGCATGCGTTTGTAAGCAAAAGTACCATAAGGGCACGTGAATGTGGTTTTCTCTTGATCTTCGGGTGCTATTGGAATTTGAAAATATCCGGAAAATCCATCTAGAAAACAATAGTAACTATTTCCGGCTAATCTTTCCAACATTTGATCTATGAAAGGTAAGGGAAAGTGATCTTTTCTGGTGGCGTCATTTAATTTTCTATAATCAATACATACACGCCATCCTGTTACAGTCCTAGTAGGAATAAGCTCATTTTTCTCATTTGTAATGACAGTCATGCCACCCTTCTTAGGCACGCATTGAACTGGGCTTACCCATGGACTATCGGAAATTGGATATATCAAACCTGCATCTAGCAGCTTAATAATCTCTTTCTTAACTACATCTTGCATATTAGGATTTAGTCTTCGTTGGCGTTGCACATACGTTTTATGACCTTCTTCCATAAGGATTTTATGTGTGCAATACGAAGGACTTATTCCTTTAATATCATGAATCTTCCATGCAATGGCTGGTTTATGAGCTTTCAACACAGAAATGAGTTGTGATTTCTCATTTTCAGTAAGAGAAGACGATATTATTACAGGTAATTCAGATTCACCATGTAAATAAGTGTATTCCAAATGGTTTGGAAGTGGCTTTAACTCTAATTTCGGAGGTTCTTCTATCGATGATTTATATCGATATCTATCTTCTTCTTTTAGCATTTGAATTTCTTCTGTTGTTGGTTCATATCCATTAGCTATAAGTGTAGCTAACATTTCAGCTTCATCAATTGGTTCATTTCCTTCTCCTAAAGAACATTCTCCTGTTCCTTGTAATTCTGGAAATTCTTCTAATAATTCTGCATGTGCATCTATAGTTTGAATATAATAACATGTATCATCTGCAGATTGTGGTTGTTGCATGGCTCTATCAACTGAAAAGGTAACACTCTCATCCTCTATACTTAGGGTCAGTTTCTTACCGAACACGTCTATCATTGCTTTAGCCGTGTTTAAGAATGGTCTTCCTAATATGAGAGGAACTTGAGAATCTTCTTCCATGTCCAAAACAACAAAATCTACTGGAAATACTAAAGTACCAACTTTAACTAGCATGTTCTCCATTATCCCTCTAGGATATTTTATTGATCTATCGGCTAGTTGTATGCTTATTCTGGTTGGTTTCAATTCTCCAAGGTCTAGTTTAGCGTATAGTGAATACGGCATTAGATTTATACTAGCACCTAAGTCTGCCAATGCTTCTATTGAACTAAGACTACCCAGAAAACATGGAATTGTGAAACTTCCTGGATCAGATAGTTTTTCTGGTATCTTATTCAACAGCACTGCTGAACAATTAGCATTCATAGTAACAGCCGAAAGTTCTTCCATTTTCTTTCTATTTGTGATCAGATCTTTCAAGAATTTAGCATATCTTGGCATTCCTGAAATCACATCAATGAAAGGAAGATTTACATTTATCTGTTTAAACATATCCAAGAATTTGGATTGCTCGGCTTCAAGTTTTTCTTTCTTCATTTTACTTGGATAAGGAAGTGGTGGTTGATATGGTTTAACATAAGGTTTATCCTTAACTGTGTTATCTTCATTAACCTTTTCAACTACCGGTTCTTTTTCCTTATCTTGATCAGGTTGTGGTTCTTGTGGAGTAGGAATAGTTTCATCAGAAGTTACAGGTATTTCAGGTGGTTTAAGTGTTGTACCACTTCTTGTGGTAATAGCTTTAGCTGTTTCATTCCGGGGGTTAGCATTTGTATCACTAGGTAAACTTCCCGGTTTTCTTTCACCTATTAACCTTGCTAGGTTACTTACTTCTTGTTCCAGATTTTGAATAGAAGCTTGTTGATTTCTAAATGCTTGAGCATTTTGTTCATTTGTTTGTTTTTGAGATGTGAAAAACTGCGTTTGAGTTTCAACTAGCTTCGTCATCATATCTTCTAAATTCGGCTTTTTATCTTCGGTTTGTTGTGGTGGTTTGTTTTGAAAATTCGGTCTTTGCTGATTGTAAGTATTATTGGATACTTGTTGATTGCTTGGACCTTGTTGGTTATTGTATGGAATATTTCGGTTATAATTCTGGTTTTGATTGTAAATTGGTCTTGGCGGTTGATAATTATTCTGATAATTATTTCCAGGCCTTTGGTTTATGTATGAAATATTCTCTCTTTGTTCCATTGTTAATTCAATACTTAGACAATCTTTTGTCAAATGTGGTCCTCCACACTGCTCACAACTAATTCGTATTGAGTGAATATCCTTAGTCATCTTTTCCATTCGTCTCTCGAAAGCATCTATCTTTGCGGAAATGGAATCTAAGTCATGGCTAGAATCGGCTCTAGCTGCTTTAGATGATCTAATGATATCTTTTTCTTGGTGCCACTCATGTGAGTGGGAAGCAGTGTTATCAATAATTTTGTAAGCATCAGTTTCGGTTTTCTTCATAATCGAACCACCAGCTGCTATATCTATGTCTTTTCTTGTAGTGATGTCGCATCCTTGGTAGAATATTTGTACTATTTGACAGGTGTCTAAACCATGTTGCGGACATCCTCTTAACAACTTTCCATATCTTGTCCACGCCTCATATAGAGTTTCATTTGGCTTCTGTGTGAACGTAACAATTTCTGCTTGAAGTCTTACGGCTTTAGATGCAGGAAAGAATTGTTTAAGAAATTTGTCAATTAAAACATCCCATGTATCAATCGCCCCTTCAGGTAACGATTCCAACCAATCTTTGGCTTCTCCCTTTAAAGTCCAGGGAAATAACATGAGATATATCTGTTCATCCTCCACTTCTCGGATTTTAAATAGTGTGCAGATCCTATTAAAGGTACGTAGATGTTCATTTGGATCTTCCTTCGGCGCACCACTAAATTGGCATTGATTAGTCACCATGTGTAGAATTTGTCCTTTGATTTCATAATCTGGCGCATTAATGTCTGGATGAGTAATTGCGTGACCTTGGCCAGTGCGTTTAGCTCTCATTCGGTCTTCCATACTTAAAGGTTCCAGATTCTCCATAATTGAATTTGTTGAATCGGTATCACTAGATGATTCTGATTTAATAGTTCGTTCCTCAACAATCTCTGTTTGAATGATTGGTGGTTCCGGAGGAAAGTTTAGTGGTTCAGGATCTACGAACCGTTCCTGAATATTTTCTGGATTCTCAATTGTGAGGTTTGTTTCAAAAACTGGATTATCGGAAATTTGAACTGAAGTACTTGGTCGACTGGATGACGATTCTAAAGAAAAATCAACGGCGGTTATATTTGTTAAACGATGTCTTGATCTAGTTACAGGTGGTGAACGTACAAAAGGTGGTGAACGTCTTGCTCGGTGCATTCACTGAATATCTTATTAGTTTTAAAAAGGAAAGAAAAATTATAATAAGTTATCCAATCAATAGACTTTTCTGATTTTGCCCACGTTTCGAATAGCCAAAAGATGCAGCAGAGGGGCAGGATTCGTTTGGTCTCAATATAATTGAGGACTGTTTGGCTCCAATAACCCGGTCCACGTACAAATCCAACTATTACTACGAACCAGAAAATTTTGATGTCTATTAATTTAACCACTTAAAATAAATTTTCGTAATTTTAAGAAATTTAGATAAGAAGTAGAATAAATTCTAAGTCCTAAAACTAGAATAGCGAGAAATAAGAGAGAAAAAGATTGCGCCGCAAAAGGTCGAAAAAGAAAAAATGGTTGAAAAATAAAATGTGACGGAAAAATAAAAGAAACTTATAAAAACTTAAAAATACTTAACTAATTTAACCTTATTACTACAACTAACTTAAAATTATAATCGCAAATTGAAATTACTAATTGGAGTGATAATTGATACATAGTAAAAGGTCTAAAAATATTAAAGCTTACAGGGAAAAACTAAATCCCAAATGAAAATAACTTAAAAAGAAACTAAAACTTAAAAAGGCGTCGCAAAATTCTAAAGCACCTAAATCTTAGTCTAAAGAAAAAGCACTTAAGGAATTCTACGGCAAAGCCTAAAAATATAGGAGTAAAAATAACTATAGCAAAAACTAAGTTTAAAATTAATTATGAGCTAAAAATATAAATATTACGCTACAACGATTAAAAAGGTACAAAATATAAAAATATACAAAAAGTTGTAAAAAGTACAATTTTTATAAAAATATTATTTTATATTATTTATTTTACTAAACTATTAATTTTACAATTTAATAAAAACTTAATTAATACTAAATACATAAATATAAAGTAAAAAGTAAAAATAAAACTAAAATTAATAATAATAATAATATTTAGGTTTTAATAATAATAATAATTAAAAATAACCCGTGATTAGGGTTTTTGTCCGTGTGTCAGAGGGTCTCCGCGAGTCGCGGCAACAAGAGAAGAAAACCCCGCGAGTCGCGGGGTTCAGGAATTCAGTTGACAGCTTTGTCTTTTTACGCGTTTTTCTTTATATTTTTTTTTTTTTTCTTTTTATTTTGTTTTCTGTTTTTTTTTAATTAAATAAAAGATATTAAAATTAAAACTTATATTTTTATAAACTAAAATAAAAATAAAGAAACTTATAAAACTTAAATATTTAACAAAATCTTAAAAATGCTTATATTTTTGTTTTTTATATTTTTGAATAATTAAAACGTATTTCTACAAAAGCAAATTTTTAATAAAAGTAACTAAAAATCTTGTTTTTTTTTTTTTTTTAATATTAGCGTTGCGCTTCCGGCTTTTAAGATGTTCCCCGGCAGCGGCGCCAAAAATACTTGATGAAGTGCGAGGTGTATATAAAATAGTTATTATTTTACTAGGAAATACTATTAAATACGATACAATTTTACACAAGATATTTATTTATTTATAGAATGGATATACTTAAACCTTGCTACAACACTTATAGGCAGTGTACCTAATCGTACAGTAGTGTAGTTTTTAGTAAGTCCGGTTCGTTCCACAGGGAAATCTTTAAACAAAGCTCAACGCTATATTAGTTTATTTTTATAAAAATACAAATATATATATAGGTAATATTATTATTATAAAGGGGGGTTTTTACCGTTTAATGACCGGTTTGTCGATTTTAAAACTTTAGTTGCAGTTAAAACCTAATGTAAAATATAAAATAAATACAAGACTTAAATTAAAGCTTAAAGTAAATAACGATAATGAAATTGCGAATAAAAATGCGATAAAATTAAATTGCGATAATTAAAAATAAAAGTGCGATTAAATAAAATAACAATAAATAAAAGTGCGATAATTAGAAGTGCAATTAAATATAAAATAAAGGAAATTAAATATGAAATAAAAGAATTATGCTTATTTAAACTTCCGTAATCATGATGTTTGACGTGTTGATTTTAGTTTTATGCCCATGGGTTAATTGTCCTTTGTCCTGGATTATTCAATATGTCCGTCTGGTTTTTGTCCATAACAGTCCATCAGTCATAAATATAAATTGCAAGTGTCCTTGTCAAATTATTATTATACCCGAAGATAAATATTCCAACTAATTGGGGATTCGAATTGTAACAAGGTTTTAATACTTTGTTTAATGAATACACCAGGTTATCGACTGCGTGTAAACCAAGGTTTTACTACTTTGTTAACAATTACACCAATTACCCTTGAATGTAATTTCACCCCTGTTTCAATTATTCTAGTGGCTATTAATCCATTCCCGTGTCCGGTTAAATGAACGATTATTCGTACATATAAATACCCCGCCCATCGTGTCCGATCGAGTGTATATGGTAATTTATAGGGACGCCCAATTGTAAATCTTTATATTAACATTAACAAACTTTCATTTAGTTAAACAAATATAAAGCCCATTAATAGCCCATAGCCTAGTTTCCACAAGTGTCGTTCTTTTGTCCAAACCCCAATTATGGTACAAAGCCCAATCACCCAATTTTAGTAATTAGCCCAACATCATGATTACTTCGTTTTAAATAAGCATAATAATAACTTAGCTACGAGACATTAATGTAAAAAGGTTGAACATAACTTACAATGATTAAAAATAGCGTAGCGTTACACGGACAGAATTTCGACTTACACCCTTACAACATTCGCTAACATACCCTTATTATTAGAATTATAATTAAAATTAAAATATAAATTATAAATATAAATATATATTACTTCGTATGAATGAGAAAAAAAAAAATGATCATGATTTTGATCAGAATTCGGGTTGATTTATAGCCAGACTTGAAATTTGGGGCTCCGCGACTCGCGGCCAAATACCCTTAAAACTCCGCGAGTCGCGGAGAGGTATTTACAGTTTACACCCTTGGAGTTTCCTGCTGCCGACGGTTTTAAATATATATATATATAATATATATATAATTAATATAATTAATTATATATTATATTATATTTATATATATAGTTAACTTGTAATTTTTAGTTCGTTGCGTCGAGCGTTAAGAATTGACTCTGGTCCCGGTTCCGGATTTTCGAACGTCCTCGCGTACAATTTAATATCTTGTACTTTGCGTTTTGAATCTTGTACTCTTGTGATTTTGAGACGTTTCTTATCAATAATTGGAACCTTTTTGATTGTCTTTTGTTCTTTTGAGCTTTTTGGTCGTTTGCGTCTTCAAATCGTCGAATCTGTCTTTTGTCTTCACCTTTTATTATTTAAACGAATATCACTTGTAAATAGAACAATTGCAACTAAAAGCTTGTCTTTCTTGAGGAATAATGCTATGAAATATATGTTCGTATTTAGCATTATCAAAAACTCTTCCACGGCCTTGTCCATTCGTGTTCTCCTGGTTCGGGCAATTTCTAATAATGTGGCCCGGTTTTCCACATTTATAACAAACTACATTGGCATAACTTGCTCCGACACTACTTGCTCCGCCATTACTCGTTCCGACACCATTTGTTCCTTTCGTTCTATTAACCCCTGGTCCGTAGACCTCACACTTCGCCGCGCTATGACCATTTCTTTTACACTTGTTGCAAAATTTGGTGCAGAACCCCGAGTGATACTTTTCACACCTTTGGCATAGCTGCTTCTGATTGTTGTTGTTGTTGCGGTTATTATTGTTGTTGGGATGATTGTTGTAGTTGCTGCTGTTGTTGTTGTTGTTGTTGTTGTTGGGCCGTTTGTTGTAGTTGCGATTGATGTTGCGATTGTTGGGATAATTGTTGCGATTATTGTTGTAATTGCTGTTGTTGTTGTATTGGTGATTCTTATCACTGTTTTCCTCCCACTTTCTTTTGACTTGCTTCACATTGGCCTCTTCAGCAGTCTGTTCTTTAATTCTTTCTTCAATCTGGTTCACTAGTTTGTGAGCCATTCTACATGCCTGTTGTATGGAGGCGGGCTCGTGTGAACTTATATCTTCTTGGATTCTTTCCGGTAATCCTTTCACAAACGCGTCGATCTTCTCTTCCTCATCTTCGAATGCTCCCGGACACAATAGGCACAATTCTGTGAATCGTCTTTCGTACGTGGTAATATCAAATCCTTGGGTTCGTAACCCTCTAAGTTCTGTCTTGAGCTTATTGACCTTGGTTCTGGGACGGTACTTCTCGTTCATCAAGTGTTTGAATGCTGACCACGGTAGTGCGTACGCATCATCTTGTCCCACTTGCTCTAGATAGGTATTCCACCATGTTAACACAGAACCTGTGAAGGTATGCGTAGCGTACTTCACTTTGTCCTCTTCAGTACACTTACTTATGGCAAACATCGATTCGACCTTCTCGGTCCACCATTTCAATCCGATCGGTCCTTCGGTTCCATCAAATTCCAAAGGTTTGCAGGCAGTGAATTCTTTGTAGGTGCATCCTACACGATTTCCTGTACTGCCAGATCCAAGGTTATTGTTGGTATGTAGTGCAGCCTGTACTGCGGCTATGTTTGAAGCTAGAAAAGTACGGAATTCCTCTTCATTCATATTCACGGTGTGTCGAGTAGTCGGTGCCATTTCCTTCAAAATAGTCAAATGGAACAAGTTAATCATACAGAATATTAAGAGTAGTTAATAGTATTTCGTAGCATAATATGAACTCATTTATAAAAGCTTTTTCTTCATATTAGCGTTTTATAAGTTTAAATTCGGGTAGTACCTACCCGTTAAGTTCATACTTAGTAGCTAATATACAATTCAACTACTACAATTCTATATGAAAAACTGATTGTAATAATATTTCGCGTTCAAACTTTTATACAATATTTTACAAACTTACAATACCGCTTATTTTACATAAAGCATGAAATATAGCACACAATAACTTTGATACAAGATAGTTGTGAAGATAATTCTAGCTAGTACACAAGTCGTTCAGCAAAGGCAATAAAGACACGTAATTCATACGTCCAGAAACAAGTCATGCATTCTGGTTTTACTAGGACTACTTCCCATCCTTGGTCTTGTGGAACATAACCGTTATGGTCGTTAATAAGACAGCGTGTTGTAACGTCGTCAAAGGGACGAGGGTTACGTAATGACCAACAGTCTTGTAATAACCTAAAAACCTCATTTCTTACCCCAATTACCGACTCCGTCACTTGTGGGAACGTTTTGTTTAATAGTTGTAGCCCGATGTTCTTGTTCTCACTTTGGTGAGAAGCGAACATTACTAACCCGTAAGCATAACATGCTTCTTTATGTTGCATGTTAGCCGCTTTTTCTAAATCACGAAGTCCTATATTCGGATATACTGAGTCAAAATAATTTCTTAACCCGTTGCGTAAAATAGCATTTGGGTTCCCCGCAATATATGCATCAAAGTAAACACATCGTAACTTATGGATTTCCCAATGTGATATCCCCCATCTTTCGAACGAAAGCCTTTTATAAACCAAGGCATTCTTGGAACGTTCTTCGAATGTCTTACAAACTGATCTCGCCTTAAATAGTTGTGTCGAGGAATTCTGACCGACTCTAGACAAGATTTCATCAATCATGTCTCCGGGTAGGTGTCTTAAAATATTGGGTTGTCTATCCATTTTGTGTTTTTATACTGTAAAATAGACAAGAGTTAGATTCATAAAAAAATACTTATTAATACAAGCAATTTTTACATATATCATAAAGCATAAGCACACTATATTACATATATTACACCATACGAATACAACTATCTTATTCCGACTCGCTCGTTTCTTCTTGTTCGGTTTTGGTTTGTTTTGCCAAGTTTCTAGGGATATATGATGTTCCCCTAATACGAGTCGTCGTTGTCCACATTGGTTTAGAAAAACCTGGTGGTTTAGAGGTTCCCGGGTCATTGTTACAACTTAAGGACTTCGGGGGTTGACGATACATATAAAGTTCATCGGGTTTGGAATTAGATTTCTCTATTTTTATGCCCTTTCCCTTATTATTTTCTTTTGCCTTTTTAAATTCAGTTGGGGTAATTTCTATAACATCATCGAAATTCTCGTCGGAATCCGATTCATCGGAGAATTGGTAATCCTCCCAATATTTTGCTTCCTTGGCGGAAACACCATTGACCATAATTAATCTTGGTCGGTTGGTTGAGGATTCTCTTTTACTTAACCGTTTTATTATTTCCCCCACCGGTTCTATTTCTTCTTCCGGTTCCGATTCTTCTTCCGGTTCCGATTCTTCTTCCGGTTCCGACTCTTCTTCCGGTTCCTCTTCGGGAACTTGTGAATCAGTCCACGAATCATTCCAATTTACATTTGACTCTTCATTATTATTAGGTGAGTCAATGGGACTTGTTCTAGAGGTAGACATCTATCACATAATATCAAACGCGTTAAGAGATTAATATATCACATAATATTCACATGTTAAAAATATATAGTTTCCAACAAAATTTGTTAAGCAATCATTTTTCAAGTAAACACGGTCGAAGTCCAGACTCACTAATGCATCCTAACAAACTCGATAAGACACACTAATGCAAAATTCTGGTTCTCTAAGACCAACGCTCGGATACCAACTGAAATGTCCCGTTCTTATTGATTAAAAATGTTCCATATTAATTGATTTCGTTGCGAGGTTTTGACCTCTATATGAGACGTTTTTCAAAGACTGCATTCATTTTAAAACAAACCATAACCTTTATTTCATCAATAAAGGTTTAAAAAGCTTTATGTAGATTATCAAATAATGATAATCTAAAATATCTTGTTTACACACGACCATTACATAATGGTTTACAATACAAATATGTTACAACAAAATAAGTTTCTTGAATGCAGTTTTTACACAATATCATACAAGCATGGACTCCAAATCTCGTCCTTATTTAAGTATGCGACAGCGGAAGCTCTTAATAATCACCTGAGAATAAACATGCTTAAAACGTCAACAAAAATGTTGGTGAGTTATAGGTTTAACCTATATATATCAAATCATAATAATAGACCACAAGATTTTTCATATTTCAATACACATCCCATACATAGAGATAAAAATCATTCATATGGTGAACACCTGGTAACCGACATTAACAAGATGCATATATAAGAATATCCCCATCATTCCGGGACACCCTTCGGATATGATATAAATTTCGAAGTACTAAAGCATCTGGTACTTTGGATGGGGTTTGTTAGGCCCAATAGATCTATCTTTAGGATTCGCGTCAATTAGGGTGTCTGTTCCCTAATTCTTAGATTACCAGACTTAATAAAAAGGGGCATATTCGATTTCGATAATTCAACCATAGAATGTAGTTTCACGTACTTGTGTCTATTTTGTAAATCATTTATAAAACCTGCATGTATTCTCATCCCAAAAATATTAGATTTTAAAAGTGGGACTTTAACTCACTTTCACAGATTTTTACTTCGTCGGGAAGTAAGACTTGGCCACTGGTTGATTCACGAACCTATAACAATATATACATATATATCAAAGTATGTTTAAAATATATTTACAACACTTTTAATATATTTTGATGTTTTAAGTTTATTAAGTCAGCTGTCCTCGTTAGTAACCTACAACTAGTTGTCCACAGTTAGATGTACAGAAATAAATCGATAAATATTATCTTGAATCAATCCACGACCCAGTGTATACGTATCTCAGTATTGATCACAACTCAAACTATATATATTTTGGAATCAACCTCAACCCTGTATAGCTAACTCCAACATTCACATATAGAGTGTCTATGGTTGTTCCGAAATATATATAGATGTGTCGACATGATAGGTTGAAACATTGTATACGTGTATATGGTATCTCAAGATTATATAATATACAATACAAGTTGATTAAGTTATGGTTGGAATAGATTTGTTACCAATTTTCACGTAGCTAAAATGAGAAAAATTATCCAATCTTATTTTACCCATAACTTCTTCATTTTAAATCCGTTTTGAGTGAATCAAATTGCTATGGTTTCATATTGAACTCTATTTTATGAATCTAAACAAAAAAAGTATAGGTTTATAGTCAGAAAAATAAGTTACAAGTCGTTTTTGTAAAGGTAGTCATTTCAGTCGAAAGAACGACGTCTAGATGACCATTTTAGAAAACATACTTCCACTTTGAGTTTAACCATAATTTTTGGATATGGTTTCATGTTCATAATAAAAATCATTTTCTTAGAATAACAACTTTTAAATCAAAGTTTATCATAGTTTTAATCTAACTAACCCAAAACAGCCCGCGGTGTTACTACGACGGCGTAAATCCGGTTTTACGGTGTTTTTCGTGTTTCCAGGTTTTAAATCATTAAGTTAGCATATCATATAGATATAGAACATGTGTTTAGTTTATTTTAAAAGTCAAGTTAGAAGGATTAACTTTTGTTTACGAACAAGTTTAGAATTAACTAAACTATGTTCTAGTGATTACAAGTTTAAACCTTCGAATAAGATAGCTTTATATGTATGAATTGAATGATGTTATGAACATAATTACTACCTTAAGTTCCTTGGATAAACCTACTGGAAAAGAGAAAAATGGATCTAGCTTCAACGGATCCTTGGATGGCTCGAAGTTCTTGAAGCAGAATCATGACACGAAAACAAGTTCAAGTAAGATCATCACTTGAAATAAGATTGTTATAGTTATAGAAATTGAACCAAAGTTTGAATATGATTATTACCTTGTATTATAATGATAACCTACTGTAAGAAACAAAGATTTCTTGAGGTTGTATGATCACCTTACAAGATTGGAAGTGAGCTAGCAAACTTGAAAGTATTCTTGATTTTATGTAACTAGAACTTGTAGAATATATGAAGAACACTTAGAACTTGAAGATAGAACTTGAGAGAGATCAATTAGATGAAGAAAATTGAAGAATGAAAGTGTTTGTAGGTGTTTTTGGTCGTTGGTGTATGGATTAGATATAAAGGATATGTAATTTTGTTTTCATGTAAATTAGTCATGAATGATTACTCATATTTTTGTAATTTTATGAGATATTTCATGCTAGTTGCCAAATGATGGTTCCCACATGTGTTAGGTGACTCACATGGGCTGCTAAGAGCTGATAATTGGAGTGTATATACCAATAGTACATACATCTAAAAGCTGTGTATTGTACGAGTACGAATACGGGTGCATACGAGTAGAATTGTTGATGAAACTGAACGAGGATGTAATTGTAAGCATTTTTGTTAAGTAGAAGTATTTTGCTAAGTGTATGGAAGTCTTTCAAAAGTGTATAAATACATATTAAAACGCTACATGTATATACATTTTAACTGAGTCGTTAAGTCATCGTTAGTCGTTACATGTAAGTGTTGTTTTGAAACCTTTAGGTTAACGATCTTGTTAAATGTTGTTAACCCAATGTTTATAATATCAAATGAGATTTTAAATTATTATATTATCATGATATTATCATGTATGAATATCTCTTAATATGATATATATACATTAAATGTCTTTACAACGATAATCGTTACATATATGTCTCGTTTAAAAATCATTAAGTTAGTAGTCTTGTTTTTACATATGTAGTTCATTGTTAATATACTTAATGATATGTTTACTTATCATAGTATCATGTTAACTATATATATATATCCATATATATGTCATCATATAGTTTTTACAAGTTTTAACGTTCGTGAATCACCGGTCAACTTGGGTGGTCAATTGTCTATATGAAACATATTTCAATTAATCAAGTCTTAACAAGTTTGATTGCTTAACATGTTGGAAACATTTAATCATGTAAATATCAATCTCAATTAATATATATATAAACATGGAAAAGTTCGGGTCACTACAGTTAGTCCCGTTAAAAGAGAGTATGCTTGTCGAGGTCGCCAATGGAAAACTTGAGAAAGTTGACCATATTAGTCGAGGAGCTATTATCAACATAGCTGGTGCAGATTTTGAAATTGATTTGATACCCATCAAACTGGGAAGTTTTGACGTGATCGTTGGTATGGATTGGCTGACGAAAGTAAGGGCCGATATTATTTGTGGAGATAAAGCTCTTCGTATACCACACGGAGAAGGTGAGCCACTGATCATCTACGGAGAGAGATGTACCTTGAAGCTGAACCTCATTAGTTGCGTGAAAGTGCAAAAGATTATGAAGAATAGATGTCTTGCTGTCCTAGCGCATGTGAAAACGGTAGAAACTGAGGTGAAGAGCGTGAACGATGTTCGAATTGTGAAAGAATTTTCCGATGTCTTCCCTGAAGAATTGCCTGGATTACCACCGCCGAGAGCCGTAGAGTTTCAGATCGATTTAGTGCCAGGAGCAGCACCTGTAGCTCGCGCACCTTATAGACTCCCACCTTCCGAGATGCAAGAATTACAGAGCCAACTACAAGAACTGTTAGATCGAGGATTTATCCAACCAAGTTTCTCGCCTTGGGGCGCACCTATGTTGTTTGTGAAGAAGAAGGATGGATCCTTCCGTATGTGTATCGACTACCGTGAACTCAACAAATTGACAATCAAGAATCGGTATCCTCTTCCCAGAATTGATGATCTTTTTGATCAACTACAAGGATCGAGCGTTTACTCTAAGATCTATTTGCGATCCGGTTATCACCAGTTGAGGGTGAAGGAAAGTGACGTGATGAAAACTGCGTTCAGAACTCGTTATGGTCATTATGAGTTTCTCGTGATGCCATTCGGTTTAACCAACGCACCTGCCGTGTTCATGGACCTCGTGAATCGTGTCTGCAAGCTGTACTTGGATAAGTTTGTTATCGTCTTCATAGATGATATCCTCATCTACTCTAAGAGCGAAGAAGAGCATGAGCAACACCTCCGACTAGTACTTGAACTCTTGAGACAGGAGCAACTGTATGCGAAATTCTCCAAGTGTGAATTTTGGTTGAAGGAAGTCCAATTTCTGGGTCATGTTGTGAGCGACCAGTGTATCAAATTTGATCCCGCCAAGATTGAAGCTATCAGCAAGTGGGAGACGACCACTACTTCGACGCATATTCGCTAATTCCTAGGTCTCGCCGGTTATTACCAAAGATTTATTAAAGGTTTCTCTCTGATTGCGCATCCTTTGACCGCGCTGACTCACAAGGGGAAGAAGTTCATTTGGGAACCCGCACACGAATCAGCATTTCAAACTTTGAAAAAGAAGTTAACCACCGCACCTATCCTATCACTTCCTGAGGGCAGTGACAACTTTGTTGTTTATTGTGATGCATCGAAGAGTGGTTTTGGTTATGTACTGATGCAACGATCAAAGGTTATTGCCTATGCTTCCCGTCAACTGAAGATTCATGAGCGGAACTACACTACTCACGATCTCGAACTTGGAGCCGTTGTCTTTGCGCTTAAATTGTGGAGACACTATCTTTATGGAACTAAGAGCACTATCTTCACCGATCACAAGAGCCTCCAACACATCTTCGATCAGAAGCAACTGAATATGAGACAGCGTCGATGGATTGAGACGCTGAACGACTACGATTGTGAACTCCGTTATCATCCTGGCAAGGCCAATGTTGTAGCCGATGCTTTGAGTCGAAAGGAGAGGATGGCACCTCTTCGTGTTAGGGCACTGAACATCACCATTCATTCAAATCTCAACAGTCAGATCCGTGTAGCCCAAGACGAGGCTCTCAAGGAGGAGAATATATCTCACGAACATTTGAACATTCTTGTCTCTCGATTCGAGGTTAGTGAGTCTGGACTCCGATGTTATGCCGGAAGAATTTGGGTACCTCTTTATGAAGATCTACGGAACCTTATACTTGATGAAGCACACAAATCGAGATATTCGATTCACCCCGGAGCGGGCAAGATGTACCACGATCTTAAGGAACAGTACTGGTGGTCGAATCTTAAGAAGGACGTTGCGACTTATGTTGGTAAGTGTTTGACTTGCTCGAAGGTTAAGGGCGAGCATCAGAGGCCCTTTGGATTACTTCAACAACCGGAAATTCCACAATGGAAGTGGGAAAGGATAACGATGGATTGTATCACCAAGCTACCAAAGACGGTGGGCGGATGTGATACCATCTGGGTTATCGTTGACCGTCTTACCAAATCTGCACACTTTTTAGCCATGAAGAAAACGGATACGATGGAGAGACTTGCTCAATTATACATCAAAGAGGTTGTATCTCATCATGGTGTACCTTTATCGATCATCTCGGATCGCGATCCCCATTTTACTTCCAGATTTTGGCGTTCTTTACAAGAAGCCATGAGAACTCGTCTCGACATGAGTACTACTTATCACCCACAGACCGACGGGCAAAGTGAACGCACGATTCAGACCTTGGAAGATATGTTGCGTGCATGTGTCATTGATTTCGGAAAGGCCTGGGAAAGGCATTTGCCGTTAGCCGAATTCTCGTACAACAACAGTTATCACTCGAGCATTAATGCCGCACCTTTTGAAGCGTTGTATGGCTGCAAGTGCCGATCTCCTATTTGTTGGGCCGAAGTAGGCGAAGAGTAAATCACCGGACCCGAGGTAGTCCATGAAACGACGAAGAAGATTGCTCAGATTCAAGCGAGACTTAAGACTGCCCGTGATCGACAAAAGAGTTATGCCGATCTTAAACGTAAAGACTTTGAATTCAACGTAGGTGATCGTGTTATGTTGAAGGTTGCACCTTGGAAAGGTGTGATTCGTTTTGGAAAACGCGGAAAGTTAAACCCGCGGTACATTGGTCCTTTTAAAATCTTAGAGCGTGTTGGACCCGTTGCTTACCGTTTGGATTTACCAGCACAATTGAGCTCAGTTCATCCTACCTTCCACGTGTCAAACTTGAAGAAGTGTCTTGTTGCACCCGAACTCATCATACCACTTGAAGAATTTACTATTGATGACAAACTCCACTTTGTGGAAGAACCTGTCGAGATTATGGACCGTGAAGTCAAGACTTTGAAACGCAACAAGATTCCGATCGTCCGAGTACGATGGAATGCTAAACGAGGACCTGAGTTTACCTGGGAGCGAGAGGATCAAATGATGCAGAAGTATCCTCACCTTTTCCCAACTCCTCCATCTACCTCAACTTAAAATTTCGGGACGAAATTTTCTTTAACAGGTGGGTAATATAACGACCCTGGTTTTTCCGTCTTTAATTAATAATGTTTATTATTAATGCTTGTGATTTAACAAATGTATTTTATTACATTTACTCGTTACCATGATTGATCATACATGACTTTGAATGCCCAAAACGTCTTTGTGACACACGTACATTACACGAATAATACTTTCGAGTATTATTTACATTCATGATTAATTGTTATTAATCATTTTTAATTAACTAAGGTTATTAGTTAATTACTTGGGCTTTAATTGGATTTATTTGATAGCTACTTGAACTTGGGCTTTCATTAGTGTTATTGGACTTAGAAGCCCAACCTACATCTTTAATGGACTTATTAGCCCAAAACTTCATGTAAGTATTACTTATAACTTAACTAAATTGATTAAAGACTTATGGAATCAAGTTACTTGATACTTACAACTACTTCCCATGCAAGCACTTCATTTAACCAACTTTTGAGTCAAACACATACATGTAACTAGTGGGTATTTTCCCCCTCCCTTGGCCTAGAAGCCGTCGGCCATGAGGCCTTATGGGGAGTTCCAATTTTTTTTTATTACATACTCACTAGTATCTTTCACATATCTCTCATTTCAAACACACACAACTTAATTGCAAATACTTCTCTCTCATTTCTCTCTCAATTTTGTAAGTGACTTGAGACTTTTCTCTCCTCTTTCTTTGTCCCAAAACCGAAGCATGTATACATACATATCATCATCATCTTTTGTTCTTTGTTTGTTGTTTGATACTTGTTAGTTGTTGTTACTTTGTTACTTGTTGTTATTACTTACTAATTATCAAGAATCAAACTTGCTAGTTTGTTCTTCATTTATCTTGTATTTACAAGAACATAAGAGAGCTTAAACTTCCAAGTTTATGTTCTACATTTAAAGTTTTAGAAGATTAAAGTTCATGAGTTAAAATCATACTTGTGTTCATGAAGTAAACTTAAAGTTTACTTTCTAAAGATCAAGATTTAGGCTTGAATCTTTAAAAGTATGAAACCCATGAACTTATTTGTAACACCCTAGGCAAATCCCACATCGCCCACGAACATGAGTGATCATGGGATTATAAGGTAATACTCACGCTTAAATGACACAACGCGTTTTGGGATCACAGGCTGAGTAAAAGTGCGAGTACGTTATGGTTAAGCGTGCTCGGGCGAGAGCACTACCAGGATGGGTGACCTCCTGGGAAAGTGCTTATCGTGTGTGGTCGCCAAGAAAAAGCCGTGCGCCTGCGGGCAAAGCGGACAATATTGTGGTCATGTTAAGCTGGGGTGTGAATGTAACACCCTAGGCAAATCCCACATCGCCCACGAATATGAGTGATCATGGGATTATAAGGTAATACTCACGCTTAAATGACACAACGCGTTTTGGGATCACAAGCTGAGTAGAAGTGCGAGTACGTTGTGGTTAAGCGTGCTCGGGCGAGAGCACTACCAGGATGGGTGACCTCCTGGGAAAGTGCTTCTAGTGTGTGGTCGCCAAGAAAAAGCCGTGCGCCTGCGGGCAAAGCGGACAATATTGTGGTCATGTTAAGCTGGGGTGTTACTGAATGGTATCAGAGCCACTCATGTGCCGTTGGGGGTGGTAGGGCAAACCTCATCGAGGACGATGAGTCCCTGAGGGGGGTGAATGTAACACCATAGGCAAATCCCACTTCTAGTTTACTTTCTAAAGATCAAGACTTAGGCTTGAATCTTTAAAAGTATGAAACTCATGAACTTATTACTTGTTTACTTAGTTTATTTCTTTATATTATGCACTTTAATTTCATGTTCATTGGTTTAAATGGTCAAGTATTACAAGTTAGTCTTGATCTCATACTTCTTGAAACTAAAAGTTAACTTTAAGATTTCAAGAACATGGAAGTGTAACTCTTTAGTTATAACTTCATAAACTTATGAAAGATCTAAGTTTCTATAGCTTATGGTCTACTTACTTTGTCATAATCAAGAGCTTGTAAGCTTACATACACTTTACTAGTTAATAATCTAAGTTTTGTAACTTATGGTTTCATTAAAGTAAAGATTCAAGTATTCATACTTAGGATTTAATTTAATAACTTTAGATCTAGACCTTTGGGACTTGGATCTTCAAGATCTAACTAAGAACTATGTTCTACATCTTAAGATCTTGATTAGTTAGTTTACTTTCTAGTTTGTAGTTCAATATTACTCTTATATTTCATGTATGTGTTAAATCTAAGACTTTGATGTAACTTTGGTTCATCAAAACACTTGCAACACTTAAATGAGTTGTGCTACATGTCTTGGACTTGCACAAGTGTTATGATGGTGAAACCTTGGTTAAGATGATGCAAACACATCAACGAGTTGTACACTTGAAGCTATATGCATCAAGGATGAGAACCGTGATAAGCATCGAACCCAAGAACCCACCGGAACCTACTGTTTTACTGTTTCTGTGTCTGACCCATACGACCCGGGCTACTGTAAAGATGATTTTCAGATATCTCTGTTCGATTATATAACTTTTCATTTAGGACTCGTCTTAATCCGAGTTACGGTTTAGGATTTATGGCCCTCCGATCGTCACTATGTCCATTTAACGTTGTGCTGAAAATTCTGACCTACTCTCACTTAGACCGTCGCCACGGTCAAACGAAGACGAGTTTGCTTCTGTAATTTTTACCACAACTAAAGGACTCATATACGGATCCATGGCCACTGGTCTCACCTTATTTCAGTAGGTATTGAGTCCGTGGCAACTGACCGAATTCAGCCTTTGTTTTAAACTTCTTTCATGAACGAAACTTACTTTACACCTTTTGTTTGATGATGAATGATGATGACCTTTAAGACCTAATTTACATACTTTTAAACCTATTGGAACGATTTACTAACTTAGTCATGTTTGACTTAGGTTGAGGACCCGTTTGGACAACCTACATACTTGCTTATTTCCCGAGTCATACTTAACCGCTACTTTATCATTGTGAGTTATAGCATCCCTTTTTACTTTAACTATTTTGGGAACTGAGAATACATGCACATTTTACGTTTTACATACTAGGCACGAGTACTTAAACTTTATATATGTGTGGGTTATACAACGGCATAAACATTCCCTTTAGCTCGGTAACGTTTAGTCATTGGTTTTTGAACCGGTGAACGCGAATCTTAGATATGGATCCATAGGGTTTGACATCCCCACTCGGGCTAGTAGCGCTAGTATTTAACGGGTGTTTAATACTTCGTATACATACGCACTTGCCAAGTGTACTTTCAGGGGGTATAAACGTTAAGTTAGTTACCAAGTGCCCACGGTTAACATATACTTTATCATACTGTTTTGAAACGCTCTTTGTAGCACTGAAATCTCGTGGCCTACCTTACATACTGTTATACTTAAACTATAGCTCACCAACCTTTGTGTTGACGTTTTTAAGCATGTTTTTCTCAGGTGCTAAAGGTTGCTTCCGCTGTATACTAGTCTTGCTGTAGACACCCGCTGCTTTAGAGATGTCACTGCATGAACTACTTTATCTTGCATTCAAACTTAGTTACTTTTGAAACTATGATTTGTAATGACCTAAGGGTCACGCACTATTATATTTGCTTCTGTTCATAGAAGCATACTTTGGTTGTAAAACATTTGGCGTTGGTTATGATGTCAGCTTTTATCATGAATGCAAACTTGTTTTGAAAACGCATATAGTGTTTGACCTTGTAATGATCCTGTTGTTGATGGTCCGTACATGATGATTTAGAACGGGGCGTCACACTTGTGACCCCTCACGCCACAATTATAACACCTAGACGCACTAGAATCCGATATACCCGTCCGTGTACCACCCGTGCTCACGCTCGGACCCTTAGTCCTCTTACTTAGAGCACCATAAGAAACAACCCTTCTCTCACTTGAAGGCTCACTTATCTTCGATTGCGAGTACGACTCGAAACTCCTAGCCAAGTCGAATCATTCCGAAAACGATTTCGCTTGACCCTGACAAATTTTATCCTTCAAGTCATCATTCAAGGTCCGATAGAAATCCCCCATCAACAAATGATCGTTCCCCAAATACTCCGGGCAAAGGCGAGCCTTCGCCACAAAGGTCGTCTTGAGAGTATTCAAATCTATAGATCCTTGTCGCAAATTTCGCAACTCATTACGCAACTCCCCCAAATCGGCTGAAGTCCAGAACTCCTCGAAGAATTCCTCCTTAAATTCGTCCCACGATAAAGTCATAAACGCTTCGCCACCGACAAGGTCAATCTTACCATCCAACCAATCCCTCGCCCTACCCCGCAACAAACTAGTAGTGAGTCTCGTCTTTCTCTCGGGAGGGCATTCAATAGTGCGAAAACACCCTTCGACATCCGTGATCCATGTGGTGCTTACCAAAGGATCCGGTTTCCCGTCATACATCGGGGGTTTAGTCCTCATGAAGCTCTTAAGACAACGCTCCATTTCACCACTAGTTCGGGATTCGGAATACTTCCTATCCATTTCTTCTCGAAACGCACTCATTTGCTCCGCAACGGCGGCCGCAACTCTAGCGTTAAACTCCAAATCATTCGTCTCGATCCCGTTTTCCGTCGCCATTCTAAGGAATGTAAAAGCGATTAGATCACGAACGTATAAAGCACACACACAACACCGCCCCATCTTGCTAAACACTCGTCGTACATCACTTGTTAGACACGGTTTGCACCCGTAATAAGGTTTGCAAGTCCTTATTACGCGCACACGTCGTATCGACTAGTTAGTACAACGACCGCCTCGATCGATGATATAAACAAACACAAACAAAATTCTACGCGATATAAACACACGCGAGAATAATTATCATAACACAATAATATATTAATAATATCCGCATTACTAATATAAACGTTAGTCCACCTACAACAAGGCACTAACTATAACCCATTCCAACCCGTAATCCTACAAGTCCCACAACAAATTTAGAACACACAAAAGTCTAAGTCTAGGCACCTATCTCAAGTCACCTAAATCCCTTAGACCATGCTCTGATACCACTTGTAACGACCCAACCCGTTATCCAACCGAAAACACGCTTAGATTTTTTTTTTTTTTTTTATAACAAAGATCAACTTTTCAGGCAAATGGAGCGCCGCTCCATATAGGGGCGCGCCGCTCCAAACCCTGCTGTCCCAATTGTCATTTTCACGCAAAAAGATCTCATACTTCCCGACACTTTTGGACCAAATGCTTTTCACAACACATTATAATAGTTGAAGATAACACGTTTCAATACTAAAATGAGTCTTACGACACCGGGCCCACATATGCCCAAATTACCCTTTAAGTACAAGGTACAAGTTTCGACCCCATGACTTTAAACACAAAATAAAAGCCGAGCATGGCGATTGGGGATACGCTACCCAATCCTAATCGAATCCAAAAGCAAGCCTTCTAAAGCAACTACGCGAGTCACTAGTTCCCACGCTTACCCGAGCCACCTCATCCAAGCAAATCTATAAAAAAGTAAATAACGAGAGGGTAAGCTAAAGCTTAGTGAGTGAAAATATACTACATACATATATATGCATAAAATGAACACGCCACATAAATAAACAAATACCGCATACCGGAGCATCCAAGCATAAAGGCAAGCTAATCTAAGCATACCGTACGATCACTAAGCAACAAGCTAATAATACCATCAATAAGATAAGTTCACCAACGTCGATGTGAACAACGCCAATAAACTACACCCGGAGGGTTAGCTACATCACGACAATACAACATTATACGTATACAATATATATATAACTCGAACAATATAATATGCTCACGCTTACAACACAATAACCATGGTTAACCAATCGTACAAGGGAATGGCGCTCGCAAAAATGCCATCGGTGTTCATAACATCTGTTAGTGTACTTAACACCTCGTATCACTAAACCCTAGGGTGGCACCTTAACACCTCGGTACTTCACCCCGAGTGGCATCTTAACACCTCGATGCTTCACTCTTTATTTTATGGAGTGGCGCCTTAACACCTCGACACTTCACTCCTAGGTGGCACCTTAACACCTCGATGCTTCACCCCGAGTGGCATCTTAACACCTCGATGCTTCACCCGTCAATTACTTAGAGTGGCATCTTAACACCTCGATGCTTCACTCCGAGTGGCGTCTTAACACCTCGACACTTCACTCGTCACGTGAAACGTGGTGTCTTAACATTTCGACACTTCACATCTCACACTACAACAAATAGATACGTTATATACCTACGCGTATAATTATTTCACTCACAATATTAACCCTTCGTCATTGGAGTTATATAAGTCCACATCACAATATTAACCCTTCGCCATTGGGGTTATATAATCCACATCACACGCCCATGTGATAACGTACACACAAAGTGTGCACCTCGCCAAGGTGGTCAACCAAAATGCACAACCGTGCCAATTGGACCTATACACAAGTCCAACAATTTCACCTATATGAGAAGTGAGCTCTATAACCGAGAACCCCTTCACCCGACCCGCACCCATCCTACACATACATATGCATATAGGATATTAACACTCACCTTGAAGTCTTGATGGATGCCAAACCAAAATCCGCAAACCGTCGATGGAATGTACCTTTTCCATTATCACAATCACAAACAACACAATTAGGGAGGATTTATAAACCAACCCAAATTGACAACTAGTGCAATCTCGACCCAATTGCACCTCCAAGCGCAAACCGCGCCCAAACTAACCAATAATCACTAACACTAGTGACAATGGTCCTAATAAGTCAATTAAACCCGAACACAAGTGTTAAACACTTGTCTTGCCCAATTTGACACCAAAACTCTAATTTTGACCCATTTCAAATTTAGTCAACCAACACACCCAAATGAGTTCCAACACTTCCATAATCACTAACACTAGTGATTATACACCATTTACTAGCCTTACAAGCTTACACTTGCTCATCAAACCCAAAACCAGCCAAAATCAACAATAACCCGAATCTTGGTGTTAATCTTCAATTAACAACTAAATGGGTTCCATTTATGAACATACAATCAAAAACCCTAAGTTTGGATGAAGAACACAAAAACGAAATTCGGATTTAGGGCTTACCGTTAGTATCACCTTGTAGCTAAGAACGAGGAGAACAAAGTTGCCTCTTACGCCTTCGATTAAAACATGAATCTTCCTTTCCAAAATCCCACTTGAGTGATTTGAAGTATTTATGTTTTGAGAGGAAAGTGAGAAAGAAAATGGAAAAGAAAATGGAAAAGAAAAAGATAAATGAAATGAATGGATGGGATTTAAGATCCCAAATCTGGCACATACGCAAAATGACCAACATGCCCTCGAATCTCCTTTAAAATTGCAAATCGGGTACCAGCTCGCCCAGAATGCCGCGCCGCGGCCACAATCGTCGCGCCGCGACCTATAACGTATTCTGGTGGTTTCCTTAACATGCTTCCTGGAATTGAAATCAGCTGAATGTCGCGCCGCGGCCCTTTCTGTCGCGTTGCGACCCAAGGCATGGTCTCGTGCCTTCCTTACCGTGCCTCCTGATCCTGATTTGCTTGAAATGTCGCGCCGCGACCCATACCTCCGCTCCGCGACCTTTAACTTGGTCTGATCACTTTTCGCATACAAGAACTTCAATGCACGAACATGTCTCAATTCCTCCATACACCTATCGTACATACGCGATACACCTGTAAAACATGTACGGGGAAAAACGGGGTGTTACTGAACAACCGTCGGAAAATGCAGGAGGCAAGAAGAGCGCATGAGGGTCACAAAAGGAAAACAAGGACAAGAAAAGGAAGGAGATCCGGACCACCGGCGGAGATCCGGACCACCGGCGGAGAGCCGGTGGCCGGAGGAGCAAGCGGCGCTGTTTAGATCTAGGGTTTGAAGGAATTTTAAGAGACGAGAGAGTTTTTAAGAGAGAGAGTTTAAGTGGGTGTACATATTTTGATATTGCTAATATATTTAGATATTGCTAATATATTTGACAAAATGTGAGATTAATATCTAGACACTATTTAAAATTAATTGATGTTTTATGTAACTCGAAGTAGTAATCTTTTGATTAGCGTATTCTAAGGAATTGAATATGTGTAGTCAAAATATTGACATTATTAATTTATTAATTAAATTGATTTTTGAAACTGAATTTACCATTGAATTTTGAAAAAGCTAAAGAATAACATAAAAAGTACTCCAATCAAATATTCATCACTATATGCTTTCATAGCTACTTGTACTTTTGATCAAACGCCCATGTATTTATGTACATATTGTACTAAATGAATATTGCCAGAACCTTTCATCTTAATGTTATATTGTCAAGATTCAAGCAGCCTTTATGATGCCGGTGTTCGCAATGGAGATGACGCCGGTAACATTGTTTTGGAGGGGTCTTTTCATTTTCAGGAAGATGTGAGTCATGTTGTTGGGGTTGTGGACGAGTTTACTCCAAGGGTGGTCTCTAGTGACGAGTCTGTCTTCTATAGTCGTGATCTGTGGATTGTTTCTTCTGGTATTGACATTGGCGTTGTGTTGTGGTGGTGAGGAAAGAGTTGTAAAGAGTCATGTCTTAAGGTGTGAGAGAACATTCAACGTCATAAGGTTTTTATGGTGACTTCTTCCGGTTTTGAGTCCACCTATGTTGGCGTTTCGGTGGCAAAGTCAGGAAAGATGAATAAAGAAGAAAGCTTCGGACGATGGCGGGTCTCTTATTGAACGGGTAGCAGGGCCAAGGTTATAGAAGATGATGGTGGCGTGGGCATCTTGAAGTTTGGTTGATTGCTTAGTAAGGGTTTTGACGTAATTAAGAAGGAATCGTCCCTTCCTGGGACCGATAAGGTAAGGCGGAGAGAAGGAAGAAGGGAAAAATTTAGAAAGACATAAATACCCTCATGTGGAGGCACGTGAGATGAGATAAAAGAAAAAATAGAAGCCTGTCAGACGAAGTAATGATCCTAGTTATAATTAAAATTGAAGGGACAACTAAAGCAAAAGGCAAACCACATAAACGATGGGCATAATCATATCATATATCATGAAAAACATATAAACCAAGAAGCAACAAAAACGATTGGGCAGGATCCATTTAGCTTGCAAGAAACGATTTCATCTTCAACGGGAGCTACACTTGTTGGGCGAGTATCCTACGGAGCATCAAGCTCAAGGTCCATAAGATAGCACAACTTTTGTTGTTCTATGATTCACCTCCGAATAATGAGTAGATAGGGAAGGAGGTCTTCCTATGAGCTACCACAGTCAAATTGTGTTATGGACATCAATTTTTTATGTATGGGATTATGACAATCCCGGTCTTTTATGTCATACGGTTTAGTTCATTTTGTTGGTAGTTTCTTTGCTAGATCTTAACCGAATGGCCTTGTCAGTCTGTAATATGCATTTGCATTGGAGTTCCTTCGTCTTTTTGATGAATGACATCCTATTTCGTTTAATGATATTCCTTTTTTTTTTTTTGCCGGGAAAATAAATATAAACTAGAAAGTTTGAGGGTGGATCAACTTGAGAAACCCCGAGTTGTGACAACTCCACAGGCCCAAAATGCGAATACGCCTATTAAGAAAGCCCATTTGTAAGAAAAGATACATAATGGACCATTTTAACATTTGTTAGTTTTCATGAGTGGATAATGGTCACATAACAAAGAATTTGACAAGAAACTTTTACAAGTCCAAAATATTCCAAAAAGTATGATTTGATTTTTCTTAATAAGACTATCATGTAGTTAGTTGTCATCAAATGACAAAAGTAGCAATATTCCAAGGCAGATAAACAAAACGTGTACCAAAACAAATGGCACCAAAAAGGCTATTCTACAAACAAACCGTTGCATCCAAATCCAAAAACACACCATTTGTGCACCAAAAAGACCATTTTTCATTATACCAACTAGCATCCCAAACACCTGCTTACAAGTTTTTAATCCAGTTCACCTCCACAAACGGAAAATTTAGGAAAACATTACATTATACCCCCCAGCCCCATCCTAATACTACATTAAGTCGATAAACTACGCTAAACCCCGGTCAGCAATGGTCAGCCTTAAAATAAATATTAATGAACCAAAAGCACTTAAAAAGTTCCAAAATTAGCATTGTCTAAGCCTCTAAGGTGCTAAGCTATTTGTAGTGCTTTTAGTCATTTGCTAATAAGATTGATGATGTGGCCAAATGAAGAACTCGCCCGAAGTTGGTGGTAGTAGCAACATCTGGTTCCCTACTGAACTTGAGGTTGCGGGCTCACCATGATGGTTCGGGTGTAAATGCTGGAAAAAATTCTGATGATGATGGTACGATTGTGTTGAGTTCGGATCAAACGGCATGGCGTAAGGGATGCTGGTAACCGGCGGGGTGTTACTGAAACTGAGGGTGGTCCCACCGTTTCCGGTGATGAATTGTGGTGGTTGATGGTGGTTCATGATCAACGAAGGTTTTTGTTCGGCCTCGAGTGAGATTTTTAAGCGCTTTGCGGACCCACCAATAGGAAGGGAGCTATTGGAAATAGCTTCGACATCGTAACGTTTCATCTCGAAATTTGTCACCGCGTTTATACCACGGAACTTGATTGCTGCTATGTCGTACGCTTCGGCTGCTTCCTCTTCGGTGGCTGAAAAATTATATTATACGCAATAAGAAATATTAGATGATTTTGCATGTAAATTGTATTCGATTGTTTTTACTGCAGACTGTTGTAAAATTAATTACCAAAAGTTCCGAGATATAAATCTTTGTTTCCAGCAACACGGCCAATCCTAGCTTGCCAACGACCTTGTTGATGATGCCTTGTTACACCCCGATAAATCGATGCTCCCCTTGAAAAACCGCTACTTTTTCTATATATTAATTAAGATTAATTATTAATACTATTAATAATAATTACTCTAACTAACGCAACTATATTGCAACATAAACAACATATTTTCAGCACGATTAGTCATTTAAATCATTTTCGAATTTTGTAGATTTAGTTAAACGGGTCAAACGATGACCTTGTTTACAAGTGACCCAAATAAATCTCTCAAGTGATCACATTATTTTAAATTGTTCTTTCAATTAGGTCGCAAATGGTAATGTGTCAAACCAAACCGACAGCCTGTTTCGACATATAACCCATCCCGCCCAATATGCCACTTATAATAAACAGTTAAAATAACACACCTTCTTAGCGAGGCGATAAACTCTTGCTTAGTTGCACTTTTCATTTCTTCAATTTCCGCCGCATAGGTAGCAACCTGAATCAAAGTAATCAAATTACACAACTAGTTCTTAGGAAAAAAAGATCAATCGACCTAAATCACACAAGTTCATAATCCGCATTATATAGATTTACCGGAAAGTTTGTTGTTGCAGTTGGGCCCCAGTATTTTAGAGCGGCCAAATCATAAGCATGCGCCGCCTTATCCTCCTTATCATAACCACCTGAAAATCCACTTAACAACGTTACAATCGAGTATACGTACGCTTTAATAATTCATTTGATACTATGTACGAAAAACAATGAATGATTGATAGTTATAATACATCCACTTACCCAAGTACACTGCAGAAATAATATCATGCCAATTAGCCAATTCCATGCAAAAAAGCCACCAAAAGAAATCAAAGGTTAGCTTATGTCAGTGGTCCATATTTTGAGCACCAATATTATATACTGTCAGATAAAGCAAAAGCTATAATATGGTAAAAATCACTCATTTGAATCTGTATATATGTTTCATTACGAACCGCACGGTTAAAATACAATGATCATATAAGATTCTTTAACTTTACTTTAACTTGGCAAAGTGATGTAAAAAATGCATTTCAAAAGTTTAACTAGATGCCTGTCAGTAACAATGTGGTTTCTCATATTTCCTAATCAAGTTTATCAAAATAATCAAATTTATTAGTAGATAAACAATTTTCAAATGGGCGCGCTATTAGAAGATTAGAGTCTAACAAACGGGATTTTTAACCGTTCACCGCTAAACGTCTTTTGGAATGTTTTAAGAGTTTTACAGTACAATACTTTAAAACATATTTAGTGGTGGCAAAAAATGATGATGTACAGATCATCACCAATAACAAATTTGCACATTTTACACTAAAATACAACCATTTTATGTTGGTGACGCCTCTTCTAATGTTTTAACTTGCAAAATTGTTAACCGGGCCGGAAAAAATATTAACCGCGAGACGATCAACGGTGAAAAGGCGGGACCATAGGTTTCATTGGGTTCGCTTTAGTGGATTCGGTGCGTTTTTATGGTGTCGATTGTCGGTTATTTTGGTCGTTGATAGTATGTAATGTTGTTGTTGTTGTTGTGTGGTCTCTTAGTTGGTTAGTAGGATATGGTTTGTTGTTTTGTACGGAGTAGTTTTTAGTTTATTCGCGCTGCAGTCTAGTTGTTTGTGTGAGAGCTTGGTGTTAGATAGTTATATTATGTTCTCGATTTCTAGGTTCAAGTATCTTCGCTCTTTTTTGTATCTTTTAGTTGAGTGCGTTTTTTTGGAAAACGTTCTTGTTTCTATTTGAGTTTGCGTTATTTTTTGAAATAAAGAAAATACAACCATGTACGAGTTGCTATGTGTAATGAATAGCGTGTAGGTTTGACTGGTCAAACATATGGGAAGGGTAGAAGATGAAATTGAGGGTGGGGAAAAAAGTGAAAAAGGAAAAGTAAAAGCAAATGGTCATGTAGTGATGAAAAGAAACAACAGTGAAATTGCAGGCAAGCAAACTAAGTAGGCCTATATATGTACAAATGTACATACAATAGTTAGTTTGATAGATTTTAGACTGAGAAACAAATACAACACAGATTCAATTGTTGTACACACAATTGTAATATAACAGGGTTAAATCCCGCATGAATTTTGTGGATAAATTCCTTCCATTTTGGGCAAAGAATATATTTAATAAAATAAAGTGTCTGTAAAATAAAACAATGTCCTAAAAAGTATTAAATTCAATTCATTGTGACAGTATCCTCCTGACTGATTTGAAAACTATGAACCTCCTTCACTTATTCATTGCAGTATCTCAGTCATTTCAAACTAGTATTTAGTTTTTGAAAAATATTATTAAATTAAATATATTTAATTTATAGATCATCCAATATAAGTACTGTATTCAGTTAGATGTCATGTAATACCGAGTACTATTGATTTACCCTAGGCCAACTTGGTACTCCGTATTAATTTAAAAATTAATTAATTAACATTTTTATTAATCGGGTTATTTGAGATTAAAAAATATGATTTTCTTTTAACAATATTGACAACAAATATGTAATATGTGCTACTCCTGGTAAAATTTATCATTTTAAGTTTTAGATGCATATATTTCATTGATCACAAAACACATTGTTACTTTTTTTTTTTTTATCATTAGGTCAGCAGGTTAACGATCATTATATTTTTTTCTGGTGCGCTCAAGACGTGTGAAAATGTGGAGATTGGAAGTTTCAATGGTGGTTGTATTTGTGTGTGATTCAATGTTTGTTAGATTTTTTTTGATTCAATATATAGATCAATTTAACTGTATGATCTATTCAACACACTAATTAGAATCACTATCATTCACTTGTAATCATCTTCATGTTTAAATTCCACTTTTTCACAAACAAAAAAAAACAAAATTGTTTAATTAAAAAGTAAACAGGCTTTAACTTTAATACTATTAATAATAAATATTGGAATAATATTACTATTGATAATTTGATAGTTTGATAAACGTGATTAATGGTGAGAAAAAAAAGTACCTTGACGTCCTTTCCTTGCCTGACCTTCCCTCCTACAACTATTATCCCAAAGATGCGCTTCATATCTTCCAGTCCACCTATGCCTAAAATCAACAGTTTTTATATTTATATTTATTTATAAATTTGTACAAAAAATAAATAAATTAAATAAGAAAATAACAATACCTAGTAACACCTCTGTAAATCGAAGTCCTTTGTCCAAAAGTGTCACTAATTTTCTTACAACTATTAGACTCAACCGCCACAATTGCTTTCTCATCACTACCATTCTTATTATTATTATTGACGGCGTTAATACTATTCGTTGTTGTGATTCCCAACGACAACGCATTCATCGGACACTGACCGTACCCTAACTCGTTACCCGACTCAACCCCTGCAAACTCAGTCATCTGAGTTACCGAGTCACTCACTTCAGACCCCGAGTTTGTTGAAAACGCCGCAGCAGCTATCGCTTTCAGATCTTGTTGCCCTCCGAAATACACGGAACTACTTCCGTCATAAATATGAGTCAACGTTGACGAGTCTTGTGTTTCCGTTTGTGTTGACCCGTCTGAGTAACGAAACGGCGCCGTATTCATATCACCACCTAAGAAATCTTCTAGCTTCGGTGCTTGTGGCTGGTGGATATGTGATTCCATAAAGCTTCGAAAAAATGGCGAGTCGTCACCGTCTTTGACTTCTCCGTTACCGTTGTTGACATTTCCGTTACCGTTATCTTTTTCGTTATTACTGTTTCCCCAACCTGCACAACAATTTTCACATGCACAAACACATTATGTGTAACTAACATTTTGATTATTTTTTGCCACAAATAATTACTCGTAAAATATTTAACGTATGAATATATTTTTAGAAATGAAATTAAAAAAAAAAAATGTACCGTTGGCGTAAAAGTTATCGTTGAAGAAATATTGCTGAGATTGAGAATTAGAAGAAGTGAACATTTCCATTGGTTGTAAAGAAAATGAGAGCCAGTTGTTATTATTTTCTCTAGCCATTTTTTTTTTTTTTTTTGAGAATGAAAAATTAATAAATACTGAGAATTGATAAATGTGAGAGCAAGAAATTGGTTGATTAATTAACCCATCATTTTTGTAGCAAAGGGTAGCATGCAAAAAAGAGAAAAATGTATTTTGGATGATGAAAGTTGAGAGAAACAAAAAGTAAGAAAAAAAGGGTGTGTTTTTAAGATGGTAAAAAAGAAGGAAAAGAATGGTGAGGATAGGGGGGAGTATATAATGGGGGTGATAAAAGCAGGTTTCATGGCAGCACCGGCGTAAATTCAGTGGGGAAACACAGTTTTCAATATGTATTCTACTGTCCATAAGGTTTGAATGCATACTTTTTTATTTATTAACTTTACATGTAAATATAAAAATTATTATTATACCACTATTAATTAATATTAATTTTTAATATTAATAATTCGGAGTATTAATTAATTACGGAGTATATTTTATTAACGTATTCACTGACTCGTGAATTCACGGGTTTAGCGAAAAAATCTACATTAAATAGCGTTATTGACCCGTTAATTAATATTTATACTCCGTATTTAATTATATTAATTGAATTTAAATATTCATAATATATATAATTTATTATAAAATGTTTATAATATTAATATTAAACGTCAAGCAGTAGTAAAAATACATTCAAAGATATTGAGATATTTTTTTGAATAACTATATAAATAAATTGTGTAGCCTCAAAACGTTGAGCATTGCGAAGGCTTTTCAAATATATATTTTCAATGTATTGTCATTATTTATCATATTAATATAAATTAAATCAAAGAATATGACATCTTCAAATTCAAATGTTACAACCCTTATAGCAAATATTACAACTTATAGAAGTATATGACGACCTCACAAAAAACTCCCATTTATTAAATAGGATAGATAGATTTATTTTTCTTGAACAATAGTACAATGATCACCTGGGACTTAACTATTCACGCGTTCATCTCATTGCAGTGTATAACCCGTCTTCAACTGCTACTACTTCTCATATTAATAGTCTACCTTTTCTTTTTAGTCTGTACTAAATTAATAGTCCACATATATATATATATATATATATATATATATATATATATATATATATATATATATATATATATATATATATATATATATATATATATATATATATATATATATATAGGAATAATTGGTTATGATACTTTTATATTTTTACTTTATTTAAGTAAGACAAAAATGTAGGTAAAAAGTAAAGGATAAAACTGAAAAGTAAACAAAAAGTTATATGTAACGGTAACTATTTATTAAACTGTGTATTTTTTGTCGGTAGACTATTAAATTGGACCGAGAGTATTATGTATTTATATATATTATTATATTACATATTACTAAACTACTATTAGGGGGTATATTTCAATCATTTTATATATACTTTGTATGTATTGTATTCGTATGTGTAGTTCATATATTTGTATTGCTTTTTGATTTTTTTTATAGCGAAGATGAAAATTATATTGAAATACCTTCATCAAAGCAATGAGGGCTATGAACGTTAACAACCCAATTACAACGAAAGAGGCTCAAAGTCCAAATTGAGAAGAGATAACAACTTGATGAGTGTGCTACAAACAAAATCCTATTGATAAATATAACTATTCACATGTGATAAATGTTTTTTCTAGTATAAAAATGCTCATTTCTCATTTAGTCCGTAAAAGATTTTATAGTTACAGGAGTATTTAATATGAGGTGTTATATTCTGTTTGTCATTCTATTAATTCGATTATTCTATGTAAAAAAATAACTTTTCTTTATTCTATTACATACGCTATACATATAGAATTGGATTTTTTTATTTTTATTTTTTTTGTTGTTGTATATTCTCTTTGACTTGAAGGTTAGTTTTGTAAAATTTGTCAAAAACATCTTTTTTATATAAAAAACGATTAGTATTCAAATTAGAATGCTTTCATCAATAAATGAAGAATTCTATGTGACAACCCGGAAATTTCCGATCAAATTTAAACTTTATCTTTATATTATTCCGACACGATAAGCAAAGTTTGTTAAGTTAAATCTCAAGAATTTTAAACTGTGTTCATATATTCATTTACACTTTGACTGTTCTCGATAATTCACGAACATTTATGTGTATATAGATATGTATATATAATATATAGTTATATTAATTGAAAACATTAAACAAAGTATTAGATGTATAATACTTTACATAAACGTAATTGTTTCAATATATGTTTAATATATTTATCGACGGAATTAAAAGATAATATCAAATGATTGAGTTATCTGTTACATTGTGTTATGATTACGAGTCTCTGTTGTGAGGTCCACTGTGATTTAAGAGATCATTTCATTTTTAACGGTATTCGGAATAAATGGTAAAGTGATTTACAAGTGAGAACAAAATGCCAATTATCGAGTACTAGACAAATATTAGTGGACATTCCTGTTTGATTTCCAATTCATGCTTTACAACATTTTCCTCGTGACTTTGATAAGATAACTATTTTAACTTTCATTTTATTTAATTGAAAAAGTAAGAATGTGTAGGTAAGTAACTTAGATGTTGGATATTGACAAGATAAGTAAATCAACGTTTTACATTAAATGATTTTTAACCATTGAACCTTATCTTATGCTTCACCAACAAACGACGATTTAGAAACTTGAAACTTGTTATGTGTCATATATGATTTTACTTTTCTAAAACATTTTATGATATAATGATTTCCATTATTCTAACCTTTTGAAATGATTCTTAATTATATTTAGTTTTGGGAAAACAAATTATTATATATATTTGATTTAGTTTCAAACGTACTAAAAACATAATTAAAGCTTTTATTATTAAAAAAGAACTTTATTATTAAAACGTTTTATAAGGTAATTTATTTATGTGTATAAAAGTAGAAGAACATAATTAAAGCTTTTATTATAAATTGCAAATACATTTACATCATTTTAAAAAGGTAAATGTAATATGAAATAATAAATTCTAAACGATTTTAAATGAACTTTGAAATAAAATTAGTTTTGAAAAATTAAATATCATATTATTAAATAAATATTCCAATATATTCAAAGTTATATTTTTTTTCTTTTAAATAAATATATATATATATTTTACAATAAGATAAAATATAACATTAATTTAGTTATAAAACGTTTTGATTTAAAATAATAATATTAAATATACTTTGATAAATAACGAGACTTTGTTTTAAAGAAGCAAATGACCAAAACACTCAAATGAATAAGTTATGCTTCGAGTAAAATAGTTTATCAATGATTTAAGTCTAATTATTAATAAATGTACGTGTCACGAAACATAAAGTATTAGATTTCACAACGTACGAAATAACGTTTGAAAAACCGGAACCGAGTCATGAACCGTTTTCCAACGTCCAAGTCATTGGAATAAAAATTACAAATTTACTATGCACGTAAATATAATATAATATAAAATTAATTATATAAATTAAATATTATATATATATATATATATATATATATATATATATATATATATATATATATATATGTGTGTGTGTGTAATATTATAATCCGTAGCCGCCCACGTTTTAAACATAAGTGAGCTGGGACAAGGAGCCATGCGATCGAATGGGCTCCCTTCACATTCCCCATGCGATCGCATGAGGATAGATTTCAGCAAAACTCCTATAAAAGCTCAATCGAATTAGGACTTCAACACACACACACACACACATCTTACCTTACTCCCTCTGCATTATTATTATTTATATTATTAATATTATTATTAAATATTATTAAGATTATTATTATAAATCTTAATCTTATTATTAATATTATACATAAAATATTACGACGGAGTCATAAGCGAGTTAGTTCAAAATGAGTTTTTGCGAGTGAGATAAAGCTAAGGAAATTATGGGTTATAGCTATGGAAGTTATGGGTATGGTTCGGGGGTATTGCTCGTGAGTCAAACTAGTGTTTATCATCTCCGTTGCATCTACGTACTTTCCTGTAATATTGAATCACAATATTGATACGTGAGCACTCATATCTTAACTTTTATATATTAATAGTGTATCCTTAACTAGTGCTCGAGTATATATGATTATGCATGCTTATATGTTTAATTTTGTCGTTAAATAGTTTATGATAGATCATGAATTTAATACATATGTTATTGAGATAAGGTATATGATATGCATGTCGTTGGAAAGCTGACGAAATATCAATAACTTTTCATTTAGGAATCGTGTGATTTCGATGAACGGATTAATAGATATGGTCAACTGAATTATTATTAATTTTAGTATTATTATTGTTAAAATGATTATTATTACTATCGTCGTTATTATCGTCGTTATTGTTATTATCTAATAATAATAATAATAATAATAATAATAATAATAATAATAATAATAATAATAATAATAATAATAATAATAATAATAATAATTATTATTATTATTATCACTATTAATATATGTATTATTATTAAAAATTGTTATTGTTATTATTATTACTATCGTTATTATCATTAAGATTATTATTAATATCATCATCATCATTATTATTATTATTATTATTATTATTATTATTATTATTATTATTATTATTATTATTATTATTATTATTATTATTATTATTATTATTATTATTATTAGTATTATCATTATTATAATACTTATTAGTATCATTATCATTAAAACTAATATTAGTATCATCTAATTATTATGATTGCTATTATTATCATTATTATGAATGCGATATAAAAGAGGACTAAAAGCTATTAAACAAATCGATTAAGATAATGAGTATAAGTATCATGATGAAATTAAAATATTGTAAGATATTAATTTAGATAAAAATATCGTTTTCATTATTTTTATCGTTATTATTATTATTATTATTATTAAAAGTATTATTAATATTAAAACTATCATTTTTACTAAAATTATCATTGTTAATAGAAATATCATTGTTATTACAAAATATCATTATTATTATCATTTTAGTATTATTATTATTAAAAATTATCATTTTGAATAGAATTATTATTTTTATAAAATACTATTATTATTACTGTTAATATTAAAAAGTATCGTTATTATTAAAATTATAATGATTAGAATTATCATAATTAATATCATCATTAGTAAATATAAACATTGTTATTATTATTTGTAGAATAATTATTATTATTATTATTATTACAAAATAATACAACTTTTACTTATTATTATTATTATTATCAATATTATTTTATCAAATTAAAATGTGATACAAAGATATTTTACCACATGTAACACAATTACATTAATAATACATACCACTATATTTTTATGATATTAAGCGAACTTTATAAATTTTATTAATTAAGATATATAAAAGTATATTTTTTATTTTCATATATAAATTTTAATATAAATTTTTATTTATTAATAAATGACTTGTATTATTTACTCTAATAAAATCTGATGAATATAATTAAATATATAAAACGACTATATTTAAGTTATATAATAAACATGTATAGATTTTGGAAGTCATTTTGAGTCAAGTTGACTTTTGTTAACTTTTGCATGATAATCTCGAGCATTAGGATTGTGATACACTACGAGTTGACCTAAATTGTTAGACAGATATTGACCAACATATGAATATATATAATTAATATAGGTTCGTGAATCCGAGGCCAACCCTACACTTGTTCAATGCCGTCATAGGTATTTTTACTACAAAATACAGTATTGTGAGTTTCATTTGCTCCCTTTTTAAATACTTTTGCAATATATAATTTTGGGACTGAGAATACATGCGCTTTTATAAATGTTTGACGAAATAGACACAAGTAATCGAAACTACATTCTATGGTTGAATGATCGAAATCGAATATGCCCCTTTTAGTCTGGTAATCTAAGAATTAGGGAACTGGCCCCTAATTGACGCGAATCCTAAAGATAGATCTATCGGGCCCAACAAGCCCCATCTAAAGTACCGGATGCTTTAGTACTTCAAATTTATCATGTCCGAAGGGAGTCCCGGAATGATGGGGATATTCTATATGCATCTTGTTAAGGTCGATTATCATGTGTTCACCATATGAATGATTTTTATCTCTATGTATGGGATGTATATTTATGAGAAATGGAAATGAAAATCTTGTGGTCTAATAAAATGATGGAAATGATTGATTACGTTAAACTAATGAACTCACCAACCTTTTGGTTGACATTTTTAAGCATGTTTATTCTCAGGTATTAAAGAAATCTTCCGCTGTGCATTTGCTCATTTTAAAGATATTACTTGGAGTCATTCATGGCATATTTCAAAAGATGTTGCATTCAAGTCGTTGAGTTCAATAAAGATTATTATTAAGTAAATGACAAATTAGGTCATTTTTATAGTTTGGATATTATGAAATGGTATGCATGCCTGTCAACTTTCGATGAAATGAAAGTTTGTCTTTTAAAACGAATGCAATGTTTGTAAAATGTATCATATAGAGGTCAAATACCTCTCAATGTAACCATATGTTATTGTATTCGTCCTTATGGATTAGGACGGGTCGTCTTATTCTACACACAATCGGCGATCGTTAAGGCTCGAAAATCGTAAACAATCTAGAACAGCCTAAAAATATCTAACTCAATCAGAACCTAAACAAGAAGAGCTACAAAACAAAAACACAATCAAACATAACAACGAACATACCCGATATAACTACTCAACAAGAAAAAACACAACGAACCTATATCACTTGAAACTAAAAAACCAAATACACAACGAACAGGGCCGGTCAAACTTTGGTCAAAGTTTTTGCATGCTCCAGGCGAAATAAGTATAAAATGCCCCAACAGTTACGCAAAAATATATATTTAAGAAGTTTAAACTATGGGTTTTAATACATTTTTTCAAAATGATGCCCCTAACTGCGTGATGCCCCGGACCATTGCCCACTTCGCCCATAGCCTTCGGCCCTGACAACGAACCTATATCACTTAGAAACTAAAACCGAGGACTTTTGAAAAACATTTGTTAGTTATGTAATTTAATTTAGAAAATACTAGTTATTAATTGTGATATGATACTAGCTAAGATATGTGAGTAATTAATTTAATTGTACTTTTTAAAATAAGTAGAAATAAATCTTAAGAATTGAATGTAATACTAAATATTAATCGTTTCGAATAAAATTTATTTGATTTCATTTTGTCTACTAAAATATTTTTTATTATTATTATATCTTTTATTACATGAGTAAACGAGACGAGTTGAGCTCAAGCTCGAAAATGTTCGAGTACGAGTTGTTTAAACATATAGAGCTTAAGCTAAGTTCATTTGACATTAATCAAGCTTGAGTTAAGCTGAAGCTCTACTCGTTATATATAGGGGAAGGATCAATGGGGAAGTAACCAATTGGGGGAAGCAATTTTTTTTCCGATCGTTTTTTTTTGGAACTTTTTTTCCGGCATCAAGATCACACGAAAATATGAACATTTAGAAAAGACACTTCGTGATGAGTGTTATTACTTAGGCGGGAAAATGATCGACAAAAATAACATTCAAGATAATATTGTTCGTGAAGAATGTGAAAGTTTTTTTCATGTTTTGTGAAGTAAAATTTAGCCCGATTTAGAGTTTAGGGTTTGGTGTTTTGGGTTTATTCCATAAATCCAAAACACCAAACCCTAAACCCTAAACTCTAAACCGTTCGTGTTAAAAACTCAATCTAAATCCTAAATCTAAACCCAAAATGTAAACCCTAAACCCTAAATTTCTAAAACCTAATATCTAAACCCTAATATCTAAACCCTAATAGCTAAAACCTCAACATACGCTCGAAAAACACGATAATTGTTATATATTACTTCTTCGAGCATTTTTCCGTCAAAATAAAAACATTTATCACAAAGTGTCTTTATTAAATGTTCATATGTTCATATGTTCATATATATATATATATATATATATATATATATATATATATATATATATATATATATATATATATATATATATATAGTGGTAGGATCAAGAGGGAAGTAACCAATCGGGGGGAAGCGGGGGGAAGTAAAAACTTTTTTTTTCTTCGTTTTTTGAAATGTAGACAATCATTCCCCTATCATATAATAAAGAGAAGTCATTTTTTCTCCCAGAATGAAACACCACAAGAATAGAGAATTGAAAGTCCCCTCTCTCTCTATGTTCTATGGATAGAGAGATTGCTTTTGAATCATTTCCCAATAATTGGATGTCTCGACTACAAATGAGTATTGCATTATTAACCACGGAGGCCGAATACATGACTATTGGTGAAGCTACTAAAGAGCTTGTTTGGTTGACGAACTTTTTAGTTGAGTTGGGTAAAAGACAAGAATATTGCATCTTGTAACGTGATAATCAGAGTGCGGTTCCTCTTGGAAAGAATTCGGTGTTTCATAGTCGTACAAAATACATCAAGTTGAGGTATCATTTTATTGATATAAAAGATGGTACTTTAATATTGAAGAAAGTCCTTGGTTTGAAGAATCTTGCAGATATGTTTACTAAGGTGGTGACGACGGACAAGTTGAGGTTTTGCATTACCTCAACTGGTCTTCTCATGAATTGATGAGAGAAGATGACCTACTAAAGAGATAGAGAGATGATTGTTCGAGTCTAACAAGAAGTGTTGAAGACATTGTATCGAAAGTCTAGTCTTCCGGCGTATGTGATGAGTGTGCGTGCTTCAAATGGCGTTTTGGTGGTATGAATGGTGGTTTGACAACCTTGGTTAGTGTTAGGTTGATGAAGATTGAGTTTTGCTAAAGTATCCTTCAAGTGAGAGATTGTTGGAGTGAAGAAGCTTAAACAAAAACAAGAAACATATGTAACTCGTTACCGCGAGGTCCAGACTCGCGATTGTAATCCTAGTGTGGATCAGTACTCACGGAAGGTAAAAGACTGGTTGCGAATGGAAGATACCCTAGAATGATATCTCGCGATTGCGAGTAAGGTGCTGACGGGCCAAAGTTTCCAAAATCGATTTTTCTTGATCGTTAAGTTATTTTCTTGTTGAGTTTTTCCTATATAAGCACCCTAATGTAACCCATACATTGTATCACGAATTCTATAATAAAATCTCTCTAGTTTGGTCAGTGGATTAAAGTAATCAACTCTTGATTACATATAACCATGTTAAATTATCGTGTTCTTATTTTTTCTTGTTACTGTCATCGTTTGTATTTGTGGGAAGAGTGATTTTATGAAAATCACTCATATAGTTGGGTCCTAAATCCTAACATGTGGTTCTTACTTGGAGGATCTGAATTATATTTTTCTCCATTGTGACACGAGCAAGCGTATCTGGGATAACATAGGTCAATGGATAAACCTATTCCTTCTCGGGCTACGTTGTATGATCTTTGGGCTTAGATTGATGGAGTCCCAATCCAAGGTAACAAACACCTCATTGTAAGGGTAATTGTGTTCTCCTCTCTTTGGAATATATGGAGGCTTTGGAATTGTACCGTCTTCAACGTTCGCTCGTTTTAAAACGCCATGTCATGGATAACATTGTCACGACTGGGTTCAATTGGTTATATGCGAGATTTGCTAAGAAAAATTTTAATTGGAATCATTTCTTGTCGATCGTCTCCTTTAAATTCCACGAATTATTATTTTGTATTTTTGTGTCCTGTAACTTTTCTAGTTTTTGCTAGTTTTTTAATGAAATTTCAGCTGTTTGAAAAAGAAAATTAATACAATAAAGAATACAATTTTGAAATATCCCGTTCTTATTGATTAAAAACGTTCCATATTAATTGATTTCGTTGCAAGGTTTTGACCTCTATATGAGACGTTTTTCAAATACTGCATTCATTTTTAAAACAAACCATAACCTTTATTTCATAAATAAAGGTTTAAAAAGCTTTACGTAGATTATCAAATAATGATAATCTAAAATATCCTGTTTACACACGACCATTACATAATGGTTTACAATACAAATATGTTACATCGAAATCAGTTTCTTGAATGCAGTTTTTACACAATATCATACAAACATGGACTCCAAATCTTGTCCTTATTTAAGTATGTGACAGCGGAAGCTCTTGATAATCACCTGAGAATAAACATGCTTAAAACGTCAACAAAAAATGTTGGTGAGTTATAGGTTTAACCTATATATATCAAATCGTAACAATAGACCACAAGATTTCATATTTCAATACACATCCCATACATAGAGATAAAAATCATTCATATGGTGAACACCTGGTAACCGACATTAACAAGATGCATATATAAGAATATCCCCATCATTCCGGGACACCCTTCGGATATGATATAAATTTCGAAGTACTAAAGCATCCGGTACTTTGGATGGGGTTTGTTAGGCCCAATAGATCTATCTTTAGGATTCGCGTCAATTGGGGTGTCTGTTCCCTAATTCTTAGATTACCAGACTTAATAAAAAGGGGCATATTCGATTTCGATAATTCAACCATAGAATGTAGTTTCACGTACTTGTGTCTATTTTGTAAATCATTTATAAAACCTGCATGTATTCTCATCCCAAAAATATTAGATTTTAAAAGTGGGACTATAACTCACTTTCACAGATTTTTACTTCGTCGGGAAGTAAGACTTGGCCACTGGTTGATTCACGAACCTATAACAATATATACATATATATCAAAGTATGTTCAAAATATATTTACAACACTTTTAATATATTTTGATGTTTTAAGTTTATTAAGTCAGCTGTCCTCGTTAGTAACCTACAACTAGTTGTCCACAGTTAGATGTACAGAAATAAATCGATAAATATTATCTTGAATCAATCCACGACCCAGTGTATACGTATCTCAGTATTGATCACAACTCAAACTATATATATTTTGGAATCAACCTCAACCCTGTATAGCTAACTCCAACATTCACATATAGAGTGTCTATGGTTGTTCCGAAATATATATAGATGTGTCGACATGATAGGTCGAAACATTGTATACGTGTCTATGGTATCTCAAGATTACATAATATACAATACAAGTTGATTAAGTTATGGTTGGAATAGATTTGTTACCAATTTTCACGTAGCTAAAATGAGAAAAATTATCCAATCTTGTTTTACCCATAACTTCTTCATTTTAAATCCGTTTTGAGTGAATCAAATTGCTATGGTTTCATATTGAACTCTATTTTATGAATACAAATAGAAAAAGTATAGGTTTATAGTCGGAAAAATAAGTTACAAGTCATTTTTATAAAGGTAGTCATTTCAGTCGAAAGAACGACGTCTAGATGACCATTTTAGAAAACATACTTCCACTTTAAGTTTAACCATAATTTTTGGATATAGTTTCATGTTCATAATAAAAATCATTTTCCCAGAATAACAAGTTTTAAATCAAAGTTTATCATAGTTTTTAATTAACTAACCCAAAACAGCCCGCGGTGTTACTACGACGGCGTAAATCCGGTTTTACGGTGTTTTTCGTGTTTCCAGGTTTTAAATCATTAATTTAGCATATCATATAGATATAGAACATGTGTTTAGTTGATTTTAAAAGTCAAGTTAGAAGGATTAACTTTTATTTGCGAACAGGTTTAGAATTAACTAAACTATGTTCTAGTGATTACAAGTTTAAACCTTCGAATAAGATAGCTTTATATGTATGAATTGAATGATGTTATGAACATCATTACTACCTCAAGTTCCTTGGATAAACCTACTGGAAATGAGAAAAATAGATCTAGCTGATGTGGTAGCGTGGGGGTACGTGATAGTACTATATTTTACTAGGAAATACTATTAAATACGATACAATTTTACACAAAATATGACAAGTTTTAATTATTTATTTACAAATGGGATATACCTAAACCTTGCTACAACACTATAGGCAGTGTACCTAATCGTAGAGTAGTATAGTTTTTAGTAAGTTCGGTTCGTTCCACAGGGAGCGGGCTTATTGCACACTATATTTTTAAACAACTATATTTGTATAAAATATATATAATTTTATATAATAATATATAAAAGGGGGTTTACCGTTTAATGACCGGTTTGTCAATTTATATTTTAAGCGAAGCGTATAGTAAATGACGATATTTAAATAACAATATAAAATAAATAACAATAATTAAAATGACAATAAATAAAAGTACGAGGAAAAATGAAATAAAATATATTATGCTTATTTAAACTTCCGTAATCATGATGTTTGACGTTTTGATTTTAATTTATTGTCCTGAGTTAATTGTCCTTTGTCCTGGATGTATTTGAAACCTATCTGGTTTTTGTCCACAATAGTTCATCGATCATAATTATAAAATGCTCGGCAAATTTAACCTTATGCCCGAAGTCAAATATTCCAACTAACTGGGGATTCGAACTGTAACAAGGTCTTAATACTTTGTTTAATGAATACACCAGGTTATCGACTGTGTGTAATCCAAGGTTTTAATATTTTGTTAACAATTACACCAATTACCCTTGAATGTAATCCACCCCTGTTTTAATGAGTCCATTGACTATTAATCCATCCCCGTGTCCGGTCAAATGAACAATAATTCGTACTTATAAATATCCCGCCCATCGTGTCCGATTAAGCATATGTGGTTATATATAGATACGTCAAATCATAACCTTTATATTAAATTAACGAGGTATCGTTAATTTAATATAAAGCCCATTAATAGCCCATAGTCTAATTTCCACAAGTGTCGTTCTTTTGTCCAAACCCCAATTATGGTACAAAACCCAATTACCCCGTCTTTAATATTTAGCTCAACATCATGATTACTTCGGCTTAAATAAGCATAATAATAACTTAAGTACGAGACATTTAATTTAAAAAGGAGAACATAGCTTACATTGATTATTTATCGCGTAGTGTTACACGGACAGAGCTCCGACTTTAAAACCCGTAAAATAACCTTCGCATAACCCAAAACTAATCTAATATAAAACTATACTATACTATATATAATATATATATATATATATTTATTATTATTATTACATAGGAGTATTATTATTATTATATCTTTTTTACTCGCAGAATTCGTGAGCTTTTATAGGAGTTTTGATTTTTGACAGCTCCGCGAGTCGTGGAGTTTTTAGCCTTCAAACTCCGCGAGTCGCGGAGTTTGAAAATCCAGCTCAGGATCATTTGTCTCATAGCTTGTAGACATAATTTTTAAATATATATAATATATAAATAATTTATATAATTATTTAAATATTATATTATATTCTTGTGCATAGTTGACTTGTAATTTTTGGTCCGTTGCGTCGGGCGTTGATAGTTGACTCATGTCCCGGTTCCGGATTTTCGAACGTCCTTGCGTACAATTTAATATCTTGTACTTTACATTTTGTAACTTGTACTCTTGTCATTTTTAGACGTTTTTCATCAATAAATTGAACCTTTTGAATTGTATCTTGAACATTTGAGCTTTTTGGACGTTTGTGTCTTCAAATCTTCGTTTTCGCCTTTTGTCTTCGCACTTATTTATTTAAACAATTACAATGAAAATATAATACAATTACATATGAAAACCTATTATTTAGGAGGGATATTGCTATGAAATATATGTTCCTTTTTAGCCTTATCAAATATCCCCACACTTGAGCGTTGCTTGTCCTCAAGCAATACAGAACTTGAAATAAAAACATACATGAATCACTTTTTTATTCATCACACTTTGTACATCAGTGATTTTGATATGGTGGTATAAACAATGATAGTAACGATAGAACCATGGTTAAAGGTGGGTGTGTCATCCACAGTTGCCTCGGGTTTAGGTCAACGACACTTGCAATCAAATAGCCGATTTACTTTCGGTTTCCAAAGCAAAGTGCACATTTGAAAGGCGGTTTACAGTCCCACATGACTATGAAAATGTAGATCCTTAAGGAAATTGGATCTTTATGAAAATATTTGATCTTTTGAAAATTCAATCTAGCTTTTACCCTAGATAAGTTTTCCGGAATAACCCTTCACCGGTGTTTGCAAAATATTTTTGTGGGTTGTGTGGGTTTCAGATTTGAAAATTTTAGCTCAACACTTGTGGTTTTGTGTTACCCACTTGCTAACCTTGTATTAGGAAAGCAACACGTCCAGTTTACTTGTCCCGTATATTACCTTTCGGCAAACTACCGTCCGGTTATAAAGGAAAGTGATGAACAAGCAACTGTTAAGGCAATGTCCCGTGACATGCTTTTGATTATGGTCTATAAACGTGTCGGATGCTATTACTATCCTTTGTAGGAGCAACAGTAAAGATCATCCTATGATTTTTCAGTCTGGCACAAGGTCTTGTCTTTGACCATGCTATGCAACCACCGTTCTTACGGTTGACACCCGATTTGGTTCAGGTGACCTAATGAATTCCAGGTGAATTCCTAGGATTTTACGTTCAATGGTAATGAACGCATTGAAAATAGGGTTTTCAGAAAACAAATCGGTTTGTAATTTTGATCAAAATATTTTCTCGTTCAAGCTCGAGTTTAGATATCATTGAATTTCATGAGTTTGTAATTCTCAATCTTTAAGGTCAATCTCAAGGATTGAGTAATATCAGGCTTAAAAGCTGATTTTTAATCTTTAAGGAGATTATCCTTTCTGGGGGTCTGATTCATTAGTTTTATCAAGCTAATTTGCACGGCGCCCTCCCCATTTTACGAGATAAATCCTTCTCATGGTTAGGATAAATCTGACCACTTGGCGACCCTGTTTGATGCTGAGGTCCGTGGATTTCCTGCTGATTTTAGAGATGACTTTTTTAGATTTTTCGTCAACCTACAGCTGGTCTGGACGACAACTTCATGACCTAAATCAAGAAGCGCGTGTCTTTTTCGGAAGACTTTACTTCCTTTAAATGATGGAATTGATTCATCGTGTAGATCCATCTTTCATTACAGTAAATCGGGTAAAACAGTTAATTTAGTTCAAAACAAAAGCACCTGCAATAAACTTTACAGAAACATGTGATAGATAGTTTTTAATTGAATAACTTGGCACATTCTCCCCACACTTAGTTTCTTTATTTGCCTTTTTATTCTCCTTTATTCCATTTTAAATGAATTCAATCGTTTTAGGGTGTTTCTCAATTTATGTCCTTTCAGAGGTAACGATAATTTCAGTATTAACACCTAGTTTTCATCGTTTATAAATATGTATAAACATGATTTTGACTTCATTTAGTTGAAATTTTTTCAAATTTTCACAAAATTTGACAAATAAAACCAAGTGTAAACCCGAGAGAATGTATAACCCTTCCCCACACTTAAGATCATGCAATGCCCACATTTGCATGAAATCAGACTATAATTATAAATTCATGAGGGTGATTAGTGTAGAAAGTAGTTAAAGATACCATAAAATTGCAGGATGATAGATGGTGCACCTCATCGTTCATTCCTTCTTGTTTTATCACACATGTTTTTTTTTTTTTTCAAAAACGGTTGCTTTTCTGAACTGTTTGATAATTTTTGAAAATGCGTCTTTTACCCTAATTTATTATGCATGTTTATTAACGAGTTATGCACTAACCCGAACCCCTAATTTAACGTTAAGTGGGGTTAGACTTCCCCACACTTAGCTGACGACATGTGAAGTCAGTAGAATAAGTTCCATAAATTAGAGTAGTGAGCCAATTATTTACATCTCGGGTGGTGTATAATATATCAATGGGTTTAAAATTTAGACCCATCCGATCGTCACTACTTAATTCTTTTTTAAGTGTAGCTTTTAGTAAATGGATATGTCTCTTTTCTGGTTCTTGGTCAAATGGATCGATATACACCGACATACTTATATCTATAGGGTGGACAATTCCTAACATTTCCTTTCGTTTATTCTCGACGTCAAAGTTTTCACCTCTATTACCCAATTGGGTGAAATTCGAGGTGTCATTATCTATTACAGCTCGTAGTTCATTTCCGATAGATGACTCGTCTATTGAGAATATTGGGTTGGAAGGTTTTGAGATGGTAAAATTCGAGATCGAAGCAAATTCTTCTTCTTTAACTGTCCTTATTGGTCCCACCACTTTGGTCTCGGGAGTAAAATTTTCAACGTTATTGTTTTTCCAAGAGTACCAATTTGTCACCCTTACTTCTTTTTCATCTATTGATGGATCAATGATTTCGTCGGTAGAGGCTAATGTGTCGATATGTTGTGAAATTGGTAAGACTGAATAAAAAGTATCATCGGGATAATTGGTGATTTCGGAGCTCTCGAATTCATCAAAATTCGATGATATGAGATTTTCTTGCACACGACTCCTCAGATCAACAGGTGTGTAGTCTGATAGAGTTTCAGCTTGCCGGTTTACAAACTCTCTCATTTGTTCATTTTGAGCATTGAGTTCTTCGAGTTTGATTTTCATATTGTCTAATAAATTTTCAGACACGTAATTTTCCTCGTCTACTGGTTGTTGAGTTTGGATATATTCTTGGGAATAATCCCAATTTGAATTGTATTCTTCATAATCATTCCATTCAGGTTCCGTGGGTGCGTAATTTTTCATAGGAACGTAATAATAACATTCCCATGTTGAGTGATAATCTCCACAGATTTCACAACCAGTTATTGTTTCGTCATTCGTGATCCAAGATTGACCGAACGAATTGTCATCAACACTCGTTTGAGAGTATTGATTTAATTGATTTTGGATATCAAAAAGAGTTTCCATAGCCTTGTTTTCAAAATTTTCCATTTTATTGCGATGGCCAAATTTTAGCTACAATGTGGTGCATTTACTAATTATCCTATTAGTTATAAAAATAGAAAAACTTATATAAGTTGTCCAATTAATAGACTTTTCTGCTTTTGCCCACGTTTCGAATAGCCAAAAGATGCAGCAGGGAGCCAGAACCCTTTAAATCGGAAGCTCACAACTCAGCCACTAACAAATCCAACTATTACTACGAAGCAGAAAATTGTCAACGTCCATTAATTTAACCACTTAAATAATTTTTCTTTCTGTTTGAGATATTAGATAAGAAATAGAGAAAATTTCTAAGTCCTAAAAACTAAAGCGTCGAGAAATAAGAAAGAAAAAGAATGCGCGTCGAAAAACGTCGAAAAATAAAAATAAGAAAATAGCGCGTCGTAACTTAAAAAGGAATTAAAAACTAAGAATTAAAAGTTGCGTCTAAAAATATTAAAGCTTAAAAGAAAAACTATATCCTAAATGGTAATAACTTAAAAAGGTACTAAAATATAAAAACGGCGTCGCAAAATTCTAAAGCACCTAAATCTTAGTCTAAAGAAAAAGCACTTAAGGGATTTTACGGCAAAGCCTAAAAATCTAGAAGTAAAAATAACTATGGCAAAAACTAAGTTTAAAACTAAATATGAGCTAAAAATACAAATATTACGCTAAAACGATTAAAAAGGGACAAAATATAAAAATATACAAAAAGTTGTAAAAAGTACAATTTTTATAAAAATATTATTTTTATATTATTTATTTATTAAAACTATTAATTTTACAAATTAATTAAACTAATTTAACTAAAATATATAAATTAAATAAAAAGTAAAAGTAATTATAATAATAATAATTAGTTAGGGTTATAATAATAATAATTAATAATTATCCGTAATTAATGCTGAATTAGGGTTCTGTGTACCCGTGTCAGAGTGTCTCCGCGAGTCGCGGTATTTCAAGCAGCAAACCCCGCGAGTCGCGGGGTTCCAAAATTCAACTCTGTTACAGTTTTTAATTCGACGTGTTTTTTTTTTTAAATCTAAATATTTATATAATAAAAACTTATATTTAAAAACTAAAATAAAAATAGAACTACTTTATAATTTTATAAATAAAAATCGTAAAACTAGATTTATATATATTTTTTATTTTTTATTTTTTTCGTTTTTTTTTTTTTTTTTTAAATTTGATATTGTTTTTCTAAAAATATATTTATACAAATATATATTAAAAATATAGCGTTTCGCCAATTCCCCGGCAGCGGCGCCAAAAAATTGATGTGGTAGCGTGGGGGTACGTGATAGTACTATATTTTACTAGGAAATACTATTAAATACGATACAATTTTACACAAAATATGACAAGTTTTAATTATTTATTTACAAATGGGATATACCTAAACCTTGCTACAACACTATAGGCAGTGTACCTAATCGTAGAGTAGTATAGTTTTTAGTAAGTCCGGTTCGTTCCACAGGGAGCGGGCTTATTGCACACTATATTTTTAAACAACTATATTTGTATAAAATATATATAATTTTATATAATAATATATAAAAGGGGGTTTACCGTTTAATGACCGGTTTGTCGATTTATATTTTAAGCGAAGCGTATAGTAAATGACGATATTTAAATAACAATATAAAATAAATAACAATAATTAAAATGACAATAAATAAAAGTACGAGGAAAAATGAAATAAAATATATTATGCTTATTTAAACTTCCGTAATCATGATGTTTGACGTTTTGATTTTAATTTATTGTCCTGGGTTAATTGTCCTTTGTCCTGGATGTATTTGAAACCTATCTGGTTTTTGTCCACAATAGTTCATCGATCATAATTATAAAATGCTCGGCAAATTTAACCTTATGCCCGAAGTCAAATATTCCAACTAACTGGGGATTCGAACTGTAACAAGGTCTTAATACTTTGTTTAATGAATACACCAGGTTATCGACTGTGTGTAATCCAAGGTTTTAATATTTTGTTAACAATTACACCAATTACCCTTGAATGTAATCCACCCCTGTTTTAATGAGTCCATTGACTATTAATCCATCCCCGTGTCCGGTCAAATGAACAATAATTCGTACTTATAAATATCCCGCCCATCGTGTCCGATTAAGCATATGTGGTTATATATAGATACGTCAAATCATAACCTTTATATTAAATTAACGAGGTATCGTTAATTTAATATAAAGCCCATTAATAGCCCATAGTCTAATTTCCACAAGTGTCGTTCTTTTGTCCAAACCCCAATTATGGTACAAAACCCAATTACCCCGTCTTTAATATTTAGCTCAACATCATGATTACTTCGGCTTAAATAAGCATAATAATAACTTAAGTACGAGACATTTAATTTAAAAAGGAGAACATAGCTTACATTGATTATTTATCGCGTAGTGTTACACGGACAGAGCTCCGACTTTAAAACCCGTAAAATAACCTTCGCATAACCCAAAACTAATCTAATATAAAACTATACTATACTATATATAATATATATATATATATTTATTATTATTATTACATAGGAGTATTATTATTATTATATCTTTTTTACTCGCAGAATTCGTGAGCTTTTATAGGAGTTTTGATTTTTGACAGCTCCGCGAGTCGTGGAGTTTTTAGCCTTCAAACTCCGCGAGTCGCGGAGTTTGAAAATCCAGCTCAGGATCATTTGTCTCATAGCTTGTCGACATAATTTTTAAATATATATAATATATAAATAATTTATATAATTATTTAAATATTATATTATATTCTTGTGCATAGTTGACTTGTAATTTTTGGTCCGTTGCGTCGGGCGTTGATAGTTGACTCATGTCCCGGTTCCGGATTTTCGAACGTCCTTGCGTACAATTTAATATCTTGTACTTTGCATTTTGTAACTTGTACTCTTGTCATTTTTAGACGTTTTTCATCAATAAATTGAACCTTTTGAATTGTATCTTGAACATTTGAGCTTTTTGGACGTTTGTGTCTTCAAATCTTCGTTTTCGCCTTTTGTCTTCGCACTTATTTATTTAAACAATTACAATGAAAATATAATACAATTACATATGAAAACCTATTATTTAGGAGGGATATTGCTATGAAATATATGTTCCTTTTTAGCCTTATCACTAGCTTCAAAGGATCCTTGGATGGCTTGAAAGTTCTTGAAGCAGAATCATGACACGAAAACAATTTCAAGTAAGATTTCCACTCGAAATAAGATTGTTATAGTTATAGAAATTGAATTAAAGTTTGAATATGATTATTACCTTGTATTAGAAAGATAACCTACTGTAAGTAACAAAGGTTTCTTGATCTTGGATGATTACTTGGAATGGATTTAGAAAACTTGGAAGTAAATTGCAATCTTGGAAGTATTCTTGATTTTATGAAACTAGAACTTTTGGAATTTATGAAGAACACTTAGAACTTGAAGATAGAACTTGAGAGAGATCAATTAGATGAAGAAAATTGAAGAATGAAAGTGTTTGTAGGTGTTTTTGGTCGTTGGTGTATGGATTAGATATAAAGGATATGTAATTTTGTTTTCATGTAAATAAGTCATGAATGATTACTCATATTTTTGTAATTTTATGAGATATTTCATGCTAGTTGCCAAATGATGGTTCCCACATGTGTTAGGTGACTCACATGGGCTGCTAAGAGCTGATCATTGGAGTGTATATACCAATAGTACATACATCTAAAAGCTGTGTATTGTACGAGTACGAATACGGGTGCATACGAGTAGAATTGTTGATGAAACTGAACGAGGATGTAATTGTAAGCATTTTTGTTAAGTAGAAGTATTTTGATAAGTGTCTTGAAGTCTTTAAAAAGTGTATGAATACATATTAAAACACTACATGTATATACATTTTAACTGAGTCGTTAAGTCATCGTTAGTCGTTACATGTAAATGTTGTTTTGAAACCTTTAGGTTAACGATCTTGTTGAATGTTTTTAACCCATTGTTTATTATAACAAATGAGATGTTAAATTTTTATATTATCATGATATTATGATATATAATATATCTTAGTATGATATATATACAGTTAAATGTCGTTACAACGATAATCGTTATATATATGTCTCGTTTCGAAATCATTAAGTTAGTAGTCTTATTTTTACATAAGTATTTCATTGTTAATACACTTAATAATATATTTACTTATCATTTAACATAATTAACAAAGTGTATCAATATCTTAATATGATTCATATGTACCTAGTAAGACGTTGTTATAACGATAATCGTTATATATATCGTTTTCGAGTTTCTTAAATTAATAGTCTCATTTTTATGTATATAACTCATTGTTAAAATACCTAATGAGATACATACTTATAATAAAATCATGTTAACTATATATATAACCATATATATGTCATCGTATAGTTTTTACAAGTTTTAACGTTCGTGAATCACCGGTCAACTTGGGTGGTCAATTGTCTATATGAAACCTATTTCAATTAATCAAGTCTTAACAAGTTTGATTGCTTAACATGTTGGAAACACTTAATCATGTAAATAACAATTTTATTTAATATATATATAAACATGGAAAAGTTCGGGTCACTACAAATTTATTAATATATATATATATATATATATATATATATATATATATATATATATATATATATATATATATATATATATATATATATATTAGTTCTCGTGTGATAAAAGGTTTACAAATTATCTATTTGCGTATTGAAATTCTAAATTAGTGAAACAGTGTTTAAAATATTGAGCAAAACTATTTTTTCATCATAACGCGCGAACTACTATTTAACTCGTTCATAGTATTACTAGTTAGCTATAGTTAAATATTGAGTTAAATCTATAAATACGTTATATACTTTCACTTTTGTTCCACTGTAGGCTATATGATAAAATAGTAGTCTAGGTTATATACTTCGAAAAAGTGTGCTAAAATGAACGCATTGAACTTGTTAACCGGATAAAACAAAAATAAGCGAACAAAAGTGAAAGTATATAGCCTACATCGGAACAAATCATTTTTGTATATAGCCTATATCGGAACACAAATGAAAATATATATTCTATTTGTAGCCATATAAATTAAAAAATGTTAAAAAATTAATTTTACCGGTTCAGCAGGTAACCGAACACCAATAGCCTAAATCAGAACACTTTTTGAAATTATGTGACATACACTGGTAATTTATTGGATATATTACATACACTGGAAAAAAGTAAAATTATATAACGTATTTATAGCTTTAACCCTTGAATATTTAAGTTAAAAACCTAATACTAACACACACTCTGTATTAGTTTAAAATAAATAATAAAACTCTGTATTTTTAAGTAAGTGTATAGCTCGTTCGACTCATTAAGTAATATATGTTCACTAGTGAAATGACCTGTAAAATTACGGGTTTGTTTACACGAAACAATTTAATGATATGTTTTAGTTATTAAGTGAATATGAATGCTAATGTCATTTATTTTAATGACCCGTCGAATCACGGATTCCGCTAAAAAACTTGTTGTTGCTTTTACCAACATATTAATGTAATTAATTAACTTGGTCAAAGTAAATGAACTACAATTTATTCTTTCACCACCATCTTCTAATTTTCATCACAATTAATATTTTCTTGTCATAAAAGTATACACTACAACCTTTTATTGAGACATATTTTTCGCATACATATGTAACATAATTAATTCCGTAAACAGAACCCATATTTGAATAATAAAAATATAATAATTATAATTATAATAATAAATAATAATGATAATAATAATAATAATAATAAAGTTTTTTTTTAAAAAAAATTGAGTATTTATATTTATAATAATAATTATTAGTAATAACGAACGTCTCTTAATTTTTTTTTTTTAAATTAGAATATATGAAAGTTTATAATATAATTCAAAGTTTGTACATGTATTCATGAGGTGTTGTGTAAAAGATTGTACAATTTATTTAAAGTTTGTATATATGGTCATGTATGTGTTTTATTATAAGGTTGTATAGAATGTTTCAGTACATACGGTCATCGAGGTATTTTACCATAAGGTTGTATTTAATGCTTCCAATATTGTACATATGATCATGAAGATATTTTATCATAAGGTTATACATAATGCTTCATATATTATATAATTAACATGTTAATATTTTCAGTAAATATAATTAATTATTTAATGACATCATTACGGGGTTTAAAATTTTTCTTATTATTTATAAATTTTTTTAAGTTTAGATAATCCTTATTTATGACATTATTATTATAGGTATTTATTAGATTTATTAGATATTATAGATAGATTTGACAAGCTCATTCGACTATAGTCTATTAAACGTGTTTTCAAACGAGTCGACTCAAATATTATTTTTTATAGCTCGACTCGCACTACAAGAAAAATGCTCATTTGTGACGATCTTTTAGTGACAACTCAATATTTGGTCACTAATAATGCTATTTAATTACCATTAAAAAAGTGGTCACTAAATTTTGGTCACTAAACGATATTAGTGACCAAACAAATGGTCACTATAGTGACCAATTTTGGTATTTTGGTCTTTAAAAATATTTTGTGACGGATCTATAGTGACGAGAAGTGACCAACCTATTTTGGTCGCTAACTTGATTTAGTGACTATTTTAGTGTTATCAGTGACCAATAGCATTCGTCACTAAAGCTCATTTTTCTTGTAGTGTCGGAAAAATGCAGCTAGAACAATGAAATTACGTTCCGAGTTAAACTCGTGTTCGAAAGTCATCAACACGAACTCGTTTAAACGAGATGGAAAGCGAATTGCTCGTTAAAAAATCGTTTCATTGACCGCCCAATACAAAACATACTACAACTCTAAAAACTATACACGTATATAGTAAATCAGTTATCTAAATCGTGTTATATGCCAAATCCCCAAAACCTTTTGAACTTTACATACTGCAAGACTTGCTCATTAAATTATTTATTTAAACAAAAAGAAATTTAAAGAGATAAAGAAAGATGATGGATTTTGTGGGGACTTTATTTAACTAGCACAATCTAAGTGACATTTTGGCTTTTAATGAACTGAAATTATATATTTAATTACAAGTAGCTAGAGATGAAGTTAAAGGAGAGGAAAATTTGTCTGAAGCAAGGATGCGAGATATCCGGGGTTATGCGGTTTTTGTTGACTCACACAACTTTCACATAGTTCGCACACTTGTCTTCCATGCCGTGCTCAGACTATTACACCTTTTCTTTTCCTTTATATGCTGTTTTCATTTTTATTGATTTTTTTTTCTTTTTTGAATTAACGAGGAACCTATGAACGAGTACATTTGTCTCAAGCAAGGTTGCGAGATATCCAGGGTTATATTTTATGTATTAAATTAACGTTTGATGTTTAACTTTTACATTTTTACGGTTTACGTTTATATTTTACTTATGTTTTACGCTTTACGTTTTATAAATCTCGGGATTTCAAATACTCAAATCAAACACGTGATAGGATTTCAAATTCTAGAATCTAATATGATTTCAAATTCTGGAATTTCCAATCCTCGAACCAAACGCTACTTAAGGGCATAATAGATATTAATCTTCTTATTTTTTTATATTTATGAAAGTGGACAATAAGTTAGAGACGAATGGAGTAATAAAAAATCACAATCCATTCAAGTAGTAAAAATAAGATGGTCGAATCAAACTTTATACATTATCTTATGTTTTTTAAATATATGAAATAGGTTGATTTAGTGTAGTGAATAATAAGATGATATTATAATTGTTGATTCCAATTAAGCGATCTAGAACTTAAGTATTCAACTAAACAAGATATCAACGATTAATCGAAATGAAACACATTATCAAGTGCGGAAATAATTGTATAACACGATAAAACAATGAGAACACAATTGCATTAATGTTCGTCAAGATTACATAGATTAAAGATGTGAAGGATGAACGATTTTTGATGTGATTTACATCACCTATTTATAGAATTGAGTACTAAGTAAATATAATTCTCTCAAAGTCTAAAAGATCTTATTTTTCTAACTAACTTTATGATAACTAAGGAAACAAAATAAAATCGAATGACATCAAATCTCATATGATAATTTAGAGATATTCGCGTTGACTTAATCTCTTCATTCTTATCTTCAAAGATCCCCACTCGTATTGATTGGGTCTTTAAATATTTACTTCATAATATTTCCGAGAGTCTTTTTTCTTCATAATGCTCCTCCAGAGTCTATGGTACCCAAACTCTATTTTTCAGACTTAACAATATTTAACAAAAATACTTTTGACTCATCAGATTCTAAATAACACTTTTCCTTACAATAATATTACTCTAATGTGCACTACACATGCTAGCGTTAACGAAATATTGTTAATAGAGGGACTATCGTCGTGCATTATGTAGTAAGTCAGAAGATGATTGACGTAATTAAAAATGGATCAACAGTTTAATTTGATAAAAACGACAGGGCTTATCTTTGCACTGACACGTGTACAGACTTTGTCAGGTGAAGGGCTTACACATGTACGTTGCCATAAGATGGTTCGAAATGTACAAGTTGTCTATTGACGGGCTCATGTACGTACGTTTCCGGGTGACGGCTCATGCGTACGTACTGCCGGATGTTTGGTCTTATGTGCACACACTATCTATAGGCGGGCTTACGTGTACTTATTGCCGGTTGGCGGGCTTACGTCAGTTCACTGCCTTCGTCTAGGGCCGTTGACAGGTCATGGACGATAATTCCGGTCTTACGAACGGCTAGGTTGATGACGTTGTATAAACACCATCTAACTTCCGTCTGCCGTAAGTAGTATACTTGTGTGATTTCCGTTTAACGAATTGAGGTACTCGTTATGCGTATCATTAACAGATTTTGTTGAACTGTTTATGTTTCACCAATTAGTATCATTATTATATCAAGCTAGCATTAGCTAGCTATATACTTGAGTAAGTTTTGAATAACAAACATTACAGTGATGAATAACTGGCTAAGATATGACGTAAACTATACGGAGTTATAAATTGGTAACACATTTTTGTAGGTGACTACATATAGAGTATATATATAGATATAGATATAGATGAACTGAACTGAACTACTATACACCACCTAATTAACGCCACCCTAGTTACTAGCAAATCGTTTCGTGATCTTCTTATTGTTATACCGTAATACTGTATTGTAGTTAAGTAATAAAAGTGTAGTAGATAATTTATATGAATATAATGTTGGTAATTTAGTGTAATTGAGGGACTTGGTTGTTTCACTTGCAAATGGGCTAGGAGGTACGTAGTGCAAGGTTGCAAAATTCGCTATTCGGGGATTAATCGGTTGAGACTTTGGAAGGATTAATCGGCAATTCGGGGATTAATCGGAGATTAATCGGATTATACTGTATACATTTAAATTCTAAATTTTAAAAATTATATGTGTAGCTATAGAAAAACCCATAAATATAAAGATAATTTTTAACATAATTGTTTAAAAGTATTCATTTTGCTTCAAAACTATAAAATTCTAGTTTAAATTCATGTTAAAATGCTAGCCATTTTTTTCTTTGACTGACTTTGATTACCAAATTCGATTTTGATCCATCAATTGATGTTGACCGTTTAATTAAACGGAATTTTGGAAATCAAAACGGATTGCTCCTAAAAATGATTAATCGGGGATTAATATGCGAGTAATCGGGTTTTTTACAACACTGACGTAGTGTACACTCATCTAGTGAAAAACTTTTCGGACCCAAAAGCGGTTTCGTAAACGTTTTAACATTATTGACATTTACATAATTGATATTTAATGGCATAAGATTAATCTTGTGATTAATGAAGTAACCTAATTTGCTTAAGATTATTTAATGCGTGAGTTAATGACAATTACAACTTAATCTTTAACGTAAAGTGATTAAGTGTCGTTAACGCCATAATAAGTTAGTCTTAAGGTTTATTGTCATTAAGGATTGTGGTTTAATGCCATAATGAATAATGAATTAGTCAAGTAATTAACCATCTTATGGTTACTGACATAGAATTTCAATCGCTTCGAATAATTATGAAATATCATAATGAGTGTTTAATTGGCCATTAAGTCTCATAATGTAAGATATTCTTGGGTGCCTATATAAGGGAAAACAAATTTCATGAGAAAGAATAAGAAATACATCTAATACTCTCTAGCGAACGATTTTTAACTTTATGCCAAAAGTTAGAACATAATCTATGTCTTATCCCAAAGTGATATTCGTGTAACCCCGGCAATAAGGGTCGAATAATTACTTTCGGAAAGTGATACCATGATTTAGTGATATATCCGGTCATCGATTATTTTACCTTACATGAAAGTTTTTAATACCTCCAAGAATCGAAAGTAATTATTTTTGATATAATCGATGGCGGCTACGATGAAGCACATGATGACGAATTTCTCCAAACTTGATAAGTTTGAAGGAATTGATTTTAGGAGATGGCAGAAGAAGATGCACTTTCTTCTCACTAGCATGAGCGTGTCATATGTTCTGACTTCTACTATTCCTGAAGATCATGGTGATGAGGCTACTGTTGAACAAATTAGACAAAGGAGCAAGTAGGAAAACGATGACTATATCGCTAGAGGTTTAATCCTGAATGGTATGGCTGATTCTCTTTTTGATATTTATCAAAATGTTAATTTTGCTAAAGAACTATGTGACATGTTGGAAACTAAGTATATGTCTGAGGATGCTTCTAGTAAAAAGTTCTTGGTGAGTAATTTTAATAATTACATGATGGTCGATTCTAGACCGGTCCTAGAACAATACAATGAGCTCATTCATATACTTGGTCAATTCACACAACATAAGATGAACATGGACGAGTCTATTCAAGTCTCATGCATCATTGATAAACTACCTCCTTCTTGGAAAGAATTTAAACATAGTTTGAAACATAAGAAGGAGGAGTTAACTCTTGTTGAGTTGGGCAGTCATCTGCGTATTGAGGAAGGCCTCAGGTTGCAGGATAATGACAAGCTAAAAAGCAATGAAGTTACCGGTACGTCTGCTGTCAATATGGTAGAACATAAAAAGTTCACTGGTAATAATGACAAAAAGGGAAAACGTAAACATTAAGGTAATAACAAAGTTGATCCTAATAAGAAGTCTAAATTGACTTGTTGGAAGTGTGATATATCTGAACACTTGAAGAGGGATTGCAAGGTTATTTTTGACACTAACAATGCTAAGGGATCTAGCACAAATGGTTCGGGCAATGGTTCGAACAACCAAGCCCCAAAAGTTCAGAATATATTTAATTATTCAATTGAGAATTATTATGTTTCGTATATATCCGAGATTTGTTTTGTGCATGATGATGATGTTGCGTGGTGGGTTGACTCAGGAGCTAGTATTCATGTATGCAAGGATAGATGTTGGTTCAAGACTTACGATTCAGTGACTGATTGATCAATTCTTCATACGGAAAATGAGTCAACAGCCTCTGTTCATGGGCGTGGTTGTGTGGATTTAAGTTTTAGTTCCGGAAATATTTTTTCTTTATTTAATGTTTTGCATGTACCACAAATTAGGAAAAAATTGGTTTCAAGTAGTATGTTGAATAATTGTGGTTACAAGCAAGTTATTAAATCTGACAAGTTTGTTTTTATCTAAACATGGTTTATTTGTTGGATTTGGTTATTTGAGTAATGGAATGTTTAGACTAAACATTGAACATGTAAGTGTTGATATTGCTTGTATGTCTACTACTAGCATAAATAATTCTATTCTTTGACATGCTAGACTAGGACATGTACACTTTAAACGAATGATTGACATGTCTAAAGATGGTTTAATACCAGCCTTTGATATAAATAATGAAAAGTGTAAAACTTGTATGCTGACAAAAATCACTAAGAAACTATTTCAAAATGTACATTGTGATAGTGAAATTTTGGAATTAATACATAGGGATTTATGCGATTTGCATACTACTCCTACTTTAGAGAACAAGAAATATTTTGTGACGTTTATTGATGATGCTTCTAGATTTTGCTATGCTTATTGATTACATACTAAGGATGAAGCATTAGATAAATTCAAAATATTTAAAACTGAAGTAGAATTGCAACAAAAGGCTTTGATTAAAAGACTTCAAACGGATAGGGGAGGTGAATACACTGACCAAACTTATTTCCAATCCGTTGAATTATCCATGAGACCACATCTCCTTATACACCACAACAAAATGGTACATCTGAGAGGAAGAATAGGGTCCTCAAAGAGATGGTTAATTCCATGCTATCCTATTCGGGTTTAAGTGAGGGATTTTGCGGAGAAGCTATGTTAACAGCTTGTTATTTGCTTAATAGAGTTCCTAACAAAAGGAACAAGATTACACCTTATGAACTTTGGAACAAAAGAAAACCTAACTTGAATTATCTTCGGGTATGGGGTTGTAGGGCTGTTGTAAGACTGCCTGATCCCAAGAAGAAAAGTTTGGGCGAAAGAGGTATAGATTGAATATTTATTGAATATGTTGAACATTCCAAGGCGTATAGGTTCTATGTTATAAATCCTAATAAGTTTGTCTCAATCAATTCTGTGATTGAATCAAGGGATGCAATCTTTGATGAAAACAGATTTTAATCTATACCTAGACCAAAGGATATGATTCTAAGTAACAGTTGAATCAATGAGGATTGTAACAATGAAGTCTCTAAAAAGGCTGTTGATCAGCCACTTGAGATTCGAAAAAGCAAAAGAAAAAAAAACTATATCATTTAGATCAGATTTTCAGTTATACTTAATTGAAGGTTCCAAGGATGATGTTTCTACCCAATATTTATATTGCTTCAATGTTGAGGATGATCTTAAAATATTTGATGAAGCAATGAGGTCTCGAGATGTTGCATTCTGGAAGGAAGCAATTAATGATGAGATGGATTCCATCATGGGCAATAACACTTGGGTGTTAGCTGATCTACCTCCTGTCTCCTGGTTGCAAACCTTTGGGTTGTAAATGGATCTTCAAAAAGAAGATGAAGGTAGATGAAACTATTAAAAAATTCAAAGCAAGGTTAGTCATTCAAGGCTTTAGACAAAAGTCTGGAATTGACTATTTTGATACTTATGCTCTAGTGGCACGTATCACTACCAGAAGACTGCTGATTGCATTATCTGCAATTCACAATATGGTTGTTCACCAGATGGATGTGAAGACAGCATTCTTGAATGGTGATTTGGATATTGAAGTTTTTATGAACCAACCTTAAGGCTTTGTCATGCCAGGTAATGAAAGCAAGGTGTGCAAACTTGTGAAGTCCTTATATGGATTGAAACAAGCACCTAAGCAATGACATCAAAAGTTTGATGAAGTGGTTTTATCTAGTGGTTATAAATTAAACCAAGGAGATAAATGTGTATATAGCAAATTTGAAGATTCTGGTAAAGGAGTTATAATTTGTCAATATGTTGATGACATGTTAATCTTTGGGACTGACAAAAGTCAGGTTGATTTAACAAAAGAAATTTTGTCATCAAAGTTCTCCATGAAAGATATGAGGGAGGCTGACATTATCCTTAGCATTAGGATCAAACATGAAAGCAAAGGAATTTCAATTTCTCAATCTCATTATATTGAGAAGGTGTTGAGAAAGTTCAATTGCTTTGATTGTACTCCTGTGAGTACACCTGTGGATCCAAGTGAGAAGCTTATGCCTAACCAAGGTGAAGCTGTATCACAACTTGAGTATTCTCAAGGTATTGGCTGTTTGATGTATGCCATGACTTGTACAAGGCCGTATATTGCTTTTGTTGTGGGAAAATTAAATAGATATACTAGTAATCCTAGTACATCAATGGCAAGAAATTAGGCGGGTATTGAAGTATTTGAAGAAAACTATGGACTATAGTTTATCTTATAGTAGGTTTCCTTCAGTAATAGAAGGATACACTGATGCTAGTTGGATAACCAATGATGAAGATCATTCTTAAACAAGTGGTTGGGTGTTTTTGCTTGGGGGAGGTGCCATTTCATGGGCTTCCAAGGAGCAGACATGTATTACCAACTCAACGATGGAGTCAGAATTTGTTGCTTTAGCTGCTGCTGGTAAAGAGGCAGAATGGCTTAGAAACTTGATCCATGAGATACCATTATGGCCTAAACCTATTGCACCCATGTCTATCCATTGTGATAGTGCTGCTACATTGACAAAGGCTTATAGCCATATGTACAATGGAAAGTCTAGATACTTAGGTGTCAGACATAGCATGATTTGTGAACTCATCACGAATGGGGTAATTTTTAGAGTGTTTGTGAGGTCACAACAGAATTTAGCTGATCACTTGACTAAGGGATTGTCAAGAAACTTGGTTGACAAGTCTGCTGTGGGGATGGATTTAAAGTCCACATAAATTTCTGATAATAAGATACCCAATTCCCTTCTGATGAAAATCAGAAGCTGAATTCAATGTGGAAGGCTTATACTTAGAAATTTGGAGTACATAAATTTTGTATCATCCCAAGGTAAGGTATGTACTCTGTGACGCCCCGTACAAAACCATCGTGTACGGATCATCAACAACATGATCATTACAAGGTCAAACACTATATGCTGTTTAAAAACCAGTTTTACATTCATGAAAAGATAGCGTTTTACAAAATATAACGTGCTTCCTATGAATAGAAGTGTTAACATAAGTATGTGACCCAAAGGTCGTTACAAAGCCATTGTTTGAAAATAACATAAGTTACAAATGCAAAATAAAATTTCCATGATTGAGACATCTCTAAGTAATGCATCGGAAATCTAACACAGCAGGTCCGTAACAGCAAGTCTATAACACCAAGACAGCAAGTCTAATAGCGGAAGCAACAACGTCTAAGCACCTGAGAAATACACGCTTAAAAAGTCAACACGAATGTTGGTGAGCTATAGTTTGTTTGTAATCAGTAAGTAATGTAGACCACGAGATTTCAGTGCTTCAAATAACGTTTCAAAACAGTATGATAAAGTATATGCTTAACCGTGGGCACTCGATAACTAGACTTAACGTATGTATATCACCCCCTAAAAGTGCACTTGACGAGTGCGTTTGTACTCGAAGTATTAAACACCCGTTGAATGCTAGCGCGACTAGACCGAGTGGGGATGTCAAACCCTATGGATCCATATCTAAGATTCGCGTTCACGGTTCAGAAACCAATGATTAAATGTTTCCGAGCTAAGGGGAATCTTTGTGCCGTTTTGTAACCCACACATGTATAAAGCTTAAGTACTCGTGTCTAGTATGTAAAAACGTAAAAAATGCATGTATTATCAGTCCCAAAAATAGTTAAAGTAAAAAGGGATGCTATAACTCACAGTGAATAAGCAGTAAAAGTCGATACGAAAAGTATGCAAGTAGTAAGTCAGTCTGAAAGGTCGTCAACCTAAGTCAAAGGTCACTAAGTCAATATGTTGTCCCCAAAAGTTTAAACGTACATAAATTAAGTTTAAGTGTCATCATCATCATCACCATCATCATCATCATACATCAAAGCTAAAGTAAGTTTAGAGATTGAAACAATAGGCTGACTTTGAACAGCTGTTACGACCTCTATACAAATCGAAAAGACGCGTAGTTAGTGGCCAAGGCTCCATATGTGGGTCCTTTAACCACTGACAAATTTTCAGAACCTAACTCGTCTTCGTTTGACCGTGGAGACAGTTTAAGTGAGAGTAGGTTAGAAATTTCAGCACGACGTTACAAAGGCGTAGTGATTTTAAAAAGGCTATAAATCCTAAACAGTATATCGGATTTAGGTGAGTCTTAAACGAAAAGTCATCTACTCGAAACGAACTATCTAAAAATAAATTTTCCAGAAGCCCAAAGAGTCTGATCAGACCATGAAAAATAGTAAACAAGTGCTCTGGTGGGATTTTTGGTGCTTGATGCTCATCACGATTCTCATCCTTGATGCTTGTAGCTTCAAGTGTACAACTCATTGATGTGTTAGCATCACTTTGACCAAGATTCAACCATCAACACACAAAGTATTAAGACTAAGTAAGAATACAACTCACTTAAGAGTTTTAGAAGGATGATGAACCAAGGTTACATCATATTCTTAGTCTTAACACAAACACAAATTCTATCTACAACAAAAGCTACAAACTTTCATTCAATCAAACAAACAAGACATAAATTTGATCAAACAAAGTAATGGAACTCTAAGCTAGAGAGCTTGGATCCTTTTAACACAAGTTATGAGATTACAAAGCTAGAAAGCTTGAATCTTTTATGTTCTTGAAGATCTTGAAAGCATAAAGCTAGATCTTCAAGTTTCATGAAGATCATAAACACAAGTTTAGATCTTTATAACAAAATAAAGAGACCATAAGCTAGAAAGCTTAGATCTAACAAAAGTAATGAAGATTCAAAGCTAGAAAGCTTGAATCTTGAATGTTCTTGAAGATCCTTAAAGCACGAAGCTAGATCTTCAAGTTACATGAAGACCACAAACACAAGTTTTGATCTTTACAACAAAATAAAAAGATTATATGCTAAAAGATTTAGATCTAACAAAATAAGTGAAGATTCAAAGCTAGAAAGCTTGACTCTTCCATGTTCTTGAAGGATTCAAACCTAAGTTTGAATCTGCAAGATATAACAAGCTCAAAAAGCTAAAGAGCTTGATCTTACATGATGATGATGATGTCGATTATAAAGAAGGAAAAAGAAGAAGATTAAAACTTAAAACTTACAATTTTTAGAGTGAGAAAGACTAGAGAGAAAATAAGAGAGTAAGTGTGTGTAAATTGTGAATGAGATCAAGTGTGAAATGCATGGAATTAGCTTGGTATTTATAGGAGATTTTGGGGTGGCAAGGCCCTCATGGCCATATCTTTTTTTTGGGGGGGGGGGGGGGAGACAAGGAGACCACTTTTTGCTTTTTGGTTAATGGTTATCTAAAGTTGGTGCTTATGTTAGGATCCCATGCAACATTAGAGATAATGGTAAGCAAAAATGCTTAGTATGTTGGCTCTTATAAATGGACATTTGTCTTACATATAAATGGGTCATTATCCACTAATAATTGGGCTAATTAAATAGTCCACTAGTTAGAGTAGGGTGGGCTAAAGTCCAACAAGGTAGAAAGTCCAACAAGACTAACTAGTAAGCACAAAAACCCAAGTAATTGTTATTAGGAAATAACAATTAGAATTACATAGTCATAATATTCCATTTATGGCCAAAGTTAAACGTGTACGAAGTACATAGCTCGTTTCAAATGTCAAGTGACACCAACGGTCGTAAAACATTCGGGGATCAAGTTAAGTGATTACACACTTAATAGCACGTTGTAAGATATTAATGAAAGTAATTAACCATTAAATAAGATCCCAGAGCATAAAATAGGTCAGTACTAACATATACGCAGTTTCGTGAAGGCACAAAGCACAAAAGCAAGTCGAAAAAGCCGGGTCGTTACATTACCCACCTATTAAAGAAAATTTCGTCCCGAAATTTTGAGGAGTGACCAACAATGATACGGTTTTTGAATAAGAAGGAGCGTATCAAAGTTCTGAGAGACTCGAGGGCTCAGAAGTGAGTTAGTTGCCTTGAAAGGTACTTGGGCGCATAAAAGTAAGAATATGTATATGCCATTAATTAAGTCTCTTGTCCTAAGAGATCAACAAATTGATTTCGTTTCTTGTTAACATGAACATGTCCTCTGAATATATATACCCACAAAAGGAAAGATGATGTTTTTAGCCTTACAGGCATCTTCAGTAAGCTGGATGCATGAAATGTATCATGAATGTTACCAAACTCATCTAAAACATTGAGTGCTTATGTCGCAATACAAAGCTGACAGGTAGAATGGAAAACATGGTGATCATAACCATGCGATTTGATGTCTGGATAGTGTTAGCCACGGATTTTACTAATCCCTTAATTTTGGAAGGAGCCCATAGGTATAAAGAACCCGATATTTAAGAAACATTTTTTTCGATTTAATGAATTGAAATTTTAGCCGAAAGTGACAAATCTGACTTACATGCAATGCCAGCCATAATTATTTATAGTGTCTTCAGGGCGGTCTAAACAAACAATGAAAGGTATCACCCAGTTTTCCATGATGCATGTGATCTAATCCTTGAATGGAATGAAAGCACAGTTCCATAATGTAACTTTATCCTTTCAGTTACATACTGAAGTTAGGGTTAACATTAACTAGAACAACATATAGTTGCAACCAACAAAAGGAGGAATGTGTAGAGTAACCACATCTGTGTTATAGACGTTTTAAGCAGTCCCTTTCAAGAGGATAACAAGATTCATAGATTCTCAAAGTATCTTATATTACATTTCCGAAAGAAAATCGCACGAAAGGTGTGATCTTTGAACGAGAGTGAACTTTTCGAGCGGTTCGTTCTGAATTTATCCTTATACTTAAGGGGATGCGCGAGTGAGAAGATACGTGAACTCTTGGTCCTAAAGAATTGTTTACTCCGAGTGAAAATAATCCCAAAAGTGATTTCTTGTACCTCAATATACCGATTCATAGAGATGATGTTTACGAGGGTGTTGCGATTAGTCATGAAACATTGAGAGTAGAAACCCTCCCAGTGCCTTTCCTACAATAGGGTAACCACTGAGTGTACCCCAGAAAACTGATTTATCGGCTCGCATTTTTGCCATGTCTAACCTTAAAAGGAACATTTCATGAGCGCAAAGACTTCTTAACAAATTTTGTAAAATTTCCATTCAAAGTGGCTCAAGAGTTTTTAACAAAGATCTTAATAGTAAGGTTCATCCCTAACGGAGGGCGAGAAAAAGTGTGATCCATACATGGTGTAGTCTAATACGAAAACCTTTAATAAAATCAACCAAGGAAGTTTTTAAAAAACCTTTAAACATTTGATGTGACAACATAAACGGAACGAAGTTCCTAGTAAATTTAGAAGTATGTACAACGTGTACCATTTTGTACAAAATTATTTGACTTAAGTTAACCAACTCAATAAAGGAGCGACTTTTAGATATCTTGAAGGTATAACTTAGTATGAACTAATCCAAATAAGTAAGGGTAAATTTATACATATATGATTTTATAAATCGCATAAGTGACAGAAAAGTTTTTAGTACTTTCATTTGTCCACAAATCTCGTGAGGACCGCACAAATAAGCAACGTGTAAAAATTTTGATAAACATAGTTTTTCGTATTTCAGAGGTTACGAGTTGAAAAAGTTCGAGTGAAAAATCTTTGAATCATCGGGTGACATGTTACTAGGTAATGAAAACTAATGAATTAAATGTAGTTTTGATAACATAAGTCTTTGGGCCCAAAAATGTTCACGTGCGAAGCCTTTACTTAAAAGTGTATGAAGGATAGAGTATGAGGATGAGAAGTTAATCGCTTCTTGACTTTGCAAAATTCCAAACAGGTTATGACTAATACTAAAGTCGGAATACTGATGGTGTTAATATCACTAAATGAGAATCCCTTAGAATAAGTCAGGACTTAGAGTTATGTAAGAAAGGGCATCGTTCCAACAGGTATGGCAAATAAGATCCCTGGGGTAACGCAATAATTTTGAATGGTTTAAGTGTTAGTGGATGCCCGAAGGCTCTGCATGACGTGGTAGTAAGTGCCTTCATCACATACACACACACACACACACACACACACACATGAATCTCATAATTTTGACGGTTGTCAGTCTTCATGATGACTTGGATACGAATAAGCAACGAAAAATTTTGCATGACAAGCAACGAAAATTTTATAGAAATCGTTTAAGGTGACAATGTAAGAAAAAAAATGAAGTTCTTAGCAAAATAGGGTTATGTACAACATGTACCATTCAAGATAAAACATCTTTTGAATAAAAGATTTGATTTGTAAAAGTGAAAGTAAAAGTTCATATGTATTAGTAAAAAAGAAGTAATTATTTACTTTATTTTATATAACGTATACGATTTTAAAAATTTGCACGAATGGCAAATAAAATAAATTTATTTTTATTAAGCTTTGAGAGGATGGCACAGTAAAATAGTGTAAGAAAAATTTTGGCAAACAAAATTTTCATATTTCGGAGGTTACAAGTTGGAAAAAGATTGATGAGAATCGAGTAAAAGACTTTTGAAACTTTCGGGTGATATTTGACCAAAAATGTTACGAGGTAATGAAAACTGTTGAATTTAAATGTAGTTGATGACTATTAGTAGGGCATAAGTCCTTTGACCAAAAATGATTAAGTGTGAAGTTGTTGCTTATAAGTGAAATACGAATGGGAGAGTATGAGGATGAAAATTAACCACCCATCGATTTTAGAAAATTTCGAACTGGTATGACTTATATCGAAGTAGGAAGGATGATTGTGTAATTATCATCGAATAAGAAATCTCTCGGGATAAGTTAGGGTTCAGAGTCGCGTAAGAATGAGTATCAAATCAAATTCTTGGGTAGTCCTTAATATAGAATTTGAATCGCTGAAGTGACGGGATACAATTTCCTTTATGTATCATTGTGCAAGTTTGTCCATTGTATCGGTTTCTTTCATGGCTAGAAGGTGAGCAGATTTTGGTGAGATAGTCAACAATAACCCAAATATTGTCCTAACCGCCTACCGTTTTCAGTAACTTTGTGAGGAAATCCATTGTTATTCCTTCCCATTTCCATTGTGGGATTTCGGGTTATTGTCATGCAACTAATAAGGTTCAGTTTCGGGCTACTTCTCTCCCCGTAATAGTTCACCATCCTCGCGAGATATATGAATAATCTTCTTACTATAAATAACTTTCGCTTTCATCCTTGAAAGCCAGTTTGTTCCAACTATTTCATCAAGCTTCCTAACTTGATGAGTATTAGGTTAATCCTAAAGTCCATTCCAGCCATTACATCATGCTTCCTAACTTGATGAGTATTAGGTTAATCCTGAAGTCCATTCCAGCCATTACATCAAGCTTCCTAACTTGATGGGTGTTGGGTTAATCTTAAGGTTTATTCCAACCAAATCTTATTATACTGCCGTGAAAAGTTCTATCAATCTTCTCAAATAACATCTGCTTATGCGTAGGTAACTAATTCTTTCCAACTACTACTTTAAAACTTCCAAGTTTTGTTGACATGAGGTCATCTCCAAATGACCCACCTGTTAATTTTAAGGTACTACCTTAAATTATTCCTCTATCTCTGCCAGCTTACCATTAGCTTGTCCTATAGAATGCTTAACTCTCATGGTTGTTAATGGCTTATCAGTCATAATACTAATGTTCTTAGATATAAGGTTTCTATCGCTCTAGTATTAAACATCTCCGAGACAATAAAACGTTGTGACGAAACGTACCCTAACTAAAATCAGGATCCATGCGAGTCTCTATAGCTGAGATAACGATTGCTCTATCGCAAGTAAGTCCCAAGTTTTTCCTATTTGAGAACTTTTTCTTTAAGTGTCCAGGGTGTCTATATCTATAACAAATTTTTGGGTTATCAATTCTGCAATCAAGGCCCTCCTTGTAAGTATTTGGGCTATGTGGTTATTCTTTCTCTACCTCTAACAGACCATAATGCGTATACTCAAGTGATCCCTACCAAAATTTTCCCTGAATCACCTCATATTCCTCATGTAGTAACATTGGAACTTCTGCATGATTTACTTCAATATAATCACGCTGGCCTGGTGTCATTATATTTTACTAAATCGTACGTTCATTCTAATATCATTCCATATGGTCAATGTAACGTGATCACTTCCAGTTCTACTTAATTCGTCTAACGGTGCTTTTTCGTATCTCAGAATAAAATCTACATAATTAATCTCACGGTTTCTCGGTGTGGGTGCGTAGGTTCTGTAGGTCATGCATCAATGCCTAAATGTCCCAAAATTTCTTCAAAATGTTCGGGTTCAGGTAACGTCGTTAGGTTCCTTTCTAGAAATTCAATCTGGGTCTCGTGTCGAGTTGTACGTGTAGCAAATAGTAATACGATATGTCTTGAGGCGACTCCCAAGTCTTTGGGTATGGCTAAGCATCAGTGAAATACAGTATAACCTTGTGAAAGGAGATGCCTTCCTGACTTCTCCAATGCCTAAGAGTGTTAGGGACCTAAGTCCAGAAGTGTCGTTAGATCGTCGAGTAGTGGTGAAGAATGAAAGAGATAAGTGACGGTCATGAAAGATTACGGGATACGAGTCAACTTGCAGAAACTAAAAAACCTTCTAATATTCATACGTTGTACGTGGCTAATTAGAGCGAGCTCGGGGTGCGGTTACTCCGACAAGTCCTTACATATCTCCTCCTCCGAGGATCAACTTCAGCGGGCGTGTAATCCGAGGGGTACTCTTCCTAGATTGCGTGAAGTAGTGTTTCGATCTCTGGAACGGTGGAACGGTAGTAACAGGTGGATTACAATACTAGTCCTTAGGGTTAGACGAGTGGTAAAAGGGTTTAGTAAAATATCTGAACTAGGTAGGATAAATTCTCCAAGTTGGTACAGCGAATAGCAGACATGTAGCGAGCACGCAATCAAGCATAGTAACTACAGCAACCTAGATCATCTACAACAGTACATAGCATGGCAATAATAACAGTATCAACAGAAGTAACGTGCAATCAAAAGCAGATGGTAGCATGCAGTAGTGAGAATAAGAAAAAGCATACAACGAGTTTACATAGCAGTAAAAGGAAACGGTAGCTTGCAGCAAGTTCATACAACAGTGGAAGTAAGCAGTGGCATGCAGTAGTAATAAGCAGTAACATGCAGTAATATAACACAGTAGCATGCAGCAGGTTCCACAGAAACAAGTAAACGAGCAAGTTGTAGATTAGTCTTATTAGTGAATCCTACTCGACTCGGTCAAGACGCACTAATGCAACCTAATTCCCTACAACCAATGCTCTGATACCAAATGTGATGCCCCGTACAAAACCATCGTGTACGAATCATCAACAACAGGATCATTACATGGTCAAACACTATATGCTGTTTAAAAACCAGTTTTGCATTCCTGAAAAGATAGCGTTTTACAAAAGATAACGTGCTTCCTATGAATAGAAGCGTTAACATAAGTATGTGACCCAAAGGTCATTACAAAGCCATTGTTTGAAAATAACATAAGTTACGAATGCAAAATAAAAGTTCCATGATTGAGACATCTCTAAGTAATGCAGCGGAAATCTAACACAGCAGGTCCGTAACAACAAGTCTATAACACCAAGACAGCAAGTCTAATAGCGGAAGCAACAACGTCTAAGCACCTGAGAAATATACGCTTAAAAAGTCAACACGAATGTTGGTGAGCTATAGTTTGTTTGTAATCAGTAAGTAATGAAGACCACGAGATTTCAGTGCTTCAAACAGCGTTTCAAAACAGTATGATAAAGTATATGCTTAACCGTGAGCACTCGGTAACTAGACTTAACGTATGTATATCACCCCATAAAAGTGCACTTGGCGAGTGGTTTGTTCTCGAAGTATTAAACACCCGTTGAATGCTAGCGCGACTAGCCCGAGTGGGGATGTCAAATCTATGGATCCATATCTAAGATTCGCGTTCACGGTTCAGAAATCAATGATTAAACGTTACCGAGCTAAGGGGAATCTTTGTGCCGTTTTGTAACCCACACATATATAAAGTTTAAGTGCTCGTGTCTAGTATGTAAAAACGTAAAAAGCGCATGTATTCTCAGTCCCAAAAATAGTTAAAGTAAAAAGGGATGCTATAACTCACAGTGAATATACTTCATGTGGTCTCATTTTAATAATTCATAGAAAAAAATACACGGTTTAAGAAATCTCATTATTATAATTTTTTTTATTAAGTTTACAGTTTTATTTCTTACTTTTTATATATTTATTTTTATCTTAAATGCAAAAGTTAATGATAAAATTTACCTTATTATTCTTATCTATTTATACCGACATATATACATGAATCAAGTGACGCTCAAACATAAAGGGATTTAATAATCAGCACTCAAATAATTCATGAATTTTGTAGAAGTGAACTATTAATTTGTGATATATGAAAATAGAATATAATTGACTATTAATATGAGAGTGGAAGGAGTAACTTCTTAACTTTTAGTGACTAATATTTTGTACCTATTTTATATTTCATTCTAACACCAGTCTCACATTTCTTTTTAACCTACTTATTGGCCGGTGGTCCGTTCTGAAGCAATCTCCCTATCCATAGAATATTGAGAGGGATGACTTTTTTTACTCTTGGGTGTTTCACTCTTAGTAGAGAAACGACTTGTTTTTAAAGGATATGACAAGATGAAGCATATCGCCCTATATTACCACTTTGTACGTGAAAAGATTCAAGATTACACTCTCAAAGTGCAACACATAGCTCACATGACCAACTCGCGGATAAACTCACCAAGCAATTGTCTCGACACCCTTTCTTCAAGTTTCGATCCAAGATTGAAGTCACGAATAGTGCATCCATCTTGTAGAGGCATTTCAGTACAACTACCAAGCATGGTCAAATCAATAAACTACTTCTCCTATTTACATGGTCAAGTTACCAGCTTCACGATTCACATTTATAGTAATAGTTGTATCTTATCACTTGTATCCGGGCTTATTAGCATGTGCTTTACTCAAATGAAATACAATTAAATTCATCTTCTCCATATCCATTATATATATATATATATATATATATATATATATATATATATATATATATATATATATATATATATATATATATATATATATATATATATATATATGGGAGCATTTAAATGAGAATATTTTTATTTTAAAATTTGCTGAAACATTTCTGGACAATTGATAAATTTATATGGGACTTCACTATTAAAAATAATTGACAAGAGTACATTCGAAAAATAATTCTGTAAATATACAACGCGAATATTTGTATAATCGTTCCTCCCATAATTTCTCATCTGTTAAAACAATCTTTTGAAACCAATCACTCCAAATTATCGTGTTAGTAATACTTTGCATTCATTGCGTGATTAGAACATTGTCATTTTAAAGTTTGGTGAGTACATTTATAGTTCATAGATAAAATTATGAGTATATGATTCTTTCTATTAAAAATAAATGACAAGTGTACATTTAAAAAAATAACTTTGTTAACTTCACACACACACACACACACACACACACACACACACACACACACACATATATATATATATATATATATATATATATATATATATATATATATATATATATATATATATATATATATATATATATACACGAAGTGGAATTAGAACTGGACTAAGAACTACGTTTGACTAGGTTTCTAAAAGCTACTCGTATATAAACTAATCTATCTATATACAATGTACAAATATAGAAGTCATGGACGTATGCATGTAACTTAATAATCATACACCCCAACAATCTGTGATTCTGTGAATCCTATGATGTTGGTCATTTGTGGTACTTTTTCCTCTCGAACCTTTTCACGAGTTACCTATGTTTGTATTGGTTAAGATCATTTCATCTTTGGATGAAATTTCTTTTTTTGATAGTAATTGTTATCTAAAAAAAGATCAAACATTCAAACATGACTTAAAATAAGTGAAAAGATGCAGACCTAGTCCAATTCCAATTTAACTATATATATATATATAGGGGCAGGATCAATGGGGAAGTAACCAATCGGGGGGAAGCGGGGGGAAGCAAAATTTTTTTTTTTTTTTCGTTTTTTTGGAATTTTTTTTCCCCGGCATCAAGATCACACGAAAATATGAACATTTAGAAGAGACACTTCGTGATGAATGTCATTATTTAGGCGGGAAAACGATCGACAAAAATAACATTCAAGATAATATTGTTCGTGAAGAATATGAACGTCTTTTTTTCATGTTTTGTGAAGTAAAATTTAGCCCGATTTAGAGTTTAGGGTTTAGGGCTTAGGGTTTAGGGTTTGGTGTTTTGGGTTTATTCCATAAACCCAAAACACCAAACCCTAAACCCTAAACCTTAAACTCTAAACCGTTCGTGTTAAAAACTCAATCTAAATCCTAAATCTAAACCCTAAATCTAAACCCTAAACCCTAAATTTCTAAACCCTAATATCTAAACCCTATAAATCCTAATATCTAAACCCAATAGCTAAAACCTCAACGTATGCTCGAAAAACACGATAATTGTTATATATTATTTCTTCGAGCGTTTTCCCGCCAAAATAAAAACATTTATCACAAAGTGTCTCTACTAAATGTTCATATTTTCATCTCATCTATAATGTTCGTGAACAAAGTTTTTTCAAAAAATGAAAAAAGGTTTTACTTCCCCCCGCTTCCCCCCGAATGGTTACTTCCCTCTTGATCCTACCCTTATATATATATATATATATATATATATATATATATATATATATATATATGAACAGGGTTTGAAAACTACAAAACTGAGATAAAATAAAAACAAGAAAACTTGATTTAAACAAAAGAATTACACAAACAGATTAAAAGAAACTAAAGAATGAAAGCAATAACAAAGGTTGGCCGGAGCTTGCATTGAACGCAATTCCCTTAAAACAAGTACGAGCTTGTTTCCCAGGGTACGGCGTCCTAAAGCTGCGTACAGCCGAAGATGAAGAACTTGCCTGAAAAATGCAATAGAGATTGTGTGTATCTACTGTGTTCTTGGTGTGTCTTCAATGGGTGAGTATGGTCATGTATTTATACACAAAATGCAATCAACACCATGATTTGCTTACCATAAATAAGACCCATAAACTTAGAAAAGATTGAGAGAAAATTCTGGGAGCATACCAGCTGGTGAGTCAACTTAACCCACATAAAATGATGGGTTATGGGTCAAAAACCAGCCTCATGGGTCGGGTACAAAACTGACCCAAAACAGCCCCATTTTCTCTTAATTTTCAGCATAAAGTACCTTACTTTGAAGCACGATGTCTCATTCACCACTACATAACTTTGGACACATAATACATCGTTGCAAAGCTCTTGTCAAGAGCTACGTACCATATAATATATCGCTCATAAATATATTATGTACATATAGATATTTATGTCCAAAATTTGGAAAAAATGCACTTAAAATCAATATTTTTTCCAACAATCCCCCACATGAATAGATATCGATCTATAACACACAAACATACTGTATTCTCAACAGTTGAGTCTTGCATATGATAGGTAGGTGTTACCCTTTGAACCTTCCTTTATGAAACATACTTAGTCTCTTGGCTCTAAGTAGACACGATGTCCTTGAATTGATCTGCCGTTTGTGTAGACGACAAAACATATCACACATGACTCTCCCTGACAATTTCAACTCCTTATAGTTGTGTCTATTGTGGTCCTAAACACTAGCCTGGTTCTGCGAGAGCTCTAGGAATTGTGCCCAATAATTCCTTTCGAAGCGACCCCACTTCGCTCTCACATAGGTGATTCACACATAATCATTAAAAGCTTAACGCTTAACCTCGTAATAATGTCACTGAATTGATAGGAATTGGCTAGAGAGTTTATTCAAACTCCCCCACAGTGACCTCCCTCAGTCTATACAATTAGGTTGTCCTATTGAACCTAGATCTTGGGATCTCCAGTCAACTAGGTTAGGTTTCCTTCATATAAACGTATTCATTTAAGGGCTTTAGTCCCATTCCTCTTGGCGACCTATACACTACCTCTCTGCTTAAGCCTTTCGTAAGTGGATCCACTATGTTATCGGTTGACTTCACATAGTCAATAGTGATAATTTCCATCGAGAGTAGTTGTCATATCGTATTATGTCTACGTCGTATATGCCGAGATTTACCATTATACATTAAGATGTGAGCTCTGCCAATGACCGATTGACTGTCACAATGTATACATATGGCCGACACCGGCTTAGGCCATTCTGGTATATCCTCGGTGAACTGACGTAGCCACTCTGCCTCTTCTCCACATTTATCTAAGGCAATAAATTCGGATTCCATTGTGGACCTAGCTATAACTGTCTGTTTACAAGACTTCCACGATATAGCTGCACCTCCCAATATGAAAACATATCCACTAGTAGCTCTGGAATCCTTTATATCGGAGAACCAATTTGCATCATCGAATCCTTCTATTACAGCTGGATATCTGTTATAATGCAGTCCATATTCACGAGTAAATCTCAAGTACCTAAGTAGTCGAGTTATGCTCTTCCAATGCTCAGAGCTCGGATTACTCGTATATCTACTTAACCTACTCACATCATAAGCTATATCAGGTCTACTACAGCTCATCAGATACATTAGACTGCTAATTATTCTTGAGTATTCAAGCTGAGCCACGAGCACTCCTCTATTCTTAGCTAGATGTTGACTCGTATCAATTGGAGTCCTAGCTATGTTAGAGTCATTCTCATTGAATTTCTCAAGAATTGTGTCCACATAGTGCTTTTGACTTAACATAAGTTCATCTTGGGTTCTTATGATCTTGACTCCAAGAATCATATTAGCTAAACCCATATCCTTCATGTCAAACCTAGATTTCAACATATCTTTAGTAGATCTTATCATATCATTATTGCTTCCAATAATAAGCATATCATCTACATAAAGACATAAGATGACATATCCAGATCCCGTGTGTTTCACATACACACACTTGTCACATTCATTTATTTTGAATCCACATTCTAACATGACGTGATCAAACTTTTGATGCCATTGTTTTGGAGCTTGTTTTAATACGTGCAATGATTTGACAAGTTTACACACTTTCTTTTCTTGCTCTGGAGACACAAATCCTTCAGGTTGCTCCATATAAATCTTTTCTTCTAGATTTCCATTAAGAAAAGCTGTTTTTACATCCATTTGGTGAACCTCCAAATTTCTAATGGTGGCGATGGCCAACACCATTCTTATAGAAGTTATTCGGGTTACTGGCAAGTAGGTATCAAAATAATCGAGACCTTCTCGCTGCCTATAACCTTTGATCATCAATCTAGCTTTATACTTATCAATGGTGCTATCGGCTTTCATTTTCTTCTTGAAAATCCAATGATAACCTAATGGTTTACATCTCGAAGGAAGATCCACTAGCTCCCATGTGTGATTCTTTAAAATAGAATCTATTTCACCTTTGATGGCTTCTTTCCATTGCTGCCCTTCCGAAGAGGTAATTGCCTCTTAGTAGGTCTTAGGATCACTCTCTACCATATAAGAGACAAAATCAGGACCAAAGGATTTTTCAATCCTAGCCCGTTTACTTCTTCTAGGCTCATCCTCTTCTTCCTCAACGCATTCATGTCTTTCTAGACTATGTAGTCTATCATCATCATGAATAACCTCATTAGGTTGTTCACATGAACTTTGACAAGGAAACACATTTTCAAAGAATGAAGCATTCCTTGATTCCATAACGGTATTCTTGTGTATATCTGAAATCTTAAACTCGTGCACAAGAAATTGATATGCACTACTTTGGTGAGCATATCCAATAAATATGCAATCCACAGTCTTAGGTCCGAGTTTTAGTGCTTTAGGTGGTGGAACAACCACCTTGGCCAAGCACACCCACACTTTCAGGTATTTGTATGATGGTTTTCGTCCCATCCACAATTCATATGGGGTTTCATCCTTCTTCTTACGGGGTATCCTATTCAAAAGATAGTTAGCCGACAAGATGGCTTCCACCCACATGCGTTGGTTCAACCCTGAACTAATCAACATGGCATTCACCATTTCCTTCAATGTGCGGTTCTTCCTTTCCGCAATTTCATTTGACTGTAGCGAATAAGGTGCAGTGAACTCATGCCTAATTCCATTATGTGAACAAAATTCAGCAAATGGAGATACATATTCACCTCCCCTGTCGCTTCGAACGACTTTAATTTTCTTGTTAAGTTGGTTCTCAACTTCACTTTTGTGCAAGACAAATTTCTCTATTGCTTCGTCTTTACTCTTAAGTAAATACACATAGCAACACTTGGTGCAATCATCAATAAACGTAATAAAATACTTGTTTCCACTTTGTGTTGGAATCGATTTTAAATCACATACATCGGTATGTACTATATCAAGGGGTTAGGTTTTTCTTTCGACCGATTGAAAAGATGATCTTGTTGTTTTTGCTTCAACACATGTTGGACATCTATAATTTGAGTCAATATGAAATGTTGGTATGCAATTTAATTTAATTAAACGACGGATAGAATTAAAATTTACATGACCAAGTCGGCCATGCCAAACATTAGATGACTCTAGCATATAAGAAGAACTAGTAGATGCTTTATTCATTTCACTTTTAGTCACCATTACATTAAGCTTAAACATTCCATCCTGGGCATAGCCCTTACCAACAAACATTCCATTCTTACTAATAACAACTTTATCAGACTCAAACACAAGCCTAAAACCAAACTTGTTAAGCAACCAACCCGAAACAAGATTCTTACGAATCTCGAGAACAAACAAGACATTTTTGAGCTTAAGCTCCTTTCCCGATGTCATCTTTGACACGACATCTCCTTTACCCTTGATCTCGGCGGTAGCAGAATTACCTATGAACAATTTATTAAAGAGGTTCCTATCGGAAGATACATGGCGAGTAGCTCCAGTGTCAACCCACCATCCTTTAACATCAGATCCAACAAGATTAACTTCTGAAATCATGACGTGGGGCCTCCTGTTTCTTAGCAGCTTTGTGGCCCGGATGGCCACAATTATAACACTTGAACTTCCTTTTGAAAGTTCCACTTTTAGTACCAAGGTTTTGGAACTTACCCTTGTTTTTCACATTAGTCTTGCTTTTGGTAGTTTTCCCTACCTCAACAACATTAGCCTTGGAAGAATCATTAGAGTAAGTGTTCTTTAAAGCTAACTTGTTATCTTCTTCAATTCGAAGACGAACAAGCAGATCTTCCACAGTTATCTCTTTCTTCTTATGCTTAAGGTAGTTCTTAAAGTCTACCTAACTAGGTGGTAATTTCTCAATTATCGATGCCACTTGAAGCATCTCACACATTTTCATTCCCTCAGAATGAATATCATGCAAAAGAAGTTGAAGATCTTGCACTTGGCTCATCACGGTCTTTGAATCGATCATCTTAAAATCCAAGAATTGGGCAACCACATGTTTCTTTGACTCAACATTCTCGGTTTTATATTTTCAGTCCAAAGACTCCCAAAGTTCCTTAGCCTTTTCCGCCTTAGAATAAACATTATAGAGAGGATCAACTACCCCGTTCAACACATAATTGAGTTATAATGATAATCAACAAAATAACAGTTATAGACTGATTGTTATCCCTTAATCAGATTAACTCGAGTTACTAGCTGAAAGTCAACCTTAATCAGATTCTCATGCAATCGACAAACGAATTTACATAAACTAGGGTTCTTTAAATAAGCCTAACAAAGTGATTTTACTATATAAGTGTAATTAATGATCACCCATCTATCTATTACTACTATTAATTCTTAGCTAAATTTCATGCAATTCAGACACTTTGTCCAATATGGTTAATCTTAAAAGTTAGATGAATCGAGCAAACGAAACCTTAGAATTAATTACTAGTTAATCCTAGTTTCTTTTCACCAAATCATTAAGCATGTAAATAAAGAATCAAATCATAGCAACAATAAATAGAATAAACACAATCACAGAAACATAATTACACAGTTCTGATCAAAGACCAGAAACTGTGAAATTCGAAGTACGGAAGCTGGCGGCTTTGGGTGTTCCAGCCGGCAGTTGTAAACACTCCAGCCGGCGGCTTCATCTAAAATCTCATATTAAACTCAGTTTCATCTAAGTAACTACTATGAAAGTTTAGTTCATAGTTGGAGACGATAATAAAGCAATTAAATAAATAAAGGAAATTAAAGCGATAAAATAAGAGAGGTGATTCTCACACATAACTTTTTGATCCATCTACACTTTTCTTCCATAAATTCACAATTATATCCATAAATTAATCTAGGGAATTGAACATATAATATTATTATAAATATAACTTGGGGTATAATAGTGAATTATGTGTAGATTGATAAAAAAGTGGTGTGTGAGGATCACCTCCCATAAAATAAGGTAAAGACACTAATTAAATAAATAAAGAAATAAAATACAATAAATAAATAAATAAAAGAAAATAAATAAATAAATTTAAAGAAATACTTTAATTATAATGAGAAATATACTTACAAAAATGGAAAGATAGCGTTCGGGCAAAATCTCGATGCCAAAGCTTAAAAATGTTAAACTATTCAACACCTTAATTGTGACGACCCGTCCAAAACCATCATGTACGGATCATCAACAAAGGTCCATTACATGGTATAATACTATATGCTGTTTTAAACAAGTTTTGCATTCATGAAAAGGTAACGTTTTTACCAACGTCAAATGTTTTACAAAGGCAACATACTTCTACGAATAGAATGCATTAACAAAAGTACGTGACACTAAGGTCATTACAAAACCATGGTTCGAAAATAACATAAGTAGTGAATGCAAAAATAAAAGTCCATGCTTGAGACATCTCTAACAATGCAGCGGAAGTCTAACACAGCGAGTCTATAACAGCGGAAGCAATTTCATCTAAGCACCTGAGAAATAACATGCTTAAAATATCAACACGAATGTTGGTGAGCTATAATTTTGTTGTAAACAATAATGTAATGTAGACCACGAGATTTCGTATTCAAAATAGTATGAAAATGTATATGCTTAACCGTGGGCACTTGGTAACTAACTTAACGTAAAATAATATATCACCCTCTAAAAGTACACTTGACGAGTGTGTTAAAATAGACGAAGTATTAAACACCCGTTAAATGCTAGCGCGACTAGCCCGAGTGGGGATGTCAAACCCTATGGATCCATATCTAAGATTCGTGTCTACCGGTTCATAAACCAATAGTTAAATGTTACCGAGCTAAGGGGAAAATTTGTGCCGTTATATCACCCACACATATATAAAGTTTAAGTACTCGTGTCTAGTATGTAAAACATAAAAAGCACATGTATTCTCAGTCTCAAAAATAGTTAAAGTAAAAAGGGAGCTATAACTCACAGTGAATGTGCGGTAAAATCGATATGAAAACGTAAGCAAGTAGTAAGTCGGTCCGAAAGGTCCTAAACCTAAGTCAAAGGTTACTAAGTCAGTAAATCGTCCCAAAAGGTTTAAAAGTACGGAAGCTAAGTCTTAAGCATCATCATTATCATCGTTATCATCATACGTAAAAGATAAAGTAAAGTTTTAACAAGAATAGAGATTAAAATGAATAGCTGAATTCGTACAGCCGTTACGACCTCTATACAAACTGAAATGATACGCGGCCAGTGGCCAAGGCTCCATTTGTGAGTCCTCTTACCGCTATCCAATTTTCAGATCCTAACTCGATGTCGTTTGACCGTGGCGATGGTTCAAGCGCGAGTAGGTCAGAACGTAGTGATTTTCGGAAGGCTATAAATCCTAAACCGTATATCGGATTTAGGCGAGTCTTAAACGAAAATCATCTACTCAAACCGAACTATTTGGAAATCAACTTTCCAGAAGCCCCAGGAGTCTAATCAGACCCTGAAAAATAGAAACAAGTGCTCTGGTAGGTTTCTCGGTGTTTGATGCTCATCACGGTTCTCATCCTCGATGCGTATAAGCCTTAAGTGTACAACTCTTTGATGTTTTAGCATCATTATGACCAAGTTTTAACCATCAACACACAACTAAAAGTAAAAACTAACTTTCTACAAGTTTTGAACATCAAGGTCGTCTCTTTATTGTATAAACACAATAAAGTTTCAACCTTTTCCTTTTGATACAAGTTTATGCATCTGAAGACTTGATTTTCATCACCAATAAAATCATAGAAAGGTTCCAAGTAAGTGAGATCTACAATAATAACTTAGATCTCAAATGTTAAGAAACCCTAAGCTAGAAAGCTTGGATCTTTACAAGATTAATGAGACCATAAGCTAGAAAGCTAAGATTTAGTAAAAGTAATAAGATCATAAGCTAAAAAGCTTAGATCTAAACAAAATAATGAAACCCTAAGCTAGAAAACTTGGATCTTTAATGTTCTTGAAGATCCTTAAAGCAAAAAGCTAGATCTACAAGTTACATAAAGATCATAAACACAAGTTTTGATCTTTTAGCAAAAATAAAGTGATCTTAAGCTTTAAAATTTAGATCCAACAAAGTAATAAAGATTCAAAGCTAAAAAGCTTGAATCTTTCATGTTCTTGAAGATTCCAAATCAAAGTTTCAATCTACAAGATGTAACAAGATCAAAAAGCTAAAAAGCTTGATCTCATGATGATGATGATGATGATGATGATGTCGTGATTAAGAAGAAAAAGAGAAGAAGAAATTCAAGAACTTACAATTTCTTAAGCTTTTAGTGTGAGACAGACTAGAGAGAGAATTAGAGAGAAAGTGTGTGTGAAATGAGAATGAAATGAAGTGTGAAATGAAGAATGAGGCTTGCATTTATAGTGGTGGTGGTGTGCTTGGTGGTCGACGGCCTAGGGGGACAAGGGGGGAACAACTTTTGCTTTTGCATGGTGGTGGTACAAAGGCGGTGCTTGTATGTTGGAATCCCATGCAACATGTTGTAGTAATGGCACACAAAAATGCTAGTATGTTGGCTTATATAAATGGGTTTTTGTCTTACATTTTAATGGGTCATAATTCCATTAAAATTGGACTAACTTAAAAGTCCATTAGCTAGAGTAGGGTGGGCTTAAGTCCATTAAGGTAAAAAGTCCATTAAGACTAACTAGTGTGCATTAGTAAAACACTAAGCGTAATTAAGCAACCAATAAGCCAAGTAATTGTCATTAGAAAATAACAATTAGTATTACGTAGTCATAGTATTCCATTTATGACAAAAGTTTAACGTGTACAAAGTACGTAGCTCATTTTAAACGATAAGTGACACTAACGATCTTAAAAAAATCATTCGAGTATCAAGTTAAGTGATTACGCACTTAATAACCCATTGTAAGATATTAATGAAAGTAATTAACATGAATAAATATCTCAGAATATAATTTAGCTCAGTACGCACAAATACGCAGTTTAGTGAAAGTAATAAATATAATTATAAGGCGAAAAATTCGGGTCGTTACATTACCCACCTGTTAAAGAAAATTTCGTTCCGAAATTTTAAGCTGAGGTTGACGGTAGAGTCGGGAAAAGGTGAGGATATTTCTGCATCATCCGATCCTCTCGTTCCAAAGTGAACTCGGGTCCTCGTTTAGCATTCCAACGGACTCGAACGATTGGAATCTTCTTGTGCTTCAAAGTCTTGACCTCACGGTCCATGACCTCAACAGGTTCTTCCACGAAGTGGAGTTTGTCATCAATCGTAAGCTCATCGAGTGGTATGACAAGTTCTAGTTTGGCAAGACACTTCTTCAGGTTTGACACATGAACAGTGGGATGAACGGAACTCAATTGAGTCGGAAGATCTAAACGATAAGCAACGGGTCCAATACGTTCCAAGATTTCAAAAGGACCAATATATCACGGATTTAGCTTTCCACGCTTTCCGAAACGGATTACACCTTTCCAAGGTGCAACTTTTAGCATTACGCGGTCACCCACTTGGAATTCGAGATCTTTACGTCTAATGTTGGCATAGCTCTTTTGGCGATCACGGGCAGTCTTGAGCCTTGCTTTAATTTGAAAAATCTTCTCGGTTGTTTCATGGATGAGTTCAGGTCTGGTGATTTGCTTGTCACCTACTTCGGCCCAACAAATAGGAGAAGGACATTTACGGCCATAACAAGCTTCGAAAGGTGCGGCATTAATACTCGAGTGATAACTATTATTGTAAGAGAATTCAGCTAGAGGGAAATGATTTTCCCAATCTTTTCCGAAATCAATAACACAAGCTCGTAACATGTCCTCTAAGGTTTGAATCGTGCGTTCACTTTGTCCATCGGTTTGTGGGTGATATGCAGTGCTCATGTCTAGACGGGTTCCCAAGGCTTCTTGTAAGGAACGCCAAAATCTAGAATAAAAATGGGCATCTCGGTCAGAAATAATCGATAAGGGTACGCCATGAGGAGATACAATTTCCTTTATGTACAGTTGCGCAAGTTTGTCCATTGTATCGGTTTCTTTCATGGCTAGGAAGTGAGCGAATTTGGTGAGATGGTCAATAATAACCCAGATGGTATCATAACCGCCTACCGTCTTTGGTAGTTTTGTGATAAAGTCCATCGTTATTCTTTCCCACTTCCATTTCGGGATTTCGGGTTGCTGAAGTAACCTTGATGGCTTTTGATGTTCGGCATTGACCTTGGAACAAGTCAAACACTTCCAACGTAAATAGCAACATCTTTTTTAAGGTTTGGCCACCAATATCGCTCCTTGAGATCGTGGTACATCTTAACAGCTCCTGGATGAATTGAATACCTTGACTTATGGGCTTCGTCTAGAATAAGACTTCGTAAATCCCCATGACTAGGCACCCAAATTCTTCTGGCAAAATATCGGAGTCCAGTCTCCTTAATCTCGAATCGAGAGACGAGAATGTTCAAGCGTTCTTGAGAGATATTCTCCTCTTTGAGAGCCTCATCTTGAGCTACACGGATTTGGCTATTGAGATTTGCGTGGATGGTGATGTTCAAGGTTCAGACACGAAGAGGTACCATTCTTTCCTTTCAGCTCAAGGCATTGGCTACTACGTTTGTCTTACCAGGATGGTAACGAAGTTCACAATTGTAATTGTTCAATGTCTCGATCCACCGTCGTTGTCTCATATTCAGTTGCTTCTGATCGAAAATGTGTTGAAGGCTTTTGTGGTCGGTGAAGATGGTGCTTTTGGTTCAGTAAAGATAGTGTCTCCACAATTTGAGTGCAAAGACAACGGCTCCAAGTTCGAGATCGTGAGTCGTGTAGTTTCGTTCGTGAATCTTCAATTGTCGAGAGGCGTAAGCAATAACTTTCTTTCGTTGCATCCATACGCACCCAAAACCATGTTTCGAGGCGTCGCAATATACAACAAAATCATCATTGCCTTCGGGAAGGGATAAAATAGGTGCGGTGGTTAACTTCTGCTTCAGGGTTTGGAATGCCGACTCTTGTTCGGCCGCCCAAACGAATTTCTTCCCTTTGTGAGTTAACGCAGTTAAAGGACGTGAAATCAAAGAGAAACCTTCGATGAATCTACGATAATAACCGGCGAGGCCTAAAAATTGGCAGATATGAGTAGGAGTAGTGGGGGTTTCCCACTTGCTAATGGCTTCGATTTTCGCGGGATTGACTTTGATACCTTGGCTACTAACAATGTGGCCAAGAAATTGAACTTCATTTAACCAAAATTCACACTTGAAGAATTTGGTATAGAGTTGCTCTTGTCTCAAGAGTTCAAGCACGAGTCAAAAATGACGTTCGTGTTCTTCTTCGCTTTTAGAATAGATTAGGATATCGTCTATGAATACGATAACGAATTTGTATAGATACGGCTTGCACACGCGGTTTATAAGATCCATAAACACGGCATGTGCGTTAGTTAAACCGAATGGCATCACGAGAAACTCATAATGACCATAACGAGTTCGAAACGCAGTCTTAGGGACGTCGTTCTCCTTCACCCTCAACTGGTGATAACCTGATCGCAAATGAATCTTGGAGTAAACACTTGATCCTTGTAGTTGATCGAATAGATCGTCAATCCTGGGAAGGGGATACCAGTTCTTGATTATCAACTTGTTGATTTTGCGGTAATCGATACACATACGAAAAGATCCATCCTTCTTCTTCTCGAACAAAACGGGAGCGCCCCAAGGTGAAGAACTTGGTTGAATAAATCCACGGTCTAGCAGTTCCTGTAGTTGATTCTGTAACTCTTGCATTTCGGAAGGTGCAAGTCGATAAGGTGCGCGAGCTACAGGTGTGGCTCCTGACACTAGATCGATCTAAAACTCCACTGATCGCGGCGGGGGTAATTCCGGTAATTCTTCTGGAAAAACTTCGGGAAATTCGCTTACAATCGGCACATCCTTCACGCTTTTCTCCTCAGTCTCCAATTTCTTCACATGTGCCAAGATAGCAAAATGCCCTTTTCTCATGACCTTTTGTGCCTTCATGCAACTAATAAGGTTTAACTTTGGGATACTTCTCTCTCCGTAAACTATTAATGGCTCACCATTCTCGCGAGGTATACGAATAATCTTCTCTCCACAGACAACTTCTGCTTTCACCTTTGACAGCCAGTCCATACCGACTATCACGTCAAAGCTTCCCAACTTAATGGGTATCAAATCAATCTTAAAATCCACGCCATCTAAGTTAATTATACTTCCACGATAAATTTGATCAGCTTTCTCAAATTTTCCATTAGCTACCTCAATAAGATAATTCTCGTCCAAAGGTACTAATGACCAATCTAACTTAGAGCAAAAAATGTCCACACATATAACTTCTATCGGCACCAGTATGAAACAAGATAGAAGCTAATAGTTTATAAGCAGTGAATGTACCTGTAACCAAGTCAGGATCCTCACGGGCATCTTTGGCGTTCAAGTTGAAGATTCTTCCATGTGCAGGCCCACCATCCTTCTTCTTGTTAGGACATTCATTCTTGAAGTGACCCTGCTGGCCGCATTCAAAGCACTTCCTTGGCGCATTGGGATTCGCCTTCACAGCTAAAGTATTTCTCACATACCACATTGTAGTACCCAGTATGATGCTTATAGCATCTCCTGCACCGAGGTAGGCTACCTTTGTAGTTAGGGTTAGGGCTTCTCCCATCATTGCTTCCCCTAAAGTGCTCATGCCTCTTGACTGGATTCTGATCAAAACCTTTACCCTTGCTTCCATCCCATTTGCGCTTCCCATCACTTGCTCCAGATTTTGATTGCACCTTCTCTGGCTTTTGACGAATAACCTGATGCATCAAGGTGTGGGCCATGCACATAGCTTCCGGGACAGTTCCTGGTTTTGAAGAAGTGATATTTCCTTGGATGTCCTTGGGAAGTCCCCACAGATACCGCTCCATCCGTTTGTACTCAGGAGTAACCATTGTGGGGAACATCAAGGCTAACTCCAATTACCTCCGATTATAACCAACAAGGTCAGTTCCTATGACCTTCAATTCCTAAAATTCCGCTTCCATCTTCGGAATTTAGGTTCTAGGGCAGTATTCATCTATCATAGCCATCTTAAACTCCTCCCATGGTGTTGAATATGCTTCGTCAATTCCCTGAGCCTGAGCGAGCGTGTTCCTTTAAGTTAGAGCGCCATTTGACAGTGTGCATGACGCGTACTTAGTCCTATTCGTGTCGGAGCAGTTGCTCACACGAAACACCGATTCCAACTTTTCAAACCATCTTGTTAGCCCAACTGGCCCTTCCGTTCCACTGAAATTTTGGGGCTTGCAGCTTTGAAAATCTTTGTAAGTGCACCCATTTTGAACATTCTGGTTAGCCGGCTGAGCTTGTGGGTTAGCATTCGCCATAGCTACGGCTACTCGAGCAGTCACCATTTCCTCGATTTGTGCTGCGGTGGGTATTTCTCTTGGACCTCTTCCATTTTTCATTGATCTTCCAATCGAAAATTTTGACTCAAGTCAAAATTCGTTATCCAATAATTAAATACGCTATAGTAGTATAGTAATCCACTATTCAACCAACACAATACGTGTTAACTAAGCATGGCAAACTAGTACATATATCATAAAACCAACATGCAATAATCATAAGGAAAACGTTGCACAATAATCAAAGAACATTAAGTTGTATTCATAATAAGAAAGGTTGCATACAACTTCATAAGTTTTCGTACAATACCCAAATAAAAACATGAAACTACTAATGGGAATACATAATGAAATATAAGACATAAATCCTATGGGGATGGGGGATAAATGATGTCCATCATGTGGGACACCTGGTCCTCGAGATCAGTCACCCGGGCACGTAGGGCTCGTACTTCCCTCATCGGCTCCTCGATGGTGGGAGATGCCGGTGGAGCAGGTGGTGAAGGTGACACAAGTGGTACAGATGGTGCAGGCGTAGCACTAGAAGTAGATGGTGCATTACGTGCGACCTTACGCACAAATGGATCAGGAGGAAAAGGCACAACCCGCTTATGGGCGGTGACCCTAACCAACTGTCCATGCTCGTTCACGAACGGATTGCCTCCATTTACCCCAGGAATAACTGTATGGTCATAGCGGTAACGCTTCTTCAGCGGGGTAGAGGGTGGCAGTACAGGCTCCTCCTCGGGGTCCTGCTCAGAATCCTCGTCGCTGGTCTCGTCAGATGATGAACTGTCTGAGTCGTCTAAAGGTGGTGTGGGTGCATCACGTGCGGGAGAATAGGTCCGGTCGGTGGTCATAATCCGATGTCTGCCAGGTGGAACCAGTACAACTCGTCCGTCAGCGGTGTATCTGACCCACTGTCCACGTTCGTTAAGAAATGGACGGCCCCGTTTGCCCCAGGGATCACGGTACCTTCGGAATGATACTTGGCCCCTAGAGACTAGGGCTGGGTGGAGCTGGGATCTCCTCAGGATCCTCGTCACTGTCAGAGATGGCCATTAGGTCAGGTGAGTGACTACTTGTTGAGTCCCCAAAATAATTAAGGATTTAATTATGACAAAACTATAATTTATTTGCACTAAAATGTTATGTCCAGCCAGCACAAGTTTGTTTATGTATAGACAGCAAATATTGCTGTGTCGAGTGTAGTTTGCTGCTCAGTCTACCAGCATGTGACGACCCGGAAATTTTCGACCAAATTTAAACTCAATCTTTATATGATTTTGACACAATAAGCAAAGTCTGTTAAGTTGAGTCTCGAAAATTTTGAACTATTTCATATATTCAATTGACCTTTTGACTATTCCCGACGATTCACGAACAACTATTTGTAAATAAATAATTATATATTTAAACATATATATATACGTAAATATTAATTGTAAATATATAAGATTAAATATTAAATCTATTTATTTGAAAATATATATTTACTATATTTATTTATGTAATAATACTTGTTACTAAAATATATATATATATATATATATATATATATATATATATATATATATATATATATATATATATATATATATATATATATATATATATATATATATAAACATATAGTATATTAAAAAAAATGATTTTGAACTTAATTAGTATACTGTTATAAGACTCGGTTGGCATTCCGTTAGTAAACTGATGCGAAGCGAGGTGTATATAAAATAGTTATTATTTTACTAGGAAAATACTATTAAATACGATATAATTTTACACAAGATATTTATTTATTTATAGAATGGATATACTTAAACCTTGCTACAACACTTATAGGCAGTGTACCTAATCGTACAGTAGTGTAGTTTTTAGTAAGTCCGGTTCGTTCCACAGGGAAATCTTTAAACAAAGCTCAACGCTATATTAGTTTACTTTTATAAAAATACAAATATATATATAAGTGATATTATTATTATAAAGGGGGGTTTTTACCGTTTAATGACCGGCTTGTCGATTTTAAAACTTTAGTCGCAGTTAAAACCTAATGTAAAATATAAAATAAATACAAGACTTTAAATTAAAGCGTAAAGTAAATAACGATAATGAAATTGCGAATAATAAAAATGCGATAAAATTAAATTGCGATAATTAAAAAGTACGATAATTAAAAGTGCGATAAAATAAAATAAATAAAAGTGCGATAATTAGAAGTGCAATTAAATATAAAATAAAGGAAATTAAATATGAAATAAAAGAATTATGCTTATTTAAACTTCCGTAATCATGATGTTTGACGTGTTGATTTTAGTTTTATGCCCTTGGGTTAATTGTCCTTTGTCCTGGATTATTCAATATGTCCGTCTGGTTTTTGTCCATAACAGTCCATCAGTCATAAATATAAATTGCAAGTGTCCTTGACAAATTATTATTATACCCGAAGTTAAATATTCCAACTAATTGGGGATTCGAATTTGTAACAAGGTTTTAATACTTTGTTTAATGAATACACCAGGTTATCGACTGCGTGTAAACCAAGGTTTTACTACTTTGTTAACAATTACACCAATTACCCTTGAATGTAATTTCACCCCTGTTTTAATTATTCTAGTGGCTATTAATCCATTCCCGTGTCCGGTTAAATGAACGATTATTCGTACATATAAATACCCCGCCCATCGTGTCCGATCGAGTGTATATGGTAATTTATAGGGACGCTCAATTGTAAATCTTTATATTAACATTAACAAACTTTCATTTAGTTAAACAAATATAAAGCCCATTAATAGCCCATAGTCTAGTTTCCACAAGTGTCGTTCTTTTGTCCAAACCCCAATTATGGTACAAAGCCCAATTACCCAATTTTAGTAATTAGCCCAACATCATGATTACTTCGTTTTAAATAAGCATAATAATAACTTAGCTACGAGACATTAATGTAAAAAGGTTGAACATAACTTACAATGATTAAAAATAGCGTAGCGTTACACGGACAGAATTTCGACTTACACCCTTACAACATTCGCTAACATACCCTTATTATTAGAATTATAATTAAAATTAAAATATAAATTATAAATATAAATATATTTACGTATGAAGAGGAAGAAAAAAAGATGATTAAAACTCGGCACAAAACTGGCTTTATATAGGACCTGACCAGCAATCTCACTCCATGCGACTCGCATGATTTTGTGCTTCTGGCCATGCGAGTCGCATGGCCACCCTGGATCCAGCCAACTACTTTGTTTTCTTCTTGCCGACGTAATATAATAATAATAATATATATAATATATAATTATATATAATTATATATATATTATATTATATTCTTGTGCATAGTAGACTAGATATTTTTGGTCCGTTGCGTCGGGCGTTTCTTCTTGGCTCAGGTCCCGGTTCCGGATTTTCGGACGTCTTCGCGTATTATTTTATATCGTGTACTTTGCGTCTTGTAACTTGTACTCTTGTCATTTTGAGACGTTCCTCATCAATATTTTGAACCTTTTTTAGTTGTATCTTGTACTTTTTAGCTCTTTGGACCTTTTTGTCTTCAATTTGTCGAATCTGCTTTTTATCTTCTCTTTTTAAAATTTAAACGAATATCGCTTGTAAATCGAACAATACCAACTAAAATCTTGTCTTTCTTAAGGAATAATGCTATGAAATATATGTTCGTTTTTGGCATTATCAAATATTCCCACACTTGAGCGTTGCTTGTCCTCAAGCAATATTGTCTTGAAATACTAGAATCACTTCTTTATTCTTCACACTTTGTACATCAGTGATTTCTATACGGCGGTATAAACAATGGTAGTAACGATATGGTTTACAGTCCCACATGACTATAAAAATTTAGATCCATTAAGTAAATTGGATCTTTATGAAAACATTTGATCTTTTGAAATCTAGTTTTTACCCTAGATTAGTTTTCCGGAATAACCCTTTACCGGTGTTTTGCAAAATATTTTTGTGGGTTTGGTGGGTTTCAGATTTGAAAATTTTAGCTCAAAACTTGCGGTTTTGTGTCACCCACTTGCTAACCTTGTATTTGGAAAGCAACACGTCCAGTTTACTTGTCCCGTATATTACCTTTCGGCAAACTACCGTCCGGTTGTAAAGGAAAGCGTTGAACAAGCAACTGTTAAGGCAATGTCCCGTGACATGCTTTTGATTATGGTCTATAACGTGTCGGACGCAATTACTATCCTTGGTAGGAGCAATAGTAAAGCTCACCCTTATAATTTGTCGGTTTGGCACAAGGTCCTGTCTTTGACCATGCTATGCAACCACCGTTCTTACGGTTGACACCCGATTTAGTTCAGGTGACCTAATGAATTCCAGGTGAATTCCTAGGATTTTACGTTCAATGGTAATGAACGCATTGAAAATAGGGTTTTCAGAAAATAAATCGGTTTATAATTTTGATCAAAATATTTTCTCGTTTCAGCTCGAGTTTAGATATCATTGAATTCCATGAGTTTGAATTCTCAATCTTTAAGGTCAATCTCTAGGATTGAGTAATATCAGTCTTAAAAGCTGATTTTTAATCTTTAAGGAGATTATCCTTTCTGGGGATCTGATTCATTAGTCTTATCCAGCTAATTTGCACGGTGCCCCCCCATTGTACGAGATAAATCCTTCTCATGGTTAGGATAAATCTGACCACTTGGCGACCCTGTTTAATGCTGAGGTCCGTGGATTTCCTGCTGATTTTAGTGATGACTTTTCTAGATTTTTCGTCAACCTACAGCTGGTCTGGACGACAACTTCATGACCTAAATCAAGAAGCGCGTGTCTTTTTCGGAAGACTTTACTTCCTTTTAATGATGGAATTGATTCATCGTGTAGATCCATCTCTTCTTTTCTTTCATTGGGTAAAACAGTTTAGTTTAGTCCAAAGCAAAAGTATTTTCAGTTATTTGTTACAAATATATGTGGCATATGTTTAAAATAACTTGGTAAATTTTCCCACACTTGGCTTTTTATTTTTCTTTTTATCGTCCTCTATTCCATTTTAAATGAATTTTAACATTTTAGTTTGTTTCTCAATTTATGTCCTTTCCGAGGTAACAATAATTTCGGTGTTAAAACCTAGTTTTATCGTTCATAAATATGTATAAACATGATTTTGAATTCATTTAATTGAAAATTTTGAAAAATTTTACTAGAATTGGGTAGTCAGTATATAAGACTAGGGCTGTTCTTTTTTATCAGAGAGCACTAGATTCTAATACAACTATTGCTTTACTAGTATTTTTAATGGTAACCAAGTGTATAAAGTAAAAATTTTAAAATCCGAAAGAATTTAACCCCTTCCCACACTTAAGATCTTGCAATGCCCTCATTTGCAAAAAATCAGTAACAATTTAAATTATTGAGGGTGATTTGTGTGAAAATGATTAAATTTTTACCAAAGTTTCCAAATATATTGGCGTTTGTTTGCTGAATGATAAATGGTGCACGTCATTTGTTCATTCCGTCTTGTTGTTATTTCACATACATTTTGCATCATTGTCGTCAAAATTACTTGCTTTTGCTGAACTTAATGCCAGTCTTTGAAAATGCGTTGTTTTACCCTGTTTTGTGCATAAAATAGAATACATACAATACAAATATAATCATACATGCAATTTGAAATGGAACTTTGGCATCCCACTTTCAAACTATAAGAAAAATATTAGTACACAATAATAATAAGAATATCAAACATTACATAAACGTAATAAAATGTTAAGTGTTTAAAATAAAAATAAAAATTACCAACTTATCTCTACTGATCAGGAGGTGGGTTAGGAGGATAATTAGGATAGGGATCCCAATTCATGTTCGCGTCCGGGTTCCATGGCTGATTATAGGTGAACTGGTATGCTGCGTCATAATCATATGAATCATAGGGTGGTCTCATTTCTGGCTGATGTGCGGGATAGTATGCGGGTCGGGTCGGATAATACATCTCGCCAGGCTGCAACTGGCTTATAATTTGGCGCTGATGATAATCCCATCGGCCATGCTCTCGTTGCCGGGAATGCTCGTAGTCATTCCGACGTTGCCATGCCTCGTACTGCATATGCCTATCATAGTTCGTCATGTATTCATCCTCCATACGAACGCCTAAATCAAGAGCAGTCTCCCGAACAACTCCTATAATGTTGTTCGCATCCTCCATCTCGTCATCCGAACCTCTTTCTACCTGTCGCTGAGGTCCCTCGTATCGATATACCCGACCACGTCTCATTAATAATACCCTTGCACCGTGATAAATGTTTGAACTTATAGTTTCACCTCCGTCCTCTATTTCGTTCATTGGACCCCCTTGGTGCTTATCTACACCTAAATACTCTCCAATGAGAGTAATGAAAATACCACCACCTATAATACTCCCCGATTTCATCCCCGAAACTACATTAGCGAGATAATAACCAACACAATAGGGAATGTTAACGAAACTCCTCGGGTCTCTAATACACTTGAGGTAGAACAAATTGTTTACGGTCAATTTCTCCTTATTTCTTCCCCTTTGTGTAATTGTGTTTGCTAAGAATCTATGAATCACCCGGAGTTCAGCTCTGTCTATATCTAAGTATGTATGATTTCCACTGGCGTGAAATTCATTAAAGTGGGACATACGCCTCCAGACAGCGTTAATATCAAATTCCCTATCTACCCTTTCTCCTTGGGCAATCAGGCTATTACAGTCGGGGCTCAAAAGTTCAGCAGGGGTGTAAATCTGTAAGGCCCTAGCTAAATCTATCATGGACATTCTGTACATGCGTCCACCTAACAGAAATCTAATAAAGCTTCTATCATCTATCCTCCTAACATCACTGTTTAACTTAATAGTACTAAGTAATTCTATACACCATTCCCTATATATGGTTCTACGAATGGAAAATAGGCGCATCCAATCGTTAAACTGAGAATTACCATACCTTTGCACCAATAATTCCCGAATCGGTTCGGCAAGGTCAACTGTTTCCAAAGGTACCCAGTCAATTGCCCTTGGCATTTCAACAACCTTAAAGTAGAGAATGTGCATGTTCTTTTGATAATCTGGATACTCTATCCAACATCGATCAAATCTCAGATTTGGGTGTAACTGATCTTCATTAATGTCTAAGCTCAGAATCCTTTGATGTGGAGCGAATTGACGAAACTGATTCATAAATAATTGATCTTGATCGTGATATGGAATATGTTGCTCCTCCTGTTCTTCTTCTTCTTGTTGCATATGTTGTTCTTGTTCATGAAACATTTCCGGTTCGGGCTCTGGTTGCCTGGATGATGATGCTCCTGAACCTCCAGTATCGGCTCTCTGCAAAACATATTAAACACAAAATTTGTGCATCCAAATATGCATTAGTGTTAGCAAAATAATAACTTGAAACAATTATGATGACATGTTCAATTCATAACACATTTTATACACATTTTCTTAACAATAACAATTCTACACTTTTACATACGAAAATGTGTACAATGTTTTATCACATTTAAACTCTTAAACATGTCAACAATAATCATTATAGCAATTAAACACTTGTTACATGGCATTCAAATCAAACTAGTGCTCATTTTCATATTTTTGTCAAGTCTACACTTTGTCAAATAAGCATATACGAAAAATGTACATCAAGTTCATAAGCATTTATCTCAAATAACATGCCAAAATAATCACTACTAGCAATGAAACAAGTTTCAAATGGCCTTTATATCAAATTATCCAAGTTCATGAATTTTTAGACTTAAAAAGTCTACTTTAATTCTCAAAAACATGTTTAGGCTCAAAGTTTGGATCAATTAACTACCTAAACATGTTACACTACTTAATTTAGCAACAATTCATGACAAAAATCGGCCATAACCTGTTTATATCAAAAAGCCCCAAATTGCTCAAGAACACAAACCCTAGATTCTTAAAAATTTGAAGTTTTTAGCTTCAATTCATGTTAAATAGCTTCTATCTAGGATATACATGCATAATATAACAATAATTTAGCTCTAATTACACCTAAATTTAACAAAATCAAAATATAAAATTTCTAGCTCAAGAACACAAAAATTCGAATTTAAAGAGATTAGGGGTGAAATCTTTACCTTTCTCCTGAAGGGGTTGAGACTACTGAATCTAGGCATGATTATTGTGAAGTTTTGCAAGAAATTTGATGAAAAATGATGAATTTTTGAGAGGGTTTTGGAGATGGTTCGTGTTTGTGTATGTGTGTTTGTGAAAAAGAGCAGCTCGCTGGATAATTTGATCCTGTCCAGTTTTTAACAGCCATGCGAGTCGCATGGTTTCATGCCCATCCCCATGCGACTCGCATGGGGTTAAATTCCATTTTTTTTTTTTTTTTTTTTTTATAAAATCTTATACTTTTAAAACATAAATAAATAAAATTTTAAAAATTTTGTTTCTTTTTAGGACGAGGTCGTTTCGGGACAATGCCCTAGTCCGTCCCTCGACAAAATTTTAAAATTTTGTCATTTTCAAGCGATTGTTTTAAAAGCTTAGATTTTTGGATTTTCTAATGTTTTTGGCATACTTTAAATCAATAAGATTAAAAATAATGATAATAAAAGTTCTCGTCCCTCCCTCGGGTAAAGCAATTTCGGTTCAAAGACCTAGTCTTCAACTTACGACGAATTTTAAAAATCATATTTTTAACTTAATGAGATAAAGTAAATTTTTGTTTTTAAATTCACACAACTTAAATATAAAATTCAAAATTAAAAATTAAAAATTCACACCAAACTTTAAAATTTGAAATGCATAAAATTAAAATTTCATATTTTTAAAAATTAAAAATTCACACCAAACTTAATTTAAAAATTCATAAATTCATATCAAACTTATATTAATTTTTCAAATATTTATAATTTTAAATATATTGTTTTTACAAAGTTTACAATATTAATTTAAGATTTAAATATTAATTTTAAAAGCATAATAAAATTAAAAATCTTTTTGTCTTTTTATCCCACTTTAATCAATCAAATATTATCAAAAATATGCGCCCCTCTTTTCGGTAAAGTAATTTCGGTTCCAAGACCTAATTTAACTCATGACGAATTTTTGAAATATTTTGGGTTGATTGATTAAAGATATTTATACCTTAAGAATAAACGTTAAATTTCGCAGTGATGTAATAAATTTTTGAATGATATCAATAATTTCGGTCGCCAAACCTAATTTTATTCAATACCAATTTAATACTTTTTAGCGAACAAATTAGCGTTTATTATCAAAAGGTTAAAAATAAAAATAAAAATAAAAACTGTACAGACATACCTGTGAAATAGATTTCTTAGTTATATGATCTATTATATTCATAAGATAGTCGGTTTAATTGGTTTTCCATGGCTGCATAGGCGTAACCTCGAGCATTCATTGTCTTTTCTTCTAAACATATGAACGGTCCGTCTCTGCATAAAGTAACAAATTCGGTATTTGAATAGGTTTGATTATTTGAACATTTACCTCCATGTGACCATTTTCCGCATTTGTGACATCTTTCTAGGTGTCGTGCTCTTCTTTTCGCTGCGGATTTTGATTTTCCTTTACCAAATTGTAACTTATTATCTTCGCATCTGGATCCTTTTCTAACTCCGTCCATTCTTTCTCTGATTACTGATACTATTTCACTCGGGAGTATGTCATTATTACGTTTAGTGATCAAAGCGTGTAGCATTAGACCATGGTTTAGTTCACAGGCAGTCTTCATTTTGTAAAAACCTAAAAAAAATAAAAATTCAGAATGGGGGGAGAAGACTAGTTCTTTAGGGTCTGCTAGGGAAAGACCATACGTGTTCCATTTTCGAGAACTACACGAAAACAGACAATCTAACTCTAACAGAAATACATATTATCCTTTAAAGACTTGATTCTCCCCACACTTAGTTAGCTGTGGTGTCGAAATTGTGATTAACTTCGTTGTCGACTTCCATCGGACCCTGTATGTAATGTTTAACTCTGTGACCATTAACTTTAAATTCAATCCCATTTGAATTTGTTAATTCTATCGTTCCGTATGGGAAAACTCTTTTGACTATGAATGGTCCAGACCATCTTGATTTCAATTTTCCAGGAAATAGCTTGAATCGTGAATTGAAAAGAAGAACTCTGTCTCCTTCTTTGAATTCTTTTGAACTTCTGATTCTTTTATCATGCCATTTCTTCGTTCTTTCTTTATAGATTAACGAATTTTCGTATGCTTCATGTCTTAATTCTTCTAATTCGTTTAGTTGACTTAATCGTAGACGTCCGGCTTCATGTAAATCAAGATTACATGTTTTCAAAGCCCAAAATGCTTTGTGTTCAATTTCTACTGGAAGATGACATGCTTTTCCATAAACAAGTCTAAAAGGTGTGGTTCCAATTGGAGTTTTGTAGGCTGTTCTAAAAGCCCAGAGTGCATCCTCCAATTTAATGGACCATTCCTTTCGGATTTGATCCTACGGTTTTCTCTAGAATACGTTTTAAAGCTCGGTTGGTATTTTCAACTTGTCCACTTGTTTGTGGATGATATGCGGTGGAGATTTTATGAGTTACTCCATATCTTTTAAGAACTTTCTCAAGTTGATTATTACAGAAATGAGTACCCCGATCACTTATTAAAGCTTTCGGTGTTCCAAACCTTGCAAAAAGACGTTTTAAAAAGTTGACTACAACTCGTGCATCGTTAGTTGGGAGAGCTTGTGCTTCCGCCCATTTAGATACATAATCAATGGCTACGAGTATATATAGATTATTATGAGATTTTGGAAATGGACCCATAAAGTCAATACCCCAAATGTCAAATACTTCACATACTTGGATGACATTTTGTGGCATTTCATCACGTTGACTTATTTTTCCGGTCCTTTGACATGCATCACAGGATTTGCAAAGAAGGTGTGCGTCTTTGTAAATTGTAGGCCAATAGAATCCAGCTTCATAAACTTTTCTTGCTGTTAGTTGAGGCCCATAATGCCCTCCTGTTGGTCCTGTGTGACAATGGTTTAAAATTTTACTAGCTTCATTTCCAAATACACATCGGCGTATTATTCCATCGGGACAACTTTTAAACAGATGTGGATCTTCCCAGAAATAGTGTTTTATATCACTGAAGAATTTCTTTCGTCTTTGGTACGATAATCCTTTTTCAAGGAATCCACAAACTAAGTAGTTTGCATAGTCTGCAAACCATGGGATTTCTTTATAATCTATCTTCAATAGATATTCATCAGGAAAGTTGTCTTGTATGACCGATTCATTTAGAACTTCTAATTCGGGATTTTCAAGACGAGAAAGATGATCAGCGGCGAGATTTTCTGCTCCTTTTTTATCTCGGATTTCAATATCAAACTCTTGTAAGAGTAAGATCCAACGGATTAATCTTGGTTTAGCATCTTGTTTTGAAAATAGGTATCTAAGAGCAGAATGGTCGGTATAGACCACCGTTTTTGCTAGAACGAGATATGATCGAAATTTGTCAAAAGCAAAGACAATAGCAAGGAGTTCTTTTTCAGTAGTTGTATAGTTCGTTTGTGCTCCTTGTAACGTCTTACTAGCATAATATATAGGTTGAAATCGTTTTTCAATCCTTTGTCCTAAAACGGCTCCCATTGCAAAATCACTTGCATCGCACATTAGTTCAAATGGTAGATTCCAATTTGGTGTTATCATGATCGGCGCATTAGTGAGTTTTTCTTTAAGAATATTAAAAGATTTGATACACTCATCTGAAAAGATGAATGGCGCATCCTTTTCTAGGAGTTTATTCATAGGAGTGGCAATTTTAGAAAAATCTTTTATAAAACGTCGGTAAAAACCGGCATGCCCTAGAAAACTCCTAACTCCTCTAACATTGGTGGGATGTGGAAGTTTAGCAATTACATCTACTTTAGCTCTATCCACTTCAATTCCTTCTTTTGAAATTTTATGTCCAAGAACGATGCCTTCTTTAACCATGAAATGGCATTTCTCCCAATTAAGTACTAGATTTGATTTTTCGCATCTAATTAGCATTCGTTCCAGATTAACTAGACATGATTTAAATGTATCACCGAAGACTGAAAAGTCATCCATGAATACTTCCATGCATTCTTCTATCATGTCGTGAAAAATCGCCATCATACACCTTTGAAAGGTTGCAGGGGCGTTACAAAGTCCAAATGGCATGCGTTTGTAAGCAAAAGTACCATAAGGGCACGTGAATGTGGTTTTCTCTTGATCTTCGGGTGCTATTGGAATTTGAAAATATCCGGAAAATCCATCTAGAAAACAATAGTAACTATTTCCGGCTAATCTTTCCAACATTTGATCTATAAAAGGTAAGGGAAAGTGATCTTTTCTGGTGGCGTCATTTAATTTTCTATAATCAATACATACACGCCATCCTGTTACAGTCCTAGTAGGAATAAGCTCATTTTTCTCATTTGTGATGACAGTCATGCCACCCTTCTTAGGCACGCATTGAACTGGGCTTACCCATGGACTATCAGAGATTGGATATATTAAACCTGCATCTAGCAGTTTAATAATCTCTTTTTTAACTACATCTTGCATATTAGGATTTAGTCTTCGTTGGCGTTGCACATACGTTTTATGACTTTCTTCCATAAGGATTTTATGTGTGCAATACGAAGGACTTATTCCTTTAATATCATGAATCTTCCATGCAATGGCTGGTTTATGAGCTTTCAACACAGAAATGAGTTGTGATTTCTCATTTTTAGTAAGAGAAGACGATATTATTACAGGTAATTCAGATTCACCATGTAAATAAGCGTATTCCAAATGGTTTGGAAGTGGCTTTAACTCTAATTTCGGAGGTTCTTCTATCGATGATTTATATCGATATCTGTCTTCTTCTTTTAGCATTTGAATTTCTTCTGTTGTTGGTTCATATCCATTAGCTATAAGTGTAGCTAACATTTCAGCTTCATCAATTGGTTCATTTCCTTCTCCTAAAGAACATTCTCCTGTTCCTTGTAATTCTGGAAATTCTTCTAATAATTCTGCATGTGCATCTATAGTTTGAATATAATAACATGTATCATCTGCAGATTGTGGTTGTTGCATTGCTCTATCAACTGAAAAGGTAACACTCTCATCCTCTATACTTAGGGTCAGTTTCTTACCGAACACGTCTATCATTGCTTTAGCCGTGTTTAAGAATGGTCTTCCTAATATGAGAGGAACTTGAGAATCTTCTTCCATGTCCAAAACAACAAAATCTACTGGAAATACTAAAGTACCAACTTTAACTAGTATGTTCTCCATTATCCCTCTAGGATATTTTATTGATCTATCGGCTAGTTGTATGCTTATTCTGGTTGGTTTCAATTCTCCAAGGTCTAGTTTAGCGTATAGTGAATACGGCATTAGATTTATACTAGCACCTAAGTCTGCCAATGCTTCTATTGAACTAAGACTACCCAGAAAACATGGAATTGTGAAACTTCCTGGATCAGATAGTTTTTCTGGTATCTTATTCAACAGCACTGCTGAACAATTGGCATTCATAGTAACAGCCGAGAGTTCTTCCATTTTCTTTCTATTCGTGATTAGATCTTTCAAGAATTTAGCATACCTTGGCATTCCTGAAATCACATCAATGAAAGGAAGATTTACATTTATCTGTTTAAACATATCCAAGAATTTGGATTGCTCGGCTTCAAGTTTTTCTTTCTTCATTTTACTCGGGTAAGGAAGTGGTGGTTGGTATGGTTTAACATAAGGTTTATCCTTAACTGTGTTATCTTCATTAACCTTTTCAACTACCGGTTCTTTTTCCTTATCTTGATCAGGTTGTGGTTCTTGTGGAGTAGGAATAGTTTCATCAGAAGTTACAGGTATTTCAGGTGGTTTAAGTGTTGTACCACTTCTTGTGGTAATAGCTTTAGCTGTTTCATTCCGGGGGTTAGCATTTGTATCACTAGGTAAACTTCCCGGTTTTCTTTCACCTATTAACCTTGCTAGGTTACTCACTTCTTGTTCCAGATTTTGAATAGAAGCTTTTTGATTTCTAAATGCTTGAGCATTTTGTTCATTGGTTTGTTTTTGAGATGTGAAAAACTGTGTTTGAGTTTCAACTAGCTTCGTCATCATATCTTCTAAATTCAGCTTTTTATCATCGGTTTGTTGTGGTGGTTTGTTTTGAAAATTCGGTCTTTGCTGATTATAAGTATTATTGGATACTTGTTGATTGCTAGGACCTTGTTGGTTGTTGTATGGAATATTTCGGTTATAATTCTGGTTTTGATTGTAAATCGGTCTTGGCGGTTGATAATTATTCTGATAATTATTTCCAGGCCTTTGGTTTATGTATGAAATATTCTCTCTTTGTTCCATTGTTAATTCAATACTTAGACAATCTTTTGTCAAATGTGGTCCTCCACACTGCTCACAACTAATTCGTATTGAGTGAATATCCTTAGTCATCTTTTCCATTCGTCTCTCGAAAGCATCTATCTTTGCTGAAATGGAATCTAAGTCATGGCTAGAATCGGCTCTAGCTGCTTTAGATGATCTAATGATGTCTTTTTCTTGGTGCCACTCATGTGAGTGGGAAGCAGTATTATCAATAATTTTGTAAGCATCAGTTTCGGTTTTCTTCATAATAGAACCACCAGCTGCTATATCTATATCTTTCCTTGTAGTGATGTCGCATCCTTGGTAGAATATTTGTACTATTTGACAGGTGTCTAAACCATGTTGCGGACATCCTCTTAACAACTTTCCATATCTTGTCCACGCCTCATATAGAGTTTCATTTGGCTTTTGTGTGAACGTAACAATTTCTGCTTGAAGTCTTACGGCTTTAGATGCAGGAAAGAATTGTTTAAGAAATTTATCAATTAAAACGTCCCATGTATCGATCGCCCCTTCAGGTAACGATTCCAACCAATCTTTGGCTTCTCCCTTCAAAGTCCAGGGAAATAACATGAGATATATCTGTTCATCCTCCACTTCTCGGATTTTAAATAGTGTGCAGATCCTATTAAAGGTACGTAGATGTTCATTTGGATCTTCCTTCGGCGCACCACTAAATTGGCATTGATTAGTCACCATGTGTAGAATTTGTCCTTTGATTTCATAATCTGGCGCATTAATGTCTGGATGAGTAATTGCGTGACCTTGGCCAGTGCGTTTAGCTCTCATTCGGTCTTCCATACTTAAAGGTTCCAGATTCTCCATAATTGAATTTGTTGACTCGGTATCACTAGATGGTTCTGATTTAATAGTTCGTTCCTCAACAATCTCTGTTTGAATGATTGGTGGTTCCGGAGGAAAGTTTAATGGTTCAGGATCTACGAACCGTCCCTGAATATTTTCTGGATTCTCAATTGTGAGGTTGGGTTCAAAAAATGGATTATCGGAAATTTGAACTGAAGTACTTGGTCTACTGGATGACGATTCTAAAGAAAAATCAACGGCGGTTATATTTGTTAAACGATGTCTTGATCGAGTTACAGGTGGTGAACGTACAAAAGGTGATGAACGTCTTGCTCGGTGCATTCACTGAATATCCTATTAGTTTTTTAAAAAAAGAAAGAAAAATTATAATAAGTTATCCAATCAATAGACTTTTCTGATTTTGCCCACGTTTCGAATAGCCAAAAGATGCAGCAGAGGGGCAGGATTCGTTTGGTCTCAATATAATTGAGGACTGTTTGGCTCCAATAACCCGGTCCACGTACAAATCCAACTATTACTACGAACCAGAAAATTTTGATGTCTATTAATTTAACCACTTAAAATAAATTTTCGTAATTTTAAGAAATTTAGATAAGAAGTAGAAAAAATTCTAAGTCCTAAAACTAGAATAGCGAGAAATAAGAGAGAAAAAGAGTTTGTCGATAAAGGTTGAAAAAGAAAAAATGGTTGAAAAATAAAAGACGACGGAAAAATAAAAGAAACTTATAAAAACTTAAAAATACTTAACTAACCTAACCTTATTACTACAACTAACTTAAAATTATAATCGCAAATTGAAATTACTAATTGGAATGATAATTGATACATAGTAAAAGGTCTAAAAATATTAAAGCTTACAGGGAAAAACTAAATCCCAAATGGAAATAACTTAAAAAGAAACTAAAACTTAAAAAGGCGTCGCAAAATTCTAAAGCACCTAAATCTTAGTCTAAAGAAAAAGCACTTAAGGAATTCTACGGCAAAGCCTAAAAATATAGGAGTAAAAATAACTATAGCAAAAACTAAGTTTAAAATTAAATTTGAGCTAAAAATATAAATATTACGCTACAACGATTAAAAAGGGACAAAATATTAAAAGAAATAAAAAGTGATAAAAAAAAATACAATTTTTATTAAAATATTATTTTTATATTAATTATATTAAAGTATTAAGTTTTAAATATAATAAAAGTAATTAAAAGTAGTTAAAATTAATTAAACTAAAAACTTAATTAATAATAATCAAATTAGGGTTTAATTATAATAATAATATATTATACTCCGTAATAAATGCGTTATTAGGGTTTGGTTGTGGCCCTGTCAGACCCCTCATGCGAGTCGCATGATTTAAGAGGGTGGGTCATGCGAGTCGCATGACTGAACTGGACCGGTTCAATTGACAGGTTCAATTTGACAGGTCACGTAATATTTAATATTTATTTTCTTTTTTTCTGTTTTATATTTAAAATATAAATATATATATAATTAAAATAAAACTTAATTTTAAAAACTAAAAATAAACTTAAAATACTTTATAATTTTGTAAAAATAAAAGAAAAAGTTAAAAAAAATATATTTAAAATACTTTTTTTTTTCTTTTTAAAAGCTTTTTTTTTTATATATTTTTTTATCTTTTAAAAATATAAATTTTACCAAAACTAATTATAACTTAAAAATTAAAAATATGGCGTTTCGCTTCGGCGTTCCCCGGCAGCGGCGCCAAAAATACTTGATGCGAAGCGAGGTGTATATAAAATAGTTATTATTTTACTAGGAAAATACTATTAAATACGATACAATTTTACACAAGATATTTATTTATTTATAGAATGGATATACTTAAACCTTGCTACAACACTTATAGGCAGTGTACCTAATCGTACAGTAGTGTAGTTTTTAGTAAGTCCGGTTCGTTCCACAGGGAAATCTTTAAACAAAGCTCAACGCTATATTAGTTTACTTTTATAAAAATACAAATATATATATAAGTGATATTATTATTATAAAGGGGGGTTTTTACCGTTTAATGACCGGCTTGTCGATTTTAAAACTTTAGTCGCAGTTAAAACCTAATGTAAAATATAAAATAAATACAAGACTTTAAATTAAAGCGTAAAGTAAATAACGATAATGAAATTGCGAATAATAAAAATGCGATAAAATTAAATTGCGATAATTAAAAAGTACGATAATTAAAAGTGCGATAAAATAAAATAAATAAAAGTGCGATAATTAGAAGTGCAATTAAATATAAAATAAAGGAAATTAAATATGAAATAAAAGAATTATGCTTATTTAAACTTCCGTAATCATGATGTTTGACGTGTTGATTTTAGTTTTATGCCCTTGGGTTAATTGTCCTTTGTCCTGGATTATTCAATATGTCCGTCTGGTTTTTGTCCATAACAGTCCATCAGTCATAAATATAAATTGCAAGTGTCCTTGACAAATTATTATTATACCCGAAGTTAAATATTCCAACTAATTGGGGATTCGAATTTGTAACAAGGTTTTAATACTTTGTTTAATGAATACACCAGGTTATCGACTGCGTGTAAACCAAGGTTTTACTACTTTGTTAACAATTACACCAATTACCCTTGAATGTAATTTCACCCCTGTTTTAATTATTCTAGTGGCTATTAATCCATTCCCGTGTCCGGTTAAATGAACGATTATTCGTACATATAAATACCCCGCCCATCGTGTCCGATCGAGTGTATATGGTAATTTATAGGGACGCCCAATTGTAAATCTTTATATTAACATTAACAAACTTTCATTTAGTTAAACAAATATAAAGCCCATTAATAGCCCATAGTCTAGTTTCCACAAGTGTCGTTCTTTTGTCCAAACCCCAATTATGGTACAAAGCCCAATTACCCAATTTTAGTAATTAGCCCAACATCATGATTACTTCGTTTTAAATAAGCATAATAATAACTTAGCTACGAGACATTAATGTAAAAAGGTTGAACATAACTTACAATGATTAAAAATAGCGTAGCGTTACACGGACAGAATTTCGACTTACACCCTTACAACATTCGCTAACATACCCTTATTATTAGAATTATAATTAAAATTAAAATATAAATTATAAATATAAATATATTTACGTATGAAGAGGAAGAAAAAAAGATGATTAAAACTCGGCACAAAACTGGCTTTATATAGGACCTGACCAGCAATCTCACTCCATGCGACTCGCATGATTTTGTGCTTCTGGCCATGCGAGTCGCATGGCTACCCTGGATCCAGCCAACTACTTTGTTTTCTTCTTGCCGACGTAATATAATAATAATAATATATATAATATATAATTATATATAATTATATATATATTATATTATATTCTTGTGCATAGTAGACTAGATATTTTTGGTCCGTTGCGTCGGGCGTTTCTTCTTGGCTCAGGTCCCGGTTCCGGATTTTCGGACGTCTTCGCGTATTATTTTATATCGTGTACTTTGCGTCTTGTAACTTGTACTCTTGTCATTTTGAGACGTTCCTCATCAATATTTTGAACCTTTTTTAGTTGTATCTTGTACTTTTTAGCTCTTTGGACCTTTTTGTCTTCAATTTGTCGAATCTGCTTTTTATCTTCTCTTTTTAAAATTTAAACGAATATCGCTTGTAAATCGAACAATACCAACTAAAATCTTGTCTTTCTTAAGGAATAATGCTATGAAATATATGTTCGTTTTTGGCATTATCATAAACGCCACTGATTAATCACGGACCACGATATAATACTCCCTGAATTAATAATAATCCAATTACCCAGCTGCTAACTATTTCAATTTCAATTACTATGTTTACTTTATCATATGATATATTAATTATTAATATAGTATTATTGATGTGCTTTATGTGATTGATAACAAACACCACTCATGCTTTATTCCATTTTCGTCCGTGATGTGATCATAATGTTTTGTCTGCATATCCTACATCTAATCTATCTAATATCTACCCTATCTTATTTACATATTACATATGCACAAGATGAGCCATAACATCCACTACCCTCTTCTTTCTTCTCCAACATCCTCACTTTCACTCTCGACTTCCACCACAACACCATCACTACCATGATCAACATCTATTATTCTTGTAAACACTACAACCTAACACCACATTTAACCACCATTCACTGGACATCAAACACCATCGTTTCTATTTGTTTCTATTGCTACTGCTCGATTTCTGTGTGCAACTCAAGCACCATGAACCATCATAATCACCGGTTCTATCTGTTTAATTTGTTCAATACAACCAAACACCAACATCACTGCAGCTCTGCTCACGTTATATTTTTGTATGAGACAGGTTATGAACCAACACACCTCTTTTTATTTTTCTATTGCTACTACGTTCGTTGTCCTCCTGATCGAATTACACTAATTATGCGTATGTTATGTTAATATTGTAACCACCATAACCGACCCAAAAACACCACCTTGTTTACTTGTTTGATCAACAACCACCTACAACTACAACCTAATTTGCTATTTCTGTTTTGATTGGAATGTCACCGCCACCATCATCTTACACAACACCTCTCTCTCCTTTTTTTTAATCGTAAACCCACCTGCAACTAACACACCTGCAGCACTACTACTAGCTTCTTTTTGTTGAAACTTGTTGCTCATGTTTTAGTTATGAATTAACAATGATAGTAATCAAAAGGATGAGGAGAGGCCTTGACAATTAATGATGAAATTATTATGCTGCTCAGCCGATTAAATTTTGAAGTATATTGCAATTTATAAATGGATGTTGCTTTATATTATGGCCGACATTTTTTTTTCAATATAAACCCTACTTAAATTATTAAAAGAGATAGTGGGATTGCATGCTGTCTGGTCTACGAAATGGAATACCTAATTCACGTTAACAAGCCAATTAAGCATAAAATGGGTTTTGAAAGTTGGGCACGTTCCTTTTTATTTATTATATTGGCCGACAAAATACTACCAGCTGCATTCCATACGTTTATTATATTCAATCGACATGTAATTGGACCATCAAATTCTATTTTGTCGGCTATAATTTGTTTGTGATATTTCTGTTACCAAAACCATTGCACCGAAATCCTTTGTGATTACTACTTGTTTTGCGGATCCAATTAATCTTATTTGGACTATTATATTACTATGTTGGGCTTCAATGCCTTTATTATAGTTGGGCCGATGTATATTTGAGCCGGTAGTAATGCTAGTGACGAATTCATATCCACAAGGGTAACAGTTAAGGGATGATGATGGTAAACGAGTACGATGACGAAGATAAAAATTAATATGATGAGATGATGGGAACTGTGATAATGGTTAGGATCGTGTAATGATGTTAGATGATGAGGGCATGATGACACGCTTATGATTATGATGTGTGATTTTATGTGATAATATAATGAAGAAGAAGACTGTTGCATAATAGTTAAAAGTATTTAAGAAACTAACTAAAACAGAAATGAATGGATAGAGCAACGGTTAAGAGTGTTGGGTGTAACCGAGAGTTCTCGGGTTCGAGCCCGGAATGTGGCATTTCTTTTTAGAATAAGAGGAAGAAGAAGAACAGTTGGATAGGAGGCTTATATGGTTTTAATCAGGGATTATTTTAGAAAAATATGATGCAGAGCATTGGTTAAGTGTGTGGGTGTTGAACGGGAGGTCGTGGGTTCGAGTCCGGGCTGCGACATAATTTTTTTCGCTATTTCCTTAAGGTAGTATACTTATTATTCTTATTATTTTATTATTATTATTATTATTATTATTATTATTATTATTATTATTATTATTATTATTATTATTATTATTATTATTATTATTATTATTATTATTATTATTATTTTATTATTATTATTATTATTATTATTATTATTATTATTAGTATTATTATTAATATTAATATTATTAAAATAAGAATTATTATTACTAATATCAATATTATTATCATTATCATTATTATAATTATTATTAACATTACTAACTATAACTTTAGTTTAAATGTATTTTGTATATAAAGTATAACTATATTTTTATGATCTTAAACTAAAAAGATAGATATCATAAGATAGATTCAAACATTATATATATAAAAGTATATATAAAAAGTATACTACTTTTACTAATAAAATACTTTTTGTTCATTTACGTTTTAATATAACTTGAATTTATTAAAAATACTATCATATTTAAAATTATAAGTATTTAAAAATGTTGATACTAAGTATTTACTCAAAATATATTAATAAGGTATATAATATATTATTATGATAATTTAATAAAATATATATAAAATAAAAATATTTAAGTAATCATTAATATTAAATTTAATATCACTAGTAAATTACTAAAATCAAAGTATATATATATTTATTTGAATATTATTATATGTGTTAATATACATACTTGATATAGGTTCGTGAATCCAAGGTCAACCCTGCATTGTTCGGTATCGTCGTATGAATATTTTTACTGCAAAATATTGTAAAGTGAGTTCATTTGATTCCCTTTTACTCTTTACATTTTTGGGACTGAGAATACATGCGCTGTTTTTTATAACTGTTTTGTTAAATGCTTTTGAAATATATTTTAAACTGCGAATACATGAAATACTTTTATAACTGTTTTACGAAATAGACACAAGTAATCGAACTACATTCTATGGTTGAATTATCGAAATCGAATGTGCCCTTTTTATCATGTTCGAAGTTTTCCTGGAATGATGGCGAATTTATCATGTCCGAAGTTTTCCCAGAATGATGGCGAATTTATCATGTCTGAAGTTTTCCCGGAATGATTGCGAATTTATCATGTCCGAAGTTTTCCCGGAATGATGGCGAATTTATCATGTCAGAAGTTTTCTCAGAATGATGGCGAATTTATCATGTCCGAAATTTTCCCGGAATGATGGCGAATTTTTCATGTCCGAAGTTGTCCCGGAATGATGAGGATATTCTATATGCAATTTGTTAAGGTTGATTACCTGGTGTTCGATCCATAAGAATGAATTTTATGCATAATGGTTATGGGAAATGGGAATATTAAATCTGGTGGTCTATTAAAATGATGAATTTTATTGTTTATGATAAACCTATGAACTCACCAACCTTTTGGTTGACACTTTAAAGCATGTTTATTCTCAGGTATGAAAGAAATCTCCCGCTGTGCATTTGCTCATTTTAGAGATATTACTTGGAGTCATTCATGACATATTTCAAAAGACGTTGTATTCGAGTCGTTGAGTTCATCAAGATTATTATTAAGTCAATTATAGTTAGATATATTATGAAATGATATGCATGCCGTCAACTTTCGATGTAATGAAAGTCTGTCTTTTAAAAACGAATGCAATGTTTGTAAAAATGTATCATATAGAGGTTAAATACCTCTCAATGTAATCATATGTTATTGTATTCGTCCTTATGGATTAGGACGGGTCGTCTCATGTGGTATCAGAGCGGTGGTCTTAGCGAACCAGGTCTTGTATTAGTCTGTCTAACTGATAGTTGTTTAGATGCATTAGTGAGTCTGGACTTCGACCGTGTCTGCATGTCAAAAGTTTTGCTTATCATTTCGTGTCGAAAATTACCTGCTTATCATCCTTAGGAAATTACCTGCTTATTATTCTTAGTCTAGACACGTTTTACTGCATTGACTGCATGAATAGTGTATAGACAAAATTCATATCTTAGCGCATCTGTTACTGTAGACTTGCCTGACATATGCCGTAAATTCCTCCGTAGTCTACGAAATCTTTAATACTATATATATAGATATTCTATGTAGTTATAATATCATCCAATATTAGAAAATCATTTCATATCGAAAAATCCTTTACTCTATCGTACGAGATGGAACTAGCAACTAGTTCAAATCCATCGGATTCCGACAGCTATTCTGATATGAATTTCCACTCAAACTCCGAAAGCAGTGAGACTTGAATGGATCAACCATTTAGCCATCAGCAATTCTGGATGAATTGGGGATGGGTTCGTAGTCGACTTAATCAATGGAGACAAGAAGAAGGTGATCCTTTCCATCAACCGAAATCACCTCTTGACGAAGAACCTGAAGCACTTACCGGCGAACCTGTTCGAGACACCATTTTCTCTCTCATTTCCAGAGTGTCTAGTCACGACTACATATTATCTCAAATTCTAGATCTTATTCATCCGTTCGTTCTGACCGACAATCATCCTGGAGTAATGGAAGAAGTCAACAAACTTCGCGCTCGAGTAATGATTTTGGAGAATATGTTGCAAAATTTACCAGCTCCAACAACATCACCGACACCAACAGAACCACCAGAAATAGCACCCGTACCATCAACACCACGTGCCACAATATCACAATCTATACCCCAAGCATGATCTTCGTTCTACATATCATTCTACATCGATTATCTTCGTTCTACGTATTTTCTACATCATTTATCTTCGTACGACATGACGATTATGTAATCTCTATTGTTATAGAAATTATATATTCTTGTTCTAACGGTAAATCAAATGAGTTTAATATCATATTGACTCATTAAATCCGTGATTACATCTGAAGAGAATATATATGTAAGTATATTTTCATAAAGATTGTAATTAAAAATTCTTTTGTACAAATGATTAATGGTGAAAAGATTTTAACGGGTAGGTAATACCCGAGAAATATTTAGATTTCACATTAATAAGTTACACTGTACATTCTTCGAATCTGATTCAACATTCATTTACTATCATACTTACACCCACAGATATACGTATCCGTTCCTTGCAGAATAACCATTTTTATTCAATTTCATATTTGAATTTTAACCTATCAGAATCCAACAAGTGGCATAATGAAGAAAATATTGGACAAAAAAATAAAATTGGTTAGAAACAAACAATTTAACTATGAGAAATTTTGTTAAGAATCCACGCTAACAAAATCCTAACTAACTGTTCCTAGCTAACTGCTAATTCCTTATTAAATTTAATTATCGCAATTTATTTATCGCAATTTTAATTCTCGCAATTTTATTTATCGTCATTTAATTTCTATTATTTATTTTACGCACTTTATTTATTGTCATTTAAATACTGTTATTTACGCATTTTAAATATCGGGACACGTATACAATGTTTTGACATATCATATCGACGCATATATATATATATATATATATATATATATATATATATATATATATATATATATATATATATTATTTGGAATAACCATAGACACTCTATATGCAGTAATGCTTGAGTTAACTATACAGGGTTGAGGTTGATTCTAAAATAATATATATACTTTGAGTTGTGATCGAGTCTGAGACATGTATACAATGGGTCACGATACGTATTAATTAATTCGAATATAATATATTAAACTATATATGAATTATTGAACTGCTAACTGTGGACTATCAATTGAGGACTACCAACATTGGACAATTAAAATGAATTAAAATATTGATTATAACATATGAAACTAAAAAATTCTTCAAGTTTGCCACTTGATTTCATCTTAAACCTCATCTGTATCTTATCGATTACAATCTGCATTCAAACCTTTCATGATTCTTGAAAACACCTCAATCGAGAGGATGAACCAACCGCACTTTATCTACGGAAGGAAAGATTTATGCATATAGTTATACACCTGAAAAACTCTCGGAACCAGAGTAAACATTTAACACGTAACTGTGTTAATTCCTTTAGCATTATTATTACCGAAAATAACTTTGCAACTCCTGTTCGAAGTAGCCAATTTTGTCACAGCCCCAGCAAATCAACTTTGACTTTCAACCGAATAAGCCTTGTTATAACCTTGATATATAAGTTTACCTTTCGTCATCGTTACCGGAGAACCATTTATATTCCACCACATTAGCAGTAAATTTACCAACAACTTTGTTGATCTTTGACTTTCCGAAAAATCATTATATTTATTCAAACCTTATCATATACTCATCCATATCTTATGATGAAAAATTACCATACCAATTATTGAGTATTAGCAATCAGTATTTTGAATCTCGCAGTGTTTCTATATCAACAGTTATATGTATACATATGACATTTACCTCTTAGAATTATGATCTTTCATTCTGAAATTCTGAAAAGCACCAAGTTTGCGAATCAATACTCTGAATTTTGAAAAGTCGAATGAAGCAGCAAAAACTGTAAACGACTTTAATAGCTAAAAGTGGATTATAAAGAATTGTATGTTGGCAGAACTCAGAAAAATTTGGTACTGGAAAACGGATTGAGCAAACCATGAAGGAGGCTGTGGGTAAATCACAAACACTAAACCTGCCTTCAAAGAATCCAAATGATTCAAAATCTACTCAAGTCATTAACGAATACCTTACTCCTTAATCACTCTAAATCATCGTGGATGAATTTCTTCATCACAATTTGATTCTAAAATTCTAAGGTATTATTGTATCTTTCATTACAAATATCCTCGATATTTCTGAAGATATTTTCATAATTATTCTTATCTAAAATCATTCATCTCTTTGCGATATAAGTGTTACATCAGAAAGGAAACTGTTTTAGTTTCTAAATCCTGAAAAATCCGAACTTAAAATATGAATGTTATTGAAGTAGTTTTGGGAACTGAAGCATGAGTTAGTATAATATAATGACACTTGATCAACGTGATTATATTATAGTGAGTCATGCTGAGTTTTTAATGAAACGTGATGATTCACATACTATAACATCATCATGTGCCAGGTTACACGAATCGTACATTCTATCAAAGCTTTAAACATAATCAAGAACACTTTTTCTTGATAGTTCTATCTTTCCTCTTGAATCCTAGTAATTTAACCAATCAAGATCGTGCTATTACAATTTCTATCTTAAAACATTAGCCATGTCCATTCGAAACTCCATACTTACGAATTCTGGACCATTATTCGCTTGACTTAAAGTCAAAAAGAGAAAAACAAAAGTATGAAACTCCAAAATATAAAGGAAATGAAGAGAGTGGATTTATAGTAAACTATCAAACAGAGCAATCGAGACAGATTATCGCATTTAACTAAAAAGGATTCTAATTTCCTTAATTATCGAAGAACCAAATCTTATCGCGAAGATTTTCTCTAAATTTCGGAAATCAACCGTGACTACGTCACCGGTTACGACAAACCTGCATTTATTCATTTCACTCTTTTGTGATAGCTTCACTCGTACTCTCCACATAAATGAATTGTTTATCCATATTACTCTATAGTAATAAAACTATATTTATCAGCTCATATTCGTCAGGAAAACATTCTTATTGTCAGCCATGACGATCTCAATCAAATTTCGGGACGAAATTTCTTTAACGGGTAGGTACTGTGACGACCCGAAAATTTTCGACCAAATTTAAACTCAATCTTTATATGTTTTTGACTTAATAAGCAAAGTTTGTTAAGTTGAGTCTTGAAAATTTTGAACTATTTCATATATTCAATTGACCTTTTGACTATTTCCGACGATTCACGAACAACTATTTGTAAATAAATAATTATATATTTAAATATATATATATATATATATATATATATATATATATATATATATATATATATATATATATATATATATATACACGTAAATATTAATTGTAAATATATAAGATTAAATATTAAATCTATTTATTTGAAAATATATATTTAATATATTTATTTATGTAATAATACTTGTTACTAAAATATATTTATATATAAACATATAGTATATTAAAAAAAATAAATGATTTCGAGCTTAATTAGTATACTGTTATAAGACTCGGTTGGCATTCCGTTAGTAAACGCCACTGATTAATCACGGACCACGATATCATACTCCCTGAATTGATAATAATCCAATTACCCGGCTGCTAACTATTTCAATTTCAATTACTGTGTTTACTTTATCATATGATATATTAATTATTAATATAGTATTATTGATGTGCTTTATGTGATTGATAACAAACACCACTCATGCTTTATTCCATTTTCGTCCGTGAACTAGATACAAATGTGATCATAATGTTTTGTCTGCATATCCTACATCTAATCTATCTAATATCTACCCTATCTTATTTACATATTACATATGCACAAGATGAGCCATAACATCCATCACCCTCTTCTTTCTTCTCCAACATCCTCACTTTCACTCTCGACTTCTACCACAACACCATCACTACCATGATCAACATCTATTATTCTTGTAAACATTACAACCTCACGCCACATTTAACCACCATTCATCGGACATCAAACACCATCGTTTCTATTTGTTTCTATTGCTACTGCTCGATTTCTGTGTGCAACTCAAGCACCATGAACCATCATAATCACCGGTTCTAACTGTTTAATTTGTTCAATACAACCAAACACCAACATCACTGTAGCTCTGCTCACGTTATATTTCTATTCGAGACAGGTTATGAACCAACACACCTCTTTTTATTTTGCAATTGCTACTACGTTTGTTGTCCTCCTGATCGAATTACACTAATTATGCGTATGTTATGTTAATATTGTAACCACCATAACCGACCCAAAAACACCACCTTGTTTACTTGTTTTGATCGACAACCACCTGCAACTACAACCTAATTTGCTATTTCTGTTTTGATTGGAATGTCATCGCCACCATCATCTTACACAACACCTCTCTCTCCTTTTTTTTAATCGTAAGCCCACCTGCAACTAACACACCTGATGTGCGAGCGGAGGTGTACGAAATAATATTATTTTTACTACGAAATACTACGAAATATTACACAAGTTTTATTAATTTACGGATGTGATATACCTAAACCTTGCTACAACACTTATAGGCAGTGTACCTAATCGTAGAGTAGTGTAGTTTTTAGTAAGTCCGGTTCGTTCCACAGGGATCTAGATGAGTTTAACGCTATATTTTTAACAACTATATTTATATAAAATATATATAATTATATATAGTAATATTATTATAAAAGGGGGTTTTTACAGTTTAATGACCGGTTTGTCGATTTTAAATAAAGCGTAAAGATAAATGATGATAATATAAATGACAGAATTTAAATTGCGATAATTAAAATGACAGTAAATAAAGGTACGATGAAATATGAAATAAAACAATTATGCTTATTTAAACTTTCGTAACCATGATGTTTGACGTTTTGATTTTAATTAATTGTTACCCGGGTTAATTGTCCTTTGTCCTTGTTTATTTGATACCTATTTGGTTTTTGTCCATAATAGTCCATCGGTCATAATTATAAAATGCTCGTCAAATTAACCTTATTTTCGAAGTCAAATATTCCAACTAATTAGGGATTCGAACTGTAACAAGGTTTTAATACTTTGTTTAATGATTACACCAGGTTATCGACTGCGTGTAATCCAAGGTTTTATTACTTTGTTAACAATTACATCAATTATCCTTGTATGTAATCCACCACTGTTTTAATGAGATATGAATATTAATTTACCCACTTGATCAGAATGAATAATCAATTACCCAACCCGAATAATTAATTAAATGATCGTAAACGATGTCGTATAAACGTCACTAAATAGGACATTTGTAATCAATTTAATAATTATTAGTTTAACTAATTTGAAGATAGGTTCGGCAGGTTCTAATGAGTTGTCGTTCAATTAGACAATACCCCCTACCTATTAATAGTCAATAGTCCAATGTCCACAAGTGTCGGTCTTTTATCCAAACCATAATTATGGTACAAAATCCAATAGCCCCGTCTTAATATTTTAGTCCAACATCACGATTACTTCGGCTCAAATAAGCATAATAATAACTTAGTTACGAGACATTAATTCAAAAAGGAAGAACATAGCTTACAGTGATTATTTATCACGTAGCGTTACCCGGACAGAGTTCCGACTTTAAAACCCGTAAAATATTTCTTACAATAACCCAATTATTATTAATTTAAATTAAAATTATAATTAAAATATAAATATAAATATAAATTGAGAGATAAGAGAAAGAAAATAGAAAAAGATGTCCTCAAACTCACAGAAAACTGGCGAATTTATAGGATGTGGCCTACTACAATAACTCATGCGATCGCATGAGATTTTAGTGCAAATCTCATGCACTCGCATGGGCTTATGCACTCGCATGGGTTTTATGCCTATTTCCCATGCGATCGCATGACCGTCAGATCCAGCTCACATATTTTTTGTTTGCTAGTTTGTCTACGTTATTTAATATAATATATAATATATAAATAATTTGTATAATTATTTAAATATTATATTATATTCTTGTGCATAGTTGACTTGTAATTTTAGCTCCGTTGCATCGCGCGTTGATAGTTGGCTCAGGTCCTGGTTCTGGTTTTTCGAACGTCATTTCGTATAATTTAATATCTTGAACTTTGCATTTTGTGACTCGTACTCTTGTAATTTTGAGACGTTTCTCATCAATAAATTGAACCACTTGAATTATATCTTGTACATTTGAGCTTTGGTCATTTGCTTCTTCAAATCGTCATTTTCTTCTTTTGTCTTCGCATTTATTTATTTAAATGAATATTACATAAAAATAGAACAATTGCAACTAAAAACTTTACATATTGGGATGATATTGCGACTAAATATATGTTCATTTGGAGCACTATCAAATATCCCCACACTTGAACGTTGCTTGTCCTCAAGCAATACAGAACTTGAAATTAAATCACACTTCACTCTAATCACTTTTTTTATTCTCACACTTTATACATCAGTGATTTTGATACGGCGGTATAAACAATGATAGTAACGGTGTGGTTTACAGTCCCACATGACTATGAAAATGTAGATCCTTTAGGAAATTGGATCTTTATGAAAACATTTGATCTTTTTGAAAATTCAATCTAGCTTTTACCCTAGATATGTTTTCCGGAATAACCCTTCACCGGTGTTTGCAAATTATTTTTGTGGGTTTTGTGGGTTTCAGTTTTGAAAATTTTAGCTCAAAAACTTGTGGTTTTGTGTCACCCACTTGCTAATCCTTATATTAGGAAAGCAACACGTCCAGTATAATTGTCCCGTATATTACCTTTCGGTAAACTACCGTCCGGTTGTAAAGGAAAGCGTTGAACAAGCAACTGTTAACCCAATGTCTAATGACATGCAGATGTTCATGGTCCACAACATGTCGGATGCAATTACTATCCTTTGTAGGAGAAATAGTAAAGATCACCCTATAATTTTTTGGTCTGGCACAAGGTCCTGTCTTCGACCATGCTATGCAACCACCGTTCTTACGGTTGACATCCGATTTGGTTCAGGTGACCTAATGAATTCCAGGTGAATTCTTAGGATTTTACGTTCAATGGTAATGAACGCATTGAAAATGGGTTTTCAGAAAACAAATCGGTTTTAATTTGATCAAAATATTTTCTCGTTCAAGCTCGAGTTTAGATATCATCGAATTCCATGAGTTTGTAATTCTCAATCTTTAAAGTCAATCTCAAGGATTGAGTAATATCAGTCTTAAAAGCTGATTTTTAATCTTTAAAGAGATTATCTTTTCTGGGGGTCTGATTCATTAGTCTTATCAAGCTAATTTTCACGGTGCCCTCCCCATTTTATGAGATAAATCCTTCTCATGGTTAGGATAAATCTGACCACTTGGCGACCCTATTTGATGCTGAGGTCCGTGGATTTCCTGCTGATTTTAGAGATGACTTTTCTAGATTTTTCGTCAACCTACAGCTGGTCTGGACGACAACTTCCTGACCTAAATCAAGAAGTAGTTGTCTTTTTTGGAAGACTTTACTTCCTTTTAATGATGAAATTGATTCATCGTGTAGATCCATCTATTCTTTCAAAGGTATTACAATAAATCGGGTAAAACTGATTAGTTTAGTCCAAAGCAAAAGTACCTGCAATAATCTGTACTAAATATGTGATATGTGTTTTAAAGAACTTGATAAATTCTTCCCACACTTAGCTTTTATTTATTCTTTTCTTTGCCTTTTTATTCTCCTTTTTTCCATTTTAAATGAATTCTAGCGTTTTGGGTTGTTTCTCCATTTATGTTCTCTCCGAGGTAACAATAATTTCAGTATTAACACCTAGTTTTATCGTTCATAAATATGTATAAACATGATTATGAATTCATTTAGTTGAAAATTTTTCAAATTTTCACAAAATTTGGCAATTAAACTAAGTGTAAACCCGAGAGAATTTATAACCCTTCCCCACACTTGAGATCATGTAATGCCCTCATTTGCAAGAAATCAGACTATAATTATAAATTCATGAGGGTGATTAGTGTAGAAAAGTGATTAAAAATACCGAGTTTGCAAACATATTATTTTATATCACATTTGATATTTTGCGTCTTGTCGTCAAAATTAGTAGCGTTTGCTGAACTTTAATGTCAGTCTTTGAAAATGCGCTGTTTTACCCTGTTTTGTACATAAGATAAACTACAAACAAATATATACATAATATATTTATTATTATTTTTTTTATAAAATCTTTAGTTATTAAAACAATTTAAATGAATAATTTTTTAAAATTTTGTTTCCTTTTACTTTAGGTAGTTTCGGTATGTTTACCTATTCCGTCCCTCGACAAAATTTAAAATTTGTCGTTAAAGCGATTGATTTAAAAGCAAAGATTTTTTTTTTTTTGGTTTTTTAATTTTTTTGGTATACTTTAGATCAATAAAATTAAAAATAATGATAACAAAATTTTTCGCCCCGCCCTCGGGTAAAGCAATTTCGGTTCCATGACCTAGTCTTCAACTCACGACGAATTTTAAATATCAAATTTTAAACTTAATGAAATAAAGTAATTTTTGTTTTTTTTAAAAATCACACAAAAATTAAATTTAAAAATGCGTATTAATTTAATACAAAACCTACAAAATAAAAATTCAGAATGGAGGGAGAAAACTAGTTCTTTAGTGCCTGCTAGTGGAAAAGACCAATCAGATTCCATTCTCGGAACTACACGAGAACAGAACAAGTAACTCTAAATAACGTTTTCTTTTTAGAACATTTGAATCTCCCCATACTTAGGTAGCTGTGGTTTTGAAATTGTGATTAACTTCATCGTTAATTTCATTTGGACCATAATCTACTTGCATATCTGTGACTTTTGCTTTAAGCCATTGGTCGGATTCTTGTATAACTTCCACAAATTCAACTAGTTTCGCCTTTTCTTTAGGCGATAGATTGGATACTAACCGGTTACATAACTTAAAGCTCCCCTTGGTTCTAGCATCGCGAATCCGTTTAATAAGTTTCTTCATTGAACTGTTAATAACGGAGTCATTTAATTTCGTATCAACAACGGGGTTCTTTGTTATCAGGTCATCATTAGGTGTTGCTTCATCTTCCCCACACTTAGACATTTTATTATTGTTAAGCACTACCGTTGGAGTTGGTAAATCAATATGATTTTTACCAATCATTTTTGTTGGTTCAACGGTTTTGGTTGGTGGAGATTTAGACTTCCGAATCACAAAGTTGATCGATTTGTCATCATTACTAAGTGTCATTCTACCTTCTCTTACATCAAATAACGCCCCGGTGGACGCTAAGAATGGTCGACCTAAAATTAGAGGAATGTTTGAGTCCTCTTCTATGTCAATGACAATAAATTCAACTAAAAAGGTTAAATTACCCACTTGAATGGGTGGGTTGTCAGCAATTCCAACTGGGTGCCTAATGGTTTGATCAAAGAGTCGGACACTCATCTCCGTGGGACTTAACTCACCTACTCCTAGTCTCTTATATAATGAAAGAGGCATAACAGTCACACTTGCACCTAAATCTGCTAGTGCATCATACATGACACAATCACTAAGTAGACAAGGAACAATAAATTCACCTGGATCACCCAACCTGGGTGGAGGTTTTGGTGGAACTGTCTTCACCGGGTTTACTTTTACGGTTTTTGTTTCTTGCACTTTCTTATTCTTCTTCTTCTTTCCAGAGGTATCACAAACTTTATTACCTATCACTTGCTCATACTCAACTCCTTTTCTTGGAAACGAGATGGGTGGTCTGTATGGTGCCACCACTGGTTTTACATACTCGGGTGGTGGTGGTGGTGGTGTTGTTATAACTTCTTCATTGTTACTCACATCGAAAACCTTCCCATGTTCTGATGATGGTTTTTCAAAATTTTTTGACACCATATTAACATTCTCATTCCGAGGATTTACGTCAGTATCACTCGGTAGCTTTCCTTGTTCCCTCTTACTCATCATGCTAGCAAGAGTACCTACGTGTTTTTCTAGATTCAAAATGGAAGCTTGTTGAATTCTTAATGACTAATCAAACCTCTCATTTGTTTGGGTTTGAGATTTAATAAATTGTGTTTGAGATTCCATTAGCTTTGCCATCATTTCTTCCAGATTTGGCTTTTTCTCTTCGGTTTGTTGTGGTGGTTTATACAAGCTAGGTCTTTGTTGATTGAAAGTGTTGTTTTGAGTTGGTTGGTTATTCGGACCTTGTTGGTTATACGAGTTATTGTTGGGTCCATTTGGATTGTAAAGAATGTTTTGATTTCGATTAAAGTTTGACCTTGGCGGTTGATAATTATTTTGATAATTATTTCCCGGCCTTTGGTTCATGTAGAAAACATTCTCAAGTTGTTCCATCATTTGCTCGATATGACAATCTTTTGTTAAGTGTGGTCCACCGCATTGATCACAACTGATTCGTATTGCGTGAATATATTTAGTCATCTTTTCCATTCGTCTCTCGAAAGCATCTATTTTTGCGAAAATGGAATCAAAGTCATGGCTAGAATCGGCTCTAGCCGCTTTAGATGAACGAAAGATATCTTTTTCTTGATGCCACTCATGCGAGTGGGATGCTGTGTTATCAATGATTTTGTGAGCTTCGGTTGCAGTTTTCTTCATAATGGAACCACCAGCTGTTATGTCGGTGTCTTTTCATGTAGCAACGTCGCATCCTTGGTAGAATATTTGTACTATTTGATAAGTATCTAAACCGTGTTGCGGACATCCTCTCAATAACTTTCCAAATCTTGTTCACGCCTCATATAGAGTTTCATTTGGCTTTTGTGTGAACGTAACAATTTCTCCTTGAAGTCTCACAGCTTTAGATGCTGGAAAGAATTGTTTAAGAAATTTCTTAACTAAAACATCCCATGTGTCAATCGCCCCTTCAGGTAACGATTCTAACCAATATTTGGCTTCTCCCTTTAAAGTCCAGGGAAACAACATGAGATAGATCTGTTCATCCTCAACTTCTCTGATCTTGAATAGAGTACATATCCTATTAAAAGTTCGAAGATGTTCGTTTGGATCTTCTTTTGGCGTACCACTATATTGGCATTGATTAGTTACCATGTGTAGGATTTGTCCTTTGATTTCATATTCTGGCGCATTAATGTTTGGCTTAATAATGGTGTGACCTTGGCCCGTGCGTGTGGCTCTCATTCGGTCTTCCATACTTAGAGGTTCCGTTACTTCCATAATTGAATTTGTTGAATCTGAATCACTAGAGGATTTTGATTTAATGGTTTCTTCCTTGACAATCTCTGGATGAGTAATTTGTGGTTCCGGAGGAATGATTAGTGGTTCAGGATCTCTGAATTGTCCCTGAATATCCTCTGGGTTCTCAATTGTGAAGTCGGGTTCAAAAAATGGATTATCGGAAATTTGAATTGGAGTACTTGTTTGACTAGATGATGATTCTAAAGAAAAATCAACGGCGACAATATTGGCTAGATGTCTTCATCGAGTTATCGGTGGTGAACGTATGAAAGGTGGTGAACGTTTTGCTCGGTGCATTTACTGAATATCCTATTAGTTATAAAAATAAAAATTATATAAGTTATCAAATTAATAGACTTTTCTGATTTTGCACACGTTTCAAATAGCCAATAGATGCAGCAGGTAGCCAGGACCCTTTAAATCGGAAGCCCACAACTCGCCACTAACAAATTCAACTATTACTACGAACCAGAAAATTTTGGATGTCTATCAATTTAACCGCTTAAAATAATTTTTCCTTTTGAAACTTTAGAGAAGAAATAGAAAAATCTATGTCCTAAAAACTAGAGCGTCGAGAAATAAGAAAGAAAAAGAGGGCGTCGAAAAAGGTCGAAAAATAAAAATAAGAAAATAAGCATCGAAACTTAGAATTCTAAAAACTAAAAATTAAAACTTATGTCTAAAGGTATTAAAGTTTAATGGGAATTCTATATCCAAAACGGCAATAACTTAATATGCACTAAAATTTAAAACGGCGTCGCAAAATTCTAAAGCACCTAAATCTTAGTCTAAAGAAAAAGCACTTAAGGGATTTTACGGCAAGGTCTAAAAATCTAGAAATAAAAATAACTACGGCAAAAACTATAGCTTAAACTAATTACGAACGATAAATATACAATTTACGAATAAACGATTAAAAAGATACGAAATATAAAAAGATATAAAAAGTGATAAAATTACTTATTTTTATAAAAATATTATTTTTATATTTATTTTATAAAAGTATTAATTTATATAATTAATAATAATATTAAAACTTAATATTACTAAATATAAATTAAAACTAAATTTAAAAACTAATTAATTAATTAAAACCTAATTAGGGTTAATTAATAAATATAATTAATAATAAAACCCTACTGCGTAATAATTGCTGGGATCAGACGTGTCAGACTGCCTCATGCGATCGCATGAGTTTTATGTGGCTTGGCCATGCGATCGCATGGCTTCGGATACCAGGCCAAGTCTTGGGCTGCTACAGTACCAGGCCCGAATACTTATTTATATTTATATTTTTTTCTATTTTTAATTTAAATAAAATATTTATATAAATAAAACTTATATTTAAAAACTAAAATAGAAAAATAAAAATACTTTATAATTTTAAACAAACTCTTAAAAATATATATATATATATATTTTTTTTCTTTTTATATTTTTGTATTTAAAACGTATTTTTACAAAAAGAAATTAAAACTTAATAGTTTTTTTTATAGCGTTTCGCTTCGGCGTTAAGTTTCCCCGGCAACGGCGCCAAAAACTTGATGTGCGAGCGGAGGTGTACGAAATAATATTATTTTTACTATGAAATACTACGAAATATTACATAAGTTTTATTAATTTACGGATGTGATATACCTAAACCTTGCTACAACACTTATAGGCAGTGTACCTAATCGTAGAGTAGTGTAGTTTTTAGTAAGTCCGGTTCGTTCCACAGGGAGCTAGCTGAGTTTAACGCTATATTTTTAACAACTATATTTATATAAAATATATAATTATATATAGTAATATTATTATAAAAGGGGGTTTTTACCGTTTAATGACCAGTTTGTCGATTTTAAATAAAGCGTAAAGATAAATTACGATAATATAAATGACAGAATTTAAATTGCGATAAAGTAAATTGCGGTAATTAAAATGACAGTAAATAAAGGTACGATGAAATATGAAATAAAACAATTATACTTATTTAAACTTCCATAACCATGATGTTTGACGTTTTGATTTTAATTAATTGTTACCCGGGTTAATTGTCCTTTGTCCTGGTTTATTTGATACCTATTTGGTTTTTGTCCATAATAGTCCATCGGTCATAATTATAAAATGCTCGTCAAATTAACCTTATTTCCGAAGTCAAATATTCCAACTAATTAGGGATTCGAACTGTAATAAGGTTTTAATACTTTGTTTAATGATTACACCAGGTTATCGACTGCGTGTAATCCAAGGTTTTATTACTTTGTTAATAATTACATCAATTATCCTTGCATGTAATCCACCACTGTTTTAATGAGATATGAATATTAATTTACCCACTTGATCAGAATGAATAATCAATTACCCAACCCGAATAATTAATTAAATGATCGTAAACGATGTAGTATAAACGTCACTAAATAGGACATTCGTAATCAATTTAATAATTATTAGTTTAACTAATTTGAAGATAGGTTCGACAGGTTCTAATGAGTTGTCGTTCAATTAGACAATACCCCCTACCTATTAATAGTCAATTGTCCAATGTCCACAAGTGTCGGTCTTTTGTCCAAACCTTAATTATGGTACAAAATCCAATAGCCCCGTCTTAATATTTTAGTCCAACATCACGATTTCTACGGCTCAAATAAGCATAATAATAACTTAGTTACGAGACATTAATTTAAAAAGGAAGAACATAGCTTACAGTGATTATTTATCGCGTAGCGTTACCCGGACAGAGTTTCGACTTTAAAACCCGTAAAACATTTCTTACAATAACCTAATTATTATTAATTTAAATTATAATTATAATTAAAATATAAATATAAATTGAGAGATAAGAGAAAGAAAATAGAAAAAGATGTCCTCAAACTCACAGAAAACTGGCAAATTTATAGGATGTGGCCTGCTACAGTAACTCATGCGATCGCATGAGATTTTAGTGCAAATCTCATGCACTCGCATGGGCTCATGCACTCGCATGGGTTTTATGCCTATTTCCCATGCGATCGCATGACCGTCATATCCAGCTCACATATTTTTTGTTTGCTAGTTTGTCGACGTTATTTAATATAATATATAATATATAAATAATTTATATAATTATTTAAATATTATATTATATTCTTGTGCATAGTTGACTTGTAATTTTAGCTCCGTTGCATCGCGCGTTGATAGTTGGCTCAAGTCCCGGTTCCGGTTTTTCGAACGTCCTTACGTATAATTTAATATCTTGTACTTTGCGTTTTGTGACTCGTACTCTTGTAATTTTGAGACGTTTCTCATCAATAAATTGAGCCACTTGAATTATATCTTGTACATTTGAGCTTTGGTCATTTGCTTCTTCAAATCGTCGTTTTATTCTTTTGTCTTCGCACTTATTTATTTAAACGAATATTACATAAAAATAGAACAATTGTAACTATAAACTTTACATATTGGGATGATATTGCGACTAAATATATGTTCATTTGGAGCACTATCAACACCTGCAGCACTACTACTAGCTTCTTTCTGTTGAAACTTGTTGCTCATGTTTCTGTTATGAATTAACGATGATAGTAATCAAAAGGATGAGGAGAGGCCTTGACAATTAATGATGAAATTATTATGCTGCTCAGCCGATTAAATTGTGAAGTATATTGCAATTTATAAATGGATGTTGCTTTATATTATGGCCGACATTTTTTTTTTCAATATAAACCCCACTTAAATTATTAAAAGAGATAGTGGGATTGCATGGTGTCTGGTCTACGAAATGGAATACCTAATTCAGGTTGACGAGCCAATTAAGCATAAAATGGGTTTTGTAAGTTGGGCACGTTCCTTTTTATTTATTATATTGGCCGACAAAATACTACCAGCTGCATTCCATACATTTATTATATTCAATCGACATGTAATTGGACCATCAAATTCTATTTTGTCGGCTATAATTTGTTTGTGATATTTCTGTTACCAAAACCATTGCATCGAAATCCTTTGTGATTACTACTTGTTTTGCGGATCCAATTAATCTTATTTGGACTATTATATTACTATGTTGGGCTTCAATGCCTTTATTATAGTTGTGCCGATGTATCTTTGAGCCGGTAGTAATGCTAGTGACAAATTCATATCCACAAGGGTAACGGTTAAGGGATGATGATGGTAAACGAGTACGGTGATGAAGATAAAAATTAATATGATGAGATGATGGGAACTGTAATAATGGTTAGGATCGTGTAATGATGTTAGATGATGAGGGCATGATGATACGATTATGATTATGATGTGTGATTTTATGTGATAATATAATGAAGAAGAAGACTGTTGCATAATAGTTAAAAGTATTTAAGAAATGAACTAAAATAGAAATGAATGGATAGAGCAACGGTTAAGAGTGTTGGGTGTAACCGAGAGGTCTCGGGTTCGAGCCCGGAATGTGGCATTTCTTTTTAGAATAAGAGGAAGAAGAAGAACAGATGGATATGAGGCTTATATGGTTTTAATCAGGGATTATTTTAGAAAAATATGATGCAGAGCATTGGTTAAGTGTGTGGGTGTTGAACGGGAGGTCGTGGGTTCGAGTCCGGGCTGCGACATTATTTTTTTCGCTATTTCCTTAAGGTAGTATACTTATTATTCTAATTATTTTATTATTATTATTATTATTATTAGTATTATTATTATTATTATTATTATTATTATTATTATTATTATTATTATTATTATTATTATTATTATTATTATTATTATTATTATTATTATTATTATTATTATTATTATTATTACTATTATTATTATTATTATTATTAATATTAATATTATTAAAATAAGAATTATTATTAATAATATCAATATTATTATCATTATCATTATTATTTTTACTACTAATATCATTATTATAATTATTATTAACATTACTAACTATAACTTTAGTTTAAATGTATTTTGTATATAAAGTATAACTATATTTTTATGATCTTAAACTAAAAAGATAGATATCATAAGATAGATTCAAACATTATATATATAAAAGTATATATAATAAGTATACTACTTTTACTAATAAAATACTTTTTGTTCATTTACATTTTAATATAACTTGAATTTATTAAAAATACTATCAAATTTAAAATTATAAGTATTTAAAAATGTTAATACTAAGTATTTACTCAAAATATATTAATAAGGTATATAATATATTATTATGATAATTTAATAAAATATATATAAAATAAAAATATTTAAGTAATCATTGATATTAAATTTAATATCACAAGTAAATTACTAAAATCAAAGTATATATATTTATTTGAATATTATTATATGTGTTAATATACATACTTGATATAGGTTCATGAATCCAAGGACAACCCTGCATTGTTCAGTATCGTCGTATGAATATTTTTACTATAAAATATTGTAAAGTGAGTTCATTTGATTCCCTTTTACTCTTTACATTTTTGGGACTGAGAATACATGCGCTGTTTTTTATAACTATTTTGTTAAATGCTTTTGAAATATATTTTGAACTGCGAATGCATAAAATACTTTTATAACTGTTTTACAAAATAGGCACAAGTAATCGAAACTACATTCTATGGTTGAATTATCGAAATCGAATGTGCCCTTTTTATCATGTCCGAAGTTTTTCCGGAATGATGGCGAATTTATCATGTCCGAATTTTTCCCGAAATGATGGCGAATTTATCATGTCCGAAGTTTTCCCGGAATGATGGCGAATTTATCATGTCCGAAGTTTTCCCGGAATGATGGCGAATTATTCATGTCCGAAGTTTTCCCGGAATGATGGTTAATTTATCATGTCCGAAATTTTTCCGGAATGATGGCGAATTTATCATGTCCGAAGTTTTCCCGAAATGATGGCGAATTTATCATGTCCGAAGTTTTCTGGAATGATGGTGAAGTTATCATGTCCGAAGTTTTCCCGGAATGATGGCGAATTTATCATGTTCGAAGTTTTCCCGGAATGATGGTTAATTTATCATGTCCGAAATTTTCCCGGAATGATGGCGAATTTATCATGTCCGAAGTTGTCCAGGAATGATGAGGATATTCTATATGCAATTTGTTAAGGTCGATTACCAGGTGTTCAATCCATAAGAATGAATTTTATGCATAATGGTTATGGGAAATGGGAATATTAAATCTGGTGGTCTATTAAAATGATGAATTTTATTGTTTATGATAAACCTATGAACTCACCAACCTTTTGGTTGACACTTTAAAGCATGTTTATTCTCAGGTATGAAAGAAATCTTCCTCTGTACATTTGCTCATTTTAGAGATATTACTTGGAGTCATTCATGACATATTTCAAAAGATGTTGCATTCGAGTCATTGAGTTCATCAAGATTATTATTAAGTCAATTATAGTTGGATATATTATGAAATGGTATGCATGCCGTCAACTTTCGATGTAATGAAAGTCTGTCTTTTAAAAACGAATGCAATGTTTGTAAAAATGTATCATATAGAGGTCAAATACCTCGCAATGTAATCATATGATATTGTATTCGTCCTTATGGATTAGGACGGGTTGTCTCACAGCACAAGGTAGACAGTGTTCTTCAATCAGCACAGGATGTGTACTCAGCAGTTCAAGAATATCAAGTGTCTCAGCAATGAAGAACCAGCACAGCTGGAATGCAGCTTACTACACAAGATAGCTATGCTCCATTATAAGCATAGTAGTTTCCCGAGTGGTCTACATCAATTATACTATTCAACAGAAGTCAAAGACAAAGTTGACCAGAAAAGGACACGCGTCGGCGGCTGACAAGTGACCTTACAAGACCACGTGGGAATGCAGAAGTTTAACTCATGTGCAGACATGGGTTATACTTTCTCAACACCTAGGGAACACAACATTCTATTTGTTTAATCAAATAGTGGTGCCAAACTGAATTGAGGTGTTCCTGCAAATAGCTACCAAAGAGGAAAGAGGAGAGCATGCTCTCTGATGCAGTTGTCCCCACAAGTACAGACATCCTATGTACCAGTGGACAATAGAACCATTACACGGTTAATAGGACTACTATAAATTGTTGTATCCACTATTGTAACAACGAGTGGTGTGGGTTTATTTATTTAGAGTCAAAAACGTGTGATAGCTTTTAGTTTACCTCTTAGCTATATTCTAGGTAATCTGTATCAACCAACTATCATTCCGCCAAGGATAGTTGTGACTCTTTGTGATTCAATCAATAAAGAATAACCGTTGAAAATTACCTGTGACTCTATTTAATTTACATGCTTGAATACTAATCGTGTTTAACTGTTAAGTTAATTAAAATAAATTGTATTCACCCCCCCCCCTCTACAATACTCATGTTGTTATCAAGGGACCAATAACTGGTATCAGAGCTTCAGTCTTGCTAATTAATATCTTGGATCTGAATTCTCTCATGGCTGCATATTCAAATACAGCTTACCTTGAAAATGGCTCATCCAATAGACCACCCAAATTTGATGAAGATGAGTATGAAACTTGGAAGGCAAGATTCATGCTTCACCTTGAGTCTATTGACCCACTCATGCATGGTATTGCCACAGATGGTCCATTTATTCCCACTGAGACTATTGGTAGTACTCCAGCTATAGCTGATACTCCTGCTGTTCCTGGCAGAGAGGTTATTCTCACTCCTTCTAAATGGGATGCTGAGGATAAACGTCGTGTTGGACTTGACCCTAAAATCAGAACCCTGTTAGCCATAACTTTTCCTAACCCACTGTTCAAACTGATTAGGGGAAAAGCAAATGCCAAGCTTATGTTGGACTATCTAGATGTCACCTATGAGGGTATGGGAGAAGTAAGGCAGAACAGAATGATTACTTTAAAAAGAGAATATGAAATGTTCTTTGCCTACAAGAATGAAACCCTTAAGCAAACCATTATTAGGTTTAACTCTTTGATTGCAGACCTGATCACTTTGAATGTCACCTATACTGAATTTGAACAAGTAAACAAATTCATTGATTCACTGCCTACTAAATGAAAATCTGTTACTGACCCTTTAAGAACCACTCAGACCTTAAAGAACTTTAACATGTCTTCTCTCTACAGTTCACTATGGAACCATGAGAAAGCAGAGGCTAAATTTGAACTTAACTTGAAAGAAAACTTTAGGTCTGCCCTCACCACTTCAAAATCTTCTAAGACAGATGATACTGCTCTTATTGCTACTGCTAAAAAGAAAGCTCAAAAGGCTTTACTGGTTCAAAAGTTGTTGGCAGAAGAAGAGACAGCTGAGAGTGATGTGGATAGTGGTACTGGGTCTGAAGAAAGCAGTGATGATGAAAGTGATGTAGAAGGGTTTGCTGAAGGTATGGCTTTGCTGGCTAGGCAGTTCAAAGGGTTCAATCGTAATAGAACCAGCAAGTCATACAAAGGGAGTAAGAAACCGAGTGCTAGGTATAGCAGCAATTCAGTCAAGGGTCCTAAATCTGAGTGTTATAATTGTGGGAAGGATGAACATTTTGCTGCTGAATGCATGTCCAGGAAACCTTCAACTTCACATACTAACTCTTTCTCAAAAGCTGACAAGTACAAGAACAAGTACAAAGCTATGAAAGCTCAGATGAAGGAAAGTGCTAAGACTGATAAGAAGGGTAAAAAGCTAGAAAAGGTTCTAGTTACTGAGCATCATGATTGGGATGAAACCAGCTAGTCGTCATCCTCTGATAGTGATACTGATGATGATGGTGCTGGTTATGCTTCTGATAAAAAGCTGTGTTTAATGGCCAAGGAGGTCAAGGAGTCTGATGAGGATGATAGTGGTAGTAAGTTTTTGGCTGATATGAGGGAAGCTGATCAGAAAAGAGATTCACCTCAATGGAAAACTGAATTGATGTATAAGGTTGATAATTTTTGAACTTATACTGATGATGAAAAAGCCGAAATGTTTGACTACCTAAGAGTTGACTTATGTAGAGGCAGCAAACATGAAGAAGTTTTGAAAACTGACAACAAATCTTTAAATGAGAAACTTAAAAGCAAAAATGATGAAATTATAATCTTGAAAGATGATATTTCCAAACTTCAAAAACAAAACTTTGCTTTAAAGTCTCTTCACGTTGAGGCATCAGAAGTCAAGAACCAGCTGGATAATCTTAAAAAGGTTGTCGCTTCATGGTGTACATCTGCTCAATGTACAGCCAAGTATGTTAACGAGCAGGTGCCTGCCCAAGTTGAAGCTTTCTTTGCTGGTGACTATGCTGCTGCTGGTGCTATTGCAGAAGTTACTTTCATGGACCCAATTCTTGAAACTGATCCCGAAGCTGTCTTGCCAAATACTTTTTCCAAGATAGTTAATGGTAAAAAGGTCTTGACAAATAAGTTTGTTAGACCTGTTGTATCCCCACCACCTGCCATGAAAGAGATTTTGGAGGATGAAGTTAGAGCAAGAGAAGCCAGTACCTCAATTGATGAGACTACTGACCCCTCAAGCATCTACTACATGACTCTAAAAGAAAGACGTATTAAAAGGAAAATCACTAAAAATAATCTAAGAAAAATTAAACCAACTGATTCCCCTTCAAGTTCGAGTTCCAATTGTGCTGAGCCAGCTGATGACAAACTTATTGGTCAACCAGTAGCTGTAGACAAGCCAGTCAAACGTAATACTGATAAGTCCAAGGCAGCAGGTAAAACTTCTTCTAGCTCATCAGCTTCAGTAGACAAGCCAGTAACTTCCCACGCTGGCTCGTCAAGTGATAAAGGCAAAGCAATACGCCATGACTATGGTACTGGTTCTAAGAAGAAAGCTGCCCTTAATGGAAAAGCAAAAGTGGACTCAAATGATGAGCTATCTATCACTGAGATTATGACAGTCAAGCTTGACCAGCTAATTGAGGCAATAACCAAAAGTCGACCCGATCTTACTGCACCCATTTACTCAGTGTATGACCAGTCACCGATACCAAATGTGAGAAAATGCTACAAATGTAGCAGCAAGTTTCACTTAGCCAACCGGTGTACTCTAACCCTAACCCCATCTGCTGCTGATTCTTCAAGCAAACCAGCAGACAGGAAGAGATCATCAAAGATGACCCTTCCAGAACCCATCCTTGGATGGGTTCCTAAAAAGAACTAATCTCTTAGCTACTGTGCAGGGCATTCAAAACAAGCAAATCTGGTATCTCAATAGTGGTTGTTCGAGACATATGGCCAAATGTAAGTCCCTACTGATGGACTATCAAGAAAAGGATGGTCCAGTTGTTTCGTATAGAGATAATTCGTTGGGTTATACAAAGGGTTGTGGTACTTTGACAAATGGGAATGTCACGTTCTCAAATGTTGCATATGTCGTTGGGCTTAAACATAATTTACTCAGCATAAGCCAACTGACAAGTAAGAATAAGATAGTCCAATTCAGAAGTAAAATTGACACTATTTTTGATAAGATAGGGAAGACACTGCTGACTGCAAAATGTCATGAAAACATGTATCAAATTGACATGAACACAGCAGTCACAACAACTGATACTTGTTTCTATTCAAAGGCAGCAGACAACCTGAAGTGGTTATGGCACAAGAGACTCTCACATCTCAACTTCAAAGACATTCACAAATTATCCAGTAGAAGTTTGGTGTCTGGGCTACTCACTATGTCTTATGTAAAGGACAGATTGTGTCCTGGCTGTGAAAAGGGAAAACATCACCATGCCTCATTCAAATCAAAGAAAATCTCATTTGTTGAGAAACCATTTCATTTACTTCATATGGATCTATTTGGTCCTGTTAATGTGGCCAACTGTAGTGGGAAGAAGTATACACTGGTTATTGTTAATGAATATTCCAGATACACCTGGGTATTCTTTTTGAAGCAAAAGAGTGAAGCTGGTGATGAAATTATCAATTTTATCAAAAGAATGAAGCTTTTAAATGGGCAACTGGTGAAACAGCTAAGAAGTGATCATGGTACAGAATTCAGAAATGCTACATTAGAAGAATTTTGTGCTGACAAAGATATTTCACAGAACTTTTCTGCTGTGAGAACACCTCAATAGAATGGTGTTGCAGAAAGAAGAAACAGAACTCTTATTGAAGCAGCAAGATCTATGTTAGCTGAGTCTAGACTGAAAAATTCATATTGGGCAGAAGCTGTGAACACAGCTTGTTTTACCCAGAATAGATCTTTAATAGTGAAAAGACATCAAAAAACTGCTTATGAAGTTCTCAAAGGAAGAAGACCCTCAATTTCATTTCTTCATGTATTTGACACTCCCTGTTTCATTCTAAACAATAGGGATCAGCTAGGCAAGTTTGATTCTAAGGCTGATGAAGGTATATTCTTGGGATATTCCAACATGTCAAAGGCATATAGGGTTTTCAATAAAAGAAGGGGTTGTTTTGAAGAATCAATTAATGTTACATTTGATGAAAGTGCCCCAGCTTCATCTCCCAGTCAAGAAGATGAAGAGTTATTGTTTGAAGAGTCTACTCAGCAAGCTCTTGATGATGATGAAGAACCAGCTGCAAATCCCTCACCAATCCATGCTGCTGGGTTCTCTGATGATGAGATGGAACACTCTGTTTCATCTGTGTCTAAACCAAGTGGACCTACTAGCTCTACTGAAGTCCTCCAACTTGAGCATAGGTCTACTGGTTCTGAAGGATCACAAGCTGGTACTGGTTACATTAATAATGAACAGCTGTCTCCAACTGCTGCTCATACCTTTAAACCAGCTGATGATCAAGATGCTGTGTGTTTCACGACAAGCTCACCTGTTCATAACACTAGATGGACAAAAGAGCATCCAATTGAGCAAGTTATTGGTAATCTGGCTAGTGGTGTTAAAACAAGAAGACATGCAACCAGCAACTTTTGTATGCATGTAAATTTTGTGTCTACCATTGAACCTACATGTCCTGATGAAGCAATCAAAGATCCAAGTTGGGCAGGAGCTATGCAAGAGGAGATCTACTAGTTTGATAGGAATAAGGTTTGGACATTGGTACCTAAACCTGATGATGAAACTAAGAAGATCATTTGTACCAAGTGGGTTTTCAAGAACCAGATGGATGAAGATGGGATTGTGATCAGAAAAAAGCTAGATTGGTAGCTCAAGGATTCAAACAGGAAGAAGGATTGTATTATGGAGAGACATATGCTCCAGTGGCTAGGATGGAAGCTATCAGTTTGTTCTTGACATATGCTGCTAAGATGAACTTTAGGGTATTCCAGATGAATGTTAAATCTGCATTTCTAAATGGGAAGCTGCAAGAAGAAGTTTATGTCAAAGAGCCTCCTGGTTTTGTAAGAAGTAAATATCCAGACCATGTCTACAAGCTAGACAAAGCTCTTTATGGCCTCAAACAGGCACCAAGAGCATGGTATGAGACACTTCATGTGTATCTCACTGGTATAGGTTTTAAAGTTGGAACAATTGATACCACTCTGTTCTCAAAAGAGACAGATGGTGATCTCTTGCTGGTACAGATATATGTGGATGATATTATTTATGGATCTAAAAATGAGAAACATTGTCAAGATTTTTCAAAACTTATGTCAAAGACATATATTAAATGAGCTTACAAAGAGATTTGCAATACTTTTTGGGATTGCAAATTAAACAACTTGATGATGGAATTTTTATAAGTCAGGATAAATATATCAAAGATATGTTAAAGAAATTTGGTCTGACCCGTTTAAAAGATATAGGGACCCCAATGGCAGCATCTATTAAAATAGATGCTGATCCCAATGGAGAACCAGTCAATATCACTGAATATAGAGGTATGATTGGATCCCTACTTTATCTTACAGCCAGCTGACCAGATATTATGTTTACCACATGTCTCTGTGCCAGATATCAAGCTGATCCTAAAGAGTCACACTTGTTAGCTGTAAAAAGGATATTTAGGTATCTGAGAGGTACTACTAAACGTGGTCTTTGGTATCTCAAAGACCAGGATTTTGAGCTAATTGGGTATTCAGATGCTGACTTTGCAGGGTGTAAAATAGACATAAAAAGTACTACTGGTGGTTGCCAGTTACTGGGTGGTAGGCTAGTCAGCTGGACGAGCAAAAAGCAAAATACTGTGTCCACATCTACTGCTGAGGCAGAATATGTTTCTACTGGTGGCTGCACGTCTCAAGTACTATGGATGCAAAGCCAGCTGAAGGACTATGGTGTTCATGTTACAAAAACTCCAATCTAATGTGATAACACCAGTGTAATTGCAATCACCAACAATCCTGTGATGCATTCAAGGTCTAAGCACATTGATGTTCGGTATCATTTCATAAGGGATCATGTTCAAAAAGGGGATGTGGAGCTACATTTTATTTCAACAGACCAGCAGTTAGCAGATCTATTCACAAAGCCCTTAGATGAGAAACGTTTTAACTATCTCATCTCTGAGCTGGGTATGCTTGAACTTTAAATAAAAGACAGTTTTGTTGGTGTGCTGGCTCTACAACATGTAGGGCAAACCAGTAAGTCACATTTATTTACTTACTGCCTACATGTCAAACACTCAGCACAACAAGGTCTTTTATACTTTGGTTACTCAAAATGTTTTAAATGAAATATTAAATAGCTCACAAAATTAAATGATTCCTTAAAACTGAAACTCATTTACTCCCAATGATTTAAATTAAATTCATGACATATTAAATGTAACAAAGTATTTTGTATTTAATACAAAAATTATTTTGTGGTCTTTAAATCAATTTTGAATTAAAACCTGCTGCATTTAATGCTGAATGGGAGGTATGAGTGTTCAAGCCGTATATACGTCATGTCAACAGTATGTGTCCCCTCGAAAATGTGCCAGTCTGTCACATCTGCCCACGCGCCTGCAGATGACAGTTGCCATTTTCTCTCTCCTGTACTTTTTCACCCAATCAAAACGGATAAAAGAGTGTTTTATCTTCCATAATAACCTTCAGTTATTCATTATTTAAAATCACACACTCTTTTCTCTCAAAATCTTTCAATCTTCCAACTTTCACAACTTCATATCTTCATCTTTACCTATCATCAATGGCATACCAACCACAATCACCACATGTTGAAAACTAGCCAGAGGAACAACAACAACAACAACAACCGGTACAACAACCTGATCAACAACCACAACCGGCACCGGAGGAACATGTTGTTCAAGGACCACTGTTCAATCTCCACCCAACTCTGGTTAGGGCTGCTAATGCACCTGAACACACGACTATTTGCCTATCGAGAGGCAATGCTGCTCATTCACTCTCCATTCCCAAATCAAAAGCCAATATGGGTTATGTGTAACACCCGTTTTTCAGTTACACGTCATTTTGGACGTCATTTGAATTACGAGGCTTGTAAGCGTATATTTGAATCCCAAATAAAGTGGAAGTTGATGTTCTAAACCTTTACCATTGGATAGTAAATCTCATTACGTTTCCAACGATATTTGATTCATCAAAAACGGAGCTACGGTTTGAAAGTTACGACCAAAACAAGTTCAGTTTCAGACTCAGTTCAGTGGGACTCCGTCCAGATTTTGGGAAGCCGTCCACCAGTGAAAGGTTGGACGCCATCCAGCCATTTTGGACGCCGTCCAAATGGCCTGACAGGCCAACTGTTAGAATTTTAATGAATTTAAAAGGGGTATTTGTGTCTTATCACTTGGGGGTCGGTTTGGAGCCTCTAAAACTGATCCAATCTCATTTGTGAATCACATTTCACCCACCAACACTCTCATCTTCAAACCCTAGAGATAGGAAGTGTTTTTAGTGAGAGAGAGCTCCGTTTGAGGAAGAAGAAGGGTGAAACGGGTCAAGTTGCGAGAGTAAAAGTTGTTCATCTCATCCTTAGCTACGTTGTGATGGTGTTGGTAAGTTCTAACTCCGAAATCCATTATTTGATTTTGATATTCATATTAGGGTTTGAGTTTGATTTTGTTAGGAACCCTTTAATGGTTGCGAAATGGGTTTGTTGTGGTTAGTAGATGGGTTTTGACCCGTTATTGGTGGTTTAGGGTTTGATGATGAATTTGTTCATGGTTTGGGTGTTTAACCACTAGATTGTAAATGTGTTAGTGTTTAGATGTTCATAAGAACATGTTTGTATGATAAAATGGGTGTTAACCTTTATTTAGTGTCAAACTAAGTTATGAGGTCAAGATTTAATGAATCAAGTATATAAATGTTTGATTCATGTGTTAAATGGTATTTTGGAAAGTTAATCACTAGCCGTTAGTGATTAAAGATGTTTTTGGGACTTATGTCAAAATGGGTTGACTTAGATGGGTCAAATTTGGTAATGACTTTAATTTTGGATTAATTCGATGATAAGCAATTTTGTTAAGACCTAGATTGGTTTAAATGGCATCAAGCATAATTTAGGTTAAATTGTACTTGTTGAATGGGTTGGAATTACCACCCGTAGTGGTAATTGATGAAGTCCACTTTAGGTGTCTGAATGGGCGGATTGTGGATGTAGGTATAAACCCTCGGTTAAGGGTGTTGAAGTCGAATTCTCCCGTAGAGAATGTATGTTGATTGTGTGTATATCTATATGCGTATTATAGTTAAAAGCTTGCTCGGTTGCGTTTGGAGACGACTTACATGTATGACTTATGCGGGCATCCCAAGGTGAGTGGAATGATTATATATGTGTGTATATAATGTATTTACTTGTACGAGATTCGATGTGGGTTTAAGTTCGGGCGGTCGATACGACATCGGGTCAATATATGATATGGATTTAAGTTCGGGCGTTCGATGCCATGTCATGTATGTGTGTGGGCGTGTAGCGTGGGTTTAAAGTTCGGGCGTTCGATACCACATTACATGTGACGGGTGGGTTTAAAGTTCGGGCGATTGATACCACTCTGGGGTTAGTGTTATAATTCGTTGTACGCTAACGGTTGTTGGGAACACCGATGGGAAATTCGAAGTACCATTCCTTTGTACTATTGGTTAACCATGGTTGTGTGTTGAAGTGTAGCATATTATATTATTCGAGTTATATATGCTATTGTTGTGCTAGCTCGTAGTCTTGAAGACTTAGTGTTATACTTTGCATTGGTGTGCTATATATATATTGCTAGCGTGTATGCGGTAATTGAGTAAGTGTTTGCAAGTAGGTATATTATATATGTATATGTATAATTATTGCATTCACTAAGCCTAGGCTTACCCCTCTCGTTGTTTACCTTTTTACAGGTATTGTGGTTTGAAGCTAGCTAGTTTGTTAAGCTAGATGCTTAGGAGCGCTTGGGCTCGATGGGGTAGCTTTTGGATGTTTGGACGCGAATTGGGGATTTGGTAGTCCCCAGGATTATGCTCTTGGTATTGGATTGGGTTATAGAGTCCTAATCTGTCTAAAGAGTTAAATGGGTCGAAATCGCTTCATTATTTGTAAAACGGGTCATTGTGGGCCCGGTGTTGTAAAACTTGTTTTTATGGTGGATATATCTTAGTTTTACTTAACATGATGTGCTGTGAAAGTCGTTTCGTTTTAAAAGTGTCGGGAAGTGGGTTTTCCGCTTGCGTGAAATTGAAATACTGATCAGTCCACTTTAGTTCATTTGGACGCCGTCCAAATGACTGGGACGCCGTCCTGGTCTTCAATACTGGACGCCGTCCAAATACGTGGGACGCCGTCCAGATGCACTGTACTACAATTTTTTTTAAGGCGTATTTTTGGTAAAACGATGTCAGGTTGTTACATTATGAAATGCTAATCGACTACATCCTGCAATCCCCTCTGGCTAGAGCTATCACTGGTGTACCTTCACACTTATATGCTGCCTGCTTGGCACGATTTTGGTATACTGCCACCACTGCCACCACTCCCCATAATGTTCCATGTATTCGTGGCATGGTAACCAAAATCCTAACTTGCTCCATCACCGTTGAGGCCATCCGTCATGCCCTTCATTTACCAGATGGACCGTTTATCGATTCACCAACCAGCGATGTATTCAGACGGGAGGTGCTAGAAATCATTGGGTTTTCTCAACCAATAGCTCATACACCTTTGAGGAAGCATATTCCACCTCTTTGGTACTACTTCTTTGGGCTGCTGACCCAGTGCATCAGCCAGAAATCAGGAAGTTTTGACCAGTGCTCAGATTTTGAGCTTAAAATTGATCATGGTTTGTTGTTCAACAGAAACATTGATTATGCCGGGGAAATTTATTTGAGGCTAAGGGAGATGGTGCAAGCACCTAAACGAACACATTTAATCCCCTTTCCAAGGTTCTTAAGCATGGTCTTTGAAAATGAGCTGGGTGAATCTTACCAGCAGATTGCTGATCAATCATACGACCTGCCTCTAAAACAAGGGGGTATGCCAAAAGATGCGCCTGCTGCTCCATATACTGGTTTAACAACAGGCATGCTCGAGTATCTTGCTGCTCGGGGTGGAGCTCACCAATCGACTGCCTCTGGTGTTGCACCAGCTGAGGGGGAGAGTCCTCAGCGTAAGCCAGCTACGCGTAGGAAGCAGCCAGCTACCTTAACCAGAACAGCCACCGTCTCACATACTGGTAAAGCAGTAGTTGTATTAGAATCTAGTGCTCTCTGATAATAAAGAACAGACCTAGTCTTATATACTGACTGTAACACCTCGTTTTCCCCACATATGATATATAGGTGCGTCGCGTACGTACGACTAATGTATGAAGAATGCGAGACGTATTCGTGTGTTAAAGTTCATGTAAACGAGAAAAGTGATCAGACCAAGTTAAAGGTCGCGGCGCGGAGGAGTGGGTCGCGGGGCGACATTACAAACAAATGAGGATCAGGAGGCCTGGTAAGGAAGGCACCAGACCACGCCTTGGGTCGCGGTGCGCAGAAAGGGCCGCAACGCAACATTCGACTGATTTCAATTCCAGGAGGCATGTTAAGGCAACCACCAGAATACGTTATAGGTCGCGACGCGGCGATTAAGGCCGCGGCAAGGCATTCTGGGCGAGCTGGTACCAGATTTGCAATTTTAAAGGATATTCAAGGACATTTTGGTCATTTCGCGTATGTGCCAGATTTGGGATATTAAATCCCATCCACTCATCTCATTTTCTTTATTTCTTTTTCCTTTTCTTCTTCATTTCCTCTCAAAACTTAAATACTCCAAATCTTTCAAGAGGGATTTTGGAAGGGAAGATTCGGGTTTTGATCGAAGGCGTAAGAGGCAACTTTGTTCTCCTCGTTCTTAGCTACAATTTGATACTAGTGGTAAGCTCTAACTCTGAATTTCATTTCTATGTTCATCATCTAAATTTAGGGCTTTTGATTGTATGTTCATACATGGAACCCCACTAGTTGTTAATAAAAGATAATAACTAGGATTCGGGTTTATTAGTGATGAAGGCGGGTTTTGGGTTGGTTAATGATTTAGCCTTGTTGAGGGCTTTAAATTGAGTGTAATCACTATGATTAGTGATTATGGAAGTGTTGGAACTCATTTGGGTGTGTTTGGTTGACTAATTTTGAAATGGGTCAAAATTAGGGTTTTGGTGTCAAATTGGGCAAGACAAGTGTTTAACACTTGTGTTCGGGTTTATTTGGCTCATTAGGAACATTGTCACTAGTGTTAGTGATTATTGGTTAGTTTGGGAGCGGTTTGAACTTGGAAGTGCAATTGGATCGAAATTGCACAAGTTGTCGAAATGGGTTGGTTTGTAATCCACCCTAATTGTGCTAATTGTTATGTGATAATGGAATAGGTACGTTCCATTGGCAAGTTGCAGATTTTGGTTTGGCATGCATCAAGACTTCAAGGTGAGTGTTAATATCCTATGTGCATATGTATGTGTAGGATGGGTGCGGGTCGGGTGGAGTGGTTCTCGGTTATAGAGCTCACTTCACATATAGGTGGGTTTGATGGACTTGTGTATAGGTCCAATTGGCATGGTTGTGCGTTTTGGTTGACCACCTTTGGCGAGGTGCACACTTTGTGTGTACGTTATCACATATGCTTGTGATGTGGATTATATAACCCCAATGGCGAAGGGTTAATATTGTGTTGTGGATTGGAATACCCCGATTGATGTGGGTTGTGATTGGAGAAGTGGATCACGTGTGGATGTAGATTCACGTTGATACGTGTAGTTCGGTCATCTTATCGGAAGTGAGTCTCGTGTAGTTCGGATTCACGGTGACGCGTGTAATTCGGTCATCTTATTGAGGTAGTGATCTCGTGTGGTTTCGGATTCACTAAGGCTCGTGTAGTTGGGCCAACCTAGATGTTGTTGTGTGATTGAAGATAGTAGTCTCGTGTGGATGCGGATTTACTAAGGCTCGTGTAGTTCGGCCAATCTTCTTTTTTGGTACTTGGTTTTCGGTATTCGGGTTAAGGGGTTAACCTTGGGCGGTTTACGCTTTGTTATATATTGTTGTATTTTTGTGATGTAGCTAACCCTCCGGGTGTAGCTTATTGGCGTTGTACACATCGTCGTTGGTGTACTTATATTGTTGATGTCATTAGCTTGTTGTATAGCGATCGAACGGTATGCTTAGTTTAGCTTGCCTTTATGCTTGGATGCCCGGTATGTGATATTTTGATTTGTTGTGTGGCGTGTCCATTTTATGTATATATGTATGTAGTATATTCTCACTCACTAAGCATTAGCTTACCCTCTCGTTGTTTACATTTTTATAGATTTGCATGGAGGAGGTGGCTCGGGTAAGCGTGGGGACTAGTGGACTTGCGTAGTTTGCTTTAGAAGATGTGCTTTTGGATCGATTAGGATTGGGTAGCGTATCCCCAATCACCATGCTCGGTTTTGTTGGACATTAAAATAATCGGGCCGTGTTTAGCCGTTCGGATATTTAAACTATGTATTACATGTTTTAAAGCTTATTGAACTTGTTATTGTGTTAAAGATGTGTTTTTGGAAACATAATTGGGACCTAAATATTAATGTATTAAAGAAATTTTTTTTGGGCCGGTTTAAATACGGGTTGGGTTATTTCACTAACTACCCAATTCTAGTATTGGAATCCGTTGCTCATCTATTTCTTGGTAACAGGCAAATCCAAATGTGCAAAGGCTGGCTCCAAGCAAACCACAGGGGAGATTGCACCAGTCTCAACTGCTGCTCCTGCAAAGGATGTGGCTATAGAACCTGGTGCATATCTAGACCAAACAGCAGAAAATTCTAACTTAATTGAAAACATTTTAACTGCTGACTTGAAAAATGAAAGTGGAGTTAAAGGTATAACATTGGCTCCCAAGCTGACTGGTTTTAAAACTAGTGTTAAGAAGAGTAGCAACCCATACTCTTCTAACCAGGCACTTCCACATTTTTCTAAAATGAACATAATGCAATATCCTCTGCTGACAGTACAACCAGCAGAGAACATAACTGACCCCCAAAGCAGTCTTGAGATGGTTTCTCATTGTGTTGAATCATCTCAGGCCACTGCACAGCCTAAATGTTACTTGGATCATGCTAAGAGTCTCACTCCTACATCATTACCAGCCAGAACTCTTACACTATCTGGGTCAACATGTGTTGCCAATGAATCAGCAGAGTCACAGCTGTACTTACAGACACCTAACTCTGTCTCAATCAAAGGGCTGACTAAACCACCAGTCTGTCCCCAGCGACCAACAACAGATGCAATTGTTGAGTCAAATTTATTTAGTTATACAGTTGTTAATATAAAATGTTCTTTTGTTTCAGTTCTTAGCAGGGTAGATGAACAGGCAGAGGGGGAGCAAGAAAAGGATGTTAATGTTTCTACTGATGAGCTCTCTGCTTCTGCTACTGGTGTTGGTGATACTGATTTGCCTACTGGTCGTGCTGATACTAGTACTGTTGTCTCTACTGCTGCTGGCTCTACTGGAGACAATGTGGTTATTGGTTCCACTGTTCTTACTGATAATGAGGAGTTAGCTACTGCTGATATTTCTGCTACTCTTCCTACTGTATCTGGTATTGCTGCTTCAACCACTGATTCTGTAGTGGTTGAGGAGATGATAATGGAACCTCCTCCTGCACTTGAAAAGGTCATTGGTAATATTGTTAAGGAGGTTTTTGATATTGATGTTACTGGTTCTACCACCGTTACTCCTCCAACAGATGTTTCTGAGGAAATTACTACAGGTGGTGACCAGGATGACGTGGTGTTTACTGATGAGCTTATTACAGTAAATGCTGCCTATTCTGCACATGTCACTGGTTCTATTAGTATTCTAGATGTTTCTGATCTTCAATCGAGACAATTTATTACTGTGGATCCCACTGGTAATCTACAGGTTTCTGATTCAACACCGGATACTTTCTTTAGAGGTGCTGCATATGCTGCTTCTTCACCTACTGCACAGTCACCTACTGCTGCTACTGGTTCTACGGAACTCATTATGGATGCAGGTACCTCTGCTACTGCCACTACTAATTCGTCTCAGGCTACTGCTTCTGCTGAGCAGAAGCCATATGTGTGCCATGTACCAGATCCTGATGAATTTGTACCTAACTTCATCTATCAGGGAGCATCCATCACTCCTAGAGTGGCCTTGCTGGTGGATCAGCTGACTATTGATCCCCAAAGTGCTCTGGTGTCAGCCAGTAAACTACCTAGAGAAGAGCTGACTGAAATGCTGTCTCAGCTTGATCGACCAGCAAGAGAAGAGGTATATGAGAGGCTGGCCACTTTAGAACAGATCAATGAGCAGCCATACTATCACTATTTTGGCATGACTCCAGCTGCTTCTCCATGGAATGGTACATGGAGGCCTCTCAAGTTCATCAGAGATCCCACTACTGGTAATTTTATCATGCAAAAACTTCCCGATTCGCCGGTACCTTCTGATTCATTAGCTTCTTCCTCATCATCTTCTTCATCTGTTGGTGATGCTGATAAAGGTACTGGTAAGGAAGAGCCAGTCATTCATGATAATGTGACTGGCTCTAAAGATAAACCAGTAGATCTCACTGATGATGCTGATAATGATGTTGACAAGGATACCAGTTTTTCTAAACCTTCGGGTGAAGGTAAAAATGATGGTGATCATGGTGACGGGTCAGACTCTGACCTTCCACCTCCATCACCCCACGGAGGTACTCCTGTGTTAGCTGCTAGTGATCGCCCCTCACCCAGCTATACTAAGTTTAATGCTGATGAGGTGGCTACCATCTCCACTTTGGCTGTCTATAAGACATTAGCTGAAGTCACACCGGATCTACAAAACACCATTCGTTCTGCTATTGTTGATAGAGTGTCTGAAGCAGTACGCACAGCTGGGGAGGTTACCACTTCTTCTATTGAGAACAAGCTCAAACAAGTAGGTGCCTTTGCAGATCCTGTGGTGGAAGCCATTATTAAACAACATGAAGAGGAGGAGGATTTAAAGAAGCGAATCATCTCTCACAATGAGTATACTGAGGATATTACCCGGCTTCAAGCTGATTTGGATGCTGCAATTCGCAGAATTCTCTTTCTTGATGAGGAGAATAGGGTATTGTCAGAGAGATTGGATTTGCAGGAACAACAAATGGCTACTATGATTCCTGCCTTAGCTTATGTTCAAATGGTGGAGGTAATGCAACGAATGGCTGCTCTTCAAGCTAATGTTAGGGCTGATGTCCATCAAATGGCCATGGGTGTTGCTAGAAATGAAGTTCGAACTTCCAACCTCTGCCTAAGACAATATGGCGTAGATCCTGATGCCCATCTCTCTCCTGCTGATGCTGACTGGAACATTTTTTCTTTCTCTGTTCCTCAGTCAGATAGTGACCTTGATGCACAGGTCTCCCCTGCTCACCCTTCTGCCCCCTGCTGATGACAAAAAGGGGGAGACGAAGTCTAGAAAGAAGTCCAAAAAGAGAAAACAATCTGAGGGGGAGCATGAGCATGAAAAGGCTCCTAAACAGCAAAGGAGAGATGGTGATGATGGTGGTGATGGTACTGGCACTAAGCCCAACAACGCTTATACTGAAGCTGGTGTACAGGCAGCCGGTGAATCTCAACCCAGTGTGTCTGCCACATCAGTGGATGATATTGGTTCTGGCAGTAAGCCCAGTGACGTTTCTGAATTGGCTGTTGCTGAATCTTTTGTTGTCTCTCAAACCATTGAACGTAAATTAAAAAGAAAAATGGAGAGACATCAGAAGAGACATCAGGAATTAGATGCTGCTTTCAACGCTAAGTTTGGGGCCTATGCTGCTCTAAAAAGACATAAAATGGAGCGTAGACGAACCCTCACTCCTAATAAACGTGAAATTGATGATGATCTGATCAGCATTGAAGAATATAAAAGGGCTACCCTGAAAAGAAATGCTAAGTTCATGATCAAGTATGATAAAAAGAAAGCCAAGCTGTATGCTGAGCGAGCAGATAGAATAAAGAAGATGACTCCTGAAGAGATGAAAGACTATTTAGCTTCTACTGAGTCATGAGGAGTTAGAGCTGATGTATTTATGAAATGGCTAGATGCAATGTTAGAAACCAGCTCATCTTCTCGACCAATATCGTCTACTCAGCCAGCTACACAACAACAGCCATCAGATGTTGATATTCAGGGGGAGCATCTTGCTATTGTTCCCTATCTGCCACCATGATGTTATGCGATGTGTATATGAAATAGCTTATATTTTACAACGAAATACTATTAAATACGATACAATTTTACACAAGATATTTATTTATTTATAGAATGGATATACTTAAACCTTGCTACAACACTTATAGGCAGTGTACCTAATCGTATAGTAGTGTAGTTTTTAGTAAGTCCGGTTCGTTCCACAGGGAAATCTTTTAAACAAAGCTTAACGCTATATTAGTTTTTATTTATAAAAATACAAATATATATATAAGTAATATTATTATTATAAAAAGGAGGGTTTTTACCGTTTAATGACCGGTTTGTCGATTTTTAAAACTTTAGTCGCAGTTAAAACCTAATGTAAAATACTAAATAAATAAAAGACTTAATTTAAAGCGTAAAGTAAATAACCATAATGAAATTGCGATAAATAAAAGTGCGATAAAATAAAATTACGATAATTAAAGAGTACGAAAATTAAAAGTGCAATTAAATACAATGACAATAAATAAAAGTGCAATTAAATACAATAACAATAAATAAAAGTGCAATAATTAGAAGTGCAATTAAATATGAAAATAAAGGAATTATGCGATCGCATGGCCAGCTGGGGAGGCTCACATGTGGTTGTTTTCTTCTGCCGACGGTTTTATAATATAATATAATAAATATATATATATATATATTAATTTTAAGAATTAATTATATATTATATTATATTCATGTGCATAGTTGACTTGTAATTTTTAGTCCGTTGCGTCGAGCGTTGAGAGTTGACTCTGGTCCCGGTTCTGGATTTTTGAACGTCCTTGCGTACAATTTAATATCTTGTACTTTGCGTTTCGTGTCTTGTACTCTTGTAATTTTGAGACGTTTCTTATCAGTAATTGGAACCACTTTGATTGTATTTTGTACTTTTGAGCTTTTTGGTCGTTTGCGTCTTCAATTCGTCGAATCTGTCTTTTGTCTTCACCCTTTATTATTTAAACGAATATCACTTGTAAATAGAACAATTGCAACTAAAAGCTTGTCTTTCTTGAGGGATAATGCTATGAAATATATGTTCGTTTTTAGCATTATCAAATATTCTCACACTTGAGCGTTGCTTGTCCTCAAGCAATATAGTCTTGAAATATACTAGAATCACTTCTTTATTCTTCACACTTTGTACATCAGTGATTTCTATACGGAGGTATAAACAATGGTAGTAACGATGTGGTTTACAGTCCCACATGACTATAAAATTTAGATCCATTAGGAAAATTGGATCTTTATGAAAACATTTGATCTTTTTGAAAATTAAATCTAGCTTTTACCCTAGATAAATTTTCCGGAATAACCCTTCACCGGTGTTTGCAAATTCTTTTTGTGGGTTTGGTGGGTTTTAGATTTGAAAATTTTAGTTCAAAACTTGCGGTTTTGTGTCACCTACTTGCTAACCTTGTATTGGGAAAGCAACACATCCAGTATACTTGTTCCGAATATTACCTTTCGATAAACTACCGTCCGGTTGTAAAGGAAAGCGTTGAACAAGCAACTGTTAAGGCAAAGTCCCATGACATGCTTTTAATTATGGTCTATAACGTGTCGGACGCAATTACTATCCTTTGTAGGAGCAATAGTAAAGCTCACCCTTATAATTTTCCGGTCTGGCACAAGGTCCCGTCTTTGACCATGCTATGCAACCACCATTCTTACGGTTGACACCCGATTTGGTTCAGGTGACCTAATGAATTCCAGGTGAATTCCTAGGATTTTACGTTCAATGGTAATGAACGCATTGAAAATGGGTTTTCAGAAAACAAATCGGTTTGTAATTTTGATCAAAATATTTTCTCGTTCAAGCTCGAGTTTAGATATCATTGAATTCCATGAGTTTGTAATTCTCAATCTTTAAGGTCAATCTCAAGGATTGAGTAATATCAGTCTTAAAAGCTGATTTTTGATCTTTAAGGAGATTATCCTTTCTGGAGATCTGATTCATTAGTCTTATCAAGCTAATTTGCACGGCATCCTCCCCATTTTACAAGACAGATCCTCTCATGGTTAGGATAAGTCTGACCACTTGGCGACCCTGTTTTATGCTGAGGTCCATGGATTTCCTGCTGATTTTAGTGATGACTTTTCTAGATTTTTCATCAACCTACAGCTGGTCTGAACGACAACTTCATGACCTAAATCAAGAAGCGCGTTTCTTTTTCGGAAGACTTTACTTCCTTTTAACGATGGGATTGATTCATCGTGTAGATCCATCTTTCTTATAGTAAATTGGGTAAAACTGTTTAGTTTAGTCCAAAGCAAAAGTATCTTTAATTATTTGTTACAGAAATATGTGACATATGTTTAAAATAACTTGGTAAAAATTTCCCACACTTGGCTTTTATTTTCCTTTCTTTGCCTTTTTATTCTCCTCTATTCCATTTTAAATGAATTCTAACATTTTAGTTTGTTTTTCAATTTATGTCTTTTCCAAGGTAACAATAATTTTGGTGTTAACACCTAGTTTTATCGTTCATAAATATGTATAAACATGATTTTGAGTTCATTTAATTGAAAATTTTGAAAAATTTTACTTGAATTGGGTAGTCAGTATATAAGACTAGGGCTGTTCTTTGTTATCAGAGAGCACTAGATTCTAATACAACTACTGCGTTACTAGTATTTTTAATGGTAACCAAGTGTTTAAATAAATTTTTTTTTAAATTGGAAAGAATTTAACCCCTTCCCACACTTAAGATCTTGCAATGCCCTCATTTGCAAGAAATCAGTAACAATTTAAATTATTGAGGGTGATTAGCGTAGAAAAATGATTAAATTTTACCAAAGTTTCCAAACATATTGTTGTTTGTGTTGAATGATAAATGGTGCACATCATTTGTTCATTCCGTCTTGTTGTTATTTCACATATATTTTGCATCTTGTCATCAAAATTAGTTGCTTTTGCTGAACTTAATGTCAGTCTTTGAAAATTCGTTGTTTTACCCTGTTGTGTACATAAGATAAACTGCAAACATATATACATATTTTTGAAGTTTGGTATATTACCCCACATTAAAAAATTATTAAAATCTAATAATAAAAGTTAGAAAATTATAAAAAATATTACAATATTAGCATAAGTGTTAAATGTAGTAACATTACAAAAATAAATAAAACTAAATAAACTAGGGTTGATACTGATACCAGTAGGGGTTCCATGCATAACCGTATGTGTTATAAAATGCTTCAGCTGGGTTATAAGTAGGATACGGTGGTTGGATCTCTATAGACCAGGGAGGAAATACGGGCTTTGGAGTAGGAATATAGTTTCTACCTATATGTTGGCAATGAGCTATGATGTGGTTTTGATGAAATTGCCAATCTTCAAATGCTCGATGTCTAGCATTTTCATACTCTTGTGAAGCTATAAACCTTTGCATTTCTGTCATTTCATTTCTCCCTCCCACATTACCTGGCTGTTGATTTCTTTCAACCTGTGGATGTCTTCCATTATATTGTACTGCGGCGTTATTTCGCCTCTTCAAAACCTTAGCACCATGATATACATTTAAACCAATTGTATCGTGGGGTTCTGGTTCTTCAATTAATAATCCCCCCGACTTATATCCACATCGAGATACTCAGCAATTAATGTAATAAATATACCACCTCCTATTATACTGTGCGGTCTCATCCCCCTAACCATAGCCGATAAATAATAACCCACATAATAAGGTATACTTACAGCGCTTTGTGGGTCTCGAATACACATGTGGTAAAATAAATCTTGCTCATTTACCTTTTCCTTATTTTTACCTCGCTGTGTAATCGAGTTCACTAAAAACCTGTGAATTACTCTTAACTCAGCTCTATCTATATCCAAATAAAAGTAATTTCCCCCTTTAAATCGGTGATGGCTAGTCATTTGACTCCATACACCATGCGTATCAAAATTTTCATCAATCTTCCTAGCATTTAATATCAACCCTCGATAATCGGCAGATGCTCGCTCCTCAGGCGTATATATACGTAAGGCCTGAGCCATGTCTAGTAGAGACATGTGGCGCATCGAACCTCCTAACAAAAATCTAATAAAAGTTCGATCGGTTAAAGTAGCTGCCCGATCATTTATTTCTATACTACACAATAATTCTTCACACCATACTTTATATATAGGTCTACGCATGTTGAATAATCGTTCAATCATTAAAAGTAGAATTATCATACCTCTGTGTAAGTAATTCTCTAATCTGTTTGGCCAATCCTACGGCTTCTAACGGTTCCCATTCTATTATCCTAGGTACTTCAACAGCTTTAGAATGAAGAGTGTGCAAGCTCCTTTGGTATTTTGGATAATCTATCCAACGTCTGTCTTATCTCAAGTTTGGGTGCAAATCTTCCACGTGCATATCTGAAAATGTCATAACTGGATGAGGTATATCTTGTTTGTAATAGCTATCAACATCCTGTTGTTCCGCATTCTCAGGAGGAGCAATGCGAGCTTGGAATGAAGATTCACCCCTTTCAGTCTGCAAAACACATCAAACACAATTTTTGTGCATCCAAATATGCATTAGTGCCAGCAAAATCATCAATCAAAATAATTACAATGACATGTTCAATTTATATTAAACTTATGCTCATTTTCATATTTTTATCAAATCTACACTTTTTTAAATAAGCATATACGAAAATGTTTGCCAAGTTCATAAGCATTCAACTCAAATAACATGTCAAAATAATCATTATTAGCAATTAAACAAGTTTCAAATGGCATTATCTCTCAAAAATCAAGTTCATGAATTTTAGACTTGAAAAAGTCCACTTTAATTCTCAAAAATCATGTTTAGGCTCAAAGTTTGGATCATTTAACTACCTAAACATGTTACACTACTTAATTTAGCAATAATTCATGACAAAAATAGGCCATAATCTGTTTATATCAAAAAGCCCCAAATTGCTCAAGAACACAAACCCTAGATTACTCAAAATTTGAAGTTTAAGGCTTCTAATCATGTTAAATAGCATCAATCTAGGTTATACAAGCATAATACATAAGAAATTTAAGCATAATTACACTAAAAAGCATCAAAATCGAATTGGGTATAAATTTGTCAAGAACACTAATTTTCGGATTAAATAGTGTTTAGGTGTAGAAATTTACCGTTTTCCTTGAGTAATTCCTTGATAGCATCCTTCTCAACATGATTTTGTGAAAGATTTGATGAAAAATGGCCAAAAATTGCGAATTTGTGATGTGTTTGTGTGTGTATTTTCGTAGTTTTTGAGTTTGGTTGGGAAGAAACTGGTCTGTTCTGCGTTTTATTTTTTTTCTGGAATTTTGATACTCCGCGAGTCGCGGAGTTTGATTTATTTTTTTTTTTAATAAAAACCTTAACTTATAAAACAATTAATTAATTAATTTTAAAATTTTGTTTCCCTTATTGTTTAGGACGAGGTCGTTTCGGAACGATGTCCTAGTCCGTCCCTCGACAAAATTTTAAAATTTGTCAATTTAAAGCGCGGTTTTAAAAGCAAAGATTTTTGGGTTTTTTAATTTTTTTTTGCATACTTTAAATCAATAAGATTAAAAATAATGATAATAAAAGTTCTCGTCCCTCCCTCGGGTAAAGCAATTTCGGCTCAACGACCTAGTCTTCAACTTACGACGAATTTTTAAAAATCATATTTTTAACTTAGCAAAATAAAGTAAATTTTTGTTTTTAAATTCACACCAAACTTAAATTTAAAATGCATAAAATTAAAAATTCATATTTTTTTAAAAATTAAAAATTCACACCAGACTTATATTATATTTTTGTTTTTATACATACAAACTTATATTAATTTTTCAAATATTTACAATTTTAAATATATTAATTTTAAAAATTGCACAATATTAATTTAATATTAATTTTAAAAATATGGTAAAAATAAAATAAAATTTTTTTTTGGATTTTATCCCACTTTAATCAATCAAATATTATCAAAAATATGCGCCCCTCTTTTCGGTAAAGTAATTTCGGTTCCATGACCTAATTTAACTCATGACGAATTTTTGAAATATTTTGGGTTGATTGATCAAAGATCTTTATACCTTAAGAATAAACGTTAAATTTTGCAGTGATGTAATAAATTTTTGTATGATATCAATAATTTCGGTCGCAAGACCTAATTTTATCGAATACCAATTTAATACTTTATAGCGAACAAATTATCGTTTATTATCAAAAGGTTAAAAATAAAAATAAAAATAAAAATGAAAACTGTACAAACTTATCTGTGAAATATATTTCTTAATGATATGCTCTAGCCCACTCATAAGATAGTCGGACTAATTACTTTTCCATTGCTACATAGGCGTAACCTCGAGCATTTAATGTTTTTTCTTCTAAACATATGAACGGTCCATCTCTGCATAGAGTAACAAATTCGGTGTTTGAATAGGTTTGATTATTTGAGCATTTACCTTCATGTGACCATTTTCCGCATTTGTGACATTTTTGAAGGTGTCGTGCTCTTCTTTTCGCCGCGAATTTTGATTTTCCTTTACCAAATTGTAACTTATTATCTTCGCATATGGATTCTTTTCTTACTCCGTCCAATTTACCTCTGATTAATGATACGATTTCACTTGGAAGTGTGTCATTATTACGTTTAGTGATCAAAGCGTGTAGCATTAGACCATGGTTTAATTCACAGGAAGTCTTCATTTCGAAAAACCTAAAAAAAATAAAAATTCAGAATGGGGGGAGAAGACTAGTTCTTTAGGGTCTGCTAGGGAAAGACCATTCGGGTTCCATTTTCGAGAACTACACGAAAACAGAAAATCTAACTCTAACAGAAATACATATTATCCTTTAAAGACTTGATTCTCCCCACACTTAGTTAGATGTGGTGTCGAAATTGTGATTAACTTAGTTGTCAACTTCCATTGGACTATCTATGTAATGTTTAACTCTGTGACCATTAACCTTAAATTCAATCCCAATTAAATTTATTAATTCTACTGTTCCGTATGGGAAAACTCTTTTGACTATGAATGGTCCAGACCATCTTGATTTCAATTTTCCAGGAAATAGCTTGAATCGTGAATTGAAAAGAAGAACTCTGTCTCCTTCTTTAAATTCTTTTGAACTTCTGATTCTTTTATCATGCCATTTCTTCGTTCTTTCTTTATAGATTAATGAATTTTCGTATGCTTCATGTCTTAATTCTTCTAATTCGTTTAATTGACTTAACCGTAGACGTCCAGCTTCATGTAAATCAAGATTACATGTCTTCAAAGCCCAAAATGCTTTGTGTTCAATTTCTACTGGAAGATGACATGCTTTTCCATAAACGAGTCTAAAAGGTGTGGTTCCAATTGGAGCTTTGTAAGATGTTCTAAAAGCCCATAGTGCATCCTCCAATTTTATGGACCATTCCTTCGGATTTGATCCTACGGTTTTCTCTAGAATACGTTTTAAAGCTCGGTTGGTATTTTCAACTTGTCCACTCGTTTGTGGATGATATGCAGTGAAGATTTTATGAGTTACTCCATATCTTTTGAGAACTTTCTCAAGTTGATTATTACAAAAATGAGTTCCCCGATCACTTATTAAAGCTTTCGGTGTTCCAAACCTTGCAAAAAGACGTTCTAAAAAGTTGACTACAACTCGTGCATCGTTAGTTGAGAGAGCTTGTGCTTCCGCCCATTTAGATACATAATCTATGGCTACGAGAATATATAGATTATTATGAGATTTCGGAAATGGACCCATAAAGTCAATACCCTAAATGTCAAATACTTCACATACTTGAATGACATTTTGTGGCATTTCATCATGTTGACTTATTTTTTCGGCCCTTTGACAAGCATCACAGGATTTGCAAAGAAGGTGTGTGTCTTTGTAAATTGTAGGCCAATAGAATCTAGCATCATAAACTTTTCTTGCTGTTAGTTGAGGCCCATAATGCCCTCCTGTTGGTCCTGTGTGACAATGGTTTAAGATTTGATTGGCTTCATCTCCGAATACACATCGGCGTATTATTCCATCGGGACAACTTTTAAACAAATGTGGATCTTCCCAGAAATAGTGTTTTATATCACTAAAGAATTTCTTTCGTTTTTGGTATGACAATCCTTTTTCAAGGAATCCACAAACTAAGTAGTTTGCATAGTCTGCAAACCATGGAATTTAATTATGATCTATCTTCAGTAGATATTCATCAGGAAAGTTGTCTTGTATGGCCGATTCATTTAGAACTTCTAATTCGGGATTTTCAAGACGAGAAAGATGATCAGCGGCGAGATTTTCTGCTCCTCTTTTATCTCGGATTTCAATTCGAACTCTTGTAAGAGTAAGATCCAACGGATTAATCTTGGTTTAGCATCTTGTTTCGAAAATAGGTATCTAAGAGCAGAATGGTCTGTATAGACCACCGTTTTAGCTAGAACGAGATATGAACGAAATTTTTCAAAAGCAAAGACAATAGCAAGGACTTCTTTTTCAGTAGTTGTGTAGTTCGTTTGTGCTCCTTGTAACGTCTTACTAGCATAATATATAGGTTGAAATCGTTTTTCAATTTGCAAAATCACTTGCATCGCACATTAGTTCAAACGGTAGATTCCAATTTGGTGTTATCATGATCGGCGCATTAGTGAGTTTCTCTTTAAGAATATTAAAAGATTTGATACATTCATCTGAAAAGATGAATGGAGCATCATTTTCTAGGAGTTTATTCATAGGAGTGGCAATTTTAGAAAAATCTTTTATGAAACGTCGGTAAAAATCGGCATGCCCTAGAAAACTCCTAACTCCTCTAACATTGGTGGGATGTGGAAGTTTAGCAATTACATCTACTTTAGCTCTATCCATTTCAATTCCTTCCTTTGAAATTTTATGTCCAAGAACGATGCCTTCTTTGACCATGAAATGGCATTTCTTCCAATTAAGTACTAGATTTGATTGTTCGCATCTAATAAGCATTCGTTCAAGATTAACTAAACATGATTCAAAAGTATCACCGAAGACTGAAAAGTCATCCATGAAAACTTCCATGCATTCTTCTATCATGTCGTGAAAAATTGCCATCATGCACGTTTGAAAGGTTGCAGGAGCGTTACAAAGTCCAAATGGCATGCGTTTGTAAGCAAAAGTACCATAAGGGCACGTGAATGTGGTTTTCTCTTGGTCCTCGGGTGCAATTGGAATTTGAAAATATCCGTAAAAACCATCAAGAAAACAATAGTAACTATTTCCGGCTAATCTTTCCAACATTTGATCAATAAAAGGTAAGGGAAAGTGATCTTTTCTGGTGGCGTCATTTAATTTTCTATAATCAATACATACACGCTATCCTGTTACAGTCCTAGTAGGAATAAGCTCATTTTTCTCATTTGTGATGACAGTCATGCCACCCTTCTTAGGTACGCATTGAACTGGGCTTACCCATGGACTATCAGAAATTGGATAAATTAAACCTGCATCTAGCAGTTTAATAATTTCTTTCTTAACAACATCTTGCATATTAGGATTTAGTCTTCGTTGGCGTTGCACATACGTTTTATGACCTTCTTCCATAAGGATTTTATGTGTGTAATACGAAGGACTTATTCCTTTAATATCATGAATCTTCTACGCAATAGCTGGTTTATGAGCTTTCAACACAGAAATAAGTTGAGATTTTTCATTTTCAGTAAGAGAAGACGATATTATTACAGGTAATTCAGATTCACCATGTAAATAAGCGTATTCCAAATGGTTTGGAAGTGGCTTTAACTCTAGTGTCGTTGGTTCTTCTATCGATGATTTATATCGATATCTGTCTTCTTCTTTTAACATTTGAATTTTTCTGTTGTTGGTTCATATCCATTAGCAATTAGTGTAGCTAACATTTCAGTTTCATCAATTGGTTCAGTTCCTTCTCCTAAAGAACATTCTCCTGTTCCTTGTAATTCTGGAAATTCTTCTAATAATTCTGCATGTGAATCTATAGTTTGAATATAATAGCATGTATCATCTACAGATTGCGGTTGTTGCATAGCTCTATCAACTGAAAAGGTAACACTCTCGTCCTCTATACTTAGGGTCAGTTTCATACCAAACACGTCTATCATTGCTTTAGCCGTGTTTAAGAATGGTCTTCCTAATATGAGAGGAACTTGAGAATCTTCTTCCATGTGCAGAACAACAAAATCTACTGGAAATACTAAAGTACCAACTTTAACTAGCATGTTCTCCATTATCCCTCTAGGATATTTTATTGATCGATTGGCTAGTTGTATGCTTATTCTTGTTGGTTTCAATTCTCCAAGGTCTAGTTTAGCGTATAGTGAATACGACATTAAATTTATACTAGCACCTAAGTCTGCCAATGCTTCTATTGAACTAAGACTACCCAGAAAACATGGAAATGTGAAACTTCCTGGATCAGATAATTTTTCTGGTATCTTATTCAACAGCACTGCTGAACAATTAGTATTCATAGTAATGGCCGAGAGTTCTTCTATTTTCTTTCTATTTGTGATTAAATCTTTCAGAAATTTAGCATATCTAGGCATTCCTGAAATTACATCAATGAAAGGAAGATTTACATTTATCTGTTTAAACATATCCAAGAATTTGGATTGCTCGGCTTCAAGTTTCTCTTTTTTCATTTTACTCGGGTAAGGAAGTGGTGGTTGGTATGGTTAAACATAAGGTTTATCCTTAACTGTGTTATCTTCATTAACCTTTTCAACTACCGGTTCTTTTTCCTTATCTTGTTCAGGTTGTGGTTCTTGTGGAGTAGGAATAGCTTCATCAGAAATTATAGGTATTTCAGGAGGTTTAAGTGTTGTACCACTTCTTGTGGGAATGGCTTTAGCTATTTCATTCCGGGGGTTAGCATTTGTATCACTAGGTAAACTTCCTGGTTTTCTTTCACCTATTAACCTTGCTAGGTTACTTACTTCTTGTTCCAAGTTTTGAATAGAAGCTTGTTGATTTCTAAATGCTTGAGCATTTTGTTCATTGGTTTGTTTTTGAGATGTGAAAAACTGTGTTTGAGATTCAACTAGCTTCGTCATCATATCTTCTAAATTCGGCTTTTTATCATCGGTTTGTGGTGGTTTGTTTTGAAAATTAGGTCTTTGCTGGTTGTAAGTATTGTTGGATACTTGTTGATTGCTAGGACCTTGTTGGTTGTTGTATGGCACATTTTGGTTATAATTCTGGTTTTGATTGTAAATCAGTCTTGTTTGTTGATAATTATTCTGATAATTATTTCCAGGCCTTTGGTTTATGTATGAAATATTCTCTCTTTGATCCATTGTTAGCTCAATACTAAGACAATCTTTTGTCAAATGTGGTCCTCCACACTGCTCACAACTAATTCGTATTGAGTGAATATCCTTAGTCATCTTTTCCATTCGTCTCTCGACAGCATCTATCTTTACTGAAATGGAATCTAAGTCATGGCTAGAATCGGCTCTAGCTGCTTTAGATGATCTAACGATATCTTTTTCTTGGTGCCACTCATGTGAGTGGGAAGCAGTGTTATCAATAATTTTATAAGCATCAATTTCGGTTTTCTTCATAATAGAACCACCAGCTGCTATATCTATGTCTTTCCTTGTAGTGATGTCGCATCCTTGGTAGAATATTTGTACTATTTGACAGGTGTCTAAACCATGTTGCGGACATCCTCTCAATAACTTTCCAAATCTTGTCCACGCCTCATATAGAGTTTCATTCGGTTTCTGTGTGAACGTAACAATTTCTCCTTGAAGTCTCACGGCTTTAGATGCCGGAAAGAATTGTTTAAGAAATTTTTCAACTAAAACGTCCCATGTATCAATCGCCCCTTCAGGTAACGATTCCAACCAATCTTTGGCTTCTCCCTTTAAAGTCCAGGGAAATAACATGAGATATATCTGTTCATCCTCAACTTCTCGGATTTTAAATAGTGTGGAGATCCTATTAAAGGTACGAAGATGTTCATTTGGATCTTCCTTCGGCGCACCACTAAATTGGCATTGATTTGTCACCATGTGTAGGATTTGTCCTGTGATTTCATAATCTGGCGCATTAATGTCTGGATGAGTAATTGCGTGACCTTGGCCAGTGCGTTTAGCTCTCATTCGGTCTTCCATACTTAGAGGTTCCAGATTCTCCATGATTGAATTTGTTGAATCTGAATCACTAGAGGATTCTGATTTAATGGTTCGTTCCTCAACAATCTCTGTTTGAATGATTGGTGGTTCCGGAGGAAAAATTAATGATTCAGGATCTATGAATTGTCCTTGAATATTCTCCATATTCTCAATTGTGAGGTCGGGTTCAAAAAATGAATTATCAGAAATTTGAATTGGAGTACTTGGTCGACTGGATGACGATTCTAAAGAAAAATCAACGGCGACAATATTTGCTAGATGTCTTGATCGAGTTACAGGTGGTGAACGTACAAAAGGTGGTGAACGTTTTGCTCGGTGCATTCACTGAATATCCTATTAGTTTTTAAAAAGAAAGAAAAATTATATAAGTTATCCAATTAATAGACTTTTCTGATTTTGCCCACGTTTCGAATAGCCAAAAGATGCAGCAGAGGGGCAGGATTCGTTTGGTCTCAATATAATTGAGTACTGTTTGGCTCCAATAACCTGGTCCACGTACAAATCCAACTATTACTACGAACCAGAAAATTTTGATGTCTATCAATTTAACCACTTAAAATAAATTTTCGTAATTTAAAGAAATTTAGAGAAGAAGTAGAAAATTCTATGTCCTAAAAACTAGAATGGCGAGAAATAAGAAAAAAAAAGAGCGCGTCGGTATTAAAATTGGAGAAATAAGAAAGAAAAAGAGTGACTTATAAAACTTTAAAACACTCGACTAACCCAACCTTATTATTATCACTAACTTAAAATTAAAATTGCAAATTGAGATTACTAATTGGAGTGATAATAGATACATAGGTAAAAGGCGTCAAAAAATAAAAATAAGAAAGTAGAGCGTTGAAACTTAAAAAGGAACTAAAAACTAAGAATTAAAAGTTGCGTCTAAAAATATTAAAGCTTACAAGGAATTCTATATACCAAATGGCAATATCTTAAAAAGGTACTAAAAACTTAGAACAGCGTCGCAAAATTCTAAAGCACCTAAATCTTAGTCTAAAGAAAAAAATACTTAAGGGATTTCACGGCAAAGCCTAAAAATCTAGAAATAAAAATAACTATGGCAAAAACTATGATTTAAAACTAAATACGAGCGAAAAATACAAATATTACGCTAAAACGAATAAAAAGGAACAAAATATAAAAATATACTAAAAGTTGTAAAAAGTACAATTTTTATAAAAATATTATTTTTATATTATTTATTTAATAAAATTATTAATTTTATAAATTATTTAAACTAATTAAACTTAATAATACAAATAATAAAATTAAAACTAAATATTATAATAATAATACCCTAATTAGGGTTTAATTAAATAATAATAATAATTACTCCGTATTTAATGCTGTTTAGGGTTTTACTGTGGCGTGTCAGGTGCCTTCATGCGATCGCATGAAGTTATGCCTTCGGGCTCATGCGATCGCATGAGATTGGATTTTGGGCCACAGTCTGGGCTGCTACAGTACCAGGCCGTGAGAGTTTTTAATTTTTTTTTTGTTTTAAATTTTCTGTTTTATATAAATACAAAATATTTAAATAAAATTTATATTTTTACAAACTAAAAATAAAAATAAAGAAACTTTATAAAACTTAAATATTTAACAAACTCTTAAAATATAAAAATTTTGTTTTTCTTTTTATATTTTCGTATATTTAAAGCGTATTTTTACAAAAGCGTATTTTTTTTATAAAAGTAAACTAAAAATAAATTTTTTTTATATAGCGTTGCGCTTCCGGCGTTTAAGCAGAATTGGTCCCCGGCAGCGGCGCCAAAAATACTTGATGTTATGCGAGGTGTATTTGAAATAGCTTATATTTTACAATGAAATACTATTAAATACGATACAATTTTTCACAAGATATTTATTTATTTATAGAATGGATATACTTAAACCTTGCTACAACACTTATAGGCAGTGTACCTAATCGTACAGTAGTGTAGTTTTTAGTAAGTCCGGTTCGTTCCACAGGGAAATCTTTTAAACAAAGCTTAATGCTATATTAGTTTTAATTTATAAAAATACAAATATATATAAGTAATATTATTATTATAAAAAGGGGGGGTTTTTACCGTTTAATGACCGGTTTGTCGATTTTTAAAACTTTAGTCGCAGTTAAAACCTAATGTAAAATATTAAATAAATAAAAGACTTAATTTAAAGCGTAAAGTAAATAACGGTAATGAAATTGCGATAAATAAAAGTGCGATAAAATAAAATTACGATAATTAAAGAGTACGAAAATTAAAAGTGCAATTAAATACAATGACAATAAATAAAAGTGCAATTAAATACAATAACAATAAATAAAAGTGCAATAATTAGAAGTGCAATTAAATATGAAAATAAAGCAATTATGCTTATTTAAACTTCCGTAATCATGATGTTTGACGTGTTGATTTTAGTTTATTCCCATGAGTTAATTGTTCTTTGTTCTGGATTATTTAATATGTCCGTCTAGTTTTTGTCCATAACAGTCCATCAGTCATAAATATAAAGTGCGAGTATCCTCGTCAAATTATCCTTATACCCGAAGTCAAATATTCCAACTAATTGGGGACTTAAACTGTAACAAGATTTTAATACTTTGTTTAATAATTACACCAGGTTATCGACTGCGTGTAACTCAAGGTTTTAATACTTTGTTATCAATTATGTCAAGTGTCCTTGTACATAATTTCACCCCTGTTTTAATAATTCCATAGACTATTAATCCATTCCTGTATCCGGTTAAATGAACGATTATTCGTACATATAAATATCCCTCCCATCGTGTCCGATCGAGTGTATATGGTTATTTATAGGGACGTCCAATTGTAAATGTTTATATTAAAATTAAAAAACTATCATTTAGTTAAACAAATATAAAGCTCATTAATAGCCCATAGTCTAATTTCCACAAGTGTCGTCCTTTTGTCCAAACCCCAATTATGGTACAAATCTCAATTACCCAATTTTAGTATTTAGCCCAACATCATGATTACTTCGATATTAAATAAGCATAATAATAACTTAGCTACGAGACATTAATGTAAAAAGGTTGAACATAACTTATAATGATTAAAAATAGCGTAGCGTTACACGGACAGAATTTCGACTTACACCCTTACAATATTCGCTAACATTCCCTTATTATTGGAAATTAAAATTAAAATTAAAATTATAATATAAATATATATATATATATATATATATATATATATATATATATATATATATATATATATACATACATTGAGAGAGTTGGATGGATGGATATATATCTTTTACACTGAACCAAACACGCGAATTTATAGGCCTGTGAGCTGAAAAAGGGCCTCATGCGATCGCATGAGCTTTGCCCTTCAAGGCCATGCGATCGCATGGCCAGCTGGGGAGGCTCACATGTGGTTGTTTTCTTCTGCCTACGGTTTTATAATATAATATAATATATATATATTAATTTTAAGAATTAATTATATATTATATTATATTCATGTGCATAGTTGACTTGTAATTTTTAGTCCGTTGCATCGAGCGTTGAGAGTTGACTCCGGTCCCGGTTCTGGATTTTCGAACGTCCTTGCGTACAATTTAATATCTTATACTTTGCGTTTCGTGTCTTGTACTCTTGTAATTTTGAGAGGTTTCTTATCAATAATTGGAACCACTTTAATTGTATTTTGTACTTTTGAGCTTTTTGGTCGTTTGCGTCTTCAATTCGTCGAATCTGTCTTTTGTCTTCACCCTTTATTATTTAAACGAATATCACTTGTAAATAGAACAATTGCAACTAAAAGCTTGTATTTCTTGAGGGATAATGCTATGAAATATATGTTCGTTTTTAGCATTATCACACCACAAGAACCAGTATCAACACAAGAACCATCAGCTGAACCCAAGCCAATTGACAAACAAAGGGTGAAATCTGCTCCTAGGGACAACCAACCCCTAAGGAAAGGACCCCTATTTGAGGCAGCTGATGAAGATACTGTGGCAGTTGTGCCAGCTGATACTAATCAGTCAGCTGGTACTGAAGACACATGTGACACCGCTAAATTTTTTTTTAAACGTGGCGGAAGCATTAACATTAATTAAATACGATATCAACAATTGTACAAACCGATGTCACGTGTCATTAAAACAACTTACATATTAACATGAAAAGACGTAAATGCATTCTGTTATCAAAAGTACACGGTTCATATTCCAAAAGACCACATCAGAGTTAACCCTGTCAAACATAACATCGCCATGACCGTCTTCTCCCCAAAATGCAACATTTACAAAAACTAATAACCTGCAGGGAGGAGATGGAGGGGAATTAGCACGAAGCTAAGTGAGTACGACTAACTACAGGCCATAGCATACATAAGTGTTATATTAATCATGTCACAATAGTCTAACACACAAACATCACCCAAGTGCCGTCTACAGAGACTCTGGCAGCTCGGCCAAACCATTAACCACCAGCTGATCGGACTGGGGCTTACTAGAAGTTCCTCTACCACCGCATGTATATACATAATCCACACGCGACGGACACGTCATTCACATATTTATACACCACGGCTGTCTAGGCCACCACAAGAGGAACCCAACCCGCAGGTTGATCTCTCCTACCGAGGCCACCACACAATAGGGACGCACTAGGCTCCAGCAGACAAGCATCAACCAACATGCAGTCATCACAATGTATTAACTAACCACAACAATATGTATATCTAACAAGCATGGCAATCATAATATAACAAGCTTCTATATACTATATTCTCAAGTTAGTCCCACTCACCGATTACCAGCAAACGAGAAGGTATTCAGCTATCTAATCAGCGAACCTTCTCTTTATCCTTTTCTCCTGAGAAAAACATATCCACAAGTTAGTTTCTGTTCGTTAACATCAAATAACACAATATATAAATTTTTGTATCAAAAACTGTCCGCTAAATTTTTTTTGCTTAACACTTATGCACAAAATTTACATCATGCACTTTCAAAATTTACATCATAAACATCAAAATACAAACGGGAAGCATAACGGCTAAAAATCAACACTTAGGTAAAATATTCTGCCCAAGACACTCAGTCGGTCGACTGACTCTTACAGTCGGTCGACTGACCTTCCCAGTCGGTCGATTCATTTGGTATTACATCAAACGGCCGAAGGTAAATCTCATTCGGTCGGTTCACGCAACAGCCGGTCGGTTGTCTTCGTCAATCGGCCGGTTCAACCCTCAGTCGGTCAACTGTCAACCGACAGTCGGCTGAGTGTGTTCATCTTCATCAGAAACTGAACAAAGGCTACGGACTTCACGATGAAATCCTCAAATCTCGATCTAGAGCTCGTTTTAAACACCAAAATTGACCACAACTTGTTCACTACTTGCTATAGACTCAAAACCCACAACAATTTGACCATAACAACACTTAAATCACTTGTTTTGACACAAATTTACACATTTATGAAAACTAACACAAAACCTTAAATTTCTCAAAGATTAGAGCATGAAAGTTTGTGATTCTTACCTTAAAAGAATCAGTGGATCACAAGGAACACAAAGATATGAACAATTTGAGCTCTAGGTAAAGATTAAGGATTAGGGTTTGATTATAGGTGAAAGGGAAGGTACGGTGTTTAGAGAAGAAGGGTCTAGAAATGGAAAGAAAGAACACAGACTAGTCACTAAATTAGGTTTAATTCTCACACTGTTCGATACAAGGGTATTTATCAGTTATCTGATATCTTTCGTACGTCATTTAACAACCCAAACGAAGTCCAAATTAAATAAACAAACCTGTTCTGTGACCCTTGTCACAAACTGGTCCTAACCACATCATTATTTAATAGTAAATATTAAATAAAAAATAAAAGCATATAATAACACAATACTAACTTAAGGACAAAATAGTAATCTTACAACTAGGCCCAATTGAGGATGTTACAAATCTACCCCCTTAAGAAGATTCCGTCCTCGGAATCTGGTCTAGGTCAAACAACTGGGGATAGCGCGCCCTCATTAACTCCTCGGTTTCCCACGTCAAGTTAGAACCTAAACTGTGCTGCCACTCCACTAATACCATTGAAATTTGTTTCTTCCTTAACTTGGTGACTTTCCTGTCCACTATTCTAACCGGTTCTTCTACTAGTTTCTTAGTTAAATCAACTTTCAAGTCTTTTAATGGATGAATCTGACTTTCATCGTCTACTTTGCACTTTCTCAGATAGCACACGTTGAACGTGTTGTGAATTCCTGCTAACTCTGATGGAAGATCTAAAACAACAGTTTGATCATTCAGAATTTCTATGATTGGAAATGGCCCAATAAACCTCGGAGCTAGTTTACCACGTTTACCAAATCTGATCAGCATATATCAGATTAAACACGATCTCCTACATTAAATGTCACAGGACGTCTGCGCGGATCAGCATATATCTTTTGTCAGTCTCTGGCTGCTTTTAACTTCTCACGTGTAATTTCAAGCTTTTCTGCAGTTATCTGAACAATTTCGGGACCTGCAAATTGTTTCTCACCTGCTTCTAACCAACATGTCGGAGTTCTACACTTACAACCATACAACATTTCATATGGTGGCATTCCGATACTCGAATGATACGAATTGTTGTAAGCAAACTCTATCAATGGAAGATGTGAATCCCAAGAACCACCATATTCTAAGACACACGCTCTCAACATGTCTTCTAATGTCTGAATCGTCCGTTCATTCTGACCGTCTGTTTGTGGATGATATGCTGTACTTAAATTCACACGCGTACCCAAATTCTGTTGTAAACTGTTCCAGAAGTTTGATACAAACCTAGTATCTCTATCGGAAACTATTGACAACGGTATACCATGTCGGCTAACGATCTCTTTCAAGTACAATCCTGCCAAATCACTTAACGAAGCTATTTCACGAGTAGCTAAAAAGTGAGCACTCTTTGTTAAACGATCCACAATCACCCAGATCATGTCGTGTCCTTTCTGGGTTCGGGGTAACTTGGTTACAAAATCCATCGTTATATGATTCCATTTCCACTGAGGAATTTCTAACTGTCGTAGAGATCCGTATGGTTTCTGATGTTTTGATTTAACTTGCGCACAAATATGACATTTTTCGACAAAATTTGCAACATCTGTCTTCATTGTCGGCCACCAATACAATGTTTTCAAGTCTCTAAACATCTTTGTACTACCTGGATGCACTGATAATCTCGATTTATGCGCTTCAGTAAGGATTAAATCCCTCAAATCTCCAAGCATAGGCACCCAAATTCGGTCATTATAGGTCTTTAATCCTCTAGAATTATTGCATAGGTCAAATTTTCTTTTAGTCATTTGTTCAGTCTTTAAGTTTTCGTCATTCAAAGCTACTAACTGAACGGTTTTCAATCGATCAATCAAGTTTGAAACTATTTCAATTCTCATAAATCTAACATTTTCGATGGTTTTCTTGCGACTCAGAGCATCTGCAACCACATTTGCTTTACCCGGATGGTACTTAATCTCACAATAGTAGTCTTTAATCTATTCTAAACATCGACGTTGCCGCATATTTAATTCTTTATGCGAAAAAATATATTGAAGACTCTTATGATCTGTATAGATTTCACAATGTGTACCATACAAATAATGTCTCCAAAGCTTCATGGCAAACACAACTGCAGTTAACTCTAAATCATGAGTAGGGTAGTTTCGTTCATGATTCTTCAACTGTCGTGAAGCATACGCTATGACTTTATTTCTCTGCATCAAAACGCAACCCAGACCTGCACATGACGCATCGCAGTAAACCACAAAATCTGCTGTTCCCTCCGGTAAAGCTAAAATCGGCGCTTGACATAACAACTGTTTGAGAGTCTGAAAAGCCTTTTCTTGTTCATCAGTCCATCGAAAGGCTACATCTTTTCTAGTTAACTTATTCAATGGACCTGCTATTTTAGAAAAGTCTTTGATAAATCGACGATAATAACCTGCTAAACCCAGAAAACTCTTGATTTCTGTCGGCGTTTTCGGTGAGTTCCAATTCATTATGGCCTCTATCTTAGACTGATCTACTTTGATACCCTGTTCACATATCACATGACCCAGAAACTGTACTTTCCGCAACCAAAATTCACACTTGGAGAACTTAGCGTACAATTGTTCCTGTTTCAGAAGTTCTAACACCAACCTTAGATGCGTAGCATGATCTTTCTCGGTTTTTGAATATATTAAAATATCATCTATGAAAACAATTACAAACTTGTCGAGATACTGGCGACACACCGTGTTCGTTAAATCCATAAACACTGCTGGCGCGCTTGTTAACCCAAATGGCATAACTAAAAATTCATAATGACCATATCTAGTTCTGAACGCTGTTTTCGGTATGTCGGTCTCTGCAACACGAACCTGATGATACCCTGAATGTAAATCAATCTTTGAAAAGTAAGAAGCACCCTGTAACTGATCGAATAAATCATCTATTCTCGGTAAGGGATACTTATTTTTTATTGTTCTCTTATTCAAATCACGGTAATCTATACACATACGAAGCGACCCATCTTTCTTTTTCACAAACAATACAGGAGCACCCCATGGTGAAGAACTTGGTCGAATAAACCCCTTATCTAACAATTCCTGAATCTGAGACATCATTTCTTGGATTTCTGATGGAGCTAATCTGTAAGGAGCTTTTGCAACTGGTGTAGCACCCGGAACCAAATCGATTTTATACTCTACTTCACGTACTGGAGGTAACCCTGGTAAGTCATCTGGAAATACTTCTGGAAATTCTGACACAACGGGAATATCAGTCACCTGCTTCTTCTCTTTCTTAACATCAAACACGTAGGCTAAGAATGAATCACACCCTTTCGTTATTGCCTTATGAGCTTTCATTAGGGAAACCATAGGGAAGTTAAATCCACTGCGCTCTCCCCTAGCTATCACTCGGGTTCCGTCGGCCAAACAGAAAGAAATCATCTTCTTATCACACTTAATGTTAGCCCTATTAGCTCTTAACCAATTCATACCTATGACTACATCAAAGCTAGGTATAGGCATCAACAAACAAGTTAAAGGGAAGGAATGGCCGTCAATTTCGATGGCAATTCCAGACACAGATGATGTGCATGGAACCATTTTACCATCAGCTACTTCTATTCCCAAAGTCTCATCTAACATCCTAACAGGCAACTTCAACTTATCACAGAAGCCTAAGGACATAAAAGATCGATTCGCTCCAGAATCAAATAACACACGAGCTGGCAAGGAATTAACCAAGAACATACCGGTAATGACGTCATCAGTCATGGTTGCAACGTCTACCGTCATCTGGAACGCCCTTGCCTCTGCTGTTGAAGGATTCTTTCTCTTCTGCCCGGCGGTAGAAGCAGAAGATCTCCCAGAAGTTGCTGACCTCGCCCCTGAACCTGCCCCAGAACCGGATCTCGACGCAGATGGACAATTCGCTGATCTATGACCTACCTGATGACAAGTCCAACACACATCGGACTTAAACGAACAAGTTGTTGTTTCATGACCAAGTACTCCACATCTCAAGCATCTTCGGGTCATTGGAGAACTGGGACCGGCATGGGTCGACTTACAAACATTACACCACCCAGACTGAGTTGAACCTGACCCACTCATACCAGACTTACTTTTCTATTTAAACCCTCCTGACTTCTTACCATGAAATCCTGATTGCTTACTTGATTGCTTAACAGACTGACCAGACTGACCACCCGATTGACTTTCTGATTTTCCTCCAAAAGATCCACTTTTTGAACTTTCTCTTTTCGCTGCCATGATATCACCTTCAGTAATCTTCGCCATCTCATGAGCCTGTGCCAAGGTTGTTGAAAATCTCGCAACTGTTCTATATTCTGGCTTAATCACTCGCACAAAATGCTGAATCTTATCCTTTTCAGTCGGTACCCACTGTTGAACAAACCTTAACTTCGATGTGAAATCTCTGAAAACTTCATCAATCGTCATACTTTCTGTCATCTTCATACTCAGAAACTCAGTTTTCAATCTTTCCATCTCATACTCAGAACAATACTGGTCCTGAACCTTAGCAGCGAACTGTTCCCAAGTTATCTGACTGATCTGTTCTTTAGGTAAATATGCAGGGATAGAGTCCCACCATTCCATTGCTTCACCTTTGAGAAGTCTACTCGCAAACAGTACCATAGATTCAGGCTCACAGAAACATGCTTCTAATGCTCATGCCACTTCTCTTAACCAATTGAGCATAGCTGTAGGGTTTATGTGACCACTGTACTCAGGGGGTTTGCAGTCCATAAACTGTTTATACGTACACTTCTTTCTTGTCTCAGGGACTTGAAAAGGGTATATCATCTGATTTGGAAATGCCTGATTAAACGGGAATGGCATTTGGAGGTTTTGATAAGTATTTTGTGGAAACTGTGACTGAGAACTGCCACCGGCTTGATTATAAAAGTTAGGATGAAAGGTTGTGTTTAACGCAGTGGTATTAGGGTTCCATTGCGCCCGTTCTTGTTCCAATTCCTTAATTTTCTCCTGAGCTTCTAGTAACCGACTTTGAAGTTCTATTACTTCTTGAGAAGTTTCTTCTTCTGAAGACACATGTCCATCTTCGTCAGGGGCTCTAAAAGTACCAGTTCCAGGGACTATAGGGCCAGTAGCGTTAGCTTCGTTATCTGTCATTGCTGCACTACCACAACACTCACACCAAAGCTTAGTATAAATTCTGTTAGTACTAACAACTAACACATATCCTGTCCTAGTACTCACTTAACCCATCCCCAGCATGTTATGTTTGACATGACTCTTCTAAGTTTGGGAACATGACATGTAGATCACAATGCACATGCTGCCAAACCTGGCTCTGATACCAACTTGTGACACCGCTAAATTATTTTTTTTTAAACGTGGCGGAAGCATTAACATTAATTAAATACGATATCAACAATTGTACAAACCGATGTCACGTGTCATTAAAACAAATTACATATTAACATGAAAAGACGTAAATGCATTCTGTTATTAAAAGTACACGGTTCATATTCCAAAAGACCACATCAGAGTTAACCCTGTCAAACATAACATCGCCATGCCCGTCTTCTCCCCAAAATGCAACATTTACAAAAACTAATAACCTGCAGGGAGGAGATGGAGGGGAATTAGCATGAAGCTAAGTGAGTACGACTAACTACAGGCCATAGCATACATAAGTGTTATACTAATCTTGTCACAATAGTCTAACACACAAACATCACCCAAGTGCCGTCTACAAAGACTGGCGGCTCGGCCAAACAATTAACCACCAGCTGATCGGACTGGGGCTTACCAGAAGTTCCTCCACCACCGCATGTATATACATAATCCACACGCGACAGACGCGTCATTCACATATATATATACCACGGCTGTCTAGGCCACCACATGAGGAACCCAACCCGCAGGTTGATCTCTCCTACCGAGGCCACCACACAATAGGGACGCACTGGGCTCCAGCAGACAAGCATCAACCAACATGCAATCATCACAATGTACTAACTAACCACAACAATATGTATATCTAACAAGCATGGCAATCATAATATAACAAGCTTCTATATACTATATTCTCCAGTTAGTCCCACTCACCGATTACCAGCAAACGAGAAGGTATTCATCTATCTAATCACTGAACCTTCTCTTTATCCTTTTCTCCTGAGAAAAACATATCCACAAGTTAGTTTCTGTTCGTTAACATCAAATAACACAATATATAAATTTTTGTATCAAAAACTGTCCGCTAAAAATATTTTGCTTAACACTTATGCACTTTCAAAATTTAGATCATAAACATCAAAATACAAACGGTCAGCATAACGGCTAAAAATCAACACTTAGGTAAAATATTCTGCCCAAGACACTCAGTCGGTCGACTGACTCTTACAGTCGGTCGACTGTCTACACAACCGGTCGACTGACCTTCCCAGTCGGTCGATTCATTTGGTATTACATCAAACGGTCGAAGGTAAATCTCAGTCGGTCGGTTCACTCAACAGCCGGTCGGTTGTCTTCGTCAATCGGTCGGTTCAACCCTCAGTCGGTCGACTGTCGACCGAAAGTCGGCCGAGTGTGTTCATCTTCATCAGAAACTAAACAAAGGCTACGGACTTCAAGATGAAATCCTCAAATCTCGATCTAGAGCTCGTTTTAAACACCAAAATCGACCACAACTTGTTCACTACTTGCTATAGACTCAAAACCCACAACAATTTGACCATAACAACACTTAAATCACTTGTTTTGACACAAATTTGCACATTTATGAAAACTAACACAAAACCTTAAATTTCTCAAAGATTAGAGCATGGAAGCTTGTGATTCTTAGCTTAAAAGATTCAGTGGATCATAAGGAACACAAAGATATGAACAATTTGAGCTCTAGGTAAAGATTAAGGATTAGGGTTTGATTGCAGGTGGAAGGGAAGTTACGGTGTTTAGAGAAGAATGGTCTAGAAATGGAAAGAAAGAACATCGACTAGTCACTAAATTGGGTTTAATTCCCACACTGTGCGATACACGGGTATTTATCAGTTATCTGATATCTTTCGTACGTCATTTGACAACCCAAATGAAGTCCAAATTAAATAACCAAACCTGTTCTGTGACCCTTGTCACAAATTGGTCCTAACCACATCATTATTTAATAGTAAATATTAAATAAAAAATAAAAGCATATAATAACACAATACTAACTTAAAGACAAAATAGTAATCTTACAACTAGGCCCGATTGAGGATGTTACAACACAGCAAGGAGTGCTGTGAATGAAGACTCAGCCAGTAGTGTGATGCTGGGTGAAACAAGTGTTGAAGACCCAGCAAAGGTGGATGTGCTGGGTGCTAATCAAGATGATGATACGGTTAATCCTGCTGACTTTACAGTCTGGGGTAGTGGAGATCACTTATTTGTTTAATCACCTATCTCTCCCCGGACCCTCACTTATTTTAACAGAACACAGGATAATCGTATTAATCAGTTTCCAGTGAGTTCATCTGGCATAGGTGAATCAATCATGTATCCTCCATCTTCCCCAAAATGTCATGGTAAGCACAGAACTTGGGAAGATGATTCAGTTGCCCGTGGTGAGCCAGATCTATTTAGAATGAATCCAGATGAAAGAGACGCTTACAGGTTGGAGATCACTGTACCATAATTGCTTGAGCAAAGACAAGCATATATTAATGAAAGGATACGCCAAGTTAGATTGCTGCATCATCCTCTTGATCAGCCATTCTACATCACTGCCTTGACTTATGGCATTGAAATTGGTGTATACTTAAATAACAGTGGTCAAAGGCTCTCTACTGATGAGGAGAAAACTCAATTTCAAGAGGCTCGCCAGCTGGGTATGGATCTAAGGCAGTATCGTGCTGCCCTTAGAACTGAAGAGGGTAGAAAAATGATTGAAACAGCAAAGTCCCTGAAAATTACTGCCGATGATTATCGGTTGGGCTTAGAAGCTGAAAGGTAAAGAATGGAGGCTGCTGATGCTGAACTCGCTGAGAGGTTAAGGCTTTAGGAAATAGAAGACAAATTGGCTGCTGAAAGAATACAAGAGGCTGAGTCCCTCAAATTAGCTAAAGCCATTGTTAAGGAACAGGATAAGGCCCTTGATGAACTAGAAGCTGCTGAGAAAGCACCTGCTATTACTCCTATAGAAACTGCCCGAACCATAGAACTATCTGATCATTATTATAGGAGCAGGTATGGTGATGTGATGAACATAAGATCAAATCCCAGCAAGGTCATCAAAGTGCACAGAGGCTCAAAAAGAGCTTTCAATGTCAGCAGGGGGAATAATGTTAAAGAAAGGATAAATTATGATGAGGTACGATCCTTAGGATTCAGTCAATGGATGGAGATATTGGACTTCTTCACCTACTGCACAGTCACCTACTGCTACTACTGGTTCTACGGAACTCATTATGGATGCTTTTACCTCTGCTACTGCCACTACTGATTCATCTCAGGCTACTGCTTCTGCTGAGCAGAAGCCATATGTGTGCTAGGTACCAAATCCTGATGAATTTGTACCTAACTTCATCTATCGGGGAGCATCCATCACTCCTAGAGTGGCCTTGCTGGTGGATCAGCTGACTATTGATCCCCAAAGTGCTCTGGTGTCAGCCAGTAAACTACCTAGAGAAGAGCTGACTGAAATGCTATCTCACCTTGATCGACCAGCAAGAGAAGAGGTATATGAGAGGCTGGCCACTTTAGAACAGATCAATGAGCAGCCATACTATCACTATTTTGACATGGCTCCAGCTGCTTCTCCATGGCCTGGTACATGGAGGCCTCTCAAGTTCATCAGAGATCCCACTACTGGTAAATTTATCATACAAAACACCATTCGTTCTGTTATTGTTGATAGAGTGTCTGAAGTAGTACACACAGCTGGGGAGGTTACCACTTCTTCTATTAAAAACAAGCTCAAACAAGTATGTGCCTTTGCAGATCCTGTGGTGGAAGCCATTGTCAAACAACATGAAGAGGAGGAGGATTTAAAGAAGCGAATCATCTCTCACAATGAGTATATTGAGGATATTGCCCATCTTCAAGCTGATTTGGATGCTGCTAATCGCAGAATTCTCTTTCTTGATGAGGAGAATAGGGTATTGTCAGAGAGATTGGATTCGCAGGAATAGCAAATGGTTACTATGATTCCTGCCTCAGCTTATGTTCAAATGGTGGAGGTAATGCAACGAATGGTTGCTCTTCAAGCTAATATTAGGGTTGATGTCCAACAAATGACCATGGGTGTTGCTAGAAATGAAGTTCGAACTTCCAACCTCTGCCTAAGACAATATGGCGTAGATCCTGATGCCCATCTCTCTCCGGCTGATGCTGCCTGGAACAATTTTGCTTTCTCTGTTCCTCAGTCAGATAGTGACCTTGATGCACAGGTCTTCCCTGCTCACCCTTCTGCCCCTGCTGATGACAAAAAGGGGGAGAAGAAGTCTAGAAAGAAGTCCAAAAAGAGAAAACAATCTGAGGGGAAGCATGAGCATGAAAAGGCTCCTAAACAGCAAAGGAAAGATGATGGTGATGATGGTGGTGATGGTACTGGCACTAAGCCCAGCAACGCTCATACTGAAGCTGGTGTACAGGCAGCTGGTGAATCTCAACCCAGTGTGTCTACCACATCAGTGGATGATATTGGTTCTGGCAGTAAGCCCAGTGACATTTTAGAATTGGCTGTTGCTGAATCTTTTGTTGTCTCTCAAACCATTGAACGTAAATTAAAAAGTAAAATGGAGAGACATCAGAAGAGATAGTAGGAATTAGATGCTGCTATCAACGCTAAGTTTGGGGCCGATGCTGCTCTAAAAAGACTTAAACTGGAGTGTAGACAAACCCTCACTCCTGATAAACGTGAAATTGATGATGATCTGATCAGCATTAAAGAATATAAAAGGGCTACCCTGAAAATAAATGCTAAGTTCATGATCAAGTATGATAAAAAGAAAGCCAAGCTGTATGCTGAGCGAGCAGATAGAATAAAGAAGATGACTCCTGAAGAGATGAAAGACTATTTAGCTTCTACTGAGTCAGGAGGAGTTAGAGCTGATGTATTCATGAAATGGCTAGATGCAATGTTAGAAACCAGCTCATCTTCTTGACCAGTATCATCTACTCAACCAGCTACATAACAACAGCCAACAGATGTTGATATTCAGGGGGAGCATCTTACTATTGTTCCCTATCTGCCACCACAAGAACCAGTATCAACACAAGAACCATCAGCTGAACCCAATCCAATTGACAAACAAAGGGTGAAATCTGCTCCTAGGGACAACCAACCCCTAAGGAAAGGACCCCTATTTGAGGCAGCTGATGAAGATACTGTGGCAGTTGTGCCAGCTGATACTAATCAGTCAGCTGGTACTGAAGACACAGCAAGGAGAGCTGTAAATGAAGACCCAGCCAGTAGTGTGCTGCTGGGTGAAACAAGTGTTGAAGACCCAGCAAAGGTGGATGTGCTGGATGCTAATCAAGATGATGATATGGTTAATCCTGCTGACTTTACAGTCTGGGGTAGTGGAAATCACTTATTTGTTTAATCGCCTATCTCTCCCCGGACCCTCACTTATTTTAACAGAACACAGGATAATCGTGTTAATCAGTTTCCAGTGAGTTCATCTGGCATAGGTGAATCAATCATGTATCCTCCATCTTTCCCAAAATGTCATGGTAAGCACAGAACTTGGGAAGATGATTCAGTTGCCCGTGGTTAACCAGATCTATTTAGAATGAATCCAGATGAAAGAGATGCTTACAGGCTGGAGATCACTGTACCAGAATTGCTTGAGCAAAGATAAGCAGATATTAATGAAAGAATACGCCAAGTTAGATTGCTGCATCATCCTCTTGATCAGCCATTCTACATCACTGCCTTCACTTATGGTATTGAAATTGGTGTATACTTAAATAACAGTGGTCAAAGGCTTTCTACTGATGAGGAGAAAACTGAATTTCAAGAGGCTCGCCAGCTGGGTATGGATCTAAGGCAGTATCGTGCTGCCCTTAGAACTGAAGAGGGTAGAAAGATGATTGAAACAGCAAAGTCCCTGAAAATTACTGCCGATTATTATCTGTTGGGCTTAGAAGCTGAAAGGCAAAGAAGGGAGGCTACTGATGCTGAACTCGCTGAAAGGTTAAGGCTTCAGGAAATAGAAGACAAATTGGCTGCGGAAAGAAAGCAAGAGGCTGAGTCTCTCAAATTAGCTAAAGCCATTGTTAAGGAACAGGATAAGGCCCTTGATTAACTAGAAGCTGCTGAGAAAGCACCTGTAATTGCTCTTATAGAAACTGCCCGAACCATAGAACTATCTAATCATTATTATAGGAGCAGGTATGGTGATGTGATGAACATAAGATCAAATCCCAGCAAGATCATCAAAGTGCACAGAGGATCAAAAAGAGCTTTCAATGTCAGCAGGGAGAATAATGTTCAAGAAAGGATAAATTATGATGAGTTACGATCCTTAGGATTTAGTGAATGGATGGAGATATTGGAGTTCTTCACCTACTGCACAGTTAGCTACTACTGCTACTGGTCCTAAGGAACTCATTATGGATGCTGGTACCTCTGCTACTGCCACTACTGATTCGCCTCAGGCTACTGCTTCTGCTGAGCAGAAGCCATATGTGTGCCAGGTACCAGATCCTGATGAATTTGTACCTAACTTCATCTATCGGGGAGCATCTATCACTCCTAGAGTGGTCTTGCGGGTGGATCAGCTGACTAATGATCCCCAAAGTGCTCTGGTGTCAGCCAGTAAACTACCTAGAGAAGAGCTAACTGAAATGCTATCTCAGCTTGATCGACCAGCAAGAGAAGAGGTATATGAGAGGCTGGCCACTTTAGAACAGATCAATGAGCGGCCATACTATCACTATTTTGGCATGGCTCCAGCTGCTTCTCCATGGCCTGGTACATGGAGGCCTCTCAAGTTCATCAGAGATCCCACTACTGGTAAAATTATCATACAAAACACCATTCGTTCTGCTATTGTTGATAGAGTGTCTGAAGCAGTATGCATAGCTAGGGAGGTTACCACTTCTTCTATTGTGAACAAGCTCAAACAAGTATGTGCCTTTGCATATCCTGCGGTGGAAGCCATTGTCAAACAACATGAAGAGGAGGAGGATTTAAACAAGCGAATCATCTCTCACAATGAGTATACTGAGGATATTGCCCGTTTTCAAGCTGATTTGGATGCTGCTAATCACAGAATTCTCTTTCTTGATAAGGAGAATAGGGTATTGTCAGAGAGATTGGATTCGCAGGAACAGCAAATGGCTACTATGATTCCTGCCTCAGCTTATGTTCAAATGGTGGAGGTAATGTAACGAATGGCTGCTCTTCAAGCTGATGTTAGGGTTGATGTCCAACAAATGGCCATGGGTGTTGCTAGAAATGAAGTTCGAACTTCCAACCTCTGCCTAAGACAATATGGCATAGATCCTGGTGCCCAACTCTCTCCTGCTAATGCTGACTGGAACAATTTTGCTTTCTCTGTTCCTCAGTCAGATAGTGACCTTGATGCACAGGTCTCCCCTGCTCACCCTTCTGCCCCTGTTGAAGACAAAAAGGGGGAGAAGAAGTCTAGAAAGAAGTCCAAAAATAGAAAACAATCTGCGGGGGAGCATGAACATGAAAAGGCTCCTAAACAGCAAAGGAGAGATGGTGATGATGGTGGTGATGGTACTGGTACTAAGCCCAGCAACACTCATACTGAAGCTGGTGTGCAGGCAGCTGGTTAATCTCAACCCAGTATGTCTGCCACATCAGTGGATGATATTGGTTCTGGTAGTAAGCCCAGTGACGTTTCTGAATTGGCTGTTGCTGAATCTTTTGTTGTCTCTCAAACCATTGAACATAAATTAAAAAGAAAAATGGAGAGACATCAGAAGAGACAGCAGGAATTAGATGCTGCTTTCAACGCTAAGTTTGGGGCCTATGCTGCTCTAAAAAGACTTAAAATAGAGCGTAGACGAACCCTCACTCCTGATAAACGTGAAATTGATGATGATCTGATCAGCATTGAAGAATATAAAAGGGCTACCCTGAAAAGAAATGCTAAGTTCATGATCAAGTATGATAAAAAGAAAGCCAAGCTGTATGCTAAGCGAGCAGATAGAATAAAGAAGATGACTCCTAAAGAGATGAAAGACTATTTAGCTTCTACTGAGTCAGGACGAGTTAGAGCTGATGTATTTATGAAATGGCTAGATGCAATGTTAGAAACCAGCTCATCTTCTCGACCAGTATTGTCTACTCAGCCAGCTACACAACAACAGCCAGCAGATGTTGATATTCAGGGGGAGCATCTTGATATCGTTCCCTATCTGCCACCACAAGAACCAGTATCAACATAAGAACCATCAGCTGAACCCAAGCCAATTGACAAACAAAGGGTGAAATCTTCTCCTAGGGACAACCAACCCCTAAGGAAAGGACCCCTATTTGAGGCAGCTGATGAAGATACTATGGCAGTTGTGCCAGCTGATACTAATCAGTCAGCTGGTACTGAAGACACAGCAAGGAGTGCTGTGAATGAAGACCCAGCCAGTAGTGTGCTGCTGGGTGAAACAAGTGTTGAAGACCCAACAAAGGTGGATGTGCTGGGTGCTAATCAAGATGATGATACGGTTAATCCTGCTGACTTTACAGTCTGGGGTAGTGGAGATCACTTATTTGTTTAATCACCTATCTCTCCCTGGACCCTCACTTATTTTAACAGAACACGTGATAATCGTGTTAATCAGTTTCCAGTGAGTTCATCTGGCATAGGTGAATCAATCATGTATCCTCCATCTTCCTTAAAACGTCATGGTAAGCACAGAACTGGAGAAGATGATTCAGTTGCTCGTGGTGAGCCAGATCTATTTAGAATGAATCCAGATGAAAGAGATGCTTACAGGCTGGAGATCACTGTACTAGAATTGCTTGAGCAAAGACAAGCAGATATTAATAAAAGGATACGCCAAGTTAGATTGCTGCATCATCCTCTTGATCAGCCATTCTACATCACTACCTTGACTTATGGCATTGAAATTGGTGTATACTTAAATAACAGTGGTCAAAGGCTCTCTACTGATGAGGAGAAAACTTAATTTCAAGAGGCTCGCCAGCTGGGTATGGATCTAAGGCAGTATCGTGCTGCCCTTAGAACTGAAGAGGGTAGAAAGATGATTGAAACAGCAAAGTCCCTGAAAATTACTACCGATGATTATCTGTTGGGCTTAGAAGCTGAAAGACAAAGAAGGGAGGCTGCTGATGCTGAACTCGCTGAGAGGTTAAGGCGTCAGGAAATAGAAGACAAATTGGCTGCTGAAAAAAAGCAAGAGGCTGAGTCCCTCAAATTAGCTAAAGCCATTGTTAAGGAACAGGATAAGGCCATTGATGAACTAGCAGCTGCTGAGAAAGCACCTGTTATTGCTCCTATAGAAAATGCCCGAACCATAGAATTATCTAATCATTATTATAGGAGCGGGTATGGTGATGTGATGAACATAAGATCAAATCGCAGCAAGATCATCAAAGTGCACAGAGGCTCAAAAAGAGCTTTCAATGTCAGTAGGGAGAATAATGTTCAAGAAAGGATAAATTATGATGAGTTACGATCCTTAGGATTTAGTGAATGGATGGAGATATTGGAGTTCTTCACCTACTGCACAGTCACCTACTGCTGCTACTGGTTGTACGGAACTCATTATGGATGCTGGTACCTCTGCTACTGCCACTACTGATTCGTCTCAGGCTACTGCTTCTGCTGAGCAGAAGCCATATGTGTGCCAGGTACCAGATCCTGATGAATTTGTACCTAACTTCATCTATTGGGGAGCATCCATCACTCCTAGAGTGGCCTTGCTGGTGGATCAGCTGACTATTGATCCCCAAAGTGCTCTGGTGTCAGCTGGCCAGTAAACTACCTAGAGAAGAGCTGACTGAAATGCTATCTCAGCTTGATCGACCAGCAAGAGAATAGGTATATGAGAGGCTGGCCACTTTAGAACAGATCAATGAGCAGCCATACTATCACTATTTTGGCATGGCTCCAGCTGCTTCTCCATGGCCTGGTACATGGAGGCCTCAGAAGTTCATCAGAGATCCCACTACTTGTAAATTTATCATACAAAACACCATTCGTTCTGCTATTGTTGATAGAGTGTCTGAAGCAGTACGCACAGCTAGGGAGGTTACCACTTCTTGTATTGAGAACAAGCTCAAACAAGTATGTGCCTTTGCAGATCCGGTGGTGAAAGCCATTGTCAAACAACATGAAGAGGAGGAGGATTTAAAGAAGCGAATCATCTCTCACAATGAGTATACTGAGGATATTGCCCGTCTTCAAGCTGATTTGGATGCTGCTTATCGTAGAATTCTCTTTCTTGATAAGGAGAATAGGGTATTGTCAGAGAGATTGGATTCGCAGGAATAGCAAATGGCTACTATGATTCCTGCCTCAGCTTATGTTCAAATGGTGGAGGTAATTCAAAGAATGGCTGCTCTTCAAGCTGATGTTAGGGTTGATGTCCAACAAATGCCCATGGGTGTTGCTAGAAATGAAGTTCAAACTTCCAACCTCTGCCTAAGATGATATGGCGTAGATCCTGGTGCCCATCTCTCTCCTGCTGATGCTGACTGGAACAATTTTGCTTTCTCTGTTCCTCAGTCAGATAGTGACCTTGATGCACAGGTCTCCCCTGCTCACCCTTCTGCCCCTGCTGATGACAAAAAAGTGGAGAAGAAGTCTAGAAAGAAGTCCAAAAAGAGAAAACAATCTGAGGGGGAGCATGAGCATGAAAAGGCTCCTAAACAGCAAAGGAGAGATGGTGATGATGGTGGTGATGGTACTGGCACTAAGCCCAGCAACGCTCATACTGAAGCTGGTGTACAGGCAGTAGGTGAATCTCAACCCAGTGTGTCTGCCACATCAGTGGATGATATTGGTTCTGGCAATAAGCCCAGTGATGTTTCTGAATTGGCTGTTGCTGAATCTTTTGTTTTCTCTCAAACCATTGAACGTAAATTAAAAAGAAAAATGGAGAGGCATCAGAAGAGACAGCACGAATTAGATGCTGCATTCAACGCTAAGTTTGGGGCCTATGCTGCTCTAAAAAGACTTAAAATGGAGCGTAGACGAACCCTCACTCCTGATAAACGTGAAATTGATGATGATCTGATCAGCATTGAAGAATATAAAAGGGCTACCCTGAAAAGAAATTCTAAGTTTATGATTAACTATGATAAAAAGAAAGCCAAGCTGTATGCTGAGCGAGCAGATAGAATAAAGAAGATGACTCCTGAAGTGCTGTGAATGAAGACCCAGCCAGTAGTGTGCTGCTGTGTGAAACAAGTGTTGAAGACCCAGCAAAGGTGGATGTGCTGGGTGCTAATCAAGATGATGATATGGTTAATCCTGCTGACTTTACAGTCTGGGGTAGTGGAGATCACTTATTTGTTTAATCACCTATCTCTCCCCGGACCCTCACTTATTTTTACAGAACACGGGATAATCGTGTTAATCAGTTTCCAGTGAGTTCATCTGGCATAGGTGAATCAATCATGTATCCTCCATCTTCCCCAAAACGTCATGGTAAGCACAGAACTTGGGAAGATGATTCCGTTACCCGTGGTGAGCCAGATCTATTTAGAATGAATCCATATGAAAGAGACGCTTACAGGCTGGATATCACTGTACCAGAATTGCTTGAGCAAAGACAAGCAGATATTAATGAAAGGATACGCCAAGTTAGATTGCTGCATCATCCTCTTGATCAGCCATTCTACATCACTGCCTTGACTTATGGCATTGAAATTGGTGTATACTTAAATAACAGTGGTCAAAGGCTCTCTACTGATGAGGAGAAAACTCAATTTCAAGAGGCTCGCCAGCTTGGTATGGATCTAAGGAAGTATCATGTTGCCCTTAGAACTGAAGAGGGTAGAAAGATGATTGAAATAGCAAAGTCCCTGAAAATTACTGCCGATGATTATCTGTTGGGCTTAGAAGCTGAAAGGCAAAGAAGGGAGGATGCTGATGCTGAACTCGCTGAGAAGTTAAGGCTTCAGGAAATAGAAGACAAATTGGCTGCTGAAAGAAAGCAAGAGGCTGAGTCCCTCAAATTCGCTAAAGCCATTGTTAAGGAACAGGATAAGGCCCTTGATGAACTAGAAGCTGCTAAGAAAGCACATGCTATTGCTCCTATAGAAACTGCCCGAACTATAGAACTATCTGATCATTATTATAGGAGCAGGTATGGTGATGTGATGAACATAAGATCAAATCCCAGCAAGATCATCAAAAGTGCACAGAGGCTCAAAAAGAGCTTTCAATGTCAGCAGGGAGAATAATGTTCAAGAAAGGATAAATTATGATGAGTTACGATCCTTAGGATTCAGTGAATGGATGGAGATATTGGAGTACTTCATTGGTAAAGCTACAAAATTCGGGAATGCACCAGTAGTAAACGTAGAAGAAGTACTTTCTCAAAAACCTAAAGGAAAGAAATCTACTGGTGAAGGCCCACAAAGAAAAGATCCCATCATTCTACCTCCTTATATCCCTGTATTTGATCCTGTTGATATACCTATCCTATTTCCTGAAGCCTGGAAAATCAAACAAGAGGAGCTATCTGAAGATGAATTAGATAAAGATAAAGATAGATAGCCCTCTAGTGCTCAAATTGTATCTTTTATTTATTTCATTTTTCATTATGATGTTCTTGTAATTACTGTATACACTCTGTTGTAATGAAAGTGAAATGAGTTTATCTTCAAAATCATATCAAATTATAAGATATAGATAACTCAGCAAAAGATCCCAAAAACAAACTTAAAAAGGGACAAATTTACTGCCTATTTTTCATTAGGTCTCTCGGTGCTAGCTTTAGTGTTTTCTCTATATGTCATAGGTTTTGTCATCATCAAATAGGGGGAGATTGTTGAGTCCCCAAAATAATTAAGGATTTAATTATGACAAAACTGTAATTTATTTGCACTAAAATGTTATGTGCAGCCAGCATAAGTTTGTTTATGTATAGACAGCAAATATTGCTATGTCGAGTGTAGTTTGCTGCTCAGTCTACCAGCACAAGGTAGACACTGTTCTTCAATCAACACAGGATGTGTACTCAGCAATTCAAGAATATCAAGTGTCTCAGCAATGAAGAACCAGCACAGCTGGAATGCAGCTTACTACACAAGACAGCTATGCTCCACTATAAGCATAGTAGTTTCCCGAGTGGTCTACATCAATTGTACTATTTAACAGAAGTCAAAGACAAAGTTGAACAGAAAAGGACAGGCGTCGGCGGCTGACAAGTGTCCTTACAAGACCACGTGGGAATGCAGAAGTTTAACGCATGTGCAGACATGGGTTATACTTTGTCAACACCTAGGGAACACAACATTCTATTTGTTTAATCAAATAGTGGTGCCAAACCAAATTGGGGTGTTCCTGCAAATACCTACCAAAGAGGAAAGAGGAGAGCATGCTCTCAGATACAGTTGTCCCCATAAGTACAGACATCCTATGTACCAGTGGACAATTGAACCATTACACGGTTAATAAGACTACTATAAATTGTTGTATCCACTATTGTAACAATGAGTGGTGTGAGTTTATTTATTTAGAGTCAAAAACGTGTAATAGCTTTTAGTTTACCTCTTAGCTATATTCTAGGTAATCTGTATCAACCAACTATCATTCCGCCAAGGATAGTTGTGATTTTTTGTGATTCAATCAATAAAGAATAACCGTTGAAAATTACCTGTGACTCTATTTAATTTACATGCTTGAATACTAATCGTGTTTAACTGTTAAGTTAATTAAAAGAAATTGTATTCACCCCCCTATACAATACTCCTGTTGTTATCAAGGGACCAACACTACTATCCCCAGAAGACGAATCACCAGAGTCATCGGAGGGTAGTGGTGACGAAATAGGTGAGTCAGCGACAAATAGTCGGTGAAGTAGCAGACGAGTCCGAATCACTCTCTAGGTCAATGATCAAAGGCGGTATGTCCCACATCTGAACAAGGAAAAATAGCTTTTTCCATGTCAGTAAGACATATGGCAAGCATGAAATCAGGCATATTAACTACAGCAGCCTAGATCATCTACATCAATACTTAGCATGGCAATAACGGTGTCTTGTAGCAGTATCATGCCATCGAAAGCAGATAGTAGCATGCAGTAGCAAGAATAAACAGTAGCATACAGCAACATCATATATCATTAATAGTAAGCAGTAGCATGTAATAGTTCTGCGGAAACAAGTAAACGATCAAGTTGTAGATTAGTCCTATTAGTGAATCCTAATCGACTTGGTCAAGACACACTAATGAAATCTAATTCCCTACAACCAATGTTCTGATACCAAATGTGACGACCCGTCCAAAACCATCATGTACGGATCATCAACAACAGGTCCATTACACAGTATAATACTATATGTTGTTTAAAACAAGTTTTGCATTCATGAAAAGGTAACGTTTTTACCAACGTCAAATTCATTACAAAGGCAACATGCTTCTACGAATAGAAAGCATTAAAAAAAGTACGTGACACTAAGGTCATTACAAAACCATGGTTCGAAAATAACATAAGTAGTGATGCAAAAATAAAAGTCCATGCTTGAGACATCAATGCAGCGGAAGTCTAACACAGCGAGTCTATAACAGCAGAAGCAATTTCATCTAAGCACCTGAGAAATAACATGCTTAAAACGTCAACACGAATGTTGGTGAGCTATAGTTTTGTTGTAAACAATAATGTAATGTAGACCACGAAATTTGGTATTCAAAACAGTATGAAAATGTATATCCTTAATCGTGGGCACTTGGTAACTAACTTAACGTAAAATAATATATCACCCCCTAAAAGTACACTTGGCGAGTGCGTTAAAACACACGAAGTATTAAACACCCATTAAATGCTAGCACAACTAGCCCGAGTGGGGATGTCAAACCCTATGGATCCATATCTAAGATTCGCGTCTACCGGTTCATAAACCAATAGTTAAACGTTACCGAGCTAAGGGGAAAATTTGTGCCGTAAAATCGATATGAAAACGTAAGCAAGTAGTAAGTCGGTCCGAAACGTCCTCAACCTAAGTCAAAGGTTACTAAATCAGTAAATCGTCCCAAAAGGTTTAAAAGTACGGAAGTTAAGTCTTAAGCATCATCATACGTAAAAGATAAAGTAAAGTTTCAACAAGAATAGAGATCGAAACGAATAGCTAAATTCGTACAGCTGTTACGACCTCTATACAAACTGAAATGATGTTCGGCCAGTGGCCAAGGATCCATTTGTGAGTCCTCTTACCTCTTTCCAATTTTCAGATCCTAACTCGATGTCATTTGACCGTGGCGATGGTTCAAGCGCGAGTAGGTCAGAAATTTCAGCACGTCGTTACGAAGGCGTAGTGATTTTCGGAAGGCTATAAATCCTAAACCGTATATCGGATTTAGGAGAGTCTTAAACGAAAATTTATCTACTAAAACCGAACTATCTGGAAATCAGCTTGACAGAAGCCCCAGGAGTTTGATGAGACCCTGAAAAATAGAAACAAGTGCTCTGGTGGGTTTCTCGATGTTTGATGCTCATCACGGTTCTCATCCTTGATGCGTATAAGCCTCAAGTGTACAACTCTTTGATGTTTTAGCATTATTATGACCAAGTTTTAATCATCAACACACAACTAAAAGTAAACGCTAACTTTCTACAAGTTTTGAACATAAAGGTCGTCTCTTTATTGTATAAACACAATAAAGCTTCAACCTTTGTCCTTTTGATATAAGTTTATGCATCTTCATAATATGAGATGATGAAGACTTGATTTTTATCACCAATAAAATCATAGAAAGGTTCCAAGTAAGTGAGATCTAAAATAATAACTTAGATCTCAAATGTTAAGAAACCCTAAGCTAGAAAGCTTGGATCTTTACAAGATTAATCAGACCAAAAGCTAGAAAGCTAAGATCTAGTAAAAGTAATGAAATCATAAGCTAAAAATCTTAGATCTAAAAAAAATAATAAAACCTTAAGCTAGAAAGCTTGGATCTTTAATGTTCTTGAAAATCCTTAAAGCAAAAAGCTAGATCTACAAGTTACATGAAGATCATAAACACAAGTTTTGATCTTTTAACAAAAATAATGTGATATTAAGCTTTAAAATTTAGATCCAACAAAGTAATAAAGATTCAAAGCATCAAAGCTTGAATCTTTCATGTTCTTGAAGATTCCAAATCAAAGTTTGAATCTACAAGATGTAACAAGATCAAAAAGCTAAAAAGCTTGATCTCATGATGATGATGATGATGTCGTGATTAAGAAGAAAAAGAGAAGAAGAAGAAATTCAAGAACTTACAATTTCGTAAGCTTTTAGTGTGAGAAAGACTAGAGAGAGAATTAGAGAGAAAGTGTGTGTGAAATGAGAATGAAATGAAGAATGAGGCTTGCATTTATAGTGGTGGTGGTGTGCTTGGTGGCCGACAGCCTAGGGGGACAAGGGGGAACAACTTTTGCTTTTGCATGGTGGTGGTACAAAGGTGGTGCTTGTATGTTGGAATCCCATGCAACATGTTGTAGTAATGGCACACAAAAATGCTAGTATGTTGGCTTATTTAAATGGGTTTTTGTCTTACATTTTAATGAGTCATAAATCCATTAAAATTGGGCTAACTTAAAAGTCCATTAGCTAGAGTAGGGTAGGCTTAAGTCCATTAAGGTAAAAAGTTCATTAAGACTAACTAGTGTGCATTAGTAAAACACTAAGTGTAATTAAGCAACCAATAAGCCAAGTAATTGTTATTAGAAAATAACAATTAGTATTACGTAGTCATTATATTCCAATTACGACAAAAGTTTAACGTGTACAAAGTACGTAGCTCGTTTTAAACAACAAGTGACACTAACGGTTATAAAAGCATTCGAGGATCAAGTTAAGTGATTACGCACTTAATAACACGTTGTAAGATATTAACGAAAGTAATTAACATGAATAAATATCCCAGAATATAATATAGCTCAGTATGCACAAATACGCAGTTTCGAGAAAGTAATAAATATAATTATAAGTCGAAAAAGTCGGGTCGTTACATTAATAATCCAAAACCCCAAAGGGTTTGGAGAATTCAATTCTCAATATAGAGAAAAGAATAAGAAATGGTACATCCAGTGTTGTAAATCTTCTTATTTCTCTCCGAGATGTCCCCGAGATCTCAATTTTAGAAGGCAACCGTGACAAGATGTCCATCTCCCGAGATTTCCCTTTCAACGGGGTCAAACTTGCTCAAAATCACGATTTCTTGGATTTTCTTGCTCATTTCTCGAATTTTCTCGTAAAATCTCGTAATTTCTCAGATTTTTTCACTCATTTCTCGAATTTTTCTTGTAAAATCTTGTAAAAATGTATATATATATATATATATATATATATATATATATATATAAATATATAAATATATTTATTTATATATATAAATTTATACTAAAAACTAAAAAGTCAACGTTCAAAATCTCCCCGAGATTTTTTCGAGATGCAAAGATCTCGGATTCATAAAATAGAGGGTGAAGGCCTCCTTTTATAAGGTAAGGAGGAGCCTTTTACATTCTTATTTGAGCGATGTGGGACTAAAATTCATAAAATATATGTAAAATTCGGATTTAATTATTAGCAGCACTTTAACCCCCTCCATCTTCCAAATTAAGCCGAATTAGACAAAACTTATAAAATAAAAGTTGTAGAGCTATGTCATACGGACGTCTGAACACCTGGAACGTCTAAAACAAAATTCGGATGAGAAAGTTATGGCCAAAACATGAGAACGTGTAAACTTCTTCTTTCCATGTTTTCTACATTTGACGGCTAATACAAAGTCAAAGCCGATGACTGTTGCTTTTACAGCCGTATATATATATATATATATATATATATATATATATATATATATATATATATATATATATATATATATATATATATATATATATATATATATATATATATATATATATATATATATATATATATATATATTATAGCCCGGCTTTGATGTCTTGTAATTATACTCGGATTCTGCTTTTTTATTTGATGTAACTTGAGCTTCACGTTCAAGAAATCACAATATAGCCGACGACTTTGAATATTTCAGCCGGCGACTTTCTTCTTTTTCTTCGTGGACTGCAAGTCCGACTTGAATAGTGGAATTCTCTATAATCTATATCATAGCGGCGGCTCTTCGATCCAAAATTCTTCAATTAAGCTCAAACCGTACCAACTTCCCGCATATAATCCTCCAATCAATTTTAACGTAATAAAGCATCACAGGTTCATATTATCGACTATAAACATATAAATCATGCTAGATAACGCCAAATAAATGAGGTAAAATATGTATAATTTAGGCGTTGTCACTCGACAACCTTATCTTGAGCCTCTTTCAATTTGCTTTCCAAATTATAAATATAACTTCATTGTTCATCATATGATTCATAACCTTCATTATGTGCTCTGAATGTTCTAGAGTTCGATGGGCCGGTAGCGTTCGCATCTCTATTTGCCATACATGTGCTATAAAACAGCTCACACAAAGCTTAATGGATAATAATTAGTTCATTCACAACTAACACACACGTACCCCTGCATTCATTTAACCTCACCTCACATACATGTTTGACTTAACACAAGGATTGGGAACAAGATACACGCATGTATTTGCTGGCAAACCTATGCTCTGATACCAACTTGTAACACCGATCAATTTATTTTTAAACACAGTAGAAGACATTAATTTGTTAAACACAACAGAAGTCACATTATTACATAATTACACATTATATCATTAAGGTTTACAAAACGGTGTTACTTTATTACAAAGTTTATAAAAAAATTCACATCAGAGTCCGCTCGTCAAACATGTCTTCATACACAAGCACTCAACTCAACTAGCAGTTCCTAAACCTACAAGGGTGGAATGTGGGGGATTAACACTCGCTAAATGAATGGAATCTATCTAACACACAAGCTTAAGCATCATACATGCAAACAACTCCACAAACATGCTAACAACCAAGTACCATACAAGTAAAGACTATACGAGGATCATCGGCTTATACGAGCACACGACCCTAGCTGATCAGACTAGTGTCTTTTGATAGTCCATCATGCTGAATCATTACACAGAAAACGGGACATGGACCCTACATAGGCCCGATTGACCTCATACGAACTCTAACCTCCACAGGCTCAGTTACGAGTCATCAGCCTCCACATGCCCGGCTGGTGTCAAGCATAGTGCGCACATAAGATCACATAACAACAATAAGCATGCAAATATAAATAGAATGTCATCTAAATATAGCAATAAATACACTAAATTATCGTAATACGGTACAACACAGTAGCATGAGATGCTACTTAAACTCTATCCGTAGATAGACCCACTCACCGATCACTAGCAACGGCTTAGTTATCTAACTTCTGAGCTTCTTCCTTATTCTTATCGCCCAAGAATAATATAAACCAAGTTTGTATAGTGCTCTAATAATAAATTAGACACACGGGCAGCCTAACGGCTAAAATCCGACACTTAGCATAAACTTTCCCAAAATAACAGTATCGGTAGTTTGTCATAGACAATCGGTCGACTGTCATAGACAAACGGTCGACTGTCAAAGATAAACGGTCCAAAGATAAACAGTCGACTGTTAAAGACAAATGATCAAATGAAGACAAACAGTCGACTATCAAAGATAAACAGTCAGCTATGTTCTTCAGCTGCAGTTGTAACACCGTACATTTTTACAAATATTTTTTTATACACTCACTGCGGAAAACTTATTTTACAACACATCATATAAATATACATTCACCATTATATGATTATAAAACACAGGTGTTACATTAATATTGCAAACCATTACAGTATATTGTTTATTACAAAAACATCAGAGTTGCTTTATATCAAACATCTTCATTTTCGTTGCAATACCCACCAACAGCTGCTAATATACACCTGCACGGCAAAACACTTTAAGGGAGTTAGCATAACGCTAAGTGAATGAAAATATTCCAATAGAATATCACTATAAGCTCTAAGTACAGCTTATGATCACTAGTCACGGGCTACTAGGATACTAGCACAAAAAAGATCACAAGAGGACCGGCGGCCTGGCCAGGCCTTTAACTGCTAGCTGATCGATCTAGAGTTCACCGATAGTCCTTAGTACTAAAACACTGGTATAGTCTTTCAAACGTGACGCACTCGTCATTCACACTATACCACCATATCAATAACACAAGAACCCAACACAATTCCTATCATACAAAGTACCCCTCTAGGAATGGTTGACCTTTTTCGTCGCACAAAACACCTCTACGAGATCACTGGGTGTACACACAATCACATAATATAACAGTCACAGATCATAGACTAAGGGCACAGTCTAATCATGCATATTACGGTTTACTAAACATATATCACTAATCACAAGACATAACACTGTCTTATCACCATATAACAGTATCCGAAAGGATAGTCCCACTCACCTGAAAGCACAAGTACTCAGTGGTCTTATTTTACTGAGCCTTCACCTTTCTGTTTGTCACCTGAGAATCATTAAAAATACACCAATCAGTCATAGCGTTATAACCAAAAATATACAAACAGACAGCATAATGGTAATATATGAACCCTTAGTAAAATTTCACTACTAAAGACCATCGGTCGATCTTCATAGACATTCGGTCGATCGTCACAACACCATCTGTCGATGGTCGCACTCCATCGGTCGATCGACTAAATAGTATCCGTGGGTCGAAGGTCCTACATCCTCAGTCGATGGTCTAGTCCATCGACCGATCGTCAGCCACCATCATTTGATGGTCAACGACCATCCGCCGATCGTAGTTTATAACACCCTGCCAAATTCCATCTGACGGCGTGTTAATCATAGGTCCCACTATAACGGTCATGCCCACTATTCAAAGGCATTCACATTTAATTTTATTAAAAACATATGACTTTAAAACACAAGTCAACAACCAGAAAGAAATACTATTGTGATCGTAACCACAAGCCAATAGTATTTAGTAATTATAAAAAGTTTAAATGCGAAATAAATATAAATAATGTCTTGAAAAAAACATGCTGACCTCACAGCAAAACCATGCACCAAGCAAACCAGCGAAAGCTATACCTCTAAGGACCTGAGAACAAACACGCAAAAACATGTCAACAATAATGTTGGTGAATCTACAGGTTTAAGTAACATAAAACAGTGTCTGAAAAATAGTATTCAGAAAAATAATTATTTGTTTTATACAATGAGATTTTATAACGTACAACCCAAGTGTTGTAAAAGTACATACATCTTATGAGCACTTGAATACTAACTTAACACTGTGAGTAGTTTAGAACTACGCTTATCCTTTACCGCATATACAGCATACACTTGTTCGAGTGTAAAATTGTACGAAGAACATGCACCCAAGTTAAGTAGGGTGAGGCTTGTCTAATCTAACGGATCCGTCCATCTAGTTCACGCTTACCAAAGGTAATTAAAGTATTCAAGTTAAGGGCTTTCTGAATAAGAACTAATATGTATAATAAGTACTCGTGTCTAAAGTAAACACATTTGTAAACAACGTGTATTCTCATCCCAAAATAAGTAAGTAAAAGTGAATCTGTAGACTCACCTTGAGTGCCCAACAAGTAACGTAGTAAACACACGTAAAGAAGACGGTAACAACCGTGTAAAGTAACCTAGAGACATATATAGTTTTTCACGTAAGTCTATGTAAAATAGGTGTTGATCTATAGTATTAGTTGTCCAATTGCTCAGACCGACTCGATTAAGTAGTAAAAGTCAACACATAGTCAACACAGTGTATGCAAGTCAACAAAAGTCAAACTTGGTCAATGATGGTTGATAATGCTAAAAATGAACATATATTTCATTGCATTATCCTTTAAAAAAGACAAGCTTTTAGTTACTATTGTTCTATTTACAAGTGATATTTGTTTAAATAATAAAAGGTGAAAACAAAAGACAGATTCAAAGATTTGAAGACGCAAACGACCAAAAAGCTAAAAAGTACAAAGTACAATCCAAGTGGTTCAATTTATTGATGAGAAACGTCTCAAAATTACAAGAGTACAAGCTGCAAAACTCAAAGTACAAGATATTAAATCGTACGCAAGGACAATCCAAAATTCGGAACCGGGACATGAACCAACTATCAACGCGCGACGCAACGGAACTAAAATTACAAATCAACGGAGCACAAGAATATAATATAATATATATATATATATATATATATATAATTATATAAAATTATATAAATTATATTATATAATATTTAAATACGAGCAGCCCACGTTTTTTATGCTTTGTGACCAGTATAAGATGGCCATGCGATCGCATGGCCTGGAAGCTATGATTCCATGCGATCGCATGGGAAGAACAGTGTGGTCAGGTTCTATAAACACCACGATTTCGGACGAGTTGAAACACACCTAATTCAATCTTCTCCCTAACTCTCTCAATATATATATATATATATATATATATATATATATATATATATATATATATATATATATATATATATATATATATATATATATATATATATATTTCTAATTTTAATTTTAATTTTAATTTAAGATTAATAATAATAAGGTTATAGTAGCGAATGTTTTAAGTTTGTAAGTCGAAACTCTGTTCGTGTAACGCTACGCAATTAATACTCATTGTAAGTTATGTTTAAATTAATATCTCGTAGCTAAATTATTATTATGCTTATTTAAGCCGAAGTAATCATGATGTTGGGCTAAATATTAAGATTGGGTTATTGGGCTTTGTACCATAATTGGGGTTTGGATAAAAGATCGACACTTGTGGAAATTAGACTATGGGCTATTAATGGGCTTTATATTAAATAAACGATACCTCGTTAATTTAATATAAATGTTACAATTTAACGTATCTATATATAACCACATACTCTTAATCGGGTACGGTGGGCGGGATATTTATAAATACAAATTATTATTCATTTGACCGGACACGAGGATGAATTAATAGTCACTGGACTCATTAAAATAGGGGTGTATTACATTCAAGGGTAATTGGTGTAATTGTTAACAAAGTATTAAAACCTTGGATTACACGCAGTCGATAACCTGGTGTATTTATTAAACAAAGTATTAAGACCTTGTTACAGTTCGAATCCCCAATTAGTTAGAATATTTGACTTCGGATATAAGGTTAATTTGACGAAGATCCTCGCACTTTATAATTATGACCGATGGACTATTATGGACAAAACCGTATGGACATATCGAATAATCCAGGACAAAGGACAATTAACCCATGGTAATAAATTAAAATCAACACGTCGAACATCATGATTACGGAAGTTTAAATAAGCATAATTCCTTTATTTTATATCTTATCGCATTTTTAATTATCGTACTTTTAATTATCGCAATTTTATTTATCGTGATTTTATTTATCGCACTATAAATTATCGCACTTTTATTTATCGTCAATTACTTTACGCTTTAAATTAAGTCATTTGTATATTTAATATTTTACATTAGGTTTTAATTGCGACTTAAGACATAAAATCGACAAACCGGTCATTAAACGGTAAAAACCCCCTTTTTATAAGAATAATAATATTACTTATATATATATATATATATATATATATATATATATATATATATATATATATATATATATATATATATATATATATATATATATATATATATATATATATATATATATTGATACATATATAGTTTAAAATAAATATAGCGTTGAACTCAGCTAGCTCCCTGAGGAACGAACCGGACTTACTAAAAACTACACTACTCTACGATTAGGTACACTACCTATAGTGTTGTAGCAAGGTTTAGGTATATCCACTCTATAAATAAATAAATAACTTGTGTAAAATTGTATCGTATTTAATAGTATTTCGCAATAAAAATATAACTATTTCGTATACACCTTGCATAACATCAAGTATTTTTGGCGCCGCTGCCGGGGATTCACTTAACGCCAAAGCGAAATGCTATAAAATATATATATATATATATATATATATATATATATATATATATATATATATATATATATATATATATATATATATATATATATATATATATATAAAACTGTAAACGGGCCGTACAGTAGCAGCCCAAGATCTAAGCTGGATCCAAAAGCCATGCGATCGCATGGCCCGTATGCATAAAACTCATGCGACCGCATGAGGGTTGCTGACATGACTGATACCTGGTACGTACGGATTATGGTTAATAATTATTATTATTAATTAATTACCTAATTAGGGTTTTATATAATAATAATTAGTTTTAGTTTTATTTAATTTGTATTTTTAAGTTATAATTAGTTTTATTAAATATATAAACTTAATACTATTATAAAATAATAATATAAAAATAATATTTTTATAAAAATAAGTAATTTTATCATTTTTGTATCTTTTTATTATTTAGTATGTAATTGTATATTTATCGTTCGTAACTAGTTTTAAACTTAGTTTTTGCCATAGTTTATTTTTATTTCTAGATTTTTAGTCTTTGCCGTAAAATCCCTTAAGTGCTTTTTCTTTAGACTAAGATTTAGGTGCTTTAGAATTTTGTAACGCCGTTTTAAGATTTTAATACTTTTTAAGTTATTGCCGTTTTGGATATAGAATTCCTTTTAAGCTTTAATACCTTTAGACGTAAGTTTTAATTTTTAGTTTTTAGACTTTTAAGTTTCGACGTTTTTCTTTCTTATTTTTATTTTTCGACCTTTTATTTTTCGACGTTTTACGACGCACTCTTTTTCTTTCTTATTTCTCGACGCTTTAGTTTTTAGGACATAGAATTTTCTTTATCTTCTTTAAACTTCGATGAAAAATTATTTTAAGTGGTTAAATTGATAGACATCCAAAATTTTCTGATTCGTAGTAATAGTTGGATTTGTTAGTATCGAGTTGTGGGCTTCCGATTTAAAGGGTCCTGGCTATCTGCTGCATCTATTGGCTATTCGAAACGTGGGCAAAATCAGAAAAGTCTATTAATTTGATAACTTATATAATTTTTATTTTTATAACTTATAGGACATTCAGTGAATGCACCGAGCAAAACGTTCACCACCTTTCATATGTTCACCACCTGTAACTCGATCAAGACATCTAGCCAATATTGTCGCCGTTGATTTTTCTTTAGAATCGTCATCTAGTCGACCAAGTACTCCACTTCAAATTTTCGATAATCCATTTTTCGAACCCGACCTCCCAATTGAGAATCCGGAGGATATTCAAGGACAATTCAGAGATCCTGAACCACTAATCATTCCTCCTGAACCACAAATCACTCATCCAGAAATTGTCGAGGAAGAAACCATTAAGTCAGAATCCTCTAGTGATTCAGATTCAACAATTTCAATCATGGAAAATCTGGAATCACTAAGTATGGAAGACCGAATGAGAGCTAAACGCATTGGCCAAGGACACGCAATTACTCAACCAGACATTAATGCACCAGATTATGAAATCAAAGGGCAAATCCTACACATGGTAACTAATCAATGCCAATTTAGTGGTGCACCGAAGGAAGATCAAAATGAACATCTTCGAACCTTTAATAGGATTTGTACTCTATTTAAGATCAGAGAAGTTGAGGATGAACAGATATATCTCATGTTATTTCCCTGGACTTTAAAGGGAGAAGCCAAAGATTGGTTAGAATCGTTACCTGAAGGGGCGATTGATACATGGGATGTTTTAGTTGAAAATTTTCTTAAACAATTCTTTCCGGCATCTAAAGCCATGAGACTTCAAGGAGAAATTGTTACGTTCACACAAAAACCAAATGAAACTCTATATGAGGCGTGGACAAGATTTGGAAAATTGTTGAGAGGATATCCTCAACATGGTTTAGACACTTATCAAATAGTACAAATATTCTACCAAGGATGTGATATTACTACACGAAAAGACTTCAACATAGCAGCTGGTGGTTCCATTATGAAGAAAACCGCAACTGAAGCTTACAAAATTATTGATAACACTGCTTCCCACTCACATGATTGACATCAAGAAAAAGATATCGTTAGATCATCTAAAGCGGCTAGAGCCGATTCTAGCCATGACTTTGATTCCATGTCCGCAAAGTTAGATGCTTTCGAAAGATGAATGGAAAAGATGACTAAAGATATTCACGCAATACGAATTAGTTGTGAGCAGTGTGGAGGACCACATTTGACAAAAGATTGTCTCAGTATTGAACAAACAATGGAACAAAGAGAGAATGTTTCATACATGAACCAAAGGCCTGGAAATAATTATCAGAATAATTATCAACCGCCAAGACCAAACTACAATCAAAATTAGAATTATAACCGAAATGTTCCATACAACAACTAACAAGGTCCTAGCAATCAACAAGTATCTAACAATACTTACAATCAGCAAAGACCTATTTTTCAAAATAAACCACCACAAACCAATGATAAAAAGCCAAATTTAGAAGATATGATGTCGAAGCTAGTTGAATCTCAAACACAGTTTTTCACATCTCAGAAACAAACTAATGAACAAAATGCTCAAGTATTTAGAAATCAACAAGATTCTATCCAAAATCTGGAACAAGAAGTGAATAACCTAGCAAGGTTGATAGGTGAAAGAAAATCAGGGAGTTTACCTAGCGATACAAATGCTAACCCACGGAATGAAACAGCTAAAGTCATTACCACGAGAAGTGGTATTACACTTAAACCACCTGAAATGCTTGTAATTTCTGATGATGCTATTCCTACTACACATGCACCACAGCCTGAGCAAGATAAGGAAAAAGAACCGGTAGTTGAAAAGGTTAATGAAGATAACACATTTAAGGCTAAACCTTATGTTAAACCATACCAACCACCACTTCCTTACCCAAGTAAAATGAGAAAAGAAAGACTTGAAGCCGAGAAATCCAAATTCTTGGATATGTTTAAACAAATAAATGTCACTCTTCTTTTCATTGATGTGATTTCAGGAATGCCAAGATATGCTAAATTCTTGAAAGATCTAATCACAAAGAGAAAGAAAATGGAAGAACTCTCGGCTGTTACAATGAATGCTAATTGTTTTGCAGTGCTGTTGAATAAACTACAAGAAAAACTCTCAGATCCAGGAAGTTTCACAATTCCATGTTTTCTGGGTAGTCTTAGTTCAATAGAAGCATTGGCAGACTTAGGTGCTAGTATAAATTTAATGCCATATTCATTATACACTAAACTAGACCTCGAAGAATTGAAACCAACACGAATAAGCATACAACTAGCCGATCGATCAGTAAAATATCCTAGAGGGATAATGGAAAACATGCTAGTTAAAGTTGGTACTTTAGTATTTTCAGTAGATTTTGTTATTCTGGACATGGAAGAAGATTCTCGAGTTCCTCTCATATTAGGAAGACCATTCTTAAACACGGCTAAAGCAATAATAGACGTGTTTGGTAAGAAACTGACCCTAAGTATAGTGGACGAGAGTGTTACCTTTTCTGTTGATAGAGCCATGCAACAACCACAATATGCAGATGATACATGTTATTACATTCAAACGATAGATTCACATGCAGAATTGTTAGAAAAATTTCCAGAATTACAAGGAACAGGATAATGTTCTTTAGGAGAAGGGACTGAACCAATTGATGAAGCTGAAATGTTAGCCGCACTCATGGCTAATGAATACGAACCAACAACAGAAGAACTTCAAATGTTAAAAGAAGAAGACAGATATCGATACAAATCATCGATAGAAGAACCACCGACATTAGAGTTAAAGCCACTTCCAAACCATTTGGAATGCGCTTATTTACATGGTGAATCTGAATTGTATGTAATAATATCATCTTCTCTTATTGAAAATGAAAAATCTCAACTCATTTCTGTGCTAAAAGCTCATAAGCCAGCTATTGCATGGAAGATTCATGACATTAAAGGCATAAGTCCTTCGTATTGCACATATAAAATCCTTATGGAAGAAGGCCATAAAACCTATGTGCAACGCCAATGAAGACTAAATCCTAATATGCAAGATGTTGTTAAGAAAGAAATTGTTAAACTGCTAGATGCAGGTTTAATTTATCCAATCTCTGATAGTCCATGGGTAAGCCAAGTTCAATGCGTACCTACGAAGGGTGGCATGACTGTCATCACAAATGAAAAAAATGAGCTTATTCCTACTAAGACTGTAACATGATGGCGTGTTTGTATTGATTATAGAAAATTAAATGATGCCACCAGAAAAGATTGAAAAATGATTTCAACCTATTTATTATGCTAGTAAGACGTTACAAGGAGCACAAACAAGTTACACAATTACTGAAAAAGAACTCCTTGCTATTGTCTTTGCTTTTGAAAAATTTCGTTCATATCTCGTTTTAGCTAAAACGGTGGTCTATACTGACCATTCTGCTCTTAGATACCTATTTTCAAAACAAGATGCTAAACCACCATTAATCCGTTGGATCTTACTCTTACAAGAGTTCGATATTGAAATCCGAGACAAAAAGGGAGCAGAAAATCTCGCCGCTGATCATCTTTCTCGTCTTGAAAATCCTATATTAGAAGTTCCAAATGAATCGGCCATACAAGATAACTTTCCAGATGAATATCTATTGAAGATCGATTATAGTGAAATTCCATGGTTTGCAGACTATGCAAACTACTTAGTATGTGGATTCCTTGAAAAAGGGTTGTCGTACCAAAAACGAAAGAAATTCTTTAGTGATATAAAACACTATTTTTGGGAAGATCCACATTTGTTTAAAAGTTGTCCCGATGGAATACTACGCCGATGTATATTCGAAGATGAAGCTAGTCAAATCTTAAATCATTATCACACAGGACCAACAGGAGGGCATTATGGGCCTCAACTTACAGCAAGAAAAGTTTACGATGCTGGATTCTATTGGCCTACAATTTTCAAAGACGCACACTTTCTTTGTAAATCCTGTGATGCTTTCCAAAGGGCCGGAAAAATAAGTCAACGTGATGAAATGCCACAAAATGTCATTCAAGTATGTGAAGTATTTGACGTTTGGGGTATTGACTTTATGGGTCCATTTCCAAAATCTCATAATAATCTCTACATTCTCGTTGCCATTGATTATGTATCTAAATGGGCGAAAGCACACGCTCTCCCAACTAACGATGCACAAGTTGTAGTCAACTTCTTAAAACGTCTTTTTGCAAGGTTAGGAACACCGAAAGCTTTATTAAGTAATCGGAGTACTCATTTCCGTAATAATCAAATTGAGAAAGTTCTCAAAAATACGGAGTGACTCATAAAATCTCAACCGCTTATCATCCACAAACAAGTGGATACGTTGAAAATACCAACCGAGCTTTAAAACGTATTCTAGAGAAAACCGTAGGATCAAATCCAAAAGAATGGTCCATGAAATTGGAAGATGCACTCTGGGCTTTTAGAACAGCCTACAAAACTCCAATTGGAACCACACCTTTTAAACTTGTTTACGGAAAAGCATGTCACCTTCCAGTAGAAATTGAGCACAAAGCATTTTGGGCTTTGAAGAAATGTAATCTTGATTTACATGAAGCCGGACGTCTACAGTTAAGTCAACTAAATGAATTAGAAGAATTAAGACATGAAGCATATGAAAATTCGTTAATATATAAAGAAAGAACGAAGAAATGGCATGATAAAAGAATCAGAAGTTCAAAAGAATTTAAGGAAGGAGATAGAGTTCTTCTTTTCAATTCACGATTCAAGCTATTTCCTGGAAAATTGAAATCAAGATGGTCTGGACCATTCATAGTCAAAAGAGTTTTCCCATACGGAACAATAGAGTTAATAAATTCAAATGTGATTGAATTTAAAGTTAATGGTCACAGATATAAACATTACATACATGGTCCGATGGAAGTTGACAACGAAGTCAATCATAATTTCACCACTCAAGAAAACCCTCAGAATGAAAACATAAATATGTTATCAACAACATATAAAAAACCAAAATTGGAAGACGGGGAAGCTTCAAATTGGAGTAATGAAGAAGAATTCCTATACAAACCTCCCATTCCAAGAAACGAAGAAAATTGTGAACAAGAAGTTCAAGTAGAAGTGAAAGAACCAAGAAAAGATCACCCGAAAAATGTTAACAAACCAACTCTACTTACTAAAGTAGGAGACCCAGGTGAATTTATCATTTCTTGCTTGCTTAATGATGGTGCTATGTATAATGGACTCGCAAATTTAGGAGCAAGTGCAAATGTTATGTCTCTTTCCTTATATAAAAGATTAGGTGTGGGTAAATTAAGACCAACCAGCATAGGTGTTCAATTATTTGACCAAACCATTAAACATCCGGTTGGAATAGCAAACAATTTACTTGTTAAAGTGGGAAGTTTGACCTTTGTTGCAAACTTCATAGTTATTAATATGGAGGAAGACCTTGATATTCCTCTAATTTTAGGTCGCCCATTTTTAGCAACACCGAAGCGTTCATTGATGTAAGAGAAGGTAGAATGACACTTAGGAATGGTGGCAAATCGATCACCTTTGTGAACCGAAAGTTTAGATCTCCACCAACCAAAACTGTTGAACTAATAAAAATGCCTAAGTGTAGGGAATATGAAGAAACACCTAATAATAATCTGATAACAAAGAACCCCATTGTTGATACGAAATTAGATGAACCCTTTTTTAACAGTTCAACGAAGAAACTTTATAAACGGATTCAAGATGCTAGGATTAAGGGGAACTTTAAGTTATGTAACCGATTAGTATCCAATTTTTTGCCTAAAGAAAAGGCAATGTTAGTTGAATTTGTGAAAGTTACAGAGGAAATCAACAATTGGCTTGAAGCAAAAGTCAGAGATATACAAGTTGTTAATAGTCCAATTGAAAACGAAGTTAATCACAATTTTGACACCACAACTAACTAAGTGTGGGGAGAATCAAGTCTTTTTAAGGATAATATATATTTCTGTTAGAGTTAGATTTTCTGTTTTTGTGTAGTTCTCTAGAATGGAATCCGAATGGTCTTTCCCTAGCAGACCCTAAAGAACTAGTCTTCTCCCCCAATTCTGAATTTCTATTTCTTTTAGGTTTTACGAGATGAAGAATTCCTTTGATTTAAACCATGGTCTAATGCTACACGCTTTGATTACTAAACATAATAATGACACACTTTCGAGTGAAGTGATATCCTTCATAAGAGCCAAAATGGACGAAGTAATGATAGAACTCAGGAACAATCATAATAAGATACATTTTGGTAAAGGAAAATCAAAATCCACAACAAAAAGAAGAGCACGACACCTTGAAAGATGTCATAAATGAGGAAAATGGTCACACGAAGGTAAATGTTCAAACAATCAAACATATTCAAATACCGAATTTGTTACTCTATACAGAGAAGGACCGTTCATATGTTTAGAAGAAAAGTTATTGAAAAATCGAGGTTACGCTTATGTAGCTATGGAAAACCAAATCACACGACTCTCCTATGAGTCGGCTAAAGTAGGTCTCTGAGAACTCTATCTCACAGGTAAGAATGTACAATTTTTTATTTTATTTTTATTGCTTTTAACCTTTTGATAATAAACGCTGAATCGTTCGCTATAAAGTATTAAATTGATATTCAATAAAATTAGGTATGCGAAACCGAAATTATTGATATCATACAAAAATTTATTACATCACTGCAAAATTTACCGTTTATTCTTAAGGTATAAATATCTTTAATCAATCAATCCAAAATATTTCAGAAATTCGTCAGGAGTAAAACTAGGTAAAATAGCCGAAATTACTTTATCCAAATGAGGGACGTATATTTTTGATAATATTTGATTGATTAAAGTGGGAGAAAAGACCAAAAAGATTTTTAATTTTATTTTTACCTTGTTTTTAAAATTAATATATAAATATTAAATTATTATTGTAAATTTTTAAAACCAATATATTTAAGTTTTAAAATATTTTAAAAATTAATATTTTTAATATAAGTTTGTAAAATTAATATATAAAAATATTAATGATATTAATATGAATTTTTAATTTTATGCATTTTAAATTTAAGTTTGGTGTGAATTTAAAAACAAAATTTACTTTATTTCATTAAGTTAAAAATTTGATACCTAAAATTCGTCGTAAGTTGAAGACTAGGTTATGGAACCGAAATTGCTTTACCCAAGGGCGGGACGAGAAATTTTATTATCATTATTTTTAATTTCATTGATCTAAAGTATGCAAAAACATAAAAAAAAACCCAAAAATCTTTGCTTTTAAAACAACGATTAAAAGTGACAAATTTTAAAATTTTGTCGAGAGACGAACTAGGACAACAATCTGAAACGCCCTCATTCTAAAAGAAAACAAATTTTTAAAATTAATTAATTGTTTCATAAGTAAATGGTTTTATTAAAAAAAAAAAAAGAGAGAGAGAGAGAGAGAGAGAGAGAGAGAGAGATCAGACCCCATGCGATCGCATGGGGTTTACACTGCATATCCATGCGATCACATGGCAAGAAAAAGCTGGGCAGAAACAAAAGGCCAGTCGACTGCTCTGTATCCACACAAAACACACACACATAAACACGAACACACACACAAACACTCTCAAAAATTCCCAATTTTTCACCAAATTCAACCAAATTTCTTGCTATAATCCGCTCTAATCATGCGTTTGTTCAGTGGTTTTTCAAAGAAGGTAACGATTTCACCCCTAAAACTCTTTAAATTCGAATTTTAATGTTCTTGAGCTAAATTTTACCTAATTTAATTTTGATAATTTCTAGTGTAATTAGAATTAAATTGTTAGTATATTATGCATGCATAACGTAGATTGATGCTATTTAACATGATTTGAAGCCTTAAACTTCAAAATTTTTAGAAATCTAGGGTTTGTGTTCTTGAGCAATTTGGGGCTTTTTGATATAAACAGGTTATGGCCGATTTTTGTTATGAATTATTACTAAATTAAGTAGTGTAACATGTTTAGGTTGCTAAATGATCCAAACATTGATCCTAAACATGATTTTTGTGAATTAAGGTAGACTTTTTAAGTCTAAAATTCATGAACTTGATTAATTTGATATAAATGCCATTTGAAACTTGTTTAATTGCTAGTAATGATTATTTTGACATGTTATTTGAGATAAAAGCTTATGAACTTTGTAAAAATTTTCATATATGATTATTTGAAAATTTGTAGAATTGATAAAAATATGAAAATGAGTATAAGTTTAATATGGATTAAACATGTTATTGTAATTGTTTTAATTTGTTATTTTGCTAACACTAATGCATATTTGGATGCACAAATTTTGTGTTTAATGTGTTTTGCAGAGAAATACAGATATGGACGGTACATCATCGTCTAGGCAACTTGATCCGAAACCACAACCAGAGATGCAATATCACGAACCGGAACAACAACTTGAACAACAACAACATTATGATCAACACGTGCCATACTATGAACCAGAACCACAATTTTTTATTACCTACGTAGTATTTCCCGTTCACCATATAATAGAACACCCAACAATTCATGAAGAACAGTTGCATTCCAATTTAAGATTTGATAGAAGTTGGAGAGATTACCCGACGTACCAAAGTAATAAATTTAAGCTTTGGACCAAAAATGTAGAAGTACCAAGGATAATAGATTGGGAGCCTTTGGAAAGGGTCCACCTAGCTAACCCAGTTAGGCAGCATCTAATCCAAAGGTATGGCAGCTCTTCTTTTTCCGATTGGGAACGTTTATTTACCACTCGTAGGCCTGTATATAAGGAGTGGTGTGTTGAACTAATGAGTACTATAGCTTTTAATAAGGATGTAGATAGGTTAGACGATAAGAGTTTTCTTAGATTTTTACTTGGTCGTAGGATGTACAGGATGTCCATGCTGGACATGGCCAGGGCTTTACAGATTTACACTTCCGCTGAATTACTATCACCTGATTGTACAAATTTGATTTATCATGGTCAGAGGGTAGATAGAAATTTTGACGCTAACGCCATCTGGAGGCGTATGTCAAATTTTAGTGTGTTTATGCGGGGAGGAAGACACTCCTATTTAGATATTAATAAAGCCGAACTTCGTATAATACATAGATTTTTAGCAAATTCGATTACACAAAGAGGTAACAACAAGGAGAAAATGACCCTACACGAATATTTTACCTTAAGTGCATTCGAGACACTACAAGCTTTGTTAATATCCCCTACTGTGTTGGTTTTTATCTGTCCAAAATGGTGGAAGGAATACAGGACGGGGGAATAATAGGAGGAGGCATTTTTGTTACTCTCATTGGAACAAGGGGGTCCAATGATGGTAGTTCGGGAACAAGACGATACTTTAGGTTTGCAAGTCTATTAAGGTGCAAAGGTATTGACTAGGAGACGCAATCAGGCAATGCCATATCGGGACAACCATCCACAGGTAGAGAGAGGTTCGGATGAGGAGATGGAGGAAGCATATGACATCAGGGATGTCATTAGGGATAGTTTTACTGACGTTTTCCAGCGTAAAGATGAGGTGAAAATGAGTAATGAGGATAGGCATCGTCGGTATGAGCAGTGGCAAGCCGCGAATGAGTATGAGACTTCCAGGCGACGCCAACACGATAGCTGGCAAGTTCATCAGCACCAAATCATGAGCCAGCTATCATATCAGGTACCAAATAACTACATCCCGACTCGACCTGCTTACTATCCACCACATCAGCCCGACATGCGACCACCCTTTGACCTGTACGACCCCAATCAAGCCTACCAGAACACCTATCACCAACCATGGAACCCGAGCGATGATATGAACTGGAACCCCTATCCAAATCAATAGTGTTCCATTGGTGCTGTCTTATCTTTTATTATTTTTATCTATTTATGCTAAACATTTAACATTTTGATACCTTAATGTAATGTTTAATATTTTTTTATTTTGTACTAATATTTCATTTTTGTAATTTGAAAGTGGGATATTAAGTCCCATTTCAAAATACCATGCATGTTTATATTTGTATTGTATGTATTTTATTTCATGTACACAACAGGGTAAAATAGCGCATTTTCAAAGACTGACATTAATTTCAGCAAAAAGCAACTAATTTTGACGACAAGATGCAAAATATATGTGAAATAACAACTGCAGGAATGAACAAATGATGTGCACCATTTATCATTCAACACAAACAACAATATGTTTGGAAACTTTGGAAAAATTTAATCATTTTTCTACGCTAATCACCCTCAATAATTTAAATTGTTACTGATTTCTTGCAAATGAGGGCATTGCATGATCTTAAGTGTGGGAAGGGGTTAAATTCTTTCGGGTTTTAAAAAAAAAATTAATTTAAACACTTGGTTACCATTAAAAATACTAGTAACGCAGTAGTTGTATTAGAATCTAGTGCTCTCTGATAATAAAGAACAGCCCTAGTCTTATATACTGACTACCCAATTCTAGTAAAAATTTTAAAAAAATTTCAAATAAATGAATTCAAAATCATGTTTATACATATTTATGAACAATAAAACTAGGTGTTAACACCGAAATTATTGTTACCTCGGAAAGGACATAAATTGAGAAACAACCCAAAATGCTTGAATTCATTTAAAATGGAATAGAGGAGAATAAAAAGGCAAAGAAAGGAAAATAAAAGCCAAGTGTGGGAAAAATTTACTAAGTTATTTAGAACATATATCACATATTTTTGTACAAATAATTGAAGATACTTTTGTTTTGGACGATATTAATCAGTTTTACCCATTTTATTGTAATATAAATAGAATTTATAAGGAAGTAAAGTCTTCCGAGAAAAAAAGACATGCGCTTCTTGATTTAGGTCAGAAGTTGTCGTCCAGACCAGTTGTAGAGTCTACGAAAAACCTTGAAAAGTTTTCTCGAAAATCAGCTGGAAATCCACGGACCTCAGCATCAAACAGGGTCGCCAAGTGGTCAAACTTATCCTAACCATGAGAGGATCTGTCTCGTACAATGGGGGGACACCGTGCAAATTAGCTTATAAGACTAATGAATCAGAACCCCGGAAAGGATAATCTCCTTAAAGATCAAAAATCAGCTTTTATGCCTGATATTACTCAATCCTTGGGATTGACCTTAAAGATTGAGAATTACAAAATCATGGAATTCGATGATATCTAAACTCGAGCTTGAACGAGAAAATATTTTGATCAAATTACAAACCGATTTGTTTTCTGAAAACCTATTTTCAATGCGTTCATTACCATTGAACGTAAAATCATAAAAATTCACCGGAATTCATTAGGTCACCTGAACCAAATCGGGTGTCAACCGTAAGAACGATGGTTGCATAGCATGGTCGAAGACAGGACCTTGTACCAGACCAAAAAACTATAGGGTGATCTTTACTATTGCTCCTACAAAGGATAGTAATTGCATCCGACACGCTTTCGACCATAATTATCTGCATGTCACGGGACATTGCCTCAACAGTTGCTTGTTCAACGCTTTCCTTTACAACCGGACGGTAGTTTACCGAAAGGTAATATACGAAGCAAGTAAACTGGACGTGTTGCTTTCCTAATACAAGGTTAGAAAGTGGGTGACACAAAACCGCAAGTTTTGAGCTAAAATTTTCAAATCTTAAACCCACAAAACCCACAAAAACATTTTGCAAACACCGGTGAAGGGTTATTCCGGAAAACTTATCTAGGGTAAAAGCTAGATTAAATTTTCAAAGGATCAAATGTTTTCATAAAAGTCCAATTTCCTAAAGGATCTAAATTTTTATAGTCATGTGGGACTGTAAACCACATCGTTACTATCATTGTTTATACCGTCGTATTAAAATCACTGATGTACAAAGTGTGAAGAATAAAGAAGTGATTCAAGTATGTTTTTATTTCAAGTTCTATATTGTTTGAGGACAAGCAACGCTCAAATGTGGGAATATTTGATAATGCTAAAAACGAACATATATTTCATAGCATTATCCTTCAAGAAAGACAAGCTTTTAGTTGCTATTGTTCTATTTACAAGTGATATTCGTTTAAATAATAAAAGGTGAAGATAAAAGACAGATTCGACGATTTAAAGACGCAAACGACCAAAAAGCTAAAAAGTACAAAGTACAATCCAAGTGGTTCAATTTATTGATGAGAAACGTCTCAAAATTACAAGAGTACACGCCGTAAAACTCAAAGTACAAGATATTAAATCGTATGCAAGGACATTCGAAAATCCGGAACCGGGACATGAACCAACTATCAACGCGCGATGCAACGGAACTAAAATTACAAGTTAACGGAGCACAAGAATATAATATAATATATATATAATTATATAAAATTATATATATTATTTTATATAATATTTAAATACGAGCATCCCACCTTTTTTATGCTTTGTGACCAGTATAAGGCGGCCATGCGATCGCATGTCCTGGAAGCTATGATTCCATGCGATCGCATGGCCTGGAAGCTATGATTCCATGCGATCGCATGGTAAGAACAGTGTGGCCAGGTTCTATAAATACCACGATTTCGGACGAGTTGGAACACACCTAATTCAATCTTCTCCCTAACTCTCTCAATATATATATATATATATATATATATATATATATATATATATATATATATATATATATATATATATATATATATATATATATATATATATATATATATATATTTCTAATTTTAATTTTAATTTAAGATTAATAATAATAAGGTTATGGTAGCGAATGTTTTAAGTTTGTAAGTCGAAACTCTGTTCGTGTAACGCTACGCAATTAATACTCATTGTAAGTTATGTTCAACCTTTTTAAATTAATGTCTAGTAGCTAAATTATTATTATGCTTATTTAAGTCGAAGTAATCGTGATGTTAGGCTAAATATTTAGATTGGGTTATTGGGCTTTGTACCATAATTGGGGTTTGGATAAAATATCGACACTTGTGGAAATTAGACTATGGGCTATTAATGGGCTTTATATTAACTAAACGATACCTCGCTAATTTAATATAAAGGTTACAATTTAACGTATCTATATATAACCACATACGCTTAATCGGGTATGGTGGGAGGGATATTTATAAATACGAATTATTGTTCATTTGACCGGACACGTGGATGGATTAATAGTCACTGGACTCATTAAAACAGGGGTGGATTACATTCAAGGGTAATTGGTGTAACTGTAAACAAAGTATTAAAACCTTGGATTACACGCAGTCGATAACCTGGTGTATTCATTAAACAAAGTATTAAGACCTTGTTACAGTTCGAATCCCCAATTAGTTGGAATATTTGACTTCGGATATAAGGTTAATTTGACGAATTCGGATATAAGGTTAATTTGACGAAGATCCTCGCACTTTATAATTATGACCGATGGACTATTATGGACAAAACCGTATGGACATATCGAATAATCCAGGACAAAGGACAATTAACCCACGATAATAAATTAAAATCAACACGTCGAACATCATGATTACAGAAGTTTAAATAAGCATAATTCCTTTATTTTATATCTTATCACATTTTTAATTATCGTACTTTTAATTATCGCAATTTTATTTATCGCCATTTTATTTATCGCACTTTAAATTATCGCACTTTTATTTATCGTCATTTACTTTACGCTTTAAATTAAGTCATTTGTATATTTAATATTTTACATTAGGTTTTAATTGCGACTTAAGACATAAAATCGACAAACCGGTCATTAAACGGTAAAAACCCCCTTTTTATAATAATAATAATATTACTTATATATATATATATATATATATATATATATATATATATATATATATATATATATATATATATATATATATATATATATGTATGTATATATATGTATGTATATATATATATGTGTGTATATATATATATATATATATATATATATATATATAGTTTAAAATAAATATAGCGTTGAACTCAGCTAGCTCCCTGCGGAACGAACCAGACTTACTAAAAACTACACTACTCTACGATTAGGTACACTGCCTATAGTGTTGTAGCAAGGTTTAGGTATATCCACTCTATAAATAAATAAATAACTTGTGTAAAATTGTATCGTATTTAATAGTATTTCGCAATAAAAATATAACTATTTCGTATACACCTCGCATAACATCAATGGTCAACCTAAGTCAAACACATCAGTAGGTCATTTTATAATGGTCATGGAGTCAAACCAAAGTCAATATACAAGTTTCGGACCTCAGTTCATCGTTATGGTATTTCTAGCATAGTTGTCATGCGGTTTCATGTTAACGTTGCTCAAAACATTGCACATAAGTCAAAACGCATACAACTTGGAAACATGGTACTTGTACATGTTTAGATAATTTGATTACCTTTTAACAAAAGTAAGCCATCATATCATATCATTTATAGATTTGTATCTATAGTCCAATTTACACACAATAGTTTCTGCTCGCGCACCAGTTTATATCATTTATCATTTATTCTAGAAAATGCAAAAGACACATGGACAGTGGGAGATGATCAAAAACATCTCAAATGTTAAGTGGTAAAAATATCTAAGCTTTTGGTTTAAACAGTTTGTACAGTTTTGCAATAAAATCGGGTGTTCTGATTTGGACAAAATCTAGACATAGCGTTTTACGACACATGTAGCACACAAAGTATAAGGTTTTACATGTTGAAATACAAATGTGATTTGTTTCTTAATATCCAAATACTAACATATCATAAGGTAAATTCTCAAAACAATTTCTATTTCATGTTAGGCAATTTTAGGTGCACACGAGACAGATTCGGTCCTATTCAGGTGATCATTTTCGGATGCATATATCTAGACATCTAGGAACAATTAGCATGCAATATGTACATGAAAAGTGAAGTACTAAAACCAAATTTTCAGAATCAGAAAAGCATATGTTCCAGAAATCAAAGCTTTTAATCATATAAGTCTGTTTGTTACAACCAATAACCGTTGTCACAAGTAATCAATTGAGCATAAAATGAGTTTTAAGAATCTAATTCAAGTGATATCTCAGTCTAAATTATGTAATTTTTAATTATCTATCTGATGGTAATCAATACATGTTCCATATCATAACACACTTTGCCCAGATTTCAGAATCATGCAATAAACAAGTTGAATATTCAACTAATCATAACGTGAGCATAACATAATGAAAATCCATGATTCTTGAGCCTAAAATTAATAATTTTTCGAGGGATATTTAAATGTGTAGTAATATTTTACAATTTAGTCCAAGTTTTTGTTAGGTCAAGATTCAAATTCGGGATTTAACCCTGACACATAATCCGAACAAATTATCGACTAAAATCAAACATAAACACATAGACTTGAGCAATAGACACTAAACACATATGTAATCATCAATAAAACTGAATTAGAAAGCTAGGGTTATATGTTTTATACTTCAAACAATTAAATTGTTTATATCTATGTGTAGAGGAAGACGCGGGGAACAATCTTTATCAAAGAAGCACAAGCAACCGTACGGATACATGATGTAACCGTACGAATGGACTTGTAACCGTACAGATGTAGATCAGTGTTGCATTGTTGTTTAATTTAGCTATTTTCTAGACATTATGCTGTCCGCGTGACATATGATAATCAGAATGTAAATTCTGAAAATGCATAAGTGTTTAGTAGACTTTTTACCGGCGCTTTTGATAATGATTTACTGTATTGTGCTATTTTATGTTAACAGACGGAAACTAACTTGATTTTCCTTATGTTCAGGTGATAAGGATAAGGAAGCAGCTCAGTGATAAATTATCTGAGTTAGTTGCTGGTATTCGGTGAGTGGGTCCATCTCCGGATAGAGTATTAAGTAGCTAACACGCTACTTGTTCAGACTCTTTATTATTATGTTTATGTTCAGTATGATTGCCATGCGTAGTTAGATATTGCCATGCTAGTTAGGACGATTGCATGATTGATTATCTGTGATCTTATGTGCTCACTGTTAGTTAGACACCAACTGAGGAGGCAAGGTTGGGAACCCACCGAGGCGGCAAGGTAGGGTTTGTGTGAGGTCGACTGTGGTAGCCTGGTCGGGTCATGATGTTACTGATTATTCAGTATAGCATAGAAGGACGTATGTGTTGCGTCTGGACGGTTATGCAGAGGATTCAGTAAAGCGGACTATCGGTAGACTGTAGCCTGGTCAGCTAAGTTGTGTGGTCGTACAAGCCACCGATCCTCATATTATCAGTTGTTGTTATATGCTAGTTCAGGACGTTAGCATATCTGTGACCCTTGCATGTTCAGTTGCTTATGCTTGGTCTGTTAGATAGTATCCATTCACGTAGTAGTTATGCTAATTCCCCCACATTTTCACTCCTTGCAGGTTTAGGTACTGCTGGTTAGAAGGGTGTTGCGGACGGGTTGAAGACATGTTTGACTATGAGCTTACTCTGATGTTTTCTAGTTTATTGATGTTTTCACGTAACACCGTTGTTGTATAAAGTTGGTTTGTAAACAATGTTATGTAAACATTAACTAAGGCTGAATTGGTAATTAAGTATTTACTTCCGCTGTGTTTAAAAAAAATCAGGGTGTTAGAAGGGAAGAGGTATTCGGCTCAATGGGTTCCCTTGAGGTGTCCATGGGCTCGTTTTGCTATTATATATGCTCATGTGGCTCGTTTTTAGTTGTCGTTAACCGAACTTGAGTTCCCGGAACGTTAACCGAGCTTCTAACAAATTCACAAAGTTTAATTTATTAATATATTAATATATTTTTTCTAAGTTTATTAATTATTAAATAATTATTAATATTTACTCCGAGTGTTTCGCTAATCCGAAAAATAACTTTTGCAGTGATCAAAATATTATCGTTCAATTCGTATTTCAATATCCAAAATAAGTTAATCAATTAATACCTAATCATATTAATTATAATAATTCCCAAAGGATTACGTATGTTTTTTAAAAAAAAAATTGGCGTAGGAGAATCTTATGATTTAACTAAGATCGTCTAGAATTTAACAGAGGTTCTAACGGAAAAGTTCGGGATGTTACATAGTTCATAGGCAACAACTGCTGCTAAGTTACGGGTTTCACACCCAATCTCACCAATCTTGTTCCCAGACTCGTTTTTGACTCTAAAAACGATCATTTAACATTGCCTACATAGTTTAGACCATAAACCCACTAATTTGGCACTCAAACAACACCAAATCTCAAGTTTTGATCCAAAAATACACTTTTGTCAAAACCACACAAAAACTCACTTCGCAACAGATTTGAATCATGAAATCATTGATTGTTTACCTTAAAATGATCAGTAGAACCAGAGGAACAAGATTGTATGACTAATTTATTCTTAGGAACGATTTGGTAAATTAGGGTTATGGATTGAAGAAGAAAGAACAAGCAGTGTATATTGATAAAATATCTCAAATGAAATAAGTCACGCATAGATTAAAGGGTTTAAAATCCACATCCCACAATACACGGGTATTTTCCAGTTATCTAGAACACAATGTACCACATTTGGACATTCAAATAAAGTCCAAATCACATAATCCAAATATCTCTGGACCCTTGTCACAAAGCGAATATAATCCCACAATTAAATAATCAATAACATATAATTATTTAATTCACTTAAATAAACACAAGGGCCAAATTAGTAATTTACCACTAGGCCCGAGCCGAGGATGTTACAGCAGTAGCAGCAAACTTACGGGTTTTGATCCAAATAGACAAACGGTCGATTGTGTTCTTCAGCTGCAGTAGTAGTAAACTTACGGGTTTTGAGCCAAATCCACCAAATCTCGATCCTGAACTCAATTTTGACAGCAAAACTAAACACAACTTGTTTATAAAATCTTTTGAGACATAAACCCACAAGTATTACATCAAAACAACAAATTTGAGCAATATGACACCAAAATCACTCTTTGACAAAACTTAACATAAACACCCATTTTGATCCAGATTTAGACACGAACTAACACAAATCTTACCTTGTTTGAACTCTTGAAATCACTAGACATTAATTTCAAACACAATTCAACACCTATAATCAAGATTTGGCACTTTAGGGTTTCAAAATGAGAGGATGTTAGGTACGGGAGTGTTTGGTGAAGTTTCTAGAGAGAAAAAAAAATGAAGAAAAGACACAGCTAGTCATACTTAATGGGTTAAAATCACATACCCCACTTCACACGGGTATTTATCAATTATCTCATACCTTTCGTATTTCGTTAGGTGGCCCTAACAGAGTCCAAATTAAATAAACGAACCTGTCTGTGACCCTTGTCACAAACTGATCTTAACCAAATAATCAGATAACATTAAGTATTAATTTAAATTTAAAAACTCAATAAGGCACAAAATAAAACCCAAGGACAAATCTGTCATCTTACATCTAGCCCGATTTCTGTCTTGTACATTAATGACGTGCGTCTAGCAGAACACGTCACATGCTTTACGCATGACGTGTAATTTACTAAATTTATATGTTTATGAGTCATTTTACAACACTTGTCACTTAAGGATTATATTTATAAAGGAAAACTCCTTCAATAATATTGTGTAACGCTACACTAGGCATTGTGTGACGTATCCGCATCTAAAGGCCTTTATCAAGCTCCTATCAAATTCGGTGCACGTCAGAAAACGTGGACTAGTACGTGAGTTGTACACGTAGGACCGAAACTGCTATGATTCTGGAAAATTCTTCTAAGTAATATTTATGGGTTAGTGGTCAATTAGTAACCGTCATTTACCACACCTATAAATACCATGCTTAAGTTTCATTTGAGGTCAATCAACACTTAGTTCTCACGAACTTCATTCATCACTAATTGTTGTTTGGAGGCTCAGATATAAACAAACAACCACAATAACTCTTTCACTCATAACTTTAACTGAAATCGTCAAATCAAAAGTGAGAGTTGTTCTGCATTCAAGTCAATTTTTTATAACAATCATCTTTGATTAGAAAAGTTGACACTGAGCCGATGTTTAATAATCTGTGTTGGTATATGTGGTTCACCAAATTCAAGGGTTTCCTTAATTTTTTTGTCTCGATAGTGTTTTGGATTTTTGCACTCACAGTATTTTATTTTAATCGTTGTTTATTTGTATAATTTTGGGTTAATTACGGAGTAGAAAATAAAGAATAAATCCTAGCTTTTGACCTTTGACTACAACGCACGTGCGGGCTCTCTTTTTCCCTCGATGACCGCTTGGGTGGCCGCACGTGCACCCTCTTTCACATTTATCTAAACGCCAATTAGCTTCTTGCACTTTATTTCACACATTGGTTACGCCAAATCCATGCTTAAAAATCTATTGTAGCAATTTACACGTCCATTGCATATAATATTTAATATTAAGAGTAAATTGCTAATAAAAACTAGTTAACTTTTATCTATTTATTTTAGCCGGTTTTGTATTCCATTTATTACACAATCATTAAAAAAATACATAGAAATACACAATCATATAAAAGTAAATAAAAATGTCACATGTCAATTTTATCACAATTGCAACTATTTTTTAATTAAATACCTTTGTAAGCACTAAATTTAAATCAAACTTCTTTATAAGTAAAGAAAAACAATATCTCTTTTATTAAGAAATTGTCATTTTTATCTTACTTTTTAGACAATTTTCTTTAATATTAACTAAATTTGTGGGTATTCCCTTAGATTAATCACTTTTTAGAAATTATGTCTAATTTGTTTCTACTTATTTTTGTTTCCATTTGTCTTGCAACTAAATTGGTAAAAAACAATTGTATACAAGTCATCGAAGGACTAAAAACTCATTGTCGCTAACATGGTGCAAGGTAAAGTTTATTATACTCAAATAAACATTTAATTAAGCAACACTTTAGCTTATATTTTAATTCTTGGACATCCAAAATATCTTGAACATATTTAATATATAAAATGCGTCGGATATTAGTTTGAAACAAATTTCCGGTTTTAAGGTATTATTACTAGCTTGCTAGTAGTAATATATACAAAGGTTATGACAACAAAATTTATGACATCATTTTTTTTAAAACGGCAATTTTGGCAGCGAATTCTCTCATTTGTCACCCACACACCCGTTAGAAAAAAACTCCTCGCATCCATCGTGCAAATCGTAACCGGAATGCTTTAGGTTAACTGTTGGCTCGCACAGAGTGAAGGATACCAGATGCATAACCTTGGAGAACCCCCCCCCCCCCCCCCCCCCCCCCCAAGGATTTGAACATGCACAAATTTTATCAAGGATACCGACCCAGAATCAACTGAAATTTTGTACTACTCAATCAATAATTCCGTGGTAATTTATGACAGCATTGCCTTCTTTAAGATAACAATAAATTAGCCTGTTTGTATTCCATTTATTACTTGATTAAACCAAAATTATTCGGTCCGAGTGCAAGTGAGTTGAAAAGAGAATTTAACCTTTGAAAGGGGTTCCTTCGGTTAAATGGGATATGGATGTGGTGGTGTTGTCTGTCTTTTTCCGAGCCTCCAAGGTAAGCTACAGAAGAAGGTTAGTGCGTGTGAATTAATCAGTTGGTCGATTAGCCTTCAAATGAGGCTTGGGGATGCTATTTACAGATTGATAATTGTCGGTTATGCATGATAACCATCATAATAGCACCCACGATCTGTAACTGCCACTAGAGCCTTCTAATCATGCCTACAACCTACTCCACGTTCTCCAAGTTCCTAAAATGTAGGGATATGGTCCAATTCAACAATACCAAGTCAACCTCGTTAGTACGTCACGCAACCAACAGCGTGACGTTGACTTGAGCACACAACATTTAACTGGACATCGTGTGTTGCATGTGACACAGCAGTAGGTTCCTGATTGGTTCATGTGATGGACGTCATGCGTCACGCGAGTAGTCACGTGACGTCATGGCGTGACGTACGTCATTAAGTCCCCCCAGTTTGGTTAGGTACAAAATGTACTTGTACGTGACCAAACTTAGTTTATAAATTGAACACCACAAGCGCTACGGCATGCGAAATGATAATATTTGTACATTGTAAAAATGAATCAATCGAATTTTTATAATGTAAAAATAACATCATGAGTGATTCTGACACCAAAGACGTCCAATCAGCCGCCAAATGCACTGTTTTCTAGGTAAACGCCATCATTATTACAGCTGTAAGAAGTGAAACGACGCGAATCTAACGGTTACGAATGCATGATGAAAAGACACGTGGACGTTCAAGATTAAAGCCCAAAGTTGAGGCCCATTCGAGGCTGTTCCTATAAATAGGGGTTTTTACCTCTTCATTTTCACTTACCCCTAGCGTTTGCACACTTATATATAAGCCATCTGTTGCTAATATACTCACGTACTTCCACACTTTTCATCGCGTACCGTCACGTTACTTCTTTCAAAGGTTAGTGCAGAATGTCTAAGGCAGATGTTGCGACGGAACGTAGTAACGTTACGACCGATCAGCTTGAAGACTTTATAGGCGAATATCCACCGCTTGCCAACTGGCATGTTATGGTGGCAACGGATGAACAACGCGCTCACACCCCTCCTCCAGAACACTTCACGTTATATATGAAGGGGATTTTGATAGGCAATTTGCGCTTACCGCTATCGCCTTTCGTAGCGTCTGTTCTTAAACACTACCATATTAACGTCTCCCAGCTTCATCCTCACGCGTGGCAACGCGTAATCATATTTGAGATGTTTTTAGGGGGCAGAACCGTCCCGCCCTCCTGAATGTTTTTCGAGCGACCTTTAAATTATCTGCTTCTAGGAAGGGTTGGTACACCATCGAGAAGAAGTGTAATTTCACTTCGAAGAAATCCCCCTCCCTCCATGACTGGAGGGATATGTATGTATATGTTCACCAGAACGTGCTTGGCGAAGGGCATGCCCACCTGCTCCCGTGGCACTTCAGCCGTTCACCCGATCTTTCAAAGATACCGGATTTGAATCCGGAAGAGCATGCGTTATTCAAATTCTGTAAGGACGTGGAACTAGACATGCGTCCTTACACGGAGGTGATGCTGAAGCTAGGTAACGTTCAATGTTACTGGCCATGGGCGAACAAGGTGCCGATGATTCTTCATAACGGAATGGGTATGCTCTTGATGCCGTAGCATTCTTTGTAAGTATTCCCTTCGTCATATATATATATATATATATATATATATATATATATATATATATATATATATATATATATATATATATATATATATATATATATATATATATATATATATTCTTGTGCAGAGATGGACTTTGGGCAAGCCATTCGCCGTCCCATGCTTGAGGGTTTGAAGCTCAAGAAAGTAGAGAAGTCCAAGCTTCCCGAAGGTGATCCCCGCAAGGGAGGAGAGCCTGCCGTTGAGTCGTCGACTAACGCCACCACCGAAACCGGTGGCGTGTCACAAACGTAGACTTCCACACCAGCTTTCAACCCGGAGCCGATATCTGTTGCGCCACCGGTGCCGCCAAAAGGGCAAAAACGCTACAGCCCTGCCACGTTTCTGGTGACTCCTGGTGGCAACAAAAAACCGAAAAGCGCTAGGGAAATTGCCGAGAGCAATCTGGACAGTTTCCAACACGAACCCAGTTAAGGTAGGTACTATTTCAATCCTGATAATAATGTTAATACCTCACCAAGGTCACAATGGCGAAAACTAATAAAAGTTATTGTTTCAGGGGGTCAGACCAATCCTTCGGTGATCAACATTGAGGACATCTCTCACGTGCAGCAACCCGAAAAGATTGTCACGTTGTCAAGCTCTGGCACCGGTTCCGACCATCAGCAGTCCAGTCATCACAGTGATTCCCGGGAGGTTCCTCATTCTCTCGGGTTTGGCAAACAGCCGACGTTTTCTCACCTTAACGTTATATGGGACGTGTCCCATGGCGACGCGTACTCCCAAATTGAGTACCTTCAAAGGATATGCCCTACTGCTCTGGTGGATGAGCTTAAAAAGATACCGGACAAAGCTGCGCGTCGAGCGCGTATACAACATATTCATCCGGGTCTATCACTAACCCGTGATGAGATTGTTCGTTCGAACAACGCCGAGCAGCGTTGTCGCAAAGCAGAAGCACTGGCGAAGGAGGTTGGCGATGAAGCCAAAATGTTAAGGGATGAGATGGAGGGCCACAAGAAGGCTGCGGCGGAGGCACGACATGAAAAGCTGGTGGCATTAAGGGAGGCACATCGGGCTGCCAAGAACTTAACCACCATTATGGATAAGGAAAAACAGGCCCTCGCCGACTTAGTGGTGGCCCAAAAGGATTTAGCTGAGGAGAAAGCGAGCAAGGAGCTCCTCGCTACGCGGGTTCAAGAACTAACCGTTGCCCACAAGAAGGCAACGGATGATTTTCAACAGTTATGCTCTATGATTCCCCACATATTCACCAAGGCCATTACGTCCCTCACGTCATGGGGCCCTTTGGCAAACTTCTTGACGCCGCCAAAGACGTGGGGCGTCTTGAAACATACACCGTGATGAATGAAAATGTCACGCTTCCGGATCCGTTACCCGACACAGTTGTAAATAGTTTGGATCTGGACGCATATGAAAAATATGATGCGACCGCTACCGAAGTGAAGGCGGTTAAGGTACCTTTTGTGGAGGAGATTAGGAGCCTGTTAGGGCTGAATATGGAGATGATTCAGGGGTTGATCCCCAAATAGATTAGGCCATATGTAATTATTGATTTTTTGTTGTTGATGGATGTAACCAAACGATGTTATTAATGAAAATATGTATTATTGGCGTATTGCAATTATTTTCGTTAATTTGTATTATTTAGATAATGGTCGTCACGCTGTCGTCATCACGGTAGCGTGGTATTTCAAGGTTGCACTTGATAAATTTGTCATAACTTGCATGTATCTAGACCATGCCGGGATGAACGCGTCAGGTACGAAACCAGAAGGCATCCCATTACGGTGTCACTTCAGCGTAGGTTCAACGCGAAGCACCGTTCATGCCGTCCGAAAGCTAGAATATTCTTTGTTCAAGGCATGTGTAACATATGAATGGACTTATATTTACATTTTGTATAAAAACACCGAAGTGATGCCATAAACAGTTACGTAACGCATTAAAGCAACTAGAAGATGCATTAAATTCAAATAAACCAATCCATTGCGCATCGCGCTTACAAATTTGTGATGATCAGTCACAGAATTAAAAGAAACATTGAAAATCGAAAACATAATTCAACGTGCAAAAATATTCTAAACATAGAATTTCTTGAGATTGGTTACGTGCCATGTACGTGGCACGAATTTGCCGTCAGGCGTTTTCAAATTGTACACCTCGTTACCGAGGGCATCCACAACTTCATACGGACCCTCCCAGTTAGGTCCTAACTTGCCAAGGTCTTCAACTCTGCTGGCATTATTATTGCGCCAAACGTACTCACTGGGACGGAACGAACGTTCGCACACATGCCGGTTGTAATACTTGGCAATTTTCTGCTTGTTAGCCGCTTCGCGTATCGCCGCCATGCATCGGCGCTCCTCTAACAAGTCCATGTTTTCCCTTAACTGTATCATATTAGCTTCCTCGCTGAATTTCATGACACGTTGCGTCGGGACCGCTATTTCTGCCGGGATGAGCGCCTCTGAACCGTAAACAAGGCTAAAAGGTGTTTCGCGATTGCTTCCTTTTGGCGTGGTGCGGAACACCCACAAAACCATTGGCAACTTGTCCTCCCAACCTTTACGATCCGTATCCAACCTACCCCTGATGCCGAATACAATGTCCCTGTTAGTGACTTCAACCTATCCATTTGCTTGAGGGTAAGCAACGGAACTAAATGTTTGCTTGATATTTAGCCCATCGCACCAAGTTCTAAACGGATCATGTGCGAATTGTTTTCCGTTGTCACTGACAATCTCGTGCGGTACCCCGAAACGGCATACTATCTCTTCCCAAATAAAATTAACAATCTGTCTGCCCGTGATGCTTTTCAGAGGTTTAGCCTCCACCCATTTTGTAAAAAAGTCCACCGCCACAACAAGGTGTCGTCCGTCAGGGAACGGACCAACCAAATCGATTACCCACTTGTAAAATGGCCAAGCTGATGTGACCGGGATTAACTAATGAGACGGCGCATGAATTTGTGGCGCATGGCGTTGACAAGAAATGAAATTCTTGATAACGTCGCTGGTGTCACGATACATGGACGGCCAGTAATAACCTAACCGCATGACTTTTCCTACGACGGTGCGAAACCCCGAATGCATTCCATACGTTCCTTTATGCACTTCCCTTATCACGGTTTCAGCTTCTTGCGGACCTACGCAATGCAACAACGGTCCCAAAATGGATTTTTTATAAAGAACTCCGTCACGTATAACGTACATTGGAGCTTTCATGCTGATATTCTTGGTCGTTACGCTGTCAGCTGGTAATGTTCCGTCTTTGAGGTAATTGACGAATATTCATCCAAGTGTTCACCTCCTCAACTGGTGCCGCTACCTGTAAAGCATCACGTTATAATTGTTATGAAACGTGTTTTCCAAAATTAACGGTGTAGGTTTTATAAGCACGACGGCTTGATACCTGTACCATGTCGGTGGATTTTTGATCGACAACTTTCACCCATACGTCCTTAGCGAAGTGGCTGAATGTCAGTGAAGCAAGCATGCTGAGGGCGTCAGCTTTCTTGTTCATTGATCGTGGCACTTGCGTAATTGAAAAGGAATCGAATTTATTGGCCAATTCCTCCGCTAATTTAAAATATTTTTGCATAGCAGGATCTCTGGCTTTGACCTTTCCGTTCAGTTGATTTGCCACCAGCTGTGAGTCAACCGCCACTTTCAGTGCCTTAATACCCATCTTTTCTGCAATACGTAACCCGGAGAGCAACGCTTCATATTCTGCTTCATCGTTAGAAACAGAGAACGTTAAGCGTAAGGCGTATGTGTGTTCCTCACCATCTGGGCTTGTAAGTATCAGGCCGGCACCGGCCCCGTCTGAACTTGACGCTCTGTTAGTGTAAAGTTCCCACATGACGGTTTGGGGTGCCGCCTCGTTGGCTGCTGTTGGTGGTCCTGAGTTAATGAATTCTACCATGAAATCGGCCATGATTTGCCCTTTTATGGCGTTACGCGGCGCGTGGCTAATTTCATGCTCTCCCAGTTCGATCGCCCACTTTGCCATCCTGCCGGAGATTTTTGGCTTGCTTAAAACCTGCCATGAAAAGGTTAGAAATGCTCTTTGACGTATATGTTCGTTCCAAAGATGTTGTACCTGTTTGATGGGTGTATCTGTTAGCACCAAAATGTGATGCGCTTGAAAGTATCGCCTTAGCCTCCTTGTGGTATGAACTAGTGCATAGACGAGTTTCTCGACTGGATTATAGTTGACCTCGCCATGTTGCAAAACCTTGCTGACAAAATATACCGGCATCTGGGTTCCGTCACGTTCCGTAACTAGTACCGAGCTGATCGCTTCAGCTCCCACTGCTAATTAAACAGTTAAAGTTTCTCCTGAAATTTTTGAAACGTCAGAAAACAAGCATGTAATGTTAGTCATTAGCTAGAACGAACACTTTACCCGGTACCGGAGCTGTTAACGTGGGTAGGGTTTTGATGAACGCCTTCATCTCTTGGAAAGCATTTTCTGCTTCCGGCGTCCAGTCGAAACTTTTGCCAATGCATGCCTTCAACACCTGAAAGAACGGTAGAGAACGCTCTGCTGATTTTGACAAGAACCTAGACAACGCTGCCAACTTCCCGTTTAAGCTTTGCACCTCCTTTTTTGTACGCGGTGATACCATCTCATCCACAGCTTGAATCTTTTTCAGATTTGCTCTGATGCCGCTTGGCATCACGACGTGACCAAGAAAGTTACCCTCCTCGAAGCCGAAACTGCATTTCTCCGGGTTGAGTTTCATATTGATTTTCCTCAAGGAGTCGAACGTTTCTTGGATATCTTTAAGGAGAGATGGTTCCGTATGGCTTTTGATTACGATATCATCGACGTAAGCTTCAACGTTGCGTCCTATCTGGTGTTTGAAAGCAGCGTCTATCACTCGTTGATACGTTGCTCCGGCGTTTTTTAGTCCGAAAGGCATCTTAGTGTAGCAAAAAATGCCATGATCAGTGTGAAATGCCGTCTTATCCTCATCTCCCTGCTGCATTTGAATCTGATGATACCCTTTGTATGCGTCGAGGAAGCATTTAAAGCGGTACCCGGCAAGCGATTCGACCTTCCATTCAATCTCCGGTAATGAATAGTTATCTTTTGGGCATGCTCTATTGATATCTTTGAAATCAACACACATACGCCACGCCCCATTGACTTTCTTGACCAGCACCGGGTTGGCTACCCAAGTTTGGTAACGGACCTCTCTCAATATGTTGGCGTCAACAAGCTTCTCTACCTCGCTACATAGGAATGCGCTTCGTTCCGGGGCCATTCCTCTCTTTTTCTGTCGTACCGACGTTATGTTTGGATTGGCGTTTAAATGGTGTTCCACCACCTCCCTTGGAACTCCTATCATGTCTGACTCTTTCCAAGTGAAAACATCGGCGTTATTAGACAGCAGATCGCATAGGGCACTCTTAGTTTCCTCCGAAAGGGTGTTACCGATCTTAATGACTTTCTCGGGAAATGTATGATTGATCATGACACCCCCCCTCGTGTTTAACAGGTGCCGACTGCACGACCGGTTGACTAATATCAGCGCAGACTTGGGAGCGGTCTGAAAACAAAGTTGCTACGCCTGCCCTTGCGGGGAACTTCGTCATACCATGAATCGTCGAAGGTATCGCACCCAACTCTTGGAGCGGTGTCCGTCCTAGAATCACATTGTACTTGGATTGGCTACGAACCCCTACAAATGTTAACTGCACGGTGCGGGAACAGTAATCATCTCCTAACGTCACGTCAATAGTAACATGCCCCAAGGGCCAAGTCGTTTCACCTGTGAATCCCGCAATGGGGTGCAATGGGGGTTTGACCTTATCGTTTACGTCCTGTGGAAACTGCAAAAAACAATGTTCATAGATAACGTCTACAGCATTACCCGTATCGATATAAATACGCGATACCCGACATTGTCCGATTGTTGCAGTGATTGTTAATGGTAGGTCCGTTGGGCAGACCTTCCAAAATGCCGGGAACGAGATAGGCGCGCATTCCCAATCTTCCAGCGCTTCGACCTTCCTTACGTGACCCGAATGCCACATCTGAATCATGTGAAGGTGCTTTTTAGGCGCTTTATCTTTTCCTTTCTGCCACGCGAACCTCTTGGTTACGGATCCTCCTTTGTTCGAGGGATTTAAGTGGTTAAACTCATCTAACTTAAGCCTTTCGATAATGACCTTTTTTAGTTCATGGCAATCGTCAACGTCATGCCCCTTATCTTCGTTAAAGATGCAGTACTGCGTTTCGTCTACCGCGAAGCGCGGTTTCATAGGCTTGGGTGGCGGGAAGTCTCTGCTTATCTCCTCCGTTGCCAAAATTTCTTTTAGCGTTTTAGATAGCGACCTTATTAAACTTTCCTCCTCAGGTGATAGCCTCTTAGAACCGTAACGTTCGTACGGGCGATAGTTGTGGCGGTTGCCGGACTTATGACTGGAACGTCCGTAGCCGCCACCGCTACTTCTGGCACTACCCTTATAGATGCTATTTGCGTGACCTTTACCGTTGCTTTTATCATCTTTATCATTGCGATCCGTTGTCTTGTGTTCACCGACGGCAGTGTCGGCGAACTCCTCTGACCGTACGTAGTCTTTCACCATCTTTACCGCTTCAACGTACATTTTTGGCAACTTTCGCCGCATCTCTTTCACCGGAGACAAATGCCTAACCCGACAGATTGCCATGATGTACGCAGAAATTTGCTGCGACTCCGGCAAGTCTGGGATTTTCTGACACTCTGTCATGAAGCGGGAAGTAAAACTCATTAAAGACTCGCGTGACCTCATCTTGATGCTGTGCTCGTCCAAATGGGTCAATTATGTACGTTTAAAATTCTGGAAGCATTGCACGAACTTGGTTCTAAGGTCCGTAAAGCTAGTAATACTCAACGCGGGCAACTTGGGAAACCACTCTCGCGCGACGGACTGAAGCTGTCCCGGAAACATGTGGCATGCTGTCGGGTTATCCCAATGTTGCGTCTTGACAGCGTGCTCAAACTACTGCAGAAAGTCTTCCGTATCTGAGTTACCGTCATACATTCCTAGCGTAAGGGGGTAGTAAGGACGGCATGCAGCGGATGGGTAGCCATTTCTCTGGTAAACTTTTCTGACGTTACGGAAACTTCGAACGAACGCTTGACGTTGTCCCCCATCATAGCATACCACTTATTCAACATGTTGTCCGCCATGCTAGGCTGCTCAACCTGAGCACTCATAGATTCCGGTGCGGCAAGAATCAAATTCTCGATAAGATCCTTGCGTGCCTCCTCCCTTGAAATGTCCCGCTCATATCAATTATAAACGTTTCATATTAATTGATTTCGTTGCGAGGTTTTGACCTCTATATGAGACGTTTATCAAAGACTGCATTCGTTTTTAAAACAAACCATAACCTTTATTTTATATATAAAGGTTTAAAACCATAACGTAGATTATCAAGTAATGATAATCTAAAAGATAACGTTTTACACACGACCATTATATAATGGTTTACAATAATATTACACATCGATTTAAATCTCCAAATGCAGTTTTTAAACAATATATTACAAGCATGCTGACTCCAATTCTTGTCCTTAAGTTAGCATGCAACAACGGAAGCTCTTAATAATCACCTGAGAATAAACATGCTTTAAATGTCAACAAAAATGTTGGTGAGTTATAGGTTTAGCCTATATATTTATCAAATCGTAATAATAGACCACAAGATTTCATATTTCCATTTCTCATAAACATCATGCATGCATATAGCCATCTGCATAAAAATCATTCATATGGATTGAACACCTGTAACCGACATTAACCATAATGCATAGAATATCCCCACAGACATCGTCGTCTGTATAATAATAATTGCGAAGTACTAAAGCCATCCATAGTCATGAATGGGGGTTATTAGGCCCAATAGATCTATCTTTAGGATTCGCGTCAATTAGGGGCCATTTCCCTAATTCTTAGTTTACCAGACTTGAAGGGCGATATTCGATTTCGATAATCCAACCATAGAATGTAGTTTCGCGTACTTGTGTCTATTTTGTAAAACATTTATAAAACTGCATGTATTCTCATCCCAAAAATATTAGATTTCAAAAGTGGGACTATAACTCACTTTCACAAATTTTTCCTTCGTCGGAAAATAACACTTGACCACTAGTCGATTCACGAACCTAAAACAAATATATACATATATGTCAAAGTATGATCGAAATATATTCACAACATTTTTTATTACGTTTTTATGATTTATGTTTGTTAAGTTAATATTCCAACGTTAGTAGTCCATAATTAGTTGTCCACAGTTAGTAGTACAGAAATAAATCAATATAATTTCTCGAATCAATCCACGACCCAGTGCATACAAGTCTCAGACTAGATCACAACTCAAAGTATATATATTATTTTGGAATCAACCTCAACCCTGTATAGCTAACTCGATCATTACCGCATATAGAGTGTCTATGGTTGTTCCAAATAATATATATAGATGACGTCGATATGATATGTCAAAAAATTGTATACGTGTCTATGGTCTATCAAGATATGTATAGTACAATATAAGTTAGTTAAGTTATGGTTAGTATGGATTTGTTATAAAATTTACGTAGCTACAACAAGTAAAATTTTTCAATTTTGTTTTACCCATAACTTCTTCGTTTTAAATCCGTTTTGAGTGAATCAACTTGATATGGTTTCATATTGAACTGTACTTTATGAAACTAAATAGAAAAAGTACAGGTTTATAGTCGGAATTATAGGTTACAAGTCATTTTTGTAGAGGTAGTCATTTCAGTCGAAATGAAAAACATATTTTCACTTTGAGTTTAACCATGATTTTTGGATATAGTTTCATGTTCATAAGAAAAATCATTTTCCCAGAAGAACAACTTTTAATTCAAAGTTTATCATAGATTTTAATTATCAAACCCAAAACAGCCCCTGGTTTTACTACGACGGCGTATGTCCGGTTTTACGGTGTTCTTCGTGTTTCCAGGTTTTAAATCATTAAGTTAACATATCATATAGATATAGAACATGTGTTTAGTTGATTTAAAGTTAAGTTAGAAGGACTAACTTTGTTTGCGAACAAGTTTAGAATTAACTAAACTATGTTCTAGTGATTACAAGTTTAAATCTTCGAATAAGATAGTTATATATATATGAATCGAATGATGTTATGAACATCATTACTACCTCAAGTATAGTAGGTAAACCTACTGGAAATAACAAAAAATGATCTAGAGCTTCAAAGGATCTTGGATGGCTTGGAAGTTCTTGAAGTAGAATCATGACACAAAAACAAGTTCAAGTAAGATTTTCTACTCGAATTAAGATAGTTATAGTTATAGAAATTGAATCAAAGTTTGAATATGAGTATTACCTTGAATTAGAATGATAACCTACTGTAAGTAACAAAGTTTTCTTGATCTTAGATGATTACTTGGAATGGATTAGAAAGCTTGAAAGTATACTTGCAAACTTGAAAGTATTCTTGATTTTATGAAACTAGAACTTATAGAATTTATGAAGAACACTTAGAACTTGAAGATAGAACTTGAGAGAGTTCAATTAGATGAAGAAAATTGAAGAATTAAGGTGTTTGTATGTGTTTTAGATCGTGATATATGGATTAGATATAAAGGATATGTAAGTTTGTTTTCTTGTAAATAAGTCATGAATGATTAATAATATTTTTGTAATCTTGCTAAATAATTCATACTAGATTACAAATAATGGTTCACACATGTTTGATGACTCTTTAAGGGCTGCTAGGAGCTGATCATTGAAGTGTATATACCAATAGTATGTACATCTAGGAGCTGTGTATTGTACGAGCACGAATACGGGTGCATACGAGTAGAATTGTTAATGAAAATGAATGAGAATGTAATTGTAAGCATTTTTGTTAAGTAGAAGTACTTTGATATGTGTCATGAAGTCTTTCAAAAGTGTAACAATACATCTTAATACATTACATGTATATACATTTTAACTGAGTCGTTAAGTCATCGTTAGTCGTTATATGTACATGTTGTTTCGGAGCCTATAAGTTAACGATTTCGTTAAATGTAATTAATCCCATTGTTATTATATCTAATGAGATGTTAAATTATTACATTATTTTGATAACATGATGTACTAATATATGTTAATATGATATATAAATATTAAGACGTTATTACAACGATAATCGTTACGTATAGATATCGTTTTGAATTTCTTAGGTTAGTAGTCTTATTTTATGTATAAGGTTCATTGTTAATATACATAATAAGATAATTACTTATCATTTCATAATGTTAAACATATATATATGTTTATATATATAATATCATGTCATATACAAGTTATAACGTTCGTGAATTATCGGACAAACTGGGTGGTCAAATGTTAACACAAAATCCGTTTCAATTAATCAAATCTTAAAAAGTTTGATTGCTTAACATATTGGAAACATTTATTCATGTAAAATGTTAATTTCATATAATATATAATCATGGAAAAGTTCGGGTCACTACAGTACCTACCCGTTAAATAAATTTCGTCCCGAAATTTTAAGCAGTTGGAGGTGTTGACGTATCATCTGGAAATAAGTGTGGGTATTTCTTCTTCATCTGATCTTCATGTTCCTAGGTGAACTCGGGTCCTCTACGAGCATTCCATCGAACCCAAACGATTGGTATTTTATTTTGCTTAAGTCTTTTAACCTCACGATCCATTATTTCGACGGGTTCTTCAATGAATTGAAGTTTTTCATTGATTTGGATTTCGTCTAAAGGAATAGTGAGATCTTATTTGGCTAAGCATTTCTTCAGATTCGATACGTGAAAAGTATCATGTACGCCGGCGAGTTGTTGAGGTAATTCAAGTCGGTAAGCTACTGGTCCGACACGATCTATAATTTTAAATGGTCCAATGTACCTTGGATTCAGTTTCCCCCGTTTACCAAATCGAACAAAGCCTTTCCAAGGTGAAACCTTAAGCATGACCATCTCTCCAATTTCAAATTCTATATCTTCTCTTTTACTGTCTGCGTAGCTCTTTTGTCGACTCTGGGAGGTTTTCAACCGTTGTTGAATTTGAATAATTTTCTCGGTCGTTTCTTGGATTATCTCCGGACCCGTAATTTGTCTATCTCCCACCTCATTCCAACAAATCGGAGACCTGCACTTTCTGCAATAAAGTGCCTCAAACGGTGCCATCTCAATACTCGAGTGGTAACTGTTGTTGTAGGAAAATTCTACTAACGGTAGATGTCGATCCCAACCGTTTCCAAAATCAATAACACATGCTCGTAGCATGTCTTCAAGAGTCTGTATCGTCCTTTCACTCTGCCCATTGGTTTGTGGATGATAGGCAATACTCATATCTAGATGAGTTCCCAATGCTTGTTGTAACGTTTGCCAAAACCTTGAAACAAATCTACCGTCCCTATCAGAGATAATAGAGATTGGTATTCCGTGTCTAGAGACGACTTCCTTCAAGTATAGTCGTGCTAACTTTTCCATTTTATCATCTTCTCGCATTGGTAGAAAGTATGCTGATTTGGTGAGACGATCGACTATTACCCAAATAGTATCATAACCACTTGCAGTCCTTTGCAATTTAGTAATGAAATCCATGGTAATGTTTTCCCATTTCCACTTCGGGATTTCAGGTTGTTGAAGTAGACCTGATGGTTCCTGATATTCAGCTTTTATCTTAGAACACGTCAAACATTCTCCTACGTATTTAGCAATATCGGCTTTCATACCCGGCCACCAAAAATGTTTCTTGAGATCTTTGTACATCTTTCCCGCTCCGGGATGTATTGAATATCTGGTTTTATGTGCTTCCCTAAGTACCATTTCTCTCACATCTCCAAACTTTGGTACCCAAATTCTTTCAGCCCTATACCGAGTTCTGTCTTCCCGAACATTAAGATGTTTCTCCGATCCTTTGGGTATTTCATTCTTCAAATTTTCCTCTTTTAAAACTCCCTGTTGCGCCTCCTTTATTTGAGTAGTAAGGTTAGTACGAATAATTATATTCATAGCTTTTACCCGCATAGGTTCTCTGTCCTTTCTACTCAAAGCGTCGGCTACCACATTCGCCTTCCCCAGGTGGTAACAAATCTCAAAATCGTAATCATTCAACAACTCAATCCACCTACGCTGCCTCATGTTCAGTTGTTTTTGATCAAATATATGTTGGAGACTCTTGTGGTCAGTATCTATAATACTTTTGACCCCATATAAGTAGTGCCTCCAAGTCTTTAATGCAAAAATAACAGCACCCAATTCCAAATCATGAGTCGTATAATTTTGCTTGTGAATCTTCAATTGTCTAGACGCATAGGCAATCACCTTCGTTCGTTGCATCAATACACAACCGAGGCCTTGCTTTGAGGCGTCACAATATATCACAAAATCATCATTCCCTTCAGGCAATGACAATATAGGTACCGTAGTTAACTTTTTCATCAACAACTGAAACACTTTCTCTTGTTCATCCTTCCATTCAAATTTCTTCCCTTTATGCGTTAATGCAGTCAAGGATTTTGCTATTTTGGAAAAATCTTGGATAAATCTTCTGTCGTAACCAGCCAATCCTAAAAATTGGCGCATCTGCGTAGGAGTTTTCGGTGTTTCCCACTTCTCAACGGTTTCAATCTTTGTCGGATCAATTTGAATACCTTCTTTTCTCACTATATGACCGAGGAATTGAACTTCTTTCAACCAAACTGCACACTTTAAAAATTTAGCGTACAATTTTTCCTTCCTCAATAATTCTAGCACTTTTCTCAAATGTTCTTCGTGCTCTTGATCATTCTTTGAGTAAATAAGTATGTCATCAATGAAAACAATGACAAACTTGTCAAGATATGGTCCACACACTCGGTTCATGAGGTCCATGAACACAGCTGGTGCGTTAGTCAATCCAAACGGCATAACGATAAACTCATAATGACTGTAACGAGTTCTAAAAGCAGTCTTCGGAATATCATCATCCTTCACCCGCATTTGATGATACCCGGAACGTAAATCATTCTTCGAATAAACCGACGAACCTTGTAGTTGATCAAATAAGTCGTCGATTCTCGATAGTGGATAACAGTTCTTGATGATAAGTTTGTTCAACTCTCGGTAGTCGATACATAACCTGAATGTACCATCCTTCTTTTTGACAAACAACACTGTACTTGGTCGAATGAAACCGCGCTCTAAAAGTTCTTGTAATTGACTTTGTAATTCCTTCATTTCGCTAGGTGCGAGTCTGTAAGGAGCACGAGCTATTGGTGCAGCTCCTGGTACAAGATCTATTTGAAATTCAACAGATCGGTGTGGAGGTAGTCCTGGTAATTCTTTCGAAAATACATCGGGAAATTCTTTTGCGACGGGAACATCATTGATGTTCTTTTCTTCGGGTTTGACTTCTTCGATGTGTGCTAGAATGGAATAGCAACCTTTTATTATTAGCTTTTGCGCCTTCAAATTACTAATAAGATTTAACTTCGCGTTGCTCTTCTCTCCGTACACCATTAAGGGTTTTCTCTTTTCGCGCATAATGCGAATTGCATTTTTGTAACAAACGATCTATGCTTTCACCTCTTTCAACCAGTCCATGCCAATTATCACATCAAAACTCCCTAACTCTACTGGTATCAAATCGATCTTAAACGTTTCGCTAACCAGTTTAATTTCTCGATTATGACATATTTTATCAGCTGTAATTAATTTACCGTTTGCTAATTCGAGTAAAAACTTATTATCCAATGGCGTTAATGAGCAACTTAATTTAGCACAAAAATCTCTACTCATATAGCTTCTATCCGCCCTCGAATCAAATAAAAATAAGCAGGTTTATCGTCAATAAGAAACGTACCAGTAACAAGCTTCAGGTCTTCCTGCGCTTCAACCGAATTAATGTTGAAGACTCTTCCTCGGTTTTGCCCATTATTAGTTTCCTGATTTGGGCATGTAGTTCTGTAGTGGCCCTTCTTCCCGCATCCGAAACAAGTAATGTGGGCATTATTTGTTCCTCTAGCCGCTGATCCATAAACTTCAAACTTCGTTGCACCATGGCCCTTTCTATTACACTTAGTACACGATATCGTACAGAGCCCAGTCGGATGGTATCCATCACACCTCTGGCATGGTTTCTGCCTCTGGTTGTTATTGTTGGGATTGTTGTTGTTGCGGTTGTTATTATTGTTGGAACGATTGTTGTAGTTGTTGTAGTTGTGATTGGTATTGCTATTGTTGTTGCAGTTAAGGTTGCGGTTGTTATGGTAGTAGTTACGTTTGTGATTGCGATTATTGTTGTTGTTGTTATTGTGGTATTGGTGACCCTTATCACCGTTTTCTTTCTACTTTCTCTTAATTTGTTTCGTGTTGGCTTCTTCGGTCGCCTGCACTTTAAATCTTCCCCCAATCTGATTTATGAGTTTATGAGCCATTCGACTTGCCTTTTGTATAGAGGCGGGCTCGTGTGAACTCACATCTTCTTGAATCCTTTCTGGTAACCCTTTTACAAATGTGTCGATCTTCTCCTCTTCATCTTCGAACACTCTTGGACACAATAGGCACAACTCTGTGAATCGTCGTTCGCACGTGGTAATGTAGAATCCTTGCGCTCGTAATCCTCTAAGCTCTACCTTGAGCTTATTGACCTCGTTTCTGGGACGGTACTGTTCAGTCATCAGGTGTGTGAATGCTGACCACGGTAATGTGTAAGCAGCATCTTGTCCCACATGCTCGAGATAAGTGTTCCACCATGTTAACGCAGTACCCGTGAAGGTATGCGTAGCGTACTTTACGTTGTCTTCTTCAGTACATTTACTTATGGCAAACACCGATTCAACCTTCTCGATCCATCATTTTAATCCGATTGGACCCTCGGTTCCATCGAATTCCAGAGGTTTACAGGCAGTGAATTCTTTGTAGGAGCATCCTACACGAGTTCTTGTGGCATTAGTTCCATTGCTGGATTCAGAGTTATTGTTGTTTTGCATTGCAGCTTGTACTGCGGCTATGTTTGCTGCAAGGAAAACACGGAACTCTTCCTCGCTCATGTTCAAGTTCTGATGAGTAGTCGGTGCCATTTCCTTCAAAAATAGCCAAAAGAATTAAGTTAATCATATAGAATATTAAGAGTAGTCAATAGTATTTCGTAGCATAATATGAACTTATTTATAAAAGATTTTTTTTCATATTAGCATTTTATAATTTTTCATTCGGGTAGTACCTACCCGTTAAGTTCATACTTAGTAGCTAATATACAATTCAACTACTACAATTCTATATGAAAAACTGATTACAATAATATTTCGCGTTCAAACTTTTATACAATATTTTACAAACTTACAATACAGTTATTTTACATATAGCATGAAATATAGCATAACTTTGATACAAGGCAGTTGTGAAGTCAATTCTAGTTAAGCGCAAGTCATTCCGCAAAGGTAATAAAGACACGTAATTCGTAGGTCCAGAAACAAGTCATGCATTCGGGTTTTACTAGTATTATTTCCCATTCTTGGTCTTGTGGAAAATAACCGTTGTGGTTGTTGGCAAGACAACATGTTGTAACGTCGTCAAAAGGACGAGGGTTACATAATGCCCAACAGGCCCGTAACAATCTAAAAACCTTGTCTCTCACTCTAACTACTGAATCCGTCACTTGTGGGAATGTTTTGTTTAACAGTTACAATCTGATGTTATTTTTCTCAATTTGGTGAGAAGCGAACATCACTAACCCGTAAGCATAACATGCTTCTTTAAGTTGCATTTTGGAAGCTCTTTCTAAAGAACAAAGTCCTATGTTGGGATATGTGGAGTCAAAATAGGCTCTCAACCCGTAGCGTAAAATTGCATTTGGGTTCCCCGCACTTAATGCCTTAAAGAAAACACGGCGTAACTTAAGGTCTCCCCAATGTGATATACCCCATCTCTCAAAGGAAAGCCTTGAACGTTTTTTAAATGTTCGACACACTAATTTTGCCATAAATAATTGTGCTGATGAATTCTAACCGACTCTGGACAAGATTTCATCAATCATATCCCCTGGTAGGTCTTCTAAAATACTCGGTTGTCTATCCTTAACATCTATTTTGTGTTTTATACTGTAAAATAGATGAGGATTAGATTCGTAAAAGATAATTAACAAACAATACAAGCAATATTTACATATATCATAAAAGTACAAGCACACTACAATACATATATTACACAGCATGATTACAACTTTTATTCCGACTCACTTGTTTCTTCCTTTTTGGACTCGTTTCGTTTTGCTAATTTCCTAGGGATACATGGTGCTCCTCTAATACGAGCGGTCATTTTCACAAATGGTTTAGAAAAACCTGGTGGCTTAGATGTTCCCGGGTTATAGTTAAAATTTAAGAAATACAGGTGTTTAAGATACACCCCATCAGGGTACTTCATGTTAACATAAAGTTCATCGGGGCTGGAATCAGGTTTCTCTATTTTGATGCCTTTTCCCTTATTATTTTCTTTTACTTTCTTAAATTGGGTCGGGGTAATTTCTATAACATCATTGGAATCCTCGTCGGGATCCGATTCATCAGAAAATTGGTAATTTTCCTAATATTTTTCTTCCTCGGCGGAAACACCATTGACCATTTTTAACTTTGGTCCATTGGTTGAGGATTTTCTTTTATTTAACCGTTTTTCTGTAGTTATTAATATTTCTTCCTCCGGAACCTCTTCTTCTTCCGGTTCCTCTTCTTCCAGTTCCTCTTCGGGAATTTGTGAATCTTCCCAAAATACATTCGACTCTTCATTGTTATTAGGTGAGTCGATGGGATTTGTAGTAGAGGTAGACATCTATCACACAATATTAAACACGTTAAGAGATTAATATAGCACATAATATTTACATGTAAAAATATATAGTTTCCAACAAAAGTGTTAAGCAATCGTTTTTAAAGTAAACACGGTCGAAGTCCAGACTCACTAATGAATCCTAACAAACTCGGTTAGACACACTAATGCAAATTTCTGGTTCTCTAAGACCAACGCTCGGATACCAACTGAAATGTCCCGTTCATATCGATTATAAGCATTTCATATTAATTGATTTAGTTGCGAGGTTTTGACCTTTATATGAGACGTTTATCAAAGACTGCATTCGTTTTTAAAACAAGCCAAAACCTTTATTTTATCGATAAAGGTTTAAAACCATAACGTAGATTATCAAGTAACGATAATCTAAAAGATAACGTTTTACACACAACCATTACATAATGGTTTACAATAATATTACACATTGATTTCAATCTCCGAATGCAGTTTTTAAACAATATATTACAAGCATGCTGACTCCAATTCTTGTCCTTAAATTAGCATGCAACAGCGGAAGCTCTTAATAATCACCTAAGAATAAACATGCTTTAAACGTCAACAAAAATATTTGTGAGTTAAAGGTTTAGCCTATATATTTATCAAATCATAATAATATAACACAAGATTTCATATTTCCATTTCTCATAAACATCATGCATGCATATGGCCATCTGCATAAAAATCATTCATATAGATTGAAAACCTGGTAGCCGACATTAACCATAATGCATAGAATATCCCCACATACATCGTCGTCTGTATAATAATAATCTCGAAGTACTAAAGCCATCCATAGACATGAATGGGGGTTGTTAGGCCCAATAGATCTATCTTTAGGATTCGTGTCAATTAGGGGCCATTTCCCTAATTCTTAGGTTACCAGACTTGAAGGGCGATATTCGATTTTGATAATCCAACAATAGAATATAGTTTCGCGTACTTGTGTCTATTTTGTAAAACATTTATAAAACTGCATGTATTCTCATCCCAAAAATATTAGATTTCAAAAGTGGGACTATAACTCACTTTCACAAATTTTTTCTTCGTCAGAAAATAACACTTGGCCACTGGTCGATTCACGAACCTAAAACAAATATATACATATATATCAAAGTATGATCGAAATATATTCACAACATTTTTTGTTACGTTTTTATGATTTAAGTTTGTTAAGTTAATATTCCAACGTTAGTAGTCCACAATTAGTTGTCCACAGTTAGTAGTACAGAAATAAATCAATATAATTTCTCGAATCAATCCACGACCCAGTGCAAACAAGTCTCAGACTTGATCACAACTCAAAGTATATATATTATTTTGGAATCAACCTCAACCCTGTATAGGTAACTCGATCATTACCGCATATAGAGTGTCTATGGTTGTTCCAAATAATATATATAGATGACGTTGATATGATATGTCAAAATATTGTATACGTGTCTATGGTCTATTAAGACATGTATAGTACAATATAAGTTAGTTAAGTTATGGTTAGTATGGATTTGTTATAAAATTTACGTAGCTACAACAAGTAATATTTTCCAATTTTGTTTTACTCATAACTTCTTCGTTTTAAATCCGTTTTGAGTGAATCCACTTGCTATGGTTTCATATTGAACCGTACTTTATGAAACTAAACAGAAAAAGTATAGGTTTATAGTCGGAATTACAGGTTACAAGTCATTTTTGTAGAGGTAGTCATTTTAGTCGAAAAAAACGACGTCTTGATGACCATTTTGAAAAACATATTTTCACTTTGAGTTTAACCATGATTTTTGGATATAGTTTCTTGTTCATAAGAAAAATTATTTTCCCAGAAGAACAACTTTTAAATCAAAGTTTATCATAGTTTTTAATTATCAAACCCAAAACAGCCCCCGGTTTTACTACGACGGCGTATGTCCGGTTTTACAGTGTTCTTCGTGTTTTCAGGTTTTAAATCATTAAGTTAACATATCATATAGATATAGAACATGTGTTTAGTTGATTTTAAAGTTAAGTTATGTAGTTATCCGAACTTTTTCATATTTATATATATTAAATAAAATTGTTATTTACATGATTAAGTGTTTCTAACATGTTAAGCAATCAAACTTGTTAAGTCTTGATTAATTGAAATAGGTTTCATATAGACAATTGACCACCCAAGTTGACCGGTGATTCACGAACGTTAAAACTTGTAAATACTATATGATGTCATATATATGGATATATATATATATATATATATATATATATATATATATATATATATATATATATATATATATATATATATATATATATATATATATATATATATAGTTAACATGGTATTATGATAAGTAAACATATCATTAAGTATATTAACAATGAACTACATATGTAAAAACAAGACTACTAATTTAAGGATTTTGAAACGAGGCATATATGTAACGATTATCGTTGTAACGACATTTAATTGTATATATATCATATTAAGATATATTAATATATCATAATATCATGATAATGTAATAATTTAACATCTCTTTAGATATAATAAACAATGGGTTAACATAACAACATTTAACAAGATCGTTAACCTAAAGGTTTCAAAACAACACTTACATGTAACGACTAACGATAACTTAATGACTCAGTTAAAATGTATATACATGTAGTGTTTTAATATGTATTCAGACACTTTTGAAAGACTTCAAGACACTTATCAAAGTACTTCTACTTAACAAAAATGCTTACAATTACATTCTCATTCATTTTCATTAACAATTCTACTCGTATGCACTCGTATTCGTACTCGTACAATACCCAGCTTCTAAATGTATTTACTATTGGTATATACACTCCAATGATCAGCTCTTAGCAGCCCTTGTGAATCACCTAACACATGTGAGAACCATCATTTGACAACTAGCATGAAATATCTCATAAAATTACAAAAATATTAGTAATCATTCATGACTTATTTACAAGTAAATAAAATTACACATCCTTCATATCTAATCTATATACCAACGAACAAAAACACCTACAAACACTTTCATTCTTCAATTTTCTTCATCTAATTAATCTCTCTCAAGTTCTATCTTCAAGTTCTAAGTGTTCTTCATAAATTCTATAAGTTCTAGTTTCATAAAATCAAGAATACTTCCAAGTTTGCTAGCTTACTTCCAATCTTGTAAAGTGATTATCCAACCTCAAGAAATCTTTCTTATTTACAGTAAGATATCTTTATAATACAATAAAATACTCATATTCAAACTTTGATTCAATTTCTATAACTATAACAATCTTATTTCGAGTGGAAATCTTACTTGAACTTGTTTTCGTGTCATGATTCTGTTTCAAGAACTTTCAAGCCATCCAAGGATTCTTTGAAGCTAGATCTATTTTTCTCATTTACAGTAGGTTTACATACTAAAATTAAGGTAGTAATGATGTTCATAACATCATTCGATTCATACATATAAAACTATCTTATTCGAAGATTTAAACTTGTAATCACTAGAACATAGTTTAGTTAATTCTAAACTTGTTTGCAAATAAAGTTAATCCTTATAACTTGACTTTTAAAATCAACTAAACACATTTTCTATATCTATATGATATGCTAACTTAATGATTTAAAACCTGAAAACACGAAAAACACCGTAAAACCAGATATACGCCGTCGTAGTAACACCGCGGGCTGTTTTGGGTTAGTTAATTAAAAACTATGATAAACTTTGATTTAAAAGTTGTTCTTCTGAGAAAATGATTTTTCTTATGAACATGAAACTATATCCAAAAATCATGGTTAAACTCAAAGTGGAAGTATGTTTTCCAAAATGGTCATCTAGACGTCGTTTTTTCGACTGAAATGACTACCTTTACAAAAACGACTTGTAACTTGTATTTCCGACTATAAAATTATACCTTTTCTGTTTAGATTCATAAACTTAAGTTCAATATAAAACCATAGCAACTTGAAACACTCAAAACGGATTTAAAACGAAGAAGTTATGGGTAAAACAAGATTGGATAATTTTTCTTGTTGTAGCTACGTGAAAATTGGTAACAAATCAATATTAATCATATCCTAGCTAACTCATATTGTATTATAAATGTATTCTAATATATTATGTAATCTTGGGATACCATAGACACAAATACAATGTTTTGACATATCATATCGACCCATCTATATATATATTTTGGAACAACCATAGACACTCTATATGAAGTAATGTTGGAGTTAGCTATACAGGGTTGAGGTTGATTCTAAAATATTATATATACTTTGAGTTGTGATCTAGCCAGAGGCTTGTATACATGAGGTCTTGGATTGATTCAAGATAATATATATTGCTTTATTTTCTGTACATCTAACTGTGAACAACTAGTTGTAGGTTACTAACGAGAACATCTGACTTAATAAACTTAAAACAGCAAAACATATTAAAAATGTTGTAAATATATTTTGAACATACATTGATATATATGTACATATTTGTTATAGGTTCGTGAATCGACCAGTGGCCAAGTCTTACTTCCCGACGAAGTAAAAATCTGTGAAAGTGAGTTATAGTCCCACTTTTAAAATCTAATATTTTGGGATGACAATACATGCAGTTTTATAAATGTTTTACAAAATAGACACAAGTAAATGAAACTATATTCTATGGCTGGATTATTAAACCGAATATGCCCCTTTTTAGTCTGGTAATCTAAGAATTAGGGAACAGACACCCTAATTGACGCGAATCCTAAAGATAGATCTATTGGGCCCAACGAGCCCCATCCAAAGTACCGGATGCTTTAGTACTTCGAATTCATCATGTCTGAAGGGAGTCCCAGAATGATAGGGGATATTCTATATGCATCTTGTTAAGGTCGGTTACCAGGTTTTCACCATATGAATGATTTTTATCTCTATGTATGAGATGTATATTGAAATATGAAATCTTGTAGTCTATTATTATGATTTGATAAATATAGGTTAAACCTATAACTCACCAACATTTTTGTTGACGTTTAAAGCATGTTTATTCTCAGGTGATTATTAAGAGCTTCTGCTATTGCATGCTATTATATGGACAAGATTTGGTGTCAGCATGCTTGTATAATATTGTTTAAAAATGCATTCGAGATTTATTTTGTTGTAACATATTAATATTTGTAAACCAATATGTATTGGTAGTGTGTAAGTGTGATATTTGTTAGATTATCATTTCTGGATAATCTAAGTGGTGTCTTATTAACTTTGTCGATAAAATAAAGGTTATGGTTTGTTTTAAAAACGAATGCAGTCTTTGAAAAACGTCTCATATTGTGATGGCCCCGTCAAAACACTTAACGGCTCTGTCACTTGGTCCCACAGCTTGATCGAACTTAAATGAATTTAACAAACGACATTGCATTCTTTTATTTCAAAATTTTCCCAAAAAGAAAAGCATACTAAAATATGTAGTTTAAAAGTAACCCAACATATTTATTAACCAAAGTTGACATGAAACATTGTCAATAAACCACAAGTTTAAATTATCCAAAAACAGAATGCAAGCTTAAGTTTCATAAATTGTTTCATTAAAATCTACCTAAATGCATGCAGACTCTTCTAAACACAGCGGAATCATCATATAAACTCAAGTACCTGTGAAAACTTGCGAGTAAACTGTCAACACAAAGGTTGAGTGAATTATAGGTTTAAATAATTGAATAAACTTTAGACCACAAGATTTAAAAATGTTACAAAACATTAAACATTATTCCATTATCAATGAGCCACCTGGTAACCACTTAACCCTTTATTTACCCTTGCCAAACACAATAAATGATATACACCGGACAGTGTATCTACAACAAAATACGAAGTACTAAACATTTCGATTATAAATTGCTAGCGCGACAAGCTCGAAATGGGGTTGTCAAACCCGATAGATCTATCCGTAGGATTCGCGTTCACCAGTAGAAACCAGTGATTACAGTTACCAGACTAGGGAATATTTTTGTCCAACTCACAATAAATAATTTATATTTAATTGTCACTTGTGTCTAAACGTAAAGTAAAATGCATGTAATCACATCCCAAAAATATACTTTGAAAAACATGTAAAAACGGGACTATAACTCACCTTATTAGTAACGAAGTAACCAACACAAATAAGCGAACAGCAAATGAGTACAGTGATCAGGAATGATCACAACGTCGACCTATAAATAAAGCAGGTCGATATAAATAACTAACTTAGGTCAAGTCTTAGTATGATAGCTATTGTACATGTTGCAAGTAGTCATAGAATAATACTCAGCATGCATCAGTTTGATCGGAACAGCTTACGGACACACACTTTCTATTTATAGAAAGTTTCTATTTTTAGCAGGTTTCCATTTTTGGAAAGTTTCTATTTTTGGAAAGTTTCCAAATTTAGAAAGTTGCTATTTTTGGAAAGTTTATAAGTTAGGAAAGTTTCCTTAATTAGAAAGTCAACAAAAGTCAACTGAAAGTCAAAGTCAACCAAAAGTCAACTCAAAAGTCAACCTTGGTCAAACATAGTCAACGTTAATTTTAAAAGTGTAAGTTATAATAACAATGTAAGTTATAATGTTATTTAAAGTTAAATATGTCTAATTATGTCATAACATAAGTTTAATTAAATTAAAATGAATTATTAAAGTTAATATAAGTTTAAATGATATAATTAATATAACATAAGTATTTAATTAATTAATTAAATATTAATCATAATATAAGTATTATTAATTAATAATAAATTTTAAATCATCTCATAAGTATTATTAATTAATAATGAATTATTAATCATATCATAAGTTTCTAATTATAATCATTAAATCATAAGTATTTAATAATTAAATTATAATTAATTAATAACTAAGCCTTATAATAATTAAATAATTATTTAATCCTTATTATAGGTCTTATTATAATAATTTCATAATAATAGTTTAATACTTATCATAAGTATTTTCCATTAATAATAAGAGTATTATTACTCATAAGTTTAATTAAAATGTTACTTAAATCATAAGTAATAATTAAATGATATAATAAATATATATCATAAGTCTTAAATAATAATAATTACTTTTTATATCATAAGTAATTAAATGATAATGAAATTCATTATTTATATCATAAGTTTAATAATTAATCATAAGTTTTAAATCAAAAGTTCATCGGGTCGTATCTTGAGCCCCGGGTGTCGGTTTTTGGCGAGCCTTATATATATCTACGCCTAATCAAATCACCCGAAACATTGGTGCACTCAAGAACACACCAAGAACACACCAAGTCGTGGTGATCAGCCATGACACCACTTGGAACTTCAATTCAATCAAAATCGTGTTTTAGCCATAACGGGTGATTCGTGGCTCGGATCTAGATGACCCGAACATGAAAGCTCGTCCCATCATTAATCCTAACGCACTAAAACACCCTAAAGTCACCAAATATGGTCACAAAGTCGGACCAAACCTGGTTCATATCAATATCACATTTCAATCTTAACAAAATACCATTTTGATCATATCTAGGGCTCCAGAAATCGAAACGACATGAATCCGGAGTCTAAAATTAATGTCTTGATGAGAGGAACTCATCAAACTACTTTATTTTCACTTTTATATCAGTCACAAATCCAGAATTGAAAAAAAGCTGCTGTCCCAATTAAATCAAACCGAAAACATATGTATTTGAGTAATTCTACGCATACAAACATCATTACAATAACAAATAATCATCATACTATTAAAATAGACATCAAAAACAGAAAAATAATGAAAAATTACAAGTTGTAGGGTTAGGGTTTATACCCTAATCGAGAAACAAGTGATAGAATCGTGTAGAGGATGATTAGTAGAACGCGTTTATGTATAACAATGGATGATCCAAGCATTGATTTGATGCAAGATGATGATGATGGTGAGTGTGAAGGGCGACGGCCACAAGAGGGAGCAAGAGGGAGGAGAGAACAAAAATAAGTTTTAGGTTTAAGATGAAAATGAGAAATTGGATTGCAAAAAGAAAAATCAAGGGATTACTCCCTCCCCCATGAGGTTTCAGCCGAAAATGATAGTGGTGTGGGCCCCACTTAGCCCAAAACTCTAACATGTAAATTCCTTGTGGCCCGGAAACCCGAACGAAACCCGAAACGCGAAAACACGCTTACGCGATTAAAAATTCGGAGAGATAACGAATACGCGACGAAAAATAAATATAAATACTATATATAATTATATGATCTTAAAATATCATATTTAAAATAATTAGGATTTAAATATCCCAAAAACTCGACTGTTGGTTTGAAAACCGAAAAGATTTGCCGGATAGAAATCCGCGACACGTAGAAACGTATAACTTAAAAATATGAATACAAATATTCACATAACACATAATAATTAATATATATATTATTACAAAAATAATAATATAGGTCATAGAGATGACGTGGCACGAATAACAGTAACGGTCGTTAAATAATTAACGGTAAAAGATAACGGAAAAAGTAGGGTCATGATGGTACCTTCCCGTTACGGAAATTTCGTCCCAAAATTTAAGCAGGCGCAGGGGTTGACTCAGCATCTGGGAACAAGTGAACTCGGGACCGCATCTTCATGCTCCCAAGTGAACTCGGGACTGCATCTGGCGTTCCATCTAACCCGGACAATAGGGATTCGGCTCTGCTTTAAGAGTCTTCACTTCTCGGTCCATAATTTCAACAGGCTCCTCAATAAAATGTAGTTGCTTATCCACATGAAGTTCCTCCAGTGGAATAGTCTTATCGGCCTCGGCCAAACACTTCTTTAGATTCGATACATGAAAGACATCGTGAACATCACTGAGTTCTTGTGGCAACTTCAAACGATAAGCCGCCGGTCCAACTCTCTCAATGATCTCAAATGGTCCAACAAAACGAGGACTCAACTTTCCCCTTTTACCAAAACGTATCACACCTTTCCAAGGTGAAACCTTTAACATAACACGGTCGCTAACTTGAAATTCTACATCTTTCCTTCCCTTATCGGCATAACTCTTTTGCCGACTTCTAGCGGTTCTTAACCTTTCCTTAATCTGTACAATCTTCTCGGTAGTCTCATGAATAATTTCTGGACCGGTGAGTTGAGCATCCCCAACCTCATTCTAGCAGACAGGAGACCTACACTTTCTACCATACAGAGCTTCAAACGGTGCGTCTTTAATACTTGCATGATAACTGTTGTTATAAGAAAACTCAGCTAGCGGCAAATATTTATCCCACCCATTACCGAAATTAATAACACACGCTCGTAACATATCTTCTAACGTCTGAATGGTCCTTTCACTCTGACCATCCGTTTGAGGATGATAAGCGGTGCTCATATCCAACTTAGTTCCCAAGGCTTCCTGTAAGGATCGCCAAAACCTCGATACAAATCGACTGTCTCGGTCCGAAATAATAGATACAGGAACACCATGTCTAGAAACAATCTCCTTCAAATACAAACGAGTAAGCTTCTCCATTGAATCTGTTTTCCTAATCGGCAAAAAGTGAGCTGACTTAGTGAGCCGATCGACAATCACCCAAATGGTGTCATAGCCACCCGCTACCCTTGGTAACTTAGTAATAAAATCCATCGTAATTCCTTCTCACTTCCACTCGGGAATCTCAGGTTGCACTAAAAGTCCAGACGGTTTTTGATGTTCGGCTTTAACCTTAGCACAGGTCAAACACTTAACCACATACGTAGCCACATCACCTTTCAAATTAGGCCACCAATACAGCTCCTTAAGATCATGATACATCTTTCCTGAACCAGGATGAATAGAGTACCTAGACTTATGAGCCTCATCTAAAACAAGTTGTCGCAGTTCACCAAACTTCAGAACCCAAAGATGTCCCACAAAGTATCTAGTACCATCTGCTCGTACCTCAAACTTCTTAGCCATACCTCTTACGTTCTCTTTCACAAAATTCTCTTCCTTTAAGGCTTCTTGTTGTGCCTCAAGAATCTGCCTTGCGAGGTTTGTTCTAATTGTCATATTCAAGGCCCTAAACCTGCGAGGTTCAGCCCTTTCTTTACGACTCAACGCATCCGCCACAACATTGGCCTTACCCGGATGATATAAAAGTTCTCAATCATAATCATTTAACGTCTCAATCCATCTTCGTTGTCTCATGTTCAACTGTTTCTGATCGAGGATATGTTGAAGACTTTTGTGATCTGTGTACACAATACTCTTGACTCCATACAAATAATGTCTCCAAATCTTAAGCGCAAAAACAACGGCCCCCAACTCTAAATCATGATTTGTATAATTCTGCTCGTGAATCTTCAATTAGCGTGACGCATACGTAATAACTTTATTTCGTTGCATCAAAACACAACCAAAGCCTTGACGCGAAGCATCACAATAAACAACAAAATCATCATTACCCTCAGGTAGTGACAACATCGGAGCGGTAGTCAACTTCTTCTTTAAAATCTAAAAAGCAGCCTCTTGTTCATCCTTCCACTCATACTTCTTCCCCTTGTGCGTTAAAGCAGTCAGAGGTTTCGCTATACGAGAGAAATCTTGAATGAACCTTCTATAGTAACCTGCAAATCCTAGGAACTGACGAATCTGAGTAGGAGTTTTCGGAGTTTCCCACTTTTCAATCGCCTCAATCTTAGCAGGATCAACTTGTATTCCCTGTTTACTAACAATATGTCCAAGGAATTGAACTTCTCGTAACCAGAAAGCACACTTAGAGAACTTAGCGTACAACTCTTCCTTTCTTAACAGATTGAGCACTAACTTCAAATGTTCTTCGTGCTCTTCATCACTCTTCGAATAAATAAGGATGTCGTCGATGAACACAATAACAAACTTGTCCAGATAGGGTCTACACACACGGTTCATGAGGTCCATGAACACAGCAGGTGCATTTGTCAATCCGAACGGCATAACAAGAAACTCAAAGTGACCGTAACGGGTGCGAAAAGCAGTTTTTGAAACATCAGATTCTTTAACACGCAACAGATGATAGCCGGAACGAAGATCGATTTTTGAATAAACAGATGAACCCTGAAGCTGATCGAACAGATCATTAATTCTCGGAAGGGGGTAATGGTTTTTAATAGTAAGCTTGTTCAATTCACGATAATCAATGCACAAATGAAAAGAACCATCCTTCTTCTTAACAAACAGAACAGGTGCTCCCCAAGGGGATGAACTAGGATGGATAAAACCCTTGTATAACAACTCACGGAGTTGACTTAACAATTCTTGATGTTCAGAAGGCGCAAGACGATAAGGGGCACGTGTTACAGGAGTAGCACCAGGAATAAGATCAATTTGAAATTCTACCGCGCGTTGCGGAGGAAGGCCAGGTAAATCTTCGGGATATACCTCGAGAAAATCTCTAACAATATGAACATCACCAACGCTCTTCGTTTCTTTATCAGAATCAACAACATGGGCTAGAATAGCATGACAGCCCTTGCGAAGATGTTTAAGAACTTTCAAACAGCTAATAAGATTTAACTGTCTGCATTTCTTATCTCCAAAAAACCATCAGCGGCTCTCCAACCACATTAGTAATACGAATAGGTTTATCATTACACACAATCTCAGCACGATTCGTAGATAACCAATCCATCCCAATAACAATGTCAAAACTACCAAGTTCAATCGGTACCAAATCTATCTCAAAATCTCTACCAGCCAAATTAATGTTACATTTACGATACACAGTCTTAGCAGTAAGCACTTTACCATTAGCTATTTCAACAACATAAGTATTGTCTAAAGGAGTTAACGGTGTTTTGATTTTTGGACTTAATTTACTCGACACAAAACTCAAATCAGCCCCTGAATCAAATAGTACATAAACTGATAAATCGTTGATCGAGAACGTACCCGTAACAAGTTTAGGATCTTCCTCAGCATCCCTGGCGTTAATGTTGAATGCTCTTCCACGTGCATTCTGAGTAGCCTTCTTGTTGGGACAGGCATCACGGAAATGCCCCGGCTTCCCACACTCGTAACAAACCCTCTGATTACCACCATTATTCGGCTTCCCATTGCCAATACCATTCCAACCTCTATTACCAGAATTATTACCATTATTACCACCTGCAGCAGGAGTAGCAGAACCCGGCAGAAGCACTGTACAATCTTTAGCAATGTGTCCCTGTTTGGAACACCTCTTACAAGTAACCGTACAATAACCCTCATGAGCCTTATAACAACGAGGACACACACGCTGATTTCGGTTTCTAGCACCAGAATTATCTTGTTTCTTTTGCTGACCTTGGTTCTGGTTGCAGTTATTATCCCACTTCCTTTTCCCATTATCAGCTTTCTTAACAACCTCTTCACTTGCATCGGTCGCAGCAGCCTTACTCCTCCTTAAAATCTTATCATTAAGCTTATGAGCCATAGACATAGCAGCCTCGATAGTCTGGGGCTCACTAGACTCGACCCCATGCTCAATTTTCTCAGATAACCCATTAATGTAAGCTTCAATCTTAAGATTCTCATCAGCATAAACATTAGAACACAACAAGGTCAACTCAAAGAATCTCTGCTCATAGGCATCTAATTCGGTGCCCTTCATTTTCAAGTTCTTAAGTTCAATCTCTAACTTCTTAAGTTCACCCCTAGGACAATAACGGGTGATCATTATTTCCTTGAAATTATTCCAAGTTAAACCATAAGCCACATCATTTCCCAAACTATTAACCAAGTTGTTCCACCAGGTCAATGCACTATCCTTAAGAGTGCAGCTAGCAAAACTAACCTTGTTCTCCTCTTAGAATCGACTAACCCTGAAAATAGACTCGATTTTCTAGAACCAGTGGGTAAGCCCTATGGGTCCTTTCGTACCACTGAATTCCTGTGGACGACTTGCCATGAACGTTTTGTGGGAGCATCCCACCTGGTTATTATTCTCATTAGCATTAGCATTTACTGCCATAGCAGCTGCTATTCCTTCGATGATAAGTTGTTGCATACGGGCTTCATTGGACTCTCTAGGAGGCATGATCTTCAAAACAGAATAACACAACCGTTAGTACTAAGAATAATACCAGTGTTATAAAGGAATAGATCGAACACGAAAAGATTAACCATTAAAATAATAGTCAGTAAACACTATGAGTAATAACATGACAGTTATGATAGTCATAGAAATAGCCACCACATGCATACATATTTTATGATAACATCATACAACATACATAGCACCTAACATACATGATCTACATTACGCATAATATAACATGCCAAGAGTCACAACATCAGAAATAAAATGTGATAATGATAATAGATGTCATAAAAATAACCATCCATACATAATGAAAACATCCCATAACAAAACCTTAATAAAATCCTCGGCAAAGCGCCGTACATAATCCAAAAAAATGTATGTATGAAAGGACATTAAGTCTTATGAAATAAATAATCAATCATGAATCATCATATCACATCTGCTTAGAGCGGGTGTGATAAGCTGGGCCGCCATGAGTCTCGGCAGGAGGCTCATACTTCCGAAACTTTCCTTTCACTTCTTCCAACTCTGCCTTCAAACCACGAACTATGCTCTCGAGAGCCTCGAACTTAGCGTCCACCTCACGGTTACACTTCCGGTTCTCGAACCCAACATTATTCTTGAAGCTAACAAACGAATCCATACTAGCTCGAATCTGGTCCATCACCTCGTTATGTGGAAAGGTACGCATACAATCACTAAGAGCGTAAATACGTGTCTTGTCAGTGTAAGCTCTGTTTATGTGAGTGAGAGTGGAAAAGTAGTAGTGAACGGGATCATCAATCAAAGGTTGATCAGCACGGCGTCTTTCAGCAGCCGAAGGAGCAGGAACAGGAACGGAGTTGTTGCTCGAAGTCGTCATCTGCAAATAGTAAAACCACAAACCATATACCAAATAGAAATAAATGCTTATGATATATCTCCAAATAGAAATAAATGCTATAGCAAAAGGGTCGGGCTATAAACTAGACTCTAATGCACCCTAAGAACCACGGGTTGACCACTTTAAGATCGCCTAGTTCCCTATAACCAGAGCTCTGATACCAACTGTGATCGCCCCATCAAAACACTTAACGGCTCCGTCACTTGGTCCCACAGCTTGATTGAACTTAAATGAATTTAACAAACGACATTGCATTCTTTTATTTCAAAAGTTTTCCAAAAAGGAAAGCATACCAAAATATGTAGTTTAAAAGTAACACAACATATTTATTAACCAAAGTTGACATGAAACATTGTCAACAACCATAAGTTTAAATTATACAAAAACATAATGCAAGCTTAAGTTTCATAAATTATTTCATTAAAATCTGCCCAAATGCATGCAGACTCTTCTAAACACAGCGAAAGCATCACATAAACTCAAGTACCTGTGAAAACATGCGAGTAAACTGTCAACACAAAGGTTGAGTGAATTAGAGGTTTAAATAATTGAATAAACTTTAGACCACAAGATTTAAAAATGTTAGAAAACATTAAACATTATTCCATTATCAATGAGCCACCTGGTAACCACTTAACCCTTTATTTACCCTTGCCAAACACAATAAATGATATGCACCGGACAGTGTATCTACAACAAAATACGAAGTACTAAACATTCTGATTATAAATTGCTATCGCGACTAGCTCGAAATGGGGTTGTCAAACTCGATAGATCTATCCGTAGGATTCGTGTTCACCAGTAGAAACCAATGATTACAGTTACCATACTAGGGAATATTTTTGTCCAACTCACAATGAATAATTTATATTTAATTGTCACTTATGTCTAAACGTAAAGTAAAATGCATGTAATCACATCCCAAAAATATACTTTGAAAAGCATGTAAAAACGGGACTATAACTCACCTTATTAGTAACAAAGTAACCAACACAAATAAGCGAACAACAAATGAGTACAGTGATCAGGAATGATCACAACGCCGACCTATAAATAAAGCAGGTCGATATAAATAACTAACGTAGGTCAAGTCTTAGTATAATAGCTATTGTACATGTTGCAAGTAGTCATAGAACAATACTCAGCATGCATCGGTTTGATCGGAACAGCTTACGGACACACACTTTCTATTTTTAGAAAGTTTCTATTTTTAACAGTTTTCCATTTTTGGAAAGTTTCTATTTTTGGAAAGTTTCCAAATTTAGAAAGTTGCTATTTTTGGAAAGTTTATAAGTTAGGAAAGTTTCCTTAATTAGAAAGTCAACAAAAGTCAACAAAAGTCAACTAAAAGTCAAAGTCAACCAAAAGTCAACTCAAAAGTCAACCTTGGTCAAACATAGTCAACGTTAATTTTAAAAGTGTAAGTTATAATAACAATGTAAGTTATAATGTTATTTAAAGTTAAATATGTCTAATTATGTCATAACATAAGTTTAATTAAATTAAAATGAATTATTAAAGTTAATATAAGTTTAAATGATATAATTAATATAACATAAGTATTTAATTAATATATTAAATATTAATCATAATATAAGTATTATTAATTAATAATAAATTTTAAATCATCTCATAAGTATTATTAATTAATAATGAATTATTAATCATATCATAAGTTTCTAATTATAATCATTAAATCATAAGTATTTAATAATTAAATTTTAATTAATTAATAACTAAGCCTTATAATAATTAAATAATTATTTAATCCTTATTATAAGTCTTATTATAATAATTTCATAATAATAGTTTAATACTTATCATAAGTATTTTCCATTAATAATAAGAGTATTATTAATCATAAGTTTAATTAAAATGTTACTTAAATCATAAGTAATAATTAAATGATATAATAAATATATATCATAAGTCTTAAATAATAATAATAATAATAATTGCTTTTTATATCATAAGTAATTAAATGATAATGAAATTCATTATTTATATCATAAGTTTAATAATTAATCATAAGTTTTAAATCAAAAGTTCATCGGGTCGTATCTTGAGCCCCGGGTGTCGGTTTTCGGCGAGCCTTATATATATCTCCGCCTAATCAAACCACCCGACACATTGGTGCACTCAAGAACACACCAAGAACAGTCCACAAGTCGTGGTGATCAGCCATGACACCACTTGGAACTTCAATTCAATCAAAATCGTGTTTTAGCCATAACGAGTGATTCGTGGCTCGGATTTAGATTACCCGAACATGAAAGTTCGTCCCATCATTAATCCTAACGCACTAACACACCCTAAAGTCACCAAATATAGTCACAAAGTCAGACCAAACCTGGTTCATATCAATATCACATTTCAATCTTAATAAAATACCATTTTGATCATATCTAGGGCTCCAGAAATCGAAACGACATGAATCCGGAGTCTAAAATTAATGTCTTGATGAGAGGAACTCATCTAACTACTTTATTTTCACTTTTATATCAGTAACAAATCCAGAATTGAACAAAAAGCTGCTGTCCCAATTAAATCAAACCGAAAACATATGTATTTGAGTAATTCTACGCATACAAACATCATTACAACAACAAATAATCATCATAATATTAAAATAGACATCCAAAATAATGAAAAATTACAAGTTGTAGGGTTAGGATTTATACCCTAATCGAGAAACAAGTGATAGAATCGTGTAGAGGATGATTAGTAGAACGCGTTTATGTATAACAATGGATTATCCAAGCCTTGATTTGATGCAAGATGATGATGATGGTGAGTGTGAAGGGCGACGGCCACAAGAGGGAGCAAGAGGGAGGAGAGAACAAAAATAAGTTTTAGGTTTAAGATGAAAATTAGAAAATGGATTGCAAAAAGAAAAATCAAGGGATTACTCTCTCCCCCCCATGAGGTTTCGGCTGAAAATGATAGTGGGGTGGGCCCCACTTAGCCCAAAACTCTAACATGTAAATTCCTTATGGCCCGGAAGCCCGAACAAAACTCGAAACGTGAAAACACGCTTACGCGATTAAAAATTCGGAGAGATAACGAATACGCGACGAAATATAAATATAAATACTATATATAATTATATGATCTTAAAATATCATATATAAAATAATTAGGATTTAAATATCCCAAAAACTCGACCGTTGGTTTAAAAACCGAAAAGATTTGCCGGATAGAAATCCGCGACACGTAGAAACGTATAACTTAAAAATATGAATACAAATATTCACATAACACATAATAATTAATATATATATTATTACAAAAATAATAATATAGGTCATAGAGATGACGTGGCACGAATAACAGTTAACGGTCGTTAAATAATTAACGGTAAAATATAACGGAAAAAGTAGGGTCGTGACACATATAGAGGTCAAAACCTCGCAACGAAATCAATTAATATGGAACGTTTATAATCAATATGAATGGGACATTTCAGTTGGTATCCGAGCGTTGGTCTTAGAGAACCAGAATTTTTGCATTAGTGTGTCTTACCGAGTTTGTTAGGATGCATTAGTGAGTCTGGACTTCGACCGTGTTTTTCTTCAAAACAAAAACAATTGCTTAACTTTTTTGTTGGAAACTATATACTATTAACATGTAAATATTATGTGATATATTAATCTCTTAACGTGTTTGATATTGTGTGATAGATGTCTACCTCTAGTACAAATCCCATCGACTCACCTAATAATAATGAAGAGTCGAATATACTTTGGGAAGATTCACAAATTCCCGAAGAGGAACTGGAAGAAGAGGAACCGGAAGAGGAGGAATCAGAAGAGGAGGAACCGGAAGAGGAAGAATTGGAAGAAGAAGAGGTTCCGGAAGAAGAAATATTGATACCTACAGTAAATCGGTTAAATAAAAGAAAATCCTCAACCAACGGAGCAAAGTCAATAATGGTCAATGGTGTTTCTGCCGAGGAAGCAAAATATTGGGAAGATTACCAATTTTCCAATGAATCGGATCCCGATGAGGATTTCGATGATGTTATAGAAATTACCTCGACCCAAGTTGTAAGATCCAGTTTTTTCAGTTGAGTTGGACGCCGTCCAACATGGTGGGACGCCGTCCAGTTTTGAAGGGTTGGACGCCGTCCAGAAATCTGGACGCCGTCCAGATGGCCTGATGAGCCAGCTTTGGTATTTTGTTATTTAAAAAGGGGTAGTTTGGTAATTTCACTTTGTGGACGACTTTAAGACCCTAGATCAGTTTTGGTGAGCCTCATTACTCCTTTTCCATCTACTTTATCATCTTCCATTAAATCCTAGAGAGAGAGGAGGTTCTAGAGTGAGAGAGTTCCATTAAAGGAAGAAAGAGGTTGAATCGGGTCTTAGTGCGAGTTCTAAAATTGTTCATCTAGTCGTTAGCTACGTGGTGATTGTGTTGGTAAGTTATAAAACCTAATTTCTTTATTTAAATTGTGTTAAGGGTTAGGGTTGGGTTAGTGTTGCACTTAAAACCCATTTGTTAGTGATTTGGGGGTTTTGGGTAAGTTTGGGTCATGAAGACCCAAAAGATGACTAACCTAGGGTTTTGAAAAGTTAAAGTGTGTAAATGGGTCTTAAAGGCTTAGTAAATCGCTAGCACTTTTGTAGTTAATGTTAGTGGGTGTCATTTAGGTTGTGGGTGACCCAAATGGGAGTGTTGACCTCGAAATGGGTCAAATGGGTCTCGGGCGACCTAGGTTATTAAATGTGTATGAGAACACACTAAACTTGTGATTATAAAGTGTTTAAGACCATATTTTGGCTAGTATTAGGGTTTTATTGGTGTTGACCCAAATATTAGGGTTAGGGGTGCAAATGGGTCAGAATTGCATCTTGGGTCAAAATGGCACTAGAATGGGGAGTAAGTTGGTTGACCAACTTGTGTTGTGATTGATTATGTACTAAATGTAATAGGTACATTACATTGAAGTTGCGAGCTCGGTTATCTTTCGCAAAAGACTCTAAAGTGAGTGGAATAATTATATGCGTAGGCATATAATGTATTTATTTGTTGTAGCGTGAGATGTGAAGTGTCGAGGTGTTAAGACACCACGTTTCACGTGACGAGTGAAGCATCGAGGTATTAAGATGCCACTCGAGGTGAAGCATCGAGGTGTTAAGATGCCACCTAGTGGTGAAGTGTCGAGGTGTTAAGACGCCACTCCACAATAAAGGGTGAAGTGTCGAGGTGTTAAGATGCCACCCGAGGGTGAAGTATCGAGGTGTTAAGATGCCACCCGGGGGTTAGTGATACAAGGTGCTAAGTACACTAATGGATGTTGTGAACTCTGATGGCCTTTCGCGGGCGCCATTCCCTTGTACGATTGGTTAACCATGGTTATTGTGTTGAGTTGTAAGCAAACTATATGGTTCGAGTTATATACATACATATATGCCTTGTTATGCTAGCTTGTGATATAGGAGGTTGATAGCCTTGTACTTGAGATGTTAAGCCCTTTTGTGTTGCTAGCATGTATGCGGTATTGTGTAAGTGTGCAAGTAGGTATTTTATGTATGTACGTGTATAACTATTGCATTCACTAAGCGTTAGCTTACCCTCTCGTTGTTTACCTTTTTAGGCTCCGGTGTGGACAAAGGCAAAGGTATTCGGTTGGATTAGTGGTCTCCCACTTATTTTGATAGGGGATGCTTTTTGGTTAACTTTTAAAAGTTCGGCCGAGATTTGGGTGGTTTAACCCCAAACACTATGCTCTAGTGTCGTTTGGAAATTAAACTTGTATTGGTCGAAACTTGTATTGTTGATCGAAACACGTAAGACGGGTCGTTGTGGGCCCGATGTTGTAAAACTTGTTTTGATGATGGAAACCTCTTATTTTATTATATTGTAATACGTTGTAAAAAGGTTTTCGTTTAAAAGTGTCGGGAAGTGGGATTTCCGCTCACGTGAATTGGACCCGGGGGACAGTAGCTTCCAGGCAATCTGGATGCCGTCTAGATATGCTGGACACCGTCCCGGTCTTAAGTGCTGGATGCCGTCCAGATATCTGGACGCCGTCCAGTTGTGCTACAGCAAAAAAAAAATTTTAGCGTGTTTTTGGTAAATCGAAGTTGGGTTGTCACAAGTGGTATCAGAGCATGGTCTAAGGGATTTAGGCGACTTGAGATAGGTGCCTAGACTTAGACTTTAATGTGTGTGTGCTTTATGCGGGACTTGTAGGACTTTGGGTCAGAACGGGAATTGCTAGTGCTAGTGTTTATGTGAACTAACATCGCGCTAGTGTTTTTGTGTTGTCTTAGCAATCATCAAGCGAGATAGACGTTGTACTAGCAAGTTAATGCGACGTGCTCGAGTAACAATGATTAGCAACCGTTGTTACGGGTTCAAATCGTGTCAAACAAGCGGTGTACGACGATTGTTGAGCAAGATGGGGTAGTGTGGTGTATATGTATATACATATGTGTTAAGTCCTTTTGTTTCGTTGTTTAATTTACTTCGTTTTATAGAATGAAGATGAGAAATGGACACGACACCAATGACGGAAGTACGAGTGAGGACGTTGGACTCGCGACCAAGGTTGAGGCCATCTTTAAAAGGCTAAAAAAGGATTTTCTCGAAGATGTTCGAAAGGTTTTCCAAGAGTCAGTTGATGGGCAAGTAACCGAAATGATAAACGAGCAAATGAATGCCGCAATCGAGGAGGCATTAGAAGCTAGAAACATTCATCCTCGTGGTGAAAGGGGTGATGGTAACGGTGGGAATGGAAGGCGGGACTTCCATTACAAGAATTTCAAGGATGCTCAACCTCCGATGTTTAATGGGGTGCGAGATCCGTTAAAAAGTACATGTTAGATCTCCAATATCGAGGGTGCTTTCCGTACCGCGGAATGTCCTCCCGAGAAAAAGGCGAGGTATGGTTCTAGTATGTTGCGGGAACAAGCTAAGTTGTGGTGGGATGATAAAATCAACTTATATGGTGAAGAGCAATGTATGAGTTTGACGTGGGAAGAGTTTAAGAAGGAATTTTTCAAAGAATACTGAACTTCTTTCGATCTTGATAGAATCCGGGACGAGTTGCACAATTTGCAACAAGGTTCAATGGACTTGGTTACTCTTAAGTCTACCTTCTTGGCAAAGACTCGTTTTTGTCTGGAATATGTTGGTGACGATCACAAGCTAATGAAATATTTCTACCGTACCATGAATGATGAGTATAAGGGTAAGATTAGTCGAAGAGCGGCTAAGTCTTTTGAAGAGTTATTTGAATTGACTCGGGGTTTTGAGCTGGAGGTTCCAAGGAGAAGTGATTTCACTTTTTCTAAGAGAAAGTTTGAAGGTTCTAGTTATTCTAACTTTTCAAACAAGAAGAACAAGAACAAGAAGGGTTCTGAAAGTGTCAATAGCGTGAAGAAGGGCGCTTCCGGTGGTTTTTCTTTTTCGTGCTACAATTGTGGGCAAGCGGGTCATATGGCTCGTGATTTTTCGAAACCATCTTCCGGACAAAAGCTCACTTGTTTTAATTGCGGTAAAGAAGGGTATAAGAAGCCGGAGTGTCCCGATTTGCGAAACGATAATGTTAAGCGTCTAGAGAAGGCGGCAGGTACGGCTAGGGGTCGTAACTATTTGATGACGAATGATGAAGCCAAGCAATCCAACGAAGTTGTCTCAGGTACTTTTATGGTTAACTCTAATCTGGCACGGATACTTTTTAATAGTGGTGCCAATTTGTCGTTTGTGTCTCCAAAATTCGTGCCTAAACTTAGTAGACCGTTAGCTAAGTTAAGTAGTCCGGTAGAAGTTGAAATAGCGGACGGCAAGACGGTGCTAGTGGTTGATGTGTGTAAGAATTGTGATGTTGTGTTTGGTGCCGAAAACTTTAAAATCGACCTCATCCCGATGACTTTGGGCGATTTTGATATCGTTGTTGGTATGGATTGGCTCGATCATAATAGAGCCGATATTGCATGCCATGAGAAATTTATTCGTGTGAAGACCCCAAGTGGGGGAGAATTAATTATTCACGGTGATAAACGGAGAAGACTTGTGCCGCCATGAACTTTTGCACGGGCACGTCGTTTCCTTGTTAGTGGTGGCATGGCTTTTCTTACCCATGTTGTTAATACTCGTGATGAGCCACCACCCATTCGTGAAATTTCAGTGGTAAATGAGTTTGAAGACGTTTTTCCGGATGAGTTACCGGGTGTTCTGGCGGAAAGACAAGTTGAATTTCGCATTGAGTTGGTTCCGGGAGCTACTCCCGTTGCTAAAACTCCTTATCGTTTAGCGTCGACGGAAATGCAAGAGTTGTTAAATCAAACCCAAGAGCTACTTGAAAAGGGTTTTATCCGACCTAGTGCTTCGCCTTGGGGCGCTCCGGTTTTATTTGTGAAAAAGAAGGATGGTAGTATGCGGATGTGCATCGATTATCGGGAGTTGAACAAAGTGACGATCAAGAATCGTTATCCATTGCCTAGGATTGACGATTTGTTCGACCAACTTCAAGGTGCAACGTATTTCTCTAAAATCGACCTACGGTCCGGCTATCACCAAATGCAGGTCTGTGAGGAAGATATTGAGAAAACGGCTTTTCGAACGCGTTATGGGCATTTTGAGTTTGTAGTTATGCCTTTTGGTTATACGAATGCACCGGCGGCATTCATGGATCTTATGAACAGAGTGTGCCAACCTATGTGTGATGACCCGGAAATTTCTGACCAAATTTAAACTTAATCTTTGTATGATTAACATTTCTGACACGATAAGCAAAGTCTGTAAAACTGAATCTCAAAATTTTTGAACTACTTTCATATATTCAAATACCTTTCAGTTATTTTTGATGATTCACGAACAATTATATGTATATAGATACATATATATATACTATAACTTGAAAACGTAATAATGTATTAATTGTTTGATACCGTACATTAAACTTATTGGTTTAAATATTTATTTGAATATATATGATAAGTTGGAATATTAATTGTATGAATAACTTGCGACGTATATTTAAAACGTGTTTATGAATGTTGAAAATATATATTAACTTGGTCATAAAACGATTTGTTATTATATATATTAACAAATAGCGAGACAATGATTTATAGAAGTAAATGACCAAAACACTCGAAAGTTTAAGATACACTTTGAATGATATAGTTTATTGATAATTTAAGACTATATTTTGACAAAGGTACGAGTCACAAAACGTAAATTGCGAGTTTTCTAAGCGTACGAAAATGCGTTCGAGAAACCGGAACCGGGACATAAGTCGAGTGACAACGTACGAGTCATCGGAACGAAAATTACAAGTCAACTATGCACATGAATTTAATATAATATATAATTAATTATTTAAATTATATATATATATATATATATATATATATATATATATATATATATATATATATATATATATATATATATATATATATATATATATATATATATATATATATATATATATATATATATATATAATAATATGTCGACAAACAAGAAAACAAAAAAAATTGTGAGCTGGATTTTAGGGCCATGCGATCGCATGAGAAATAGGCATAAAACCCATGCGATCGCATGGCGGTCAGGAATCAAAATTCTTCTATAAATAGCCCAAGTTTCTGCCGAATCCATTGCATTTAAACCTTTTATTTCACTCAGTATTTATTATTATTATTATTATTATTATTATTATTATTATTATTATTATTATTATTATTATTAGTATTATAAATCTTATTATTATTTGTATTATATTATTATTAATATTATACATAAAATACTACGACGAGGTCATGAGCGGGTTATTTTCAAAACAAGCTTTTCGAGCGGGATAGAGCTAAGGAAATTATGGGTTATAACTATGGAGGTTATGGGTATTGCTTGGGGGTTATGATCATGAGTCAAAGGTCAACCTAGCGTTTATCATTTTCGTTGCGTCTACGTACTTTCCTAAAATATTGAATCACAATATTGATACGTAAGTATTTATATCTTATCTATTATATATTAATAGTGTATCCCTGACTAGTGCTCGAGTATATAAGATTATGCATGCTAGTACGATTAATTTTGTCGTTAAATAGTTTATGATAGATCACGAATTTAATACATATATTACTGATATAAGGTATATGATATGCATGTTTTTGGAAAGCTGGCGAAAAATCAATAACTTTTCATTTAGAGATCGCGTAATTTCGATGAACGGATTAAAAGATATGGTCAACTGAATTATGTTTGACGTTAATTGAAATTGTGTTTGACACTGTAAATTAATATTTAAACAACTTGTTTATAAGATTGATTAATTGGATTTTCAAATATTACTAATCGGGTAAATGAATTTCTATATAAGGCACGTCTCGTCTTGTTAAACAATTGTCAAAGTTGACCGTCTTACCATATTTTAAAGCTTTATAAATACTAAATCTGGTTTTACAAGTATTGGGAAACTATATGAAATGTTAAAATATATCCAATTGCCATGATCATTCAAATACAATAGAACTCTTGAAATAAATAATGTTTTGAGTTTGATAAACTATAAATTCGTTCAATTATCAAGACTTATACTATGTTAATAAACATGTATAGATTTAAAGATCATATTGGGTCAGGTTGACTTTTGAGATGACTTTTGTTAAATTTCACATGTCGGTCTCGAGCATTAGGATTGTGATACACTATGACCTGACCTAGCTTATTAGACATGTATTGACCAACATATGCTCTCTAGGTTGAGATCTACGGTTATTTTGCATTCCGAGTTTCGGTCACATTTCGGGGAATGACCTTATGTGCTGCTAAGGTGAGTTTATAGATCCCTTTTTAATTTCTTTTGCAATATATATTTTTGGGCTGAGAATACATGCAATATATTTAAACGCAATGGATACAAGTACATACTTAATTCTACACTGAGTTTGAACCGAAAATCCCTTAGCTTTGGTAACTAGTAACTGCCAGTACATAGGATATGGACTGGTGGGCGCGAATAATAGTATATGGATCCATAGGGCTTGACATCCCCGTCCGAGCTAGAGCGCTAGCCTTTTAACGGACGTATATTATTTGAGTTTATGACACGTTGGTTGCGTGTATTAAAACGAAGAGGGTAATTATCATTATAATGTTAAAGTTTAGTTACCAGGGTGCTCTGTTACGTAGAATCTTTTGATAAACATTTCTGGATGAAACAACTGAAATCTTGTGATCCACCTTTATATACAGATTATGTGCAACATTAAAAGTATGAACTCACCAACCTTTGTGTTGACACTTTTAAGTATGTTTATTCTCAGGTTCCTAGAAGTCTTCCGCTGTTTGCTTATATGTGATACAAGCTATGTGCATGGAGTCATACATGCTTTATTCAAGAAAACTTTGCATTCACAAAATCATCACCATGTATCTTATTTTGACTGCATTGTCAACAGATGTAGTATTGTAAACTATTATATACGGTGATTGTCTATACGTAGAAATCATCAGACGTCAAAAACTTTGGATTTATATATTCGTTTATGTTGTGCCTTTTTCAAAAGAACACAATGTTTACAAAACATATCATATAGAGGTCAAAACCTCACTATGAAATCAATGAATGATGTATTCGTCCAAAGGGATTTGGAAGGATCGTCACAGTTGGTATCAGAGCTTGAGGTCATAGGGAACCAGAATTTGCATTAGTGTGTTTAACTGGTAATTGTTAGGATGCATTAGTGAGTCTGGACTATGACCGTATCTGTTTTTACTGAGTTTTGCTTACCATTTATCGTCGGAAATTACTTGATTATCATTCCTAAGTCTAGACACGTCCTACTGCATTTACTGCATAGATTGTGTACCGACAAAATTCATATCTTAGCATATCTGTTACTCTAAACTTTTCCTGACATCTTCTGAAAATTTCTCCGTAATTTACGGGATTTTGGTATTATATATACATATGTAAATTATGTATTGAAGAGTACCAATCTAAATTCTATAATCTATCTTATATCAAAAATCAATTCCCTGATTATACAAGATGGATCACGTATCTAGTTCAAATTCCTTAAATTCCGACAGCTATTCCGATATGGATATTCACCTGAACTCTGAAGACAGTGTAACCGGAATGGATCAACCAATTAGCCATCATCTATTCTGGATGAATTGGGGATGGGTTCGTAGCCTACTTAATCATTGGAGACAAGAATAAGGCGATCCCTTCCATCCACTACATTGCCCTCTTGGCGAAGAACCTGAAGAACTTACCGGCGAACCTATTCGTAATACCATTTTCTATCTCATTTCCAGAGTATCTAGTCATGATTATATACTATCTCACATTCTAAATCTTATTCGTCCGCTCGTCCGAACCGACAATCATCCCGATGTAGTAGAAGAAGTCAACGAGCTTCGTGCTCGAGTGGTGACTTTAGAGAATATGGTACAAAGGTTACAAGCACTAGCAGCATCACCAGCATCAACAGTACCATCATCATTAACGCCAACAGTATCATTACCACCAACAACAACAACATCCGCATCCCACACCTCAACATCACAATCTGTACCTCGAACATCAACGTCATACGCACCATAGATACCAAGGAGTACCAACAACAATAACCGATGAAGTGTTGATTCATAACTTCATTGGAGAAATATTCTACGACGATTATGTAATATCTAAAGTTTTAGAGATTATATTCTAGTCCTAATCAAAAACCAGATGAGATTAATATTATGTTAACTCATTAAATCCATGATTACATCTAAAGAAAATATATATGTAGGTATATTCTCATAAAGATTGTAATTAAAAATCATTTTGTACAAACTGTTAATGGTGAGAATATTTTAACGGGTAGGTAATACCCAAAAAATATATAAATTCACAATTAATATGTTACATTCTTCGATTCTGATTCAACAAATCATCAACTATACTCACTACTTTCACAACAAGATATATTCTTTTATAGAAATCAAAACAACCATACTCATTCAAATTCAATTACATATTCTGATTTTAACATATCAGAATCTAAGTAGAGATATAACTGATATCATCATTCTTAGATTCCTAAATCTTTCAAAGCTATACTTTGACTTCAAAACTGTGCTAGAACATTATATGTATATTAACGATTACAATCTGTGTTCAAACCCTTCGAAATTCCTGAAGACCCTTCAAATAATGAATCATCGAGATGATGATTGAACCACATGTTAACCGCAGTCTTATACCTGAAAAACCCTCGAAACTAAAGTCATAGTTTAACACGTATCCGTGTCAGACCCTTTGGCATTTATTAGCTAAAATAACTTTTCAATCCCTTTTCAAAATAGACAGTTTTGTCACTACTCCAGCAAATCACCTTCAATTGTTCATTCGAATAAGCCTTATTATAACGATTACCCCTTCATCATTGTTACTGGAGAACCTTTCATATTCCACCACATTAGCAGTAAACTTATCAGCAACCATAATGATCTAGGATTTTCTGAAAAATTGTTATATTTATCAAAACCCTATCATTTACTCATCCGCATCTTGTAACGAGAATTGCCATACGACTCATCGAGAATTAGCAATCAGTATTTTGAATCTCGTAGCAATTTTATGCCAACATTTATATATATACATATAAAGTCTACCTCCAAGACTTACAGACTTTGAATGTGAAGTTTCTGAAAAACACCTTAAACCGCGAACTAGTTCTCGAAATTTTGAAAAGTACTGATGAAGCAGCAAAAACTGTAAACGACCTTAACAGTAAAAAGTTTGATGATAAAGAATAGTGTGTTGGTAAAGCTCAGAAAAAGAAAAGGTTTTGAACTGGAAAACGGATTGAGCAAAGTATGAAGGAAGCTGTAGATAAATCACAAGGACAAAACCTGCCTTCCAAGAATCCAAATGATTCAGTATTTGCTGAAGCCATTAACGAATACCTTGCTTCCGAATCTAAACCCTTGCGGACAATATTCTTCATCATCCTCTGATATTAGAAATTCTAAGATATCATCGTATCTTTCATTATAAATATCCTCCATATTTCTGGAGATAATTCCATAATTATTCTTATCGGAAATCAATTTTCTCTTTATGATATATGTGTTACATCATAAAAGAAACTATTTTAGTTTCTAAATTATGAAACCTTCGAGTTTAAAATATGAATATTTTTGAAGTGGTGTTGGGAGCTGAAGCATGAGTTAGTATAATATAATGACACTTGATCAACGTGATTATATTACAGTAAGTCATGCTGAGTTTCTAAATGGAACGTGATGATTCACAGATCATAACGTCATCATGTGCTATGTCATACGACTCTTGTATTCTAGTTAATCTCTAAAATATCAAGAAAATATTTCTTGATGATTCTGTCTTTTCCAGGGTATTCTGGTAATTTAACAAATCAAGATCGCGCCATTACCATTTTCTTCTTAGAACATTAACAATGTTCATTCCGAAATTCATATCTGCGAATTCTGGACCATTACAAGCAATGCTTAGTCACAAGAAGAAGAAACGAAGGGACAAAACTCTGAAATAGAAATTGGGGTATAAATCGCAGCAAATAAAAGAAAGCATTAACTGGGGATGACAATAATTATAGAAGACAGAAGCAGGAACTTTGAAATATAAGGGAGAATATAAAGCCCGATAACAACACATAAATTACAAACCGTGTATATCAATGTTTATCGCAACATAAAGACACGGGAGAATTAAAAGCACTATAACCTCAAGGGCAAAGTAGAAGTAAGCAGATTCCTCCGATGGTAGATGAAAAAGAAGAATGAGAGATATGAAAGTTAGGAGTATATCAAGAATCAGAACTGGATGAAGCATTTTTCACAATCTTTTGAAAATAGGAAATGAGGAAGAAGATGTAAGAGTGATGAAAATAATGAAACGGAAGAGGTCAATTTATAGCGAAATATCAAACATAGCAATCGAGGCAAATTACGCATTTAATCAAAAGAAATCTTAATTTCCTTAAATTTTGAAGAATCAAATCTTATTTAGATTATGAAGATTTTCTATTCCTTAAATTACGGAAATCAATCGTTAATACGTCAAGAGTTAAGACGAATCTCTATTCTTCATTTCACTCTTTTACGATAACTTCTCTCATACGCTTCGAATAATCGGATTGTTTTATTCATATTATTCAACGGTGATAAAACTCTATTTATCAACACATATACGTCATGAAAACATACTTATTGTCAGCCATGACCACCTCAATCAAATTTCGGGACGAAATTTCTTTAACGGGTAGGTACTTTGATGACCCGGAAATTTCCGACCAAATTTAAACTTAATCTTTGTATGATTAACATTTCCGACATGATAAGCAAAGTCTGTAAAACTGAATCTCAAAATTTTTGAACTACTTTCATATATTCAAATACCTTTCGGTTGTTCTTGACGATTCGCGAACAATTATATGTATATAGATACATATATATATATACTATAACTTGAAAACGTAACAATGTATTAATTGTTTGATACCGTACATTAAACTTATTGGTTTAAATATTTATTTGAATATATATGATAAGTTGGAATATTAATTGTATGAATAACTTGCGACGTATATTTAAAACGTGTTTATGAATGTTGAAAATATATATTAACTTGGTCATAAAACGATTTGTTATTATATATATATATTAACAAATAGTGAGACAATGATTTATACAAGTAAATGACCAAAACACTCGAAAGTTTAAGATACACTTTGAATGATATAGTTTATTGATAATTTAAGACTATATTTTGACAAAGGTACGAGTCACAAAATGTAAATTACGAGTTTTCTAAGCGTACGAAAATGCGTTCGAGAAACCGGAACTGGGACATAAGTCGAGTGACAACGTACGAGTCATCGGAACGAAAATTACAAGTCAACTATGCACATGAATTTAATATAATATATAATTAATTATTTAAATTATATATATATATTATATATATACAATAATATGTCGACAAACAAGAAAAAAAAAATTGTGAGCTGGATTTTGGGGCCATGCGATCGCATGAGAAATAGGCATAAAACCCATGCGATCGCATGGCGGTCAGGAATCAGAATTCTTCTATAAATAGCCCAAGTTTCTGCCAAATCCATTGCATTTAAACCTTTTATTTCACTCAGTATTTATTATTATTATTATTATTATTATTATTATTATTATTATTATTATTATTATTATTATTATAAATCTTATTATTATTTGTATTATATTATTATTAATATTATACATAAAATACTACGACGAGGTCATGAGCGGGTTATTTTCAAAACAAGCTTTTCGAGCGGGATAGAGCTAAGGAAATTATGGGTTATAACTATGGAGGTTATGGGTATTGCTTGGGGGTTATGATCATGAGTCAAAGGTCAACCTAGCGTTTATCATTTTCGTTGCGTCTACGTACTTACCTACAATATTGAATCACAATATTGATACGTAAGCATTTATATCTTATCTATTATATATTAATAGTGTATCCCTGACTAGTGCTCGAGTATATAGGATTATGCATGCTAGTACGATTAATTTTGTCGTTAAATAGTTTATGATAGATCACGAATTTAATACATATATTACTGATATAAGTTATATGATATGCATGTTTTTGGAAAGCTGGCGAAAAATCAATAACTTTTCATTTAGAGATCGCGTAATTTCGATGAACGGATTAAAAGATATGGTCAACTGAATTATGTTTGACGTTAATTGAAATTGTGTTTGACACTGTAAATTAATATTTAAACAACTTGTTTATAAGATTGATAAATTGGATTTTCAAATATTACTAATCGAGTAAATGAATTTCTATATAAGGCACGTCTCGTCTTGTTAAACAATTGTCAAAGTTGACTGTCTTACCATGTTTTAAAGCTTTATAAATACTAGATCTGGTTTTACAAGTATTGGGAAACTATATGAAATGTTAAAATATATCCAATTGCCATGATCATTCAAATACAATAGAACTCTTGAAATAAATAATGTTTTGAGTTTGATAAACTATAAATTCGTTCAATTATCAAGACTTATACTATGTTAATAAACATGTATAGATTTAAAGATCATATTGGGTCAGGTTGACTTTTGAGATGACTTTTGTTAACTTTCACATGTCGGTCTCGAGCATTAGGATTGTGATACACTATGACCTGACCTAGCTTATTAGACATGTATTGACCAACATATGTTCTCTAGGTTGAGATCTACGGTTATTTTGCATTCTGAGTTTCGGTCACATTTCGGTGAATGACCTTATGTGCTGCTAAGGTGAGTTTATAGATCCCTTTTTAATTTCTTTTGCAATATATATTTTTGGGCTGAGAATACATGCAATATATTTAAACGCAATGGATACAAGTACATACTTAATTCTACACTGAGTTTGAACCGAAAATCCCTTAGCTTTGGTAACTAGTAACTGCCAGTACATAGGATATGGACTGGTGGGCGCGAATAATAGTATATGGATCCATAGGGCTTGACATCCCCGTCCGAGCTAGAGCGCTAGCCTTTTAACGGACGTATATTATTTGAGTTTATGACACGTTGGTTGCGTGTATTAAAATGAAGAGGGTAATTATCATTATAACGTTAAAGTTTAGTTACCAGGGTGCTCTGTTACGTAGAATCTTTTGATAAACGTTTCTGGATGAAACAACTGAAATCTTGTGATCCACCTTTATATACAGATTATGTGCAACATTAAAAGTATGAACTCACCAACCTTTGTGTTGACACTTTTAAGTATGTTTATTCTCAGGTTCCTAGAATTCTTCCGCTGTTTGCTTATATGTGATACAAGCTATGTGCATGGAGTCATACATGCTTTATTCAAGAAAACTTTGAATTCACAAAATCATCACCATGTATCTTATTTTCACTACATTGTCAACAGATGTAGTATTGTAAACTATTATATACGGTGATTGTCTATACGTAGAAATCATCAGACGTCGAAAACCTTGGATTTATATATTCGTTTATGGTGTGCCTTTTTCAAAAGAACACAATGTTTACAAAACGTATCATATAGAGGTCAAAACCTCACTATGAAATCAATGAATGATGTATTCGTCCAAAGGGATTTGGAAGGATCGTCACACTATGTTGGACAAGTCAGTAATTGTGTTCATTGACGACATACTTGTCTATTCGAAGAGTGTGAAAGAACATGAACTTCATTTGTGGTGTGTGTTAAAGACGTTGTGGAAGGAGAAGTTGTATGCTAAATTCTCCAAATGTGAATTTTGGCTAAGGGAAGTTCAATTCCTTGGCCATATTGTGAACGAAAATGGTATTCAAGTAGATCTGGGGAAGATAGAGACGTTGAAGAGATGGAGAAGACCGACTACGCCTACGGAAATCCGAAGTTTTCTCGGATTGGCCGGTTATTATCGTCGGTTTATCCAAGACTTTTCTAAGATCGCTTCTCCATTGACGAAATTGACGAGAAAGAACGCGAGGTTTAATTGGGAGAACGAGCAAGAAATTGCTTTTCAATTGTTAAAAGAGAAATTATGTCAAGCTCCGGTGTTAGTATTGCCGGAAGGGGTAGAAGACATGACGGTTTATTGTGATGCTTCTTTAAATGGGCTCGGGTGTGTTCTAATGCAAAGGGGTAAAGTCATCGCTTATGCCTCACGACAATTAAAGGAACACGAAACGAGATATTTGACTCATGATATTGAGTTGGCGGCGGTGGTTCATGCGTTGAAAATTTGGCGCCACTACTTGTATGGTGTCAAGTGTACGATTTATTCTGATCACAAGAGTTTGAAACATCTTTTCGATCAAAGAGATTTGAATTATCGTCAACGTAGGTGGATGGATGTAGTAAAAGATTATGATTGTGAAATACTTTATCATCCGGGCAAGGCGAATGTGGTCGCGGATGCATTAAGTCGAAAGAGTCATCACCCGGAGTTACGATTGGGATTGTTACGTATGATTATTACTAACGATTTTCTTGAAAAACTTGGTGTGATTCAAATAGAGGCTTACGTTCACAACAAGCATGCGGAACGAATAGTGGGTTAATCGGAGTTCATTACTATGGGCTCGCGTGGTTTGTTGTCTTTTCAAGGAAAGGTGTGGGTGCCTAAGATGGGTGATTATCGACAAGTGCTACTTGATGAAGCACATAAGTCTAAGTATTCCATTCATCCGGGCGCGACGAAAATGTATCTTGATTTAAGAAAAGAGTATTGGTGGCCGGGCATGAAACGTGATGTTGTAAAGTATGTTGAGCAATGCGTCACGTGTTTGCAAGTTAAAGCCCAGCACCAAAAGCCGTATGGTAAGTTGCAACCGTTAGAAATCCCGAAGTGGAAATGGGAGCACATTACCATGGATTTCATCACAAAGTTACCTAAACCGGCGAGAACCCAATTTGATTCAATTTGGGTGATAGTTGACCGATTAACAAAAAGTGCTTTGTTTCTTCCCATTCGGGAAGCGATATCTTCGGAGACCTTGGCTAAATTGTTTATCAAAGAGGTAGTCGCTCGACATGGGGTTCCTATATCTATTATTTCGGATCGAGATACCCGTTTTACATCTCGGTTTTGGGAAAAGTTTTATGACGATATGGGTACACAATTAAAATTGAGCACGGCGTATCATCCTCAAACGGATGGTCAAACCGAACGTACGAATCAAACATTAGAGGATATGTTACGGGCGTGTATTATTGATTTCGGTGGTAGTTGGGACGAGCACTTACCTTTGGTGGAATTCTCATACAATAATAGTTATCATACTAGTATCGGGATGCCACCGTATGAGATGCTTTATGGGCGAAGATGTCGAACTCCAATTTGTTGGGGTGAAGTGGGACAAAAGGAAATCGGGAGTACCGATTTAGTTTTAGAGACGAATAGGAAGATTGATGTGATTCGGGATCATTTGAAAAAGGCGCAAGATAGACAAAAGTCGTATGCCGATAAACGTAGGCGAATGATCGAATTCGAAGAGGGCGACATGGTGATGCTTAAGGTTTCGCCATGGAAAGGCATTATTCGGTTTAGAAAACGGGGAAAGTTAGCTCCTCGGTTTATTGAGCCATTTAAAGTTTTAGCTCGTGTGGGCGAAGTCGCATATCATTTGGAATTACCCAAGGAACATGTGGGGATCCATAATACATTTCATGTTTCCCATCTCCGTAAGTGTCTTGCGGATGATTCTTCATGGGTGTCATTAGATGAAATTGAGCTAAATAATAAGTTAGAGTATGTTGAGGAACTGGTTGCAATACTTGACGAAAAGGTGAAAAGATTGAGAAATAGAGAGGTGAGAACTTATAAGGTTCAATGGCGTCAAAGTATAGGTTTCGAGTTCACTTGGGAGCACGAAGAGTTTGTTTTGGTCTATCTTCCTGCTTGTCATGCGGCGTGGATTGCGAGGGCGCAATCCGATTCAAGTGGGGGAGAGTTGTAAGATCCAGTTTTTGTCAGATGAGTTGGACGCCGTCTAACATGGTGGGACGCCGTCCAGTTTTGAAGGGCTAGACACCGTCCAGAAATCTGGACGCCGTCCAGATGGCCTGACGAGCCAGCTTTGGTATTTTGTTATTTAAAAAGGGGTAGTTTGGTAATTTCACTTTGTGGACGACTTTAAGACCCTAGATCAGTTTTGGTGAGCCTCATTACTCCTTTTCCATCTACTTTATCATCTTCCATTAAATCCTAGAGAGAGGAGGTTCTAGAGTGAGAGAGCTCCATTAAAGGAAGAAAGAGGTTGAATCGGGTCTTAGTGCGTGTTCTAAAGTTGTTCATCTAGTCGCTAGCTACGTGGTGATTGTGTTGGTAAGTTATAAAACCTAATTTCTTTATTTAAATTGTGTTAAGGGTTAGGGTTGGGTTAGTGTTGCACTTAAAACCCATTTGTTAGTGATTTGGGGGTTTTGGGTAAGTTTGGGTCATGAAGACCCAAAAGATGACTAACCAAGGGTTTTGAAAAGTTAAAGTGTGTAAATGGGTCTTAAAGGCTTAGTAAATCGCTAGCACTTTTGTAGTTAATGTTAGTGGGTGTCATTTGGGTTGTGGGTGACCCAAATGGGAGTGTTAACCTCGAAATGGGTCAAATAGGTCTCGGGCGACCTAGGTTATTAAATGTGTATGAGAACACACTAAACTTGTGATTATAAAGTGTTTAAGACCATATTTTGGCTAGTATTAGGGTTTTGTTGGTGTTGACCCAAATATTAGGGTTAGAGGTGCAAATGGGTCAGAATTGCATCTTGGGTCAAAATGGCACTAGAATGGGGAGTAAGTTGGTTGACCAACTTGTGTTGTGATTGATTATGTGCTAAATGTAATAGGTACATTACATTGAAGTTGCGAGCTCGGTTATCTTTCGCAAAAGACTCTAAAGTGAGTGGAATAATTATATGCGTAGGCATATAATGTATTTATTTGTTGTAGCGTGAGATGTGAAGTGTCGAGGTGTTAAGACACCACGTTTCACGTGACGAGTGAAGCATCGAGGTATTAAGATGCCACTCGAGGTGAAGCATCGAGGTGTTAAGATGCCACCTAGTGGTGAAGTGTCGAGCTGTTAAGACGCCACTCCACAATAAAGGGTGAAGTGTCGAGATGTTAAGACGCCACCCGAGGGTGAAGTATCGAGGTGTTAAGATGCCACCCGGGGGTTAGTGATACGAGGTGCTAAGTACACTAATGGATGTTGTGAACTCCGATGGCCTTTCGCGGGCGCCATTCCCTTGTACGATTGGTTAACCATGGTTATTGTGTTGAGTTGTAAGCATATTATATGGTTCGAGTTATATATATATATATATGCCTTGTTATGCAAGCTTGTGATATAGGAGGTTGATAGCCTTGTACTTGAGATGTTAAGCCCTTTTGTGTTGCTAGCATGTATGCGGTATTGTGTAAGTGTGCAAGTAGGTATTTTATATATGTACGTGTATAACTATTGCATTCACTAAGCGTTAGCTTACCCTCTCGTTGTTTACCTTTTTAGGCTCCGGCGTGGACAAAGGCAAAGGTATTCGGTTGGATTAGTGGTCTCCCGCTTATTTTGATAGGGGATGCTTTTTGGTTAGCTTTTGGAAGTTCGGCCGAGATTTGGGTAGTTTAACCCCAAACACCATGCTCTAGTGTCGTTTGAAAATTAAACTTGTATTGTTCAAAACTTGTATTGTTGATCGAAATGCGTAAGACGGGTCGTTGTGGGCCCGATGTTGTAAAACTTGTTTTGATGATGGAAACCTCTTATTTTATTATATTGTAATACGTTGTAAAAAGGTTTTCGTTTAAAAGTGTCGGGAAGCGACAATTTTCGCTCACGTGAGTTGGACCCGGGGGCAGCAGCTTCCAGGCAATCTGGACGCTGTCCAGATATGCTGGACGCCGTCCCGGTCTTAAGTGCTGGACGCCGTCCAGAAATCTGGACGCCGTCCAGTTGTGCTACAGCAAAAAAAAATTATTTTTGGCATGTTTTTGGTAAATCGAAGTTGGGTTGTCACACAATTTAATAAAGCAAAAGAAAATAATAAGGGAAAAGGTATAAAAATAGAGAAACCTGATTCCAACCCCGATGAACTTTATATGTATCGGCAATGTCCGTATTTCCTAAAATGTAACAATAACCCGGGAACCTCTAAACCACCAGGTTTTTCTAAACCATTGCGGAAAACGACAGCTCGTATTAGGGGAGCATCATATATCCCTACGAAATTAGCAAAACGAACCAAGTCCGAAGAAGAAGAAACGAGTGAGTCTTATTAAAGAGTTGTAATCATGTTGTGTAATATATGTAATATAGTGTGCATATATTTTTTTTGATAAATGTAAAATTGCATGTATTGTTTGTTAATTATCTTTTATGAATCTAACCCTCGTCTATTTTTACAGTATAAAAACATAAAATGGACGTTTAGGGTAAACAACCGAATATTTTAGAAAACCTACTAGAGGATATGATTGATGAAATCTTGTCTAGAGTCGGTCAGAATTCATCAGCACAATTAGTTATGGTGAAATTAACTTGTCAAACATTTGAAAGACTTTCCAGAAATACCTTAGTTTATAAAAGGCTTTCCTTTGATAGGTGGGGTATATCACATTGGGGAGACCGTAAGTTACGCCGTGTTTTCTTTAAAGCGTTAAATGCGGGGAACCCAAATGCAAATTTTCGCTACGGGTTAAGAACCTATTTTGACTCAACATATCCCAACATAGGATTTCGTGAATTAGAAAGAGCTTCTAACATGCAACATAAAGAAGCATGTTATGCTTACTGGTTAGTGATGTTCGCTTCTCACCAAAGTGAGAAAAAGAACATCGGATTACAACTATTAACTGAAACATTCCCACATGTGACGGACTCAATAGTTGGGGTAAGAAACAAGTTTTTTAGATTTCTACGAGGCTGTTGGGCATTACGAAACCCTCGTCCTTTTGACGACATTACAACATGCTTCCTAGCCAATGGTAATAACGGTTACTTTCCACAAGATCAAGGATGGAAAGTCGTTTTAGTAAAACCATAATGCATGACCTGTTTCTGAACTTATGAATTACGTGTCTTTATTGTCTTTGCTGAACAACTTGCATATTAATTAGAATTACCTTTATAGCTGCTGTGTAGCAAGTTATTAATTGCTATATTTCATCCTGTAGCGACCCTGACAAATCGTCAAGTGACGGCGTCGTCTACGTATGGTCCCATTACATGGTCATAAGCATTTATAACAAAGTTTGACCGAAAATATGTCGCATTCATTTCATAAAAGGATGTTTCAATGTTTACAAAAGTAATTCCCAAGACAAGTACATATCAAAAGTTATAGTTCATATGAAACACGTGCGACATAGTTTAAAGTAGCCAAAAAGACGCTCCACGTATGCAAGTATACTCGACATCCAATGCAAGTATCAAAAGTATGAGCGGAAGCATGTATCACCTAAGTTCAAGGACCTGAGAGAAACATAGAGAATCTGTCAACGAAAACGTTGGTGAAATCATAGGTTTAGTAAGTAAGTAAGTGAGTAAGTAAGTTGAACCACAAGTGTTGTCACGTTGAAATAATAATAAACCATTCTAAAAGTTGATATCACGAGCACTCAATTATCAAGGCTTAACTATCACGAAACCCCATTAATATAGTGTCAGAACATACACTTATCCCCGAAAATATATTTCATCCGATTAACGGTAGCGAACCGTCCGAATGAGGGTTTGTCAAACCCGTATGGCCACACAACATAAGTTCTCGCTTACACCCTGCAAGTGTAACTAATGATAATTGAATTGAGGCTTTTTGTTCTAACTCGTACGTAGAATGTTTGTTTTCGTACTTGTGTTCACTTTGTAAAATGAAACGTTTATGTTTTCTCATCCCAAATATAAGTATAAAAGAGTAAAAGTGGGACTATGATCTCACCTTTGATTGCAAGAGTAAATAAGTACTTCAACAAGTAATGTGCGCAAAGGACAACGCTAGCCTCGACCTAAACAAATAGGTTGTATCAATAACGATAGTCACGAAGGGTCAAAGTTGCTCAATTAGTCCTATGGCTCAACACGACTCGGTTATGAAGCATGTGAAGCAAATAGTCAAGTTTCATGCAAGATACATGTATAGAAACAAGTTAGAAATGTTGCATAATCAATTGGTTAAGTTTGACAAAAAGTCAAACTTTGGTCGGTCAAAGTCAACGAAAAAGTCAACATGTTCGGGTCGGGTCCCGAACAAATTTTCTATGCTAATTATTCATATATAAGTATATTAAAACAAGTTTCATGTGAATCGGAGGTCGGTAGCTAGTCAAACATTTCACGTGAAATGGGACACGGAGGTCAGAATCTGTCCAGGTTGTTCTGCGCGCTGCGCGGGGTGAGGTGCGCGCCGCGCCACCTGCTGTTCAGCTATTTTCCTGTTTTTTCAAAGATATGCACGAACCAAAACCAATTCTAACACAACACTTGACCTGCAAATACATATAACGCTTATCATACATCGTTGGAAAGGTGTTTTGACGAGGAATGCAACTAAACACATATCATCAATCAAACTTCCACTTATAACAACCAAAAACCACAATTAATGTTCCTCATTCAATGCATACAAGTCATAAATGCCATTTAATGATTCGGTAACCAAATTACATGAACAATATGCCGTTTCGAAGGTAATTAAGCATACAACACAACCTAACACTTACAATTAGCATTTCGTGTCATTTAAAGCATCAAAAGTCCATTTCTAGTTCATGAAACCCTAACTCAAATTCACCAAATTTCATAATCAGGTTTAGAAGGTTTCTTTAACCAAACCATACATCATAACGAAGCTAGTAACACTAGAAATAAGATTAAAACATGAACTCTTAGCATCAAACAACATATGAACACTCAAAACTCAAGATTAAGCATGTGAACTTTCAATATGAACTAGTTACATTAAAATAGCAAGAACAAACATACAAATCACATAACCATACTAGACTTGAGCCATAGACACTAATTAACAACCTTTTAACTCAAAAATCTCAAGAACACATAAAATTAGTGATTTTAGAAAGTTACCCAAATGCAATGAGATTGGTATGGAATCGAAGAGGAGATCACGAGGAGTTCAAATATGTAATTTGTTTGGCCCGAAGCTTGATCGATTGAATATGGATGAAGATTTACTTTTTGATGAATTTAAAGAAAATATGAAAGTAGAGAATAAAAAGAGAAAAGAAAATGAAAAAAAAAATGGAGGTGGAAGATGGTTGACTAGTCAAGTGCTAGTCACCATTTTGGGGTTTTGGCAAAACAAGTCCCTCAAGTCGTAGTCGGGTGCGTTAAATTACCTAAACGAGATAATTTGAAACGCGTATTAACGGGAGATGTTATAAACATATAACGGAGTTTAAAATAGTTAAACGGAAAAGTAAACGGAAAAAGGCGGGATGTTACATTACCTACTCCTTAAAAGAAATTTCGTCCCGAAATTAAGCATGCGTAGTAATCGTTGTCTCTTCCTCTGAATCCGACGGTTCCGGAATCAGAAATAGATGAGGGTATTTCTTTCGCATTTGATCTTCCCTTTCCCAAGTAAACTCGGGTCCTCTTTTGGCGTTCCATCAGACCTTAACAATCGGGATCCGGCTCTGTTTTAATTCCTTCTCGACGTAGTCCACAACTTCAACCGGTTCCTCCACAAAATGAAGTTTGTCATTAATAGTAAGTTCCTCGAGAGGGACGACGATATCAGGCTCGGCAAGACATTTCTTCAAGTTAGATACCTGAAAAGTAGGATGGACGGAGCTTAGTTGAGGCGGAAGATCCAAACGATACGCAACGGTTCCAACACGCTCTAAGATTTCGAAAGGACCAACATACCGTGGATTTAGTTTCCCACGTTTCCCAAAACGGATGACACCTTTCCAAGGTGCGACTTTTAACATGACGCGGTCACCGACTTGAAATTCGAGGTCTTTGCGTCTTTTGTCGGTATAGTATTTTTGACGACTCCAGGCCGTCCGAAGCCTATCTCGGATTTGAAGGATCTTCTCGGTGGTTTCATGAATGAGTTCGGGCCCAGAAATTTGCACGTCACCCACTTCGGCCCAACAAAGAGGAGAGCGACATTTTCGGCCATATAATGCTTCAAAAGGTGCGGCCTTAATACTCGCGTGATAACTATTGTTATAAGAGAACTCGGCGAGAGGTAAGTGCTTGTCCCAAGCTTTTCCAAAATCAACAACACAAGCTCGTAGCATATCTTCCAAGGTTTGTATTGTACATTCACTTTGCCCATCGGTTTGAGGATGATATGCGGTGCTCATGTCCAAACGCGTTCCCAACGCTTCTTGTAAAGTACGCCAAAATCTAGAAACGAAACGACCATCTCGGTCGGAGATAATCGATAAAGGTACACCGTGTCGGGCTACAATCTCCTTAATGTAAAGTCGTGCAAGTTTCTCCATTTTGTCGGTCTCTTTCATGGCGAGAAAGTGCGCGGATTTGGTGAGGTGATCGACAATGACCCAAATAGTATCATAACCGCCCGACGTTTTTTGGTAATTTGGTGATAAAATCCATCGTGATCCTTTCCCACTTCCATTGCGGGATCTCGGGTTGTTGAAGTAACCCGGACGGTCTTTGGTGTTCGGCTTTGACTTTTGCGCAAGTCAAACATTTGGCAACGTATCTAGCAACTTCCTTTTTGATGTTCGGCCACCAATATTGTTCTTTAAGGTCATGGTACATCTTATTGGCGCCGGGATGAATCGAGTATCGTGATTTGTGGGCTTCGTCTAAGATGAGGTTTCGTAAATCGCCATATCTAGGCACCCAAATTCTTCCGGCGTAATATCGAAGTCCGTTCTCCTTAACTTCGAATCGAGAGACGAGGATGTTTAAAAGTTCACGTCCGATGTGGTTGTCCTTAAGAGCCTCCTCTTGAGCTACACGAATTTGGCTATTAAGGTTGGAGTGGATGGTGATGTTTAATGCTCGGACGCGAAGAGGTACCGTTCTTTCCTTTTGACTTAAGGCATCGGCCACTACATTTGCCTTTCCGGGGTGGTAACGAAGCTCACAATTGTAATCGTTCAAGGTTTCAATCCACCGTCGTTGTCTCATGTTTAGTTGCTTTTGATCGAAGATATGTTGGAGACTTTTGTGATCGGTAAATATAGTACTCTTGGTACCAAGAAGATGATGTCTTCATAACTTAAGTGCAAAGATGACGGCTCCGAGTTCAAGATCATGTGTCGTGTAGTTTCGTTCGTGAACCTTGAGTTGTCGAGAGGCATAAGTAATGACTTTCTTTCGTTGCATTAATACGCACCCATAACCGTTTTTCGAGGCATCGTAATATACAACAAAATCATCATTGCCTTCGGGAAGCGACAAGATAGGAGCGGTGGTTAGCTTAGTTTTCAAGATTTGGAAAGCGGTTTCTTGTTCGGATGACCAAATGAACTTTCGTTCCTTATGAGTTAACGCGGTTAGAGGGCGAGCGATTAAGGAGAAATCCTTGATGAATTTACGATAGTATCCGGCGAGACCTAAGAAATGACGAATTTGAGTAGGAGTAGTAGGAGTCTCCCATTTACTAATGGCTTCGATTTTTGCGGGATCGACTTTAATGCCTTGATCACTTACAACGTGACCGAGGAATTGAACTTCCTTCAACCAAAATTCACACTTGGAGAACTTGGCATAGAGTTGTTCTTTTCTCAAGAGTTCAAGCACGAGTCGGAGATGTTCTTTGTGTTCCTCTTCGCTTTTAGAATAGACCAAAATATCGTCGATGAACACGATAACGAATTTGTCGAGGTAAGGTTTGCACACGCGGTTCATGAGATCCATAAACACCGCCGGTGCGTTAGTGAGAACGAAAGGCATGACAAGGAATTCATAACTACTATAACGAGTCCGGAAGGCGGTTTTGGAGACATCTTCCCCCTTAACCCTTAGTTGATGATAACCCGAACGGAGATCGATTTTTGAATATACACGAGAACCTTGTAGTTGATCAAAGAGGTCATCAATGCGCGGAAGAGGATATCGGTTTTTAATCGTTAATTTGTTCAATTCACGATAATCGATGCACATTCGTAGGGATCCGTCTTTCTTCTTGACGAACAAAATCGGAGCGCCCCATGGTGAATGGCTAGGTTGAATGAAACCACGGTCAAGTAACTCTTGGATTTGACTTTGCAATTCTTGCAATTCAGATGGAGCGAGTCTATATGGTGCACGCGCTACGGGTGCGGCTCCCGGTATAAGATCGATTTGAAATTCAACCGGTCGATGAGGTGGAAGACCCGGTAATTCGTCGGGAAATACATCGGAAAAGTCACTAACAATTGGCACATCATCGATGCGCTTTTCGTCGGCCTCGACTTTCTTAACGTGAGCAAGAATCGCAAAACAACCCTTGCGAAGTAGCTTTCGAACTTTAAGGCACGAAACGAGATTGAGTCCGGTGCAATTCTTCTCGCCATAGACAATCAATGGTTCACCATTCTCGATAGGAATTCGGATTGCGTGAAGATCGCAAAGAATGTGAGATTTATTTTTGACCATCCAATTCATACCGATTATTACATCAAAACTCCCTAGTTCCATGGGTATCAAGTCAATTTCAAATTCATTACCCAAAATATTTAAAGTACACCCCCGGTAATATGTGTCGGCACTTAAGAGTTTTCCATCGGCCATCTCGATGGAGTAAGTAGTATCTAAAGGGTGTGGTGGAGCGGAAAGAGTAGGAGCCAAAGTCTTAGACACAAAACATTTATCGGCACCCGAATCAAATAAGCAAGTAACATAAGTGTTGTTGAGAAGAAACGTACCCGTGACTAGTTCATTGTCATCTCGGGCTTCCTCGGTGTTGATGTTAAAGGCTCGGCCTCGATTGTTGGGGTTGGCTTTCTTTTTCGGGCATTCGTTCTTATAATGGCCCGTTTGGCCACATTCATAACAAGTGACCGTCCTTGGAGGATTGGGCCCCTTTCGAGCGACGGGGGCGGCACTTCTACAATCATTGGCCACATGACCATTCTTTTGGCACCGGTGACAAAATAAATTGCCACATTCCCCGTAATGATGTTTGTGACATTTGTTGCAAAAGGGTTTATTTCCACCATAACTTTTCTTGCCGTCATTGTTGAAAGGCTTTTTGGTGAAGGTGTTGTTGTTGTAATTGGTTGATGGAGTGGCTTCCCATTTCCTTTTGTTGCCACCCGACTTGTCCTCGGCCTTAGGAGCCGGCACTACAATTTCGTCAACCGTCTCAATTAATTGGCGGGCCATGTTCATAGCGGCTTGATGAGTAGTGGGTTTGGATGACATCACCCCTTGTTTGATGCTTTTTGGAAGACCGTGCATGTAGAGCTCAATCCTTTGAGATTCGGGGCTAACGAGATTGGGACACATCAAAGATAGTTCGGCGAAGCGTAGATTGTAAGCCTTGAGGTCGTTTCCGACCGCCTTCAAAGCTCTTAACTCTTGCTCAAGCTTGCGGGTTTCTTCGCACGGAAAATATTCAACAATCATCTTTTCCTTCAAATCGGCCCAAGAAAGGGCATGAGCTTCATCGGTTCCCACCGATTGAACATAGGTGTTCCACCACGTGAGAGCAACACCGGAGAAAGTGTGGGTGGAGTATTTGACCTTATCTTGGTCCCGACAACCGCTTATGCTAAAGACGGCCTCGGTTTGTTCAAACCAACGAGTAAGCACAACCGGTCCCCCGGTTCCATCATAAGTGTGAGGTTTGCACCCCGTGAAAGCTTTGTAGGAGCACCCTTCGCTAGAGTTACCGGCTCCTTGGTTATTGTTGTTGTTATTGTTGTTATTGTTGTTGTTGGACGAGTGACCGGCCATGGCCGCATCCACGGCGGTGGCTATCATGCGTTGCAAAGCTTGTTCGGGAGTTTCATTGCGTTGTACACGGCGAGGAGGCATTGTTCCTTCAAAACAAAAGAATACCGTTGGTTAGTATTCTAAATAATACTAACCGTGATATGGAATAAAGATAGAGAGAAAATTATCCTTGACTCGCCTTAAATTCTTTATGTCATAATGTCGGTATGTTCATATGAGTCACCGTAATATAATCCCGGAAATTATATTACCCTAATTCATATGTGCATTCGACCTTACTACATATAGTCAAGGTGGCGTGTCAATTAAATTATACAACTCAAGAGTAAGATAGAATAAGAGTAGATATGAGTAAGAGAGTTCGAGTATAATGCACAAGTAGTCAAGTAATTCCTATGTCAAGTCTATATGCCGGTTGTAGTCTAGACTCATCAATGTACCCTATGACTCGGGGTCGACACCAATGAACTCTAAATCCCTACAACCAAGGCTCTGATACCACTTGTAGCGACCCTGACAAATCGTCAAGTGACGGCGTCGTCTACGTATGGTCCCATTACATGGTCATAAGCATTTATAACAAAGTTTGACCGAAAATATGTCGCATTCATTTCATAAAAGGATGTTTCAATGTTTACAAAAGTAATTCCCAAGACAAGTACATATCAAAAGTTATAGTTCATATGAAACACGTGTGACATAGTTTAAAGTAGCCAAAAAGACGCTCCACGTATGCAAGTATACTCGACATCCAATGCAAGTATCAAAAGTATGAGCGGAAGCATGTATCACCTAAGTTCAAGGACCTGAGAGAAACATAGAGAATCTGTCAACGAAAACGTTGGTGAAATCATAGGTTTAGTAAGTAAGTAAGTGAGTAAGTAAGTTGAACCACAAGTGTTGTCACGTTGAAATAATAATAAACCATTCTAAAAGTTGATATCACGAGCACTCAATTATCAAGGCTTAACTATCACGAAACCCCATTAATATAGTGTCAGAACATACACTTATCCCCGAAAATATATTTCATCCGATTAACGGTAGCGAACCGTCCGAATGAGGGTTTGTCAAACCCGTATGGCCACACAACATAAGTTCTCGCTTACACCCTGCAAGTGTAACTAATGATAATTGAATTGAGGCTTTTTGTTCTAACTCGTACGTAGAATGTTTGTTTTCGTACTTGTGTTCACTTTGTAAAATGAAACGTTTATGTTTTCTCATCCCAAATATAAGTATAAAAGAGTAAAAGTGGGACTATGATCTCACCTTTGATTGCAAGAGTAAATAAGTACTTCAACAAGTAATGTGCGCAAAGGACAACGCTAGCCTCGACCTAAACAAATAGGTTGTATCAATAACGATAGTCACGAAGGGTCAAAGTTGCTCAATTAGTCCTATGGCTCAACACGACTCGGTTATGAAGCATGTGAAGCAAATAGTCAAGTTTCATGCAAGATACATGTATAGAAACAAGTTAGAAATGTTGCATAATCAATTGGTTAAGTTTGACAAAAAGTCAAACTTTGGTCGGTCAAAGTCAACGAAAAAGTCAACATGTTCGGGTCGGGTCCCGAGCAAATTTTCTATGCTAATTATTCATATATAAGTATATTAAAACAAGTTTCATGTGAATCGGAGGTCGGTAGCTAGTCAAACATTTCACGTGAAATGGGACACGGAGGTCAGAATCTGTCCAGGTTGTTCTGCGCGCCGCGCGGGGTGAGGTGCGCGCCGCGCCACCTGCTGTTCAGCTATTTTCCTGTTTTTTCAAAGATATGCACGAACCAAAACCAATTCTAACACAACACTTGACCCGCAAATACATATAACGCTTATCATACATCGTTGGAAAGGTGTTTTGACGAGGAATGCAACTAAACACATATCATCAATCAAACTTCCACTTATAACAACCAAAAACCACAATTAATGTTCCTCATTCAATGCATACAAGTCATAAATGCCATTTAATGATTCGGTAACCAAATTACATGAACAATATGCCGTTTCGAAGGTAATTAAGCATACAACACAACCTAACACTTACAATTAGCATTTCGTGTCATTTAAAGCATCAAAAGTCCATTTCTAGTTCATGAAACCCTAACTCAAATTCACCAAATTTCATAATCAGGTTTAGAAGGTTTCTTTAACCAAACCATACATCATAACGAAGCTAGTAACACTAGAAATAAGATTAAAACATGAACTCTTAGCATCAAACAACATATGAACACTCAAAACTCAAGATTAAGCATGTGAACTTTCAATATGAACTAGTTACATTAAAATAGCAAGAACAAACATACAAATCACATAACCATACTAGACTTGAGCCATAGACACTAATTAACAACCTTTTAACTCAAAAATCTCAAGAACACATAAAATTAGTGATTTTAGAAAGTTACCCAAATGCAATGAGATTGGTATGGAATCGAAGAGGAGATCACGAGGAGTTCAAATATGTAATTTGTTTGGCCCGAAGCTTGATCGATTGAATATGGATGAAGATTTGCTTTTTGATGAATTTAAAGAAAATATGAAAGTAGAGAATAAAAAGAGAAAAGAAAATGAAAAAAAATGGAGGTGGAAGATGGTTGACTAGTCAAGTGCTAGTCACCATTTTGGGATTTTGGCAAAACAAGTCCCTCAAGTCGTAGCCGGGTGCGTTAAATTACCTAAACGAGATAATTTGAAACGCGTATTAACGGGAGATGTTATAAACATATAACGGAGTTTAAAATAGTTAAACGGAAAAGTAAACGGAAAAAGGCGGGATGTTACACATCCTATATGTATAATAGTGGTATTGTATGTTTGTAAAATATTGTATAAAAGTTTGAACGCGAAATATTATTGTAATAAGTTTTTCATATAGAATCGTAGTAGTTGAATTGTATAATAGCTACTAAGTATGAACTTAACGGGTAGGTACTACCCGAATTAAAACTATAAAATGCTAATATGAAGAAAAAGCTTTTATAAATAAGTTCATATTATGCTACGAAATACTATTGACTACTCTTAAATTCTATATGATTAACTCAATTCTTTTGGGCTATTTTTGAAGGAAATGGCACCGGCGACTCGTCAGAATTTGAACATGAGCGAGGAAGACTTCCGTGTTTTCCTTGCAGCAAACATAGCCGCAGTACAGGCTGCGATGCAAAAATAACAATAACTCTGGATCTAGCAGTGTAACTAATTCCACAAGAAATCGTGTAGGATGCTCCTACAAAGAATTCACTACCTGCAAACCTTTGGAATTTGATGGAACCGAAGGACCAATTGGATTGAAACGGTGGACCGAGAAGGTTGAATCGGTGTTTTCCATAAGTAAGTGTATTGAAGAGGACAAAGTTAAGTACGCTGTGCATACCTTCACAGGTACTGCGTTAACGTGGTGGAACACCTATCTTGAACAGGTAGGACAAAATGCTGCTTACGCACTACCATGGTCGGCATTCAAGCAATTGATGAACGAGCAGTACCGTCCTAGAAACAAAGTCAATAAGCTCAAGGTAGAACTTAGAGAGTTACAAACACAAGGATTCAACATTACCACATATGAACGACGATTCACAGAGTTGTGCCTATTATGTCCGGGAGCGTTCGAAGATGAAGAAGAGAAGATCGACGCGTTTGTAAAAGGGTTACCAATAAGGATTCAAGAAGATGTGAGTTCACACGAGCCCGCTTCCATACAAAAGGCAAGTCGAATGGCTCATAAACTCATAAATCAGATTGAGGGGAGAATTAAAGAATAGGGGGCCGAAGAAGCCAACACGAAACAACTCAAGAGGAAGTGGGAGGAAAACGGTGACAAGAGTCACCAGTACAACAACAATAACAATTACAACCACAACTGCAACAACAATCGCAACAATAACTGCAATCCTAACAATAACTACAACAAACGTCCCAACAACAACAACTACTACTACAACAACCGTTTCAACAACAATAACAATCCCAACAACAACCTCAATAACAACAAACAACAGAAACAACCATGCTTCAGGTGTGCAGAGTACCATCTGAATGTGTTTTTCACAACAGTTTGCACCAAGTGTAAGAGAAGTGGTCATGGCGCGGCAAAATGTGAGTTTTACGGACCAAAGAACAACAAAAATAAAGAAACAAATAAGGTCGGAATAAATAATGCCGACGTAGTTTGTTATAAATGTGGAAAACCGGGCCACATTATTAGAAATTGCCTAAACCAAGGGAATACTAATGGGCAAGGCCGTGGAAGAGTTTTCAATATTAATGCGGCAGAAGCGCAGGAAGACCCGGAGCTTATTACGGGTACGTTTTTTATTGACAATACATCTGCTTATGTTTTATTTGATTCGGGTGTGGATAGAAACTATATGAGTAGAGATTTTTATGCTAAATTAAGTTGCCCATTTACGCCTTTGGATAGTAAATTTTTACTCGAATTAGCAAACGGTAAATTAATTTTAGCAGATAATATATGTCGGGATAGAGAAATTAAACTGGGGGATGAAACGTTTAAAATTGATTTAATACCAGTCGAGTTAGGGAGTTTTGATGTAATAATTGGCATGGACTGGTTGAAAAAGGTGAGAGCAGAGGTCGTTTGTTACAAAAACGCGATTCGCATTATGCGTGAAAAGGGAAAACCTTTAATGGTGTACGGAGAAAAGAACAATGCGAAATTAAATCTTATTAGTAGTTTGAAGGAACAAAAACTAATAAGAAAAGGTTGTTACGTCATTCTAGCACACATCAAGAAAGTTAAACCTGAAGAAAAGAACATCAGTGATGTTCCCGTCGCAAAAGAATTTCCCGATGTATTTCCGAAAGAATTACCGGGATTACCCCCACATCGATCCATTGATTTTCAAATAGATCTTGTACCAGGAGCTGCACCAATAGCTCGTGCTCCATACAGACTCGCACCCAGCAAAATGAAAGAATTACAAAATCATTTATAAGAACTTTTAGAGCGTGGTTTCATTCGACCAAGTACATCACCATGGGGAGCTCCTGTTTTGTTTGTCAAGAAGAAGGATGGTACATTTAGGTTGTGTATCGACTACTGAGAGTTGAACAAACTTACCATCAAGAACCACTACCCACTACCGAGAATCGATGACTTATTTTATCAACTACAAGGCTCGTCGGTTTATTCAAAGATTGATTTACGTTCTGGGTATCATCAAATGCGGGTGAAGGAGGATGATATTCCAAAGACTGCTTTTAGGACGCGTTACGGTCATTATGAGTTTATGGTTATGCCGTTTGGGTTGACCAACGCACCAGCTGTGTTCATGGACCTCATGAACTGAGTGTGTGGACCATACCTTGACAAGTTTGTCATTGCTTTCATCGATGACATACTTATTTACTCAAAGAATGACCAAGAGCATGAAGAACATTTGAGAAAAGTGCTAGAGTTGTTAAGGAAGGAAAAACTGTACGCTAAGTTTTCAAAGTGTGCATTTTGGTTGGAAGAAGTTCAATTTCTCGGTCACATAGTGAAAAAAGAAGGTATTCAGGTGGATCCAGCAAAGATTGAAACCGTTGAAAAGTGGAAAACCCCGAAAACTCTGAAGCATATACGCCAATTTTTAGGTGTGGCTGGTTACTACAGAAGGTTCATCCAAGACTTTTCCAGAATAGCAAAACCCTTGACTGCATTAACGCATAAAGGGAAGAAATTTGAATGGAAAGATGAACAAGAAAAAGCGTTTCAATTGTTAAAGAAAAAGTTAACTACGACACCTATATTGTCATTACCTGAAGGGAATGATGATTTTGTGATATATTGTGATGCCTCAAAGAAAGGTCTCGGTTGTGTATTAATGCAACGAACGAAAGTAATTGCTTATGCGTCTAGACAATTGAAGATTCACGAGCAGAATTATACGACGCATGATTTGGAATTAGGCGCGGTTGTTTTTGCATTAAAGACTTGGAGGCACTACTTATATGGGGTCAAAAGTATTATATATACTGACCACAAAAGTCTTCAACACATATTTAATCAGAAACAACTGAACATGAGGCAGCGCAGGTGGATTGAATTGTTGAATGATTACGACTTTGAGATTCGTTATCACCCGGGGAAGGCAAATGTGGTAGCCGACGCCTTGAGCAGAAAGGACAGAGAACCCATTCGAGTAAAAGCTATGAATATAATGATTCACAATAACCTTACTACTCAAATAAAGGAGGCGCAACAAGGAGTTTTAAAAGAAGGAAATTTAAAGGATGAAATACCCAAAGGATCGGAGAAGCATCTTAATATTCGAGAAGACGGAACCCGGTATAGGGTTGAAAGAATTTGGGTACCAAAATTTGGAGATATGAGAGAAATGGTACTTAGAGAAGCTCATAAAACCAGATACTCAATACATCCTGGAACGGGGAAGATGTACAAGGATCTCAAGAAACATTTTTGGTGGCCGGGTATGAAAGCCGATGTTGCTAAATATGTAGGAGAATGTTTGACGTGTTCTAAGGTCAAAGCTGAGCATCAGAAACCATCAGGTCTACTTCAACAACCCGAAATCCCGGAATGGAAATGGGAAAACATTACCATGGATTTCATCACTAAATTGCCAAGGACTGCAAGTGGTTTTGATACTATTTGGGTAATAGTTGATCGTCTCACCAAATCAGCACACTTCCTGCCAATAAGAGAAGATGACAAGATGGAGAAGTTAGCACGACTGTATTTGAAGGAAGTCATCTCCAGACATGGAATACCAATCTCTATTATCTCTGATAGGGATGGAAGATTTATTTCAAGATTCTGGCAGACATTACAGCAAGCATTAGGAACTCGTCTAGACATGAGTACTGCCTATCATCCACAAACTGATGGGTAGAGTGAAAGTACGATACAAACGCTTGAAGACATGCTACGAGCATGTGTGATTGATTTCGGAAACAGTTAGGATCGACATCTACCGTTAGCAGAATTTCCTACAATAACAGCTACCATTCAAGCATTGAGATGACACCGTTTGAAGCACTTTATGGAGGAAAGTGCAGGTCTCCGATTTGTTGGAGTGAAGTGGGGGATAGACAGATTACGGGTCCGGAGATAATACAAGAAACTACCGAGAAGATCATCCAAATTCAACAACGGTTGAAAACCGCCCAAAGTCGACAAAAGAGCTACGCTGACATTAAAAGAAAAGATATAAAATTTCAAATTGGAGTGATGGTCATGCTTAAAGTTGCACCCGTGAAAGGTGTTGTTACATTTGGTAAAAGAGGGAAATTAAATCCAAGGTATATTGGACCATTCAAGATTATTGATCGTGTCGAACCAGTAGCTTACCGACTTGAGTTACCTCAACAACTCGCGGTTGTACATAACACTTTCCACATCTCGAATTTGAAGAAATGTTTTGCTAAAGAAGATCTCACTATTCCGTTAGACGAAATCCAAATCAACGAAAAACTTCAATTCATCGAAGAACCCGTTGAAATAATGGACCGTGAGGTTAAAAGACTTAAGCAAAACAAGATACCAATTGTTAAGGTTCGATGGAATGCTCGTAGAGGACCCGAGTTCACCTGGGAACGAGAAGATCAGATGAAGAAGAAATACCCGCACTTATTTCCAGAAGATACGTCAACACCTCCAACTGCTTAAAATTTCGGGACGAAATTTATTTAACGGGTAGGTACTGTAGTGACCCGAACTTTTCCATGTTTATATATATTAAATAAAATTGTTATTTAGATGATTAAGTGTTTCCAACATGTTAAGCAATCAAACTTGTTAAGACTTGATTAATTGAAATAGGTTTCATATAGACAATTGACCACCCAAGTTGACCGGTGATTCACGAACGTTAAAACTTGTAAAAACTATATGATGTCATATATATATATATATATATATATATATATATATATATATATATATATATATATATATATATATATATATATATATATATATATATATATATATATATATATATATATATATATATATATATATATATAGTTAACATGATATTATGATAAGTAAACATATCATTAAGTATATTAACTGTTAGGACCCCGAAGTTGTATAGTGTTAATGTGAATTAAGCTTAAATGAAGGTTCCTTAGAAGAGGGCTATATAAGGAATCTAAGTAGTCCTAATTAGATAGCCATTGTATTGTAACTGAGTTCTAGAAGCTGTGGAATGTAATTTTACCGATTCTCTCTCATACCGAGTCTCCTTACTACATACCGAATCTCATTCTATCTTATCATTTCTCTCAATCTCAACATGATCTGACCTATCATTTAGTATCAGAGCTTTCAGGAAGTGATTCTATATCACTATATCGATCCAGAGATTGTATATTACAGAATCTGAATACTCTCGGTAAAATGAATCAGATTTGGTATTATCGAATTTGATAATCTGACGTTCAGATTCTTGTCATAAGTTCAGCGAAGGTGTATTAGGTCTATTAGAAAGAGTTTCGATCATCATTACAGTTTTTTAACTTCAATTATGGATAATCAAGTTGATTTTTAGAGTTTGTGGCTAAAACTCTCGGTATTGCTTAATTCAAGCTTGATTCTGGATTTTTGTGAAGATTTAAAGATTCAGTTGTGTTCGTGAGGTGTTAAATCACATTTCTGTCGGTTCAATTTCTTCAATTCTTCAAGTTTTGAAGATTTGATCAACACTCGGTATCGTAACCGTCATACTGAGTCTGCTTCATTACTGAAAATTCATCTTAAGTGTTGCAGATTGTGGTGTGTTTGTGATTCTATCACATTCGGTTTGATTATACACAGCTAATTGGTGTGGTTTGAGAAAGGATTCTGTTATATTTCTAAGTTTTAGACTTAGACTCGGTATTGTCAACTGCTACAGTTGACTTTCGGTATCCTGAATCTTCGGTATCATTGATATTTTGTTTGTTACTAACTTGTTTTCTTGTGCAGCAAGGTTACCGAATCTAATTCAAGGGAATTGGATTGTGTTTACACATAATATTTTACAGAATTTGACTACCGAGTCATTTACCGAATCAGAATCTCGGTTTCACTTAATCCTTTGGTTTTAAGTATTCTGAGGCTTCAAGTTGTGTGGTTACCGAATCCATACAGAATCTGGGTATGTTACTTGTGATTCTTATCAGTTTCTGATACAGAATCTGGTTTACCAAATTGTTACCGAATCTGCTACAGTACCGAACCACTTACCGAGTCTGCTACTGTACCGAATCTTTACCGAATCTGACATTCTTGTTAGATTTTATACTGAACCCTGATCATAGATTGTGTTTAATACTGAATCTATACCGAATCTACCTCAATTTAAGATGTCTACTCAAGATACTCTTATAATTGGATCATATTCCCGACCTCCAGTGTTGTTTGATGGCAAGTACACTCAGTGGCTTCATCGTATCACTTAGTACATAGACTATAAAGGTGAGAAAGCTAAACATATATGGGCTTCTCTGAGAGATGGTCCAGTTGTTGATTTTCATCCAGATACTGGTATGCCAATTCCAGTCTATGAACTTTCTGGTGATAAACGTGAAAGAGCTCAGGGTGACATAGAGGCTAAGAATATTGTCATGCAAGCTATCCCATATGAGCTATTTGAAAATGTTGATAGTAACACTACAGCAAAATATATATGGGATGAGATCAAACGACAACAAGAAGGTTATGACATGTCAGACGTTACTAAATTGAATAAGGCTCTGGGATTGTACGAAGATTTCAAGCAGGAACCAGAAAAACTACTCAAGGATACCTACCGTCATTTCAATGGTGTTCTCAATGAGTTGAAAAGGTGTAAGATTGTAAAAGTACATGCTGAAGTCAACATGAAATTCCTCAAAAAGCTCAATGCTGATTGGCTTCCTTATGAAACCATTGTGCGATCTACCAAAGAGATTGACAAGTTGACTATTCATAAGCTTGTTGGAGTTCTTATGCATTACTAACCTGAGGTATCTAAACTTCAAGAAGGAAGGAAAGAGTCTTCTCCGGGTGATCCTCTTGCTCTAATTGCCAAAAAGAAGAGCAAATCATTTTCCAAAAGCTTGTCTAAGAAAGTGCTTGTTGAAGAATCAACTGATTCTGAAGCATTGAATCTTTCTGATGTTGATGATTCTCACCTTGAATTAGTCAAGATGGTAGCCATGTTCACAAATGCCTTGAACAAACACAAGTTTAAAGGCAAATCAAGCAATCAATGCAAAAACTCATCATCTTCCTCGTACTACAAGAAAGCTGATCAATCCAAACAACAACGTGCTGATGATTCCAAGAAGGAAGATTCAATCTGTTTCAATTGTGGCAAAGCTGGTCATTACTCTCGTGAGTGCAAGATGCCTAAGAAGAATGACGCAGCTTACTACAAAAAGAAAATGTTGATGGCTAAGATTGTGGAAACTGGGGGAGAGCTAAAACCGGTTGATGATACTTGGTTTAACTGGACTGATGATTCAGACTCAGAGGTGGAACATGCAAATGTTTGCAAGGTGACTAAGCTCGTCAAGGCTAAGGAAGCATTGGAGAATTCCGACTCAACATCTGACGATGATGAGGTACAATCAACTGAAATCTCACCTGATTTTATAAAAATGCAAAATGACTTGATGAAGAATCTTGTCTCAATTTCAAAAGAAGTCAAAGGCTTAAAATCTAAAAATAAGATTTTAAAAGATAAAATCAAACTAAATGAGACCAGACCTTCCTCATCCAAATTGCAAACGGATGTGCAATGATTGACTCACCAACTCAGCTCTACGGAAACTGAGTTGGAAGATCTTAAGAAGACAATTCATCCGATTAAAGTCGAACGAACTGATTATCGTTTAAAATCTGAACGACTTGCAGAAAAAGTTCAATTCTTAGAAAAAGATCTTTCTGATTTTAAAAACCAACATGAACCCACACTTTCAAAGCTAAACAAGAAAATTATTCATTTGGAAAACGCCATAATTGAAAAAGACACTGAAATTTCTTCGTTGTCAAAAGAGTCTGTTCTAATGAAATCTCAACTTGCTCGATATGAGGAAAAACTCTATCGTACAGAGCAATCTAAAGCTATCATTGATTTAGAACTTTCAAAACAAACAATTTTCATGAACAGACCAAAAACGATTCATGGTGAAAAGTGGGGGTTGGGTTATGAAGATCCTAAGATCTTAGATGGAGTTTCCAAAAACATTCTAGGATTATATCATTCTGATTACTTTCAAGCTGGTTTACCACCGCATTTTGTGCATGCTTCTGATGCTGATTTTGATGATATTATTGTTAATCGCAAATCTAAAAAATACCATCAAATTAGCTTAATGTATGAGAAAATTAATGCAAAAATGGGTAAATCAAATCCTGATTTCTTGAAGGAACTTTTTAAAACTGAAAAGAATGTGCAATGTGCTAATTATGTGCCGACACGAAGATTGGTTTACATTCCTACACTCATGCTAGAGAAGTACATTTTAATGCTTGAGAATGAAGTGTTTAACAAACCTAGTTCTAGCATTGTTAACATAGATAAGGTGTTTGATGAATCAACTTTTGATGTGAAACCAATTCTACCTGCTTTACCTTTATCTCCAGATGATGTTTTTCTTGAAGACCTAGCACATGAACTAACTGTTTTCTTTGAGACAGAATCTCTAGGTCAAAATTCTTTAGATGAAAAAGTAGAACCACATAATGAACCAATCATTGAACCTTTGATAGATTTTGAAAGTCAACTTCATCCTTTGTATGATTATTATTTGCATTTGCCTGCTGTACGTAATTTGAATTCTTTAGTAGCTCAACTAGAACAGGAGAATATTGACTTGCAACTTAAGTGCCAATTATTAGAACAAATGTTTGCTTTGTGTGATAAATTGCCTTCACTGCCTAAGAAAGAATGTACCTATGCTTTTAAGGAGGGTGAAGTGATAGTTTCTGCTGAAGAATTATGTCTTGAGATTAAAAGCTTAAAATAAAAGATAATTCAACTGAAACAGGCTAACACACTTAAGCAATCATCTAATGTTGAAACCAATGTGCTTGAATGTATTGGTGGGATTACTAAGAAGGGGAAGGGAACAACGACATCTAAGGATGTAAAACCCATTACTATTCTTAAAAATCCTCTACGTTCTCAATTTGGCAATCATGGTTCAAAAGTTATTTCTACAACTCAATTTGTTGTCAAAAAGGTTCATTCTCCCGATGGTTCTGTGTCAACTGAAAAGATTCCTATGATTCCAATGACAAAAACTTCAAAAGCGAGTCTTTTAATGACATCAGTTAAGTCCACACAACACACAAGTCCTAAACCTGATTTAAGTGAGTATGATGCAAAAGAATGTAAAATCAAATTGGAGATTTTGCAAAATCAATCATCTCATGTGTCAACTGAAAAGTTTGGACGTCTAACTAACAAAGGTGTTTTTCGTGTCACAGGTCATAATCCAAACTTGAATTACAAATCTGTATGGGTTCCTAAGTCCACGACTAAGAAAGTAGCAACCAAACCAACACAATCTGCTAGTCGGCCTAGGAAATCATCTCATGTTTTTCAATTTTTGTCTGTGAACAAAACATCTACTTGGAATAAGTTGTGTGTTAAGACTTCTGATAACGATGTAAAACTTGATATTGCGTATGATGCTTCATGTAATGTGGTTTTAAATGATGCTTTATTGTCTAAAGTGCATGATGCTTTACGTGATTATTTCATCGTTGATCCAAAGTTTATTGCTGGTACTAACCGAAAAGGACCCAAGAATCTTTGGGTACCTAAACTCTAGGAAATTCACATTTACAGGGTTTCGACGTCTGTGTTTAGTATATCGATTTCGATTGTTCTCGACACATGAGGGGCGATAAATCCTTGCTTGTCAACTTCATTGACAAATTCCTAGGAACGGTTACATTTGGAAATGATGAAATTGCAGCGATAACGGGTTACGAAGATTATGTGCAAAATGGCATAACAATCAAACAGGTTTCATATGTTGAAGGTTTGGGGTGCAGTTTATTTAGTGTGAGTCAATTCTACGATGGAGATCTTAAAGTTCTATTTGAACGTCGTCAATGCTCGGTGCAATCCACCGAAGGAAATGATCTTATTGATGAACGTTGTACTTCACTATATACTATTGACCTCAATGATGCACCTTCACATACAACCATGTGTTTGGCTACTCATTCAACCAAAGAAAATTCATGGTTATGGCATTATCGGATGTCACACCTGAATTACAAGGGTATCAATCGACTGGTCTCTAAAGACTTAGTTGATGGTATTCCAACCTTTCAATATGATAAGCATCATGTGTGTCCATCATGTGCGATGGGTAAACTGAAACGGACTAATCATTCGCTTAAGCACAACCCCAGTACTTCATCGTCTTTGCAATTATTGCATATGGACTTATGTGGACCCATGCGTATTTCTAGCCTTGGTGGCAAGAAACATGTGCTTGTTATTGTCGATGACTATACCCGGTTTACATGGATTTTTCTTTTGCGAACTAAGTCAGAAACCCCCGCCATTATCATTGAGTTCATTAAAAAGACTAAACGCTCTTTTAACAAACATGTTAAGAGCATTAGAACTAATAATGGGACGGAATTTAAGAATGACCCGCTTGATAGTTATTTGAAAGACCAAGGCATTGAACATCAGTTTTCTGCTGCTCGGACCCCCCAACAGAATGGAGTAGTCGAACGACGTAATCGTACGTTGTGCGAAGCAGCTCGAACGACGCTTGCTTACTCCAAACTACCTCTAAAAATGTGGGGGGAGGCCATTTCAACTGCATGCTATACCCAAAATCGTTGTATTGTTAATAAACGTTTTGATAAAACTCCATATGAGTTATTATATGGTAGACGCCCGAATGTCAAATATTTCCGTGTCTTTGGTTGTATATGCTATGTGCTTAACAATTTTGACAGCCTCGGAAAGTTTGATCCAAATGGTGATCAAGCTATATTTCTCGGTTATTCTTCGAACAAAGTTGCCTATCGAGTTTATCACAAACGGACAAAAACGATTAAAGAGAGCATAAATGTCAAGTTCGATGAATTTTCGGGAATGGCTTTTGAACATCTTAGTTCAAAACCTGATCCTAACCCGGCTACTACTTCTTCCGCGCAAAACTCAATTTTCTCGACGAAGGGTGTTCCTACGGTTACATCAGAGGAACTGGATATCTTGTTTGATAGTCTTTATGCTCCTCAACGGCATTCAAATGTTCAAGCCGTACCGGTTACACTGTCACAGTCAACTACTGTGGAGACTCAACAAAGTCTTTTTGATGAAGATACTACACCAACTGATTCACCTGTTTCTTCTTCATCCTTCCTACCACCTCCTGTTAATGATAATCTTGAACCAATTCAAGATTCATCAGTTGATACAACTCCAGCTATTTCTCCAGATATTCAATTAAATCCATTAGATAATGTTACATCAGATCAAGCGGATCAAGGCTCAACGTCAACAACGGTTGATGTTTCAATGGATACCACTGATGAACAACCTCTTCCACATCACTGATGGACTAAAAGTCATCCAATAGATCTTATTATTGGTGATACATCTGCTCCAGTCTCAACTCGAAGGGCTACTTGGAATATGTGTCTATACACAGCCTTTCTTAGTAAGATTGAACCAACAACGGTTGCTCAAGCTTTACTAGATCCGAACTGGGTGGTTGCAATGCAAGAAGAGATTAATCAATTTGAACGGTTGAAATTATGGCGATTAGTTCCAAGATCAATGGATCAACGACCAATAGGGGTTAAGTGGATTTTTAAGAACAAGAAGGATTCTGATGGAATTGTAGTTCGGAATAAGGTACGTCTTGTGGCCAAGGGATATCGACAACAAGAGGGTATTGACTATGACGAGACGTTTGCTCCGGTTGCTCGGATTGAGGCTATTCGTCTTTTCCTTGCCTTTGCTTCTTTTATGAAGTTTACGGTGTTTCAAATGGATGTCAAAACTGCTTTTCTGAACGGTCATCTTCAAGAGGAAGTCTATGTCGATCAACCAAAAGGCTTTGTTGATCCTATTCATCCAAATCACGTATACTACTTGGAAAAGGCTTTGTATGGTCTGAAGCAAGCACCGCGTGCATGGTACGAGACCTTAACAAAGTATTTGCTGGACAATGGCTTTTCTCGTGGAACGATTGATACAACGCTATTCATCCGTAAAAACCACGGTCACATTCTCTTGATTCAAATTTACGTTGATGACATTATTTTTGGTTCCACGTCCCCGGCCTTATGCAAAGAATTTGGTGACCTTATGGCCAACAAATTCGAAATGAGCATACTTGACCAGTTAAATTTCTTTTTGGGGTTACAAGTAAAACAATTACCAAACGGGATTTTTCTCCGTCAAACAAAATATATCAATGATATGCTAAAACGTTTTAAAATGACTGCTTTAAAACCAATGACAACCCCAATGAGGACTTTACTGGATGCTGATACTAATGGGGAACCCTTTGATATTACGCTTTATCGAAGCATGATTGGTTCTTTAATGTATCTGACTGCAAGTCGACCTGACATTACACTTGCTGTAACTGTCTGTGCCCGCTTTCAGTCAAACCCTAAGAAATCTCATTCCAAAACGGTTGTTAGGATTTTTCAGTACCTTAAAGGTGCACCTAACCTTGGGATCTGGTATCCTCATGGATCCGATTTCAATCTCACTGCTTACACTGATGCGGATCATGGCGGTTGCCATGTTGATAGAAAAAGCACATCTGGATTAATTCAGATGTTGGGGAATAGGCTAGTTGGTTAGTCATCCAAAAAGCAGAAATGTGTGTCTTTATCAACAGCTGAGTCTGAGTACATTGCTGCAGCTCATTGTTGTTCACAAATTTTGTGGATGCAAATTCAACTTTCAGACTATGGCTTTAAGTTTTCTAAGACCCCGATTTACTGTGATTCACAAAGTGCTATTGCAATTATGAGCAATCCGGTCCAGCATTCTAAGACCAAACACATAGATATTCGCTATCATTTCATTAAGGACCATGTAAAGAAAGGGGATGTAGAGTTATACTTTGTGCCTACGAAAGTGCAATTAGCTGACATGTTCACTAAGCCCTTAGATGAACTTAGGCTAAAGTTCTTGATCAAAGAGATTGGCATGGTAGAGTATAGTGCTTGATATTCCTTAGATCTATTGGGACTTATTCTTGGGATCTTGTGTTTAGGGGGAGTAGATACTTTCTAGGGAGAGCAACTACTTTCATATGCTTTGGATATAATCTTTTAAGGGGGAGCCTTTAGACTTATGATATAATTATTCAATGGTTACGTAAGGGGGAGGTAACTCATTGATATCATATTTCAATGGGGAGTTAATTCATTTTCTTGGGAATTTTATCAAAATGCTGATTTACTTTCTTGTATATCACATTTTGAGGGGGAGAAAAAGGGAGAAAATGATAAAATTACTCAAAAAATATTGTTTTTCAAAAGTGAATTCATAAATTCTTTGTTTTATATCTGAAATAATTCACTAAGGCTTGTATACATCTCAGTATGCAACCCGTTTTAACAATTGATATCACTGAAGATTTGTACTTTGTTCACAAATTCAAAGTTCTTTTAAGTACAAATCTTATTTTGAAAAATTCATAAAAATTGGAAAAGATAAAATCCAAAAAAAAAAAAAATTTTGATTTTTACTGAATAAATGCTTTTTTTAGCATTATACCGAATCTGACATCCAACAGTACAGATTCGGTAAGTTCAAAGTTTTCAAAAAATTGTCTCAGAATTGTTTACCATGAAAAGATTGAAATGAATTTTAAGAGGAAAAGTCAATTTGTCAAGATTTTGAAGTTAAATTGATAAAGTTTTAAAAAGTGGACTGTATTCCTTAAAATAGGCTCATTCGGTAAAGCCCATTCGGTATTTTATCTTCGGTATCTATAAAAGGAGGGTCAAAGTCAAACTAACTCTCTTATTGTGCTTAATTACCTACCGAGTCTTACTGAACATACCGAATCTGCCTAATCTACTGAGTCCATTATTCGGTTTCTTCAAATCTTTGGTATAATTTCATTTTAATCATTGCTTTAGATACATATGTGTAGATCTGAGATAATTAAATGTTTTTTATCCAGAAAAGATCAAAATAAATGGATTATGACTCTCAATTTTGAAATTTTGTTGATTATACCGAGTCTGAGTCGTATTCTACTAATCTTTGATTAAACTCAATTGATTTGGTTAATTAACATGAATTCTTGTCTAGTCGGAGTTATATTAATTGATCTATCATATGACCAAGTTTGATTACATGTTTAATTGTTTGTTTGATGGATTCTGTACCTACCGAATATGTTCTATCTACAGTACCGAGTCTATTCATACGATTAACATGTTGTTCTGCTTCTAATTGAGTGGTTAATTGATTATGGTTGTGATTTTACATGATAGAATATGCATGTTTGAGTGACTTTATGTTAATTTTAGAGATACCGAATCTGTTCTTCTCTTGATACCGAGTCTGACTTTTGGTACCTTGAAACTTTCTGATTTTTATCTTCAAACACTTAACATGTTTATTCTATATCTTTCTGATGTGAAAACTCAAGCTTATTTAGTTACAGAATTTCAAGTTTTCATGACTACCGAATCTGCTTGAATTGTGTTTAAAAAATTGACTAAGTGTTGTTCTGATTCTTTGTGTTATATAATTGACTTTGCATGATGAATTTGTATTGTGATGAATATCATATGAATGTCATGTGTCACACCCCCCAAAATGAACCAGGGGTAATTGTGACCAATCATATCATAACACAGTTGTATAAACGAGAACGACTCTATATGAGACTTTTTAAATAAAACTTTTGTTAATAAAATAGCGGAAGCAGTAATACATGTTTACATTATTATTAAAACGTAAAATAAATGTTTATGAACTAAAATATAACATGCGATGTGGACTCCATGCAAGCATCAAATCTATCATCACAAAGTTGCAAACAGCTAGCTCAATCATCACCTGAGACAAAACATGCTTAAAGTGTCAACCAAAAAGGTTGAGTGAAATTCACAGGTTTATAAATAATATCCAAAGTTTTAGACCACAAGATTTAGTTTAAAGTTGATTGATATAGAAATATCAATCTAAAAGTGTTGCTGCATTTTGTAATATCGCTACTAAACAAGTTTACCCTATGACACCTTGTACTGTCAATGTCGTGGAATCATTATTATGTAACCAAAGACCAACGGTCGAATAGTTAGAGACGTTACTCTCAATAGGCCTACTCACAATAATTAAGTTTGCATTTAAACGTAGCAATTGACGATATTACGGTAGGGATTTAGCATGAATCAAAGCATGACAACATAGTTAACAATTTAGTACTTGTGTCTAAGTGTAAAACAGTTATAAAGCAAGCATGTGTTTCACCCCAAAAGTTATAAATAGGTAAGTAAACAGTAAAAGTGGGGCTATGAAAATCACCTTAGTAGCACAAAAGAGTATTCCACGAAAGAATTGAACGGAAGGACGTGACCGAGATCTCAACCTAGAGATAAAACGTATGATCAGACATTGCCTAACAGACAATAGTATATAGTACTATATTGATAGTAATGGTTCACTAAAGAATTTCCATTTTCGGAAGGTTACTATTTATGGAAAGTTTCCACTTATAGTAATTTTCAAATTTTAGAAAGTTCGGGTTAATCTTTAGCAAGACGTTGTATAACTTTACTCAAACTTCGTTGCTATCAAATAAGTCAGGAATGACCAGATGTAACCGGGGGCCCAGGACTCTTGACCAGAATCTAAGTCATGGCATTCGAGATCCACAAGCTTACCCATAAATGGCAACCTAGACATCATTCACTTACGACCATGAGTAGCGATGAAGTTCACATGAATTGTACATTATCTTTGATTAACCTTCACTTTATGTTTATATGTTATTATATATGTTATATTATATTTATTAATGTATTAACAATTTGATTATCTTATATTATATACTATAAGTTATTATTATTAAATTAGTATAGTTATAAAATAAGTGTTTATTAATAATGTATTGTTATTAACTTACATTATTAGCATTATACTTTATTATATAGTATACTTAGTTATTAACCGTAAGTTATAATAATAATATTAATTTAGTATATGTAATATACTTATGTTAATCGAAAATCATACTAATATATGTTAATTCGAATATTAATTCATTAAATATTATATTTATAATTTTTATAAACTTAGTTAATTATACAATTCAGTAGGATATTTTATAAAAATAATTTTATCAAGTTTTTGTATTTATTTCCCACTTTTCTTTATATATATACTCAGTTTATATTAATCAAATTTAATTAGGTAACAAATATTAAATCGAGCTAAATAAATAATTTTATATTTTTTACAGGTTCTATATTATGTAAAAATGTTATAAAAATTATTAAATCAAATTTTATATCAAAATATTATTTATTTAATATTTTCTAATTATTTAACCATTGTAATCTGCCTATAATTAAATAAATAGGAAAAATAATTTAAAATTAATTTTTATATTTTTTAAAGTATTTAGTGATTCTACTAATCATATAAAAATTTTATAAAAATATTTAATACCCGTTTGTATTTATTTTGTATTTTCTTTATTATTTCTCTCGGTTTAGAATAATGCAAAAGTAAATTCTTTTTAAATACTAATCGTCTAATTTATTTAATTTTTATAATTTTTGCATGTTTATAAAAGTATAATAATCTCAATAAAAATTTATAATTATTTTTATTACTGTTTAATATTTTATTACGAATTTTATATTGTTTTTATGTTTAAATACTACATAATTCGTATTTAATTATAAATAATATTCCATAAATTATCAAAATTATTTTTATACATCATAATACTTATAATACTAATTATAACATGTAAAAATAATTTATATATATTAAATTCAAATTTTTAAAGAATATACAAAAAAATAAAAGCAATTCGATAAAAAATATAGAAAATACCTCAAGTACTTTCCCAAGTTTGTGAGAGAGTTTTACCAAAGATTTGATACAAGTTTTTATGAAATGGAAGTGGGTATTTATAGGAAAAAAATGGTTGGTGAAAAGAAAAAATATAAATAAAATAAAGGTGTCAATTTTGACAAAAAATAAAAACATGTTAAAAATGTTTTTAATAAGTTTTTGTTTTTGAAAATATTTAGTCAAAATTCATGGGCTCATTATTTAATTTATAAAAAAATCTCTTTTTTTTATAAGCTAAAAATATATATATAATGATTAAAATAACTTATCATTTATTTAATAATTATGTTTCATATAATTTTAAATATAATACGCATTAATATTAATATTAACTAAAGTTATTTTATATAATTTGTGTAAACTTTAGTTAACAAAAAGTGTCGACTAAAAATAAATATTTGATCAATGTCAAATTTAATTATATATTACGTATGGATAACAACCCTATAGTCAAATTAGTCAATTCAGGTATAGAAATATGAGGGTTGTTATAGTACCTACCCGTTAAAAGAAATTTCGTCCCGAAATTTAGTTGTTGCCATTAATCAGTGTTGTTCGTACATAGACGAGGATATTTACATTTTATTTGGTTTTCACGTTCCCAGGTATGCTCGGGGCCTTGCGTGAATTCCAACGGATAGAATATTGTTCTGTTTCAAGAATTAAAATCATACAAACCATAATTTCTACAAGTTCTTCTACGAAGTGCATTTTATTATTAATGCGGAGATCATTCAAAATGATGATGTTATACAAGTCATTTCAGTAAATTGGATATATAAAATGTGTTATGAATAATATCGAGCTCATTTAAACCTTGAGCGTTTATGCCACCACGCTAGGGTAGACAAAATAGAGAGGAGTTCATGAAAATCATAGTCGTGAAATTTGATAGAGATTGTCATTCTTTACAACAAGAATGATGAATATGAGTTGAAAATATTTTTTTATCAACATTAGGTAATATGGATAAAACGATTCGATTATAGGAAGAGTATAAATGAAGTTATCTTAAAAGTTTGAAATAAGGAAATATCAGTTTGCCTTAACTTTTGACATAATTAAAGGTGATTTCCGGAATTCAAGGGATTTAAAGGAAATCTTTATAATCTGTATAAGATTTTATTCTCCGGTAATTAAGGAAATTAAAATTGCCTTGATTGTTGTGTCTAGAATTTTGCTATAAATTAGCTTCTTCTGTTTCATTATCTTCACCACTTCTATACTTTCTTTCTCGATTCATACTTCCAAAGATTGTGAAAATGCTCCATCTAGTTCTTATCCTGGATATTTTTCTGACTATCATTTCTGTCATTCTTCTTTTTCATTTACCCCCAGAGGAATCTGTTTACTTCTACAATTACCTTGGGGTTATAGTGTTTTTAATTCTCCCGTGTCTTTATGTTGCTATACGCATTGATATACACGGTTTGTAATTTCCGTGTTGTTATCGGGCTTTATATTTTCCCTTATATGTCGGAGCTCTATGCTCTTGTTTTTCCTTCCCGACTTCAAGTCAAGCGAATAATGGTCTAGAATTCGTAGGTATGGAGTTTCGAATGATCATAATATATAAAGCAGAAGGAAAGGTAATAGCACGATTTGATTTGTCAAATTACTAGAATTACTAAGGATAGAACTATCAAGAATATATGTCTTGATATGTTCAGAGGTTAAGTAGAATGTAAAAGTCATGTAACATGGCAAATGATGATTATAAAGTCTATGAATCATCATCTTCCATTAAAAATTTAGCATGACTTACTGTAATATAATCATGTTGGCCTGACGTCATTATATTATACTAACTCATGCTTCAATTCTCAACACTACCTCAAATCATTCAAAATTTAAACTTGTATGTTATAGAAATATAGAAACTAAAACAGTTTCCTTTATTATGTAACACAGATAGTGCGAAGTGATAAATAATTTCGAACAAGAATAGTTATGAAGGTATCTTCAGAAATATAGAGGATATTTATAACGAAAGATACGATGATATCTTAGAATTTTCTAAGATCCAATGATAATGAGGAAAATTCTTCTGTAAGGATTTAGAATGCGTAAGGAGATCTTTTGTGGTTTTCATCAGAATTCGAATCATCTAGATTCTTTGATTACAGGTTTAGTCCTTGTGGTTTGTCCATGGTCTCCTTCATGGTTAGCTCAATCCATTTTTTAGTTCTAAATCCGAGCTTTTTTAATATGTCATTCTTTATCATCAAACTTTTGGCCATTAAGACCACCTATAGCTTTTGCTGCTTCGTCAGCATTCTCAAGGTTAACGAATCTGAATCATTGATTATCAATCCGAGGTGTTTTCAAGAATTTTGAATTTGAAGTGTTTAAGCGTAGGATGTAACCATCAATGGTTCTAATTTTGGTGGTTTGACGTGATAATTCATCACAAAATACGAATGAATATATATATGAATTTAGTAATCTTTAGGAAGATAATACCTGCTAAAGCTTTACTTGGATTCTGATATGTCAAAATTAGAATATGTAATTGAATTTGTACGAAAATGGTTGTTCTTTAGTGAACGGATACATATATCTTGTGAACGTAAGTAGTATAGTTACTGATTATTGAATCAGAATTGAAGAATGTACAATGCAACATATTAATGTGAGATATAAATATTTCTCGGTTATTACCTACCCGTTAAAATATTTTCACAATTAACAGTTTGTACAAAAGAACTTTAATTACAATCTTTATGGAGATATACGTTCATATATGTATTCTTCAAATATAATATAGATTTAATGAGTTAATATAATATTAAAATAATTTGATTTACGGTTGGAACAAGAATAAATAATCTTCAAAACTTGAGAGATTACATAATCATCGCAGAATATTTCTTTAATGGAGTTATGAATCAATACTTCATCGTTCATTGTTATTGATATACCTCGGTATATGATGTTGGTGCTCGTGGAATTCTTGTGAAATTCACAAGACACGAATAATGTTTTCTAAAAAGTTTTGAGTACATCGAAAATGAAAGTGTAAAATCAGACATGTATTTGAATAATACACTTGATTTATTATGAAATGGAGTTTATTGTGCTGAAGCAGTGATTAACGATCATTAAGTCATTAACGAAGGATGTACATTATAGCATATTAGTGATATGAATTAACCAAGTAGTACATACTAGTTAAGATTTACACGTAATAGCTTAGTACGAAAAGATTTATTATTGTTTCAAACCATATATATATAAAGTATACATAGATAATTCTTCAGGAAGAATGAATCAATACATCTTAACTCATTATTACTAATATTTCTTGGTATCTATGGGGCGTATGATGTTAATATCCGAGGTACTGAGTGTGATGTTGAGGCGTGAAATGCAGATGTTGTTGTTGGTGATGCTGATGCTGTTGGTGGTGATGCTGATGGTACTGGTTATGCTGCTGGTGCTGTCGCTGGTGTTCGTAGGTTTCGCACCATATTCTCCAGAGCCACCACTCGAGCGCGAAGCTCGTTGACTTCTTCTATTATTCCGAGATGATTGGCAGTTCAGACAAGTGGATGAATAAGATCTAGAATTTTAGATATTATATATTCGTGACTGGATATCCTGGAAATGAGGGTGAAAATAGTGTTCCGAACGGGTTCGCCGGTAAGTGCTTCAGGTTCTTCACCAAGAGGTGAATTCGGTTGGTGGAAGGGATTACCTTCTTCTTGTCTCCATTGATTAAGTTTACTACGAACCCATCCCCAATTCATCCAAAATAGATGATGGCTGATTGGTTCATTTGTTCCGGTTACGCTGCCATTGGAGCTCGAGGAATCGGTTGAGAAATCCATATTATGTGATTTGATTTAGGGTTTGATATGAGATTAGTGTTGAATACTGGATGATATATTCATCTCCTTGAATATGTATATGTAGCAAAAAGATTTCTGTAATTTACGGAGGAAATTTAGGAAAAGTGTTAGACAAAGATTATTGGGATAGATACGATAAGATATAATAAGATATGATGTGTCTATACTCTAATAATGGTAGTATGACGTGTGTAGATGATAAGTATGTAATCTGATAATCTTTTGATTAAAGATTTTCAATTCGTAATGTCCTATTTAGGTCTAGGGGCTTGAGCTATAGGATACTTTAAATCAGTAATCCAAACGCTTTCTATTCTATAGTTTCGTAGACGTTATCCGTCAGGAAAATTCAATGATCAAAACAACAAGAAAGCAAAGAAAGTAATGAATATGAATAGTGATGACATTATAATGTCTTTGAGATTCTCGATAACTCAATAACATTTTCTGGTTCGCAAACCGATGCATAAAGGCATAAGGCATATAGGTACGTGATATAACAGGGAGTTATATACGTTTAAATATGAATAGTAACAAATATAGGAGTTTCAAAATTCATGGATAATATTTCATGTAATACATATGTAATACACAAACCATGATAGATGACTTAGGAATGTCAAGAATTTCAGAAATCGTAGTGTCGCATTTAAATGCGGTGGCGTAATTGGATAGTACTTAGAAAAGTGAACAGAGTTCTTAGATTGACTTGGCATTCTAAGATAAGTAAAGTTTCTAAAGTATAGTGTAGCATTTAACAATTAAAGGCAACAATTAAAGGCACTATAGTCAAGGAAAGTTGTAGTCCTATATTGCTAAGGTACCTAATTGTATAAAGCACACTTAAAATGCAATCCTGGTTCTCTACAACAGCACTGCTCTGATACCAATCTGTTACACCCCCCAAAATGGACCAGGGGTAATTGTGACCAATCATATCATAACACAGTTGTATAAACAAGAACGACTCTATATGAGACTTTTTAAATAAAACTTTTGTTAATAAAATAGCGGAAGCAGTAATACATGTTTACATTATTATTAAAACGTAAAATAAATGTTTATGAACTAAAATATAATATGCGATGTGGACTCCATGCAAGCATCAAATCTATCATCACAAAGTTGCAAACAGCTAGCTCAATCATCACCTGAGACAAAACATGCTTAAAGTGTCAACCAAAAAGGTTGAGTGAAATTCACAGGTTTATAAATAATATCCAAAGTTTTAGACCACAAGATTTAGTTTAAAGTTGATTGATATAGAAATATCAATCTAAAAGTGTTGCTGCATTTTGTAATATCGCTACTAAATAAGTTTACCCTATGACACCTTGTACTATCAATGTCGTGGAATCATTATTATGTAACCAAAGACCAACGGTCGAATAGTTAGAGACGTTACTCTCAATAGGCCTACTCACAATAATTAAGTTTGCATTTAAACGTAGCAATTGACGATATTACGGTAGGGATTTAGCATGAATCAAAGCATGACAGCATAGTTAACAATTTAGTACTTGTGTCTAAGTGTAAAACAGTTATAAAGCAAGCATGTGTCTCACCCCAAAAGTTATAAATAGTTAAGTAAACAGTAAAAGTGGGGCTATGAAAATCACCTTAGTAGCACAAAAGAGTATTCCACGAAAGAATTGAACGGAAGGACGTGACCGAGATCTCAACCTAGAGATAAAATGTATGATCAGACATTGCCTAACAGACAATAGTATATAGTACTATATTGATAGTAATGGTTCACTAAAGAATTTCCATTTTCGGAAGGTTACTATTTATGGAAAGTTTCCACTTATAGTAATTTTCAAATTTTAGAAAGTTCGGGTTAATCTTTAGCAAGATGTTGTATAACTTTACTCAAACTTCGTTGCTATCAAATAAGTCAGGAATGACCAGATGTAACCGGGGGCCCAGGACTCTTGACCAGAATCTAAGTCATGACATTCGAGATCCACAAGCTTACCTATAAATGGCAACCTAGACATCATTCACTTACGACCGTGAGTAGCGATGAAGTTCACATGAATTGTACATTATCTTTGATTAACCTTCACTTTATGTTTATGTGTTATTATATATGTTATATTATATTTATTAATGTATTAACAATTTGATTATCTTATATTATATACTATAAGTTATTATTATTAAATTAGTATAGTTATAAAATAAGTGTTTATTAATAATGTATTGTTATTAACTTACATTATCAGCATTATACTTTATTATATAGTATACTTAGTTATTAACCGTAAGTTATAATAATAATATTAATTTAGTATATGTAATATACTTATGTTAATCGAAAATCATACTAATATATGTTAATTCGAATATTAATTCATTAAATAATATATTTATAATTTTTATAAACTTATTTAATTATACAATTCAGTAGGATATTTTATAAAAATAATTTTTTCAAGTTTTTGTATTTATTTCCCACTTTTGTTTATATATATACTCAATTTATATTAATCAAATTTAATTAGGTAATAAATATTAAATCAAGCTAAATAAATAATTTTATATTTTTTACAGGTTCTATATTATGTAAAAATGTTATAAAAATTATTAAATCAAATTTTATATCAAAATATTATTTATTTAATATTTTCTAATTATTTAACCATTGTAATCGGCTTATAATTAAATAAATAGGAAAAATAATTTAAAATTAATTTTTATATTTTTTTAAAGTATCTAGTGATGCTACTAATCATATAAAAATTTTATAAAAATATTTAATACACGTTTGTATTTATTTTGTATTTTCTTTATTATTTCTCTCGGTTTAGAATAATGCAAAAGTAAATTCTTTTTAAATACTAATCATCCAATTTATTTAATTTTTATAATTTTTACTTGTTTATAAAAGTATAATAATCTCAATAAAAATTTATAATTATTTTTATTACTGTTTAATATTTTATTACGAATTTTATATTGTTTTTATGTTTAAATACTACATAATTCGTATTTAATTATAAATAATATTCCATAAATTATCAAAATTATTTTTATACATCATAATACTTATAATACTAATTATAACATGTAAAAATAATTTATATATATTAAATTCGAATTTTTAAAGAATATACAAAAAAATAAAAGCAATTCGATAAAAATATAGAAAATACCTCAAGTACTTTCCCAAGTTTGTGAGAGAGTTTTTCCAAAGATTTGATACAAGTTTTTGTGAAATGGAAGTGGGTATTTATAGGAAAAAAATGGTTGGTGAAAAGAAAAAATATAAATAAAATAAAGGTGTCAATTTTGACAAAAAATAAAAACATGTTAAAAATGTTTTTAATAAGTTTTTGTTTTTGAAAATATTTAGTCAAAATTCATGGGCTCATTATTTAATTTATAAAAAAAAATCTCTTTTTTTATAAGCTAAAAATATATATATAATGATTAAAATAACTTATCATTTAATTAATAATTATGTTTCATATAATTTTAAATATAATAGGCATTAATATTAATATTAACTAAAGTTATTTTATATAATTTGTGTAAACTTTAGTTAACAAAAAGTGTCGACTAAAAATAAATATTTGATCAATGTCAAATTTAATTATATATTACGTATGGATAACAACCCTATAGTCAAATTAGTCAATTCAGGTATGGAAATATGAGGGTTGTTATATCATGATTGTCAATTACTTGTTCATATTTGAGAATAAAGGATTTTTATATCTTTGAAAAACCATAAAAATCATAAAATATAAAAGATAAAATATATACAAAAGATTTCAAAGGCAAATAAGAATAGGGATATATGCTTTATGTTAAATATTTTGTGGTCTTCTATTTCTTATTTATACAGCTAAATGACGAATAATCACTTCATCAACTCTGAAACCAACATTCCCTGCAACTACTGGACTGCTATTCTAGAGAGGCACACTCTGTGGCCTGCTCTAAACTCTACAGTCAGTGTACCTGTAATAGATATGGAGCTACTTAACAGAACAATTAGGTTTGTGGAAGCTACACAACCGACTGCTGAAAATCCAGAGGGAACACAAGCTCATTTTGAATTTCAACTGAGAGGAGTTCAAGGGAGGAGGAGTATCACTAAGGCTGATTTTAGAAGGATATTCAGACTTCCTGTTGTGCAGAATGCTCCTGCTTTTCCTGCTACTCAGCAGATGATGTCATCTGTCTTTGATCTTGGTTATGTTGGAGCCCGCAATGTTCCTCCGGCTAAGTTTCAGAAGAAATATCTGCACTCAAGGTGGTATGTGATCTTCTCAATCATCAACAGATGCTTGCTGATGACAAGGAGTGGATCCGACATCCTGACTGTGCCAATGCTGAAGTTGTTCTACTCTTTCATAAGAGTAGAAGCTCCTGACTATGCAGAACTAATATGGGATTTGGTTCAAGCTCAAGTTGATAAGCCAAGGGGTTCATACATCCCTTGTGAAAGGTTTTTCTGTATCTTTATCCATGATGCTATAAATGCTTGCAGAAATGCAAATATATTTGTACCAAGTACACATGGATTACAGATGAAACGATTTGGGGAGCTGAAGATGAATAACCCGATGGTATCTGATAATCAATTCACTGCGCCGATTCCAAATTGGCTAGTGAGGCTAGCTGAACCCCAAGACGCTCATATGCATTCTTATTTTGAGACTGTAGGAATACCTCTTCCGAACCCGGTACAACAAGAACAAGTTGAACCCGCCGCGGTTCCAGCCCCAGAGGTTGTAGAGGAACCTGTAGTTCAACCAACCGGACCAGCTAATCCTCCACTTAGGGTGAACCTCAAACGATCTAGGGTAGCACACCAAGCTCAACCCGTGAGGATCAGGGAACCTAGTTCAACTAGGATTGAACCAACCCTTTCCACAACACCTGAAGTGAACAGTGACACCGACACTTCAGCAACAACATCTGAATCGTCTCCCGAACATTCTCCTAAGAGAACTCGATATGTGCCTGATGAGATGATTCAGACTCCGCCAACCCAACGAGTAACTAGATCTAGGACTTCGACACCTATCGTCCACCAAACAGTTACTACAACCGTTGGTGATACGGACCAAGACCTAGAGCCAATTAGGTCACCCTCACCCATCTCTGTATCACATCCAATAATAACAGTAAGCCCTACGCTAAATGAAGCGCAAGCTTCGGTAGGCAAGAGATCTAAATGCACGGATGGTAAAAAGACCACTAAGCCCATCCAATCTAAACAGGACTTAAGAATAAATCCTACAAAGCAAGATGCTTCGGCATCTAAGGAAGTAAAGTCTTCCTCTGCAGTAAAGTCTGCGTTGACTCAATCTATTGAGGAAACTCAATTATTGAAGTCCAGAACGGCCGAAGGGGAGCCGAAAAATCTTGAAAAGGCACCCTGCGTATCGGCTGGAAATCCTCTTGTGCCTCAACGTATAACAGGGTCTGGAGGTCCGGCTTATTTTAATGAGGGAGATCTGCTGCGTCCCATGGAAACGAGTCAACATGAAAATCCTTCGGGATATGTATCAGACTTCCAGTAGACTAATCCCTTGGTTCATGAAAGTGATCCATTGGATCAAACCACTTCTCTTCCGAATTCTGAAACTCAGAGTTTGGAGGAAGAGTCTTTAACTGAAAGAGATGTGCCACCTCATGGTATATCAAGGATTTCGGGAGTCGTAGATAACAATATCTCTACGAGAGCTAAACCGACGGGTAGTTCTGCTACTCTGTCAGGGTCCCATGAGACTAAAGTCATGGAGGTGGATGCTTCGAAAGAAACTTTACCGGTGACAACTCCGGTTGTTACCCAACCTCCATCAGAAGGGGATATCACGAATCTGACTAGTAGTATGTACAGCCTACATATAAGAATAATACCGCACAATCATCCTTACCTGCCCTCACGGCAACTCAAACACTTCCATCGACATCGCCTCTAACTGATGCTGCTGCTGATGCTGCTATTGTTCATGGTTACACTGTTGTTTCACCAACTGGGTCACCTTCTCGAATTTCAAATAGATATGGATTACAGTATCTCTCTGACAATGAGGTGGAGGAGCTCTATCTTGCTGAGTTTGCTAAACGGACTGATCTTGATGAAGTTCGCGAGACTATGATGATTTATCTTGAGCAAGCAAGGATAGTGTATCCTTTCTCTCCATGCAAGTCACCTGGACCAATTCACATGCCTGATCATGATGATTTCGATCCCGACAATCTTCATGAGGGGGAGAATAAACAAAGTGGTCATCGGTCCAGTGGTTATGAAGCTGGTACATCTAGTCAACAGAAGGATAAAGATGTTGTTGATATATCTGATTCCGGTAGTGATGAAATTGAGGAAATCCAGTGTGAAAGTTTTCTAGATGAATCAGAAAGTCAGAGAGAGGGTGACTCAGGGATGTTAATGATTATGGATACGGCTGATCAATCAGAGAATAAGTCATCTCATGAGAATAATCAAAACTTTGACAACATTGAAGATATTTTGAAGGGGTCATCGAGTATCGCCATTGAATTCAATAATCATCAATTTGTTAACTTGACATCTCCAACTGATGAATTTGGAATACACTTCGAAAAGGAGATTTTCTCTAATGGCAAAGAAGATACTACGACTCCTCCTGATTTGAATGTTCCATTTCAAACTGCAGAGATTGTTCTTGAGCGTGATGCTGATTACCAACTAAGTGAGGATGAAGAGAAAATGATTCTTCGTTCACCATTCATTAAACAACAAGCGTATAGAATCTATGGTGATTCTGATCTTGTCCTTTATGCATCAATGAGTGTTCTGGGTGCATGGAAATATCATAAGAAGCCAGAATATCTCAAAGCTTATCTGAGTGTTCGCAATAAATTCAAATTGAAGAATGAAGAGAAACTTCAAATTCAGCGGAATTCAGAGATCAAAAGCATATTAATAAGGATGAAGTGAAGATGCCATTGTTTCAAGTTACAAGAATGGATGATGAGGATTATCAGTTTTCAGAAGCGGATTTTGATAAACTGAAGATGGACGACATTATTTTCATTTACAATTATTTGATTAACTTGAATGAATCTGCAACAACTTATCATGCTACTGCAATGAAGGCAGTCTACAGGTTTATTCTTGATTTGATGAGATGGATGTCTGTTCATGATTTTCAAATGGGATTGGAATCTGGACACAAAAAGCTCGGAATCAAACCGCCAAATCAAGTGATTGAAGAGCTAAGATACATGTCCTTACTTGAAGTGAGCGACTGTCCATATGGGTTTGCATTTGTCAATTCTCACTATACAAAGATCTTCATCAGAGTCTCAGATTTCAGAAGATACTCAGACGGAACATTGATGTATGCTTTCAAATACATGAAATGGAGACTGATCAATAACTGCTATTCAAATGAAGATAATGAGATTGTCAAATACATTCTCACAAGATTGAAAAATCGTCTTAAAACAAGAGTGAATATATGAAGATATGAGAATCTCAAGGGATTCAAATCTAAAGTTCACTTCAGAGGAACAAAGTTCCTTTAGATATTTCACGATAGGATTATATTGTAAAGTTCACATTTAACACTAAGGGAGAGATTGTTAGGACCCCGAAGTTGTATAGTGTTAATGTGAATTAAGCTTAAATGAAGGTTCCTTAGAAGAGGTCTATATAAGGAACCTAAGTAGTCCTAATTAGACAGCCATTGTATTGTAACTGAGTTCTAGAAGCTGTGGAATGTAATTTTACCGATTCTCTCTCATACCGAGTCTCCTTCCTACATACCGAATCTCATTCTATCTTATCATTTCTCTCAATCTCAACATGATCTGACCTATCAATAACAATGAACTACATATGTAAAAACAAGACTACTAACTTAAGGATTTCGAAACGAGGCATATATGTAACGATTATCGTTGTAACGACATTTAATTGTATATATATCATATTAAGATATATTAGTACATCATAATATCATGATAATGTAATAATTTAATATCTCTTTAGATATAATAAACAATGGGTTAACAACATTTAACAAGATCGTTGACCTAAAGGTTTCAAAACAACACTTACATGTAACGACTAACGATGACTTAACGACTCAGTTAAAATGTATATACATGTAGTGTTTTAATATGTATTCATACACTTTTGAAAGACTTCAAGACACTTATCAAAGTACTTCTACTTAACAAAAATGCTTACAATTACATCCTCATTCATTTTCATCAACAATTCTACTCGTATGCACTTGTATTAGTACTCGTACAATACCCAAATTCTAAATGTATTTACTATTGGTATATACACTCTAATGATCAGCTCTTAGCAGCCCTTGTAAGTCACCTAACACATGTGGGAACCATCATTTGGAAACTAGCATGAAATATCTCATAAAATTACAAAAATATTAGTAATCATTCATGACTTATTTACAAGTAAACAAAATTACACATCATTTATATCTAATCCATATACCAACGACCAAAAACACCTACAAACACTTTCATTCTTCAATTTTCTTTATCTAATTGATCTCTCTCAAGTTTTATCTTCAAGTTCTAAGTGTTCTTCATAAATTCTATAAGTTCTAGTTTCATAAAATCAAGAATACTTCCAAGTTTGCTAGCTTACTTCCAATCTTGTGAAGTGATCATCCAACCTCAATAAATCTTTCTTATTTACAGTAAGATATCTTTCTAATACTAGGTAATACTCATATTCAAACTTTGATTCAATTTCTATAACTATAACAATCTTATTTCGAGTGGAAATCTTACTTGAACTTGTTTTCGTGTCATGATTCTGCTTCAAGAACTTTCAAGCCATCCAAGGATCCTTTGAAGCTAGATCTATTTTTTTCATTTCCAGTAAGTTTACCTACTTAAATAAAGGTAGTAATTATGTTCATAACATCATTCGATTCATACATATAAAACTATCTTATTCAAAGATTTAAACTTGTAATCACTAGAACATAGTTTAGTTAATTCTAAACTTGTTCGAAAATAAAGTTAATCCTTCTAACTTGACTTTTAAAATCAACTAAATACATGTTCTATATCTATATGATATGCTAACTTAATGATTTAAAACCTGGAAACATGAAAAACACCGTAAAACCAGATATACGCCGTCGTAGTAACACCGCGGGCTGTTTTGGGTTAGTTAATTAAAAACTATGATAAACTTTGATTTAAAAGTTGTTCTTCTGGGAAAATGATTTTTCTTATGAACATGAAACTATATCCAAAAATCATGATTAAACTCAAATGGAAGTATGTTTTCCAAAATGGTCATCTAGACGTCGTACTTTCGACTGAAATGACTATCTTTACAAAAACGATTTGTAACCTGTATTTCCGACTATAAACTTATACTTTTTCTATTTATATTCATAAACTTAAGTTCAATACAAAACCATAGTAACTTGAAACACTCAAAACGAAGAAGTTATGGGTAAAACAAGATTGGATAATTTTTCTTGTTGTAGCTACGTGAAAATTGGTAACAAATATATATTAATCATATCCTAGCTAACTCATATTGTATTGTACATGTATTCTAATATATTATGTAATCTTGGGATACCATAGACACGAATACAATGTTTTAACATATCATATCGACCCATCTATATATATTTCGGAACAACCATAGACACTCTATATGCAGTAATGTTGGAGTTAGCTATACAGGGTTGAGGTTGATTCCAAAATATTATATATACTTTGAGTTGTGATCTATCCTGAGGCTTGTATATACGAGGTCGTGGATTGATTCAAGATAATATATATTGCTTTATTTTCTATACATCTAACTGTGGACAACTAGTTGTAGGTTACTAACGAGGACAGCTGCCTTAATAAACTTAAAACAGAAAAACGTATTAAAAATGTTGTAAATATATTTTGAACATACTTTGATATATATGTACATATTTGTTATAGGTTCGTGAATCGACCAGTGGCCAAGTCTTACTTCCCGACGAAGTAAAAAATCTGTGAAAGTGAGTTATAGTCCCACTTTTAAAATCTAATATTTTGGGATGAGAATACATGCAGTTTTATAAATGTTTTACAAAATAGACACAAGTAAATGAAACTACATTCTATGGCTGGATTATTAAACCGAATATTCCCCTTTTTAGTCTGGTAATCTAAGAATTAGGTAATAGACACCCTAATTGACGCGAATCCTAAAGATAGATCTATTGGGCCCAACGAGCCCCATCCAAAATACCGAATGCTTTAGTACTTCGAATTCATCATGTCCGAAGGGAGTCCCGGAATGATAGGGGATATTCTATATGCATCTTGTTAAGGTCGGTTACCAGGTGTTCACCATATGAATGATTTTTATCTCTATGTATGGGATGTATATTGAAATATGAAATCTTGTGGTCTATTATTATGATTTGATAAATATAAGTTAAACCTATAACTCACCAACATTTTTGTTGATGTTTAAAGCATGTTTATTCTCAGGTGATTATTAAGAGCTTTCGCTGTTGCATGCTATTATATGGACAAGATTTTGTGTCAGCATGCTTGTATAACATTGTTTAAAACTGCATTCGAGATTTATTTTGTTGTAACATATTAATATTTGTAAACCAATATGTATTGGTAGTGTGTAAGTGTGATATTTGTTAGATTATCATTTCTGGATAATCTAAGTGGTGTCTTGTTAACTTTCTCGATAAAATAAAGGTTATGGTTTGTTTTAAAAACAAATGCAGTCTTTGAAAAACGTCTCATATAGAGGTCAAAACCTCGCAACGAAATCATTTAATATGGAACATTTATAATCAATATGAACGGGACATTTCAGTTGGTATCCGAGCGTTGGTCTTAGAGAACCAGAATTTTTGCATTAGTGTGTCTTACCGAGTTTGTTAGGATGCATTAGTGAGTCTGGACTTCGACCGTGTTTTTCTTCAAAAAAAAAAAACAATTGCTTAACTTTTTTGTTGGAAACTATATATTATTACCATGTAAATATTATGTGATATATTAATCTCTTAACGTGTTTGATATTGTGTGATAGATGTCTACCTCTAGTACAAATCCCATCGACTCACCTAATAATAATGAAGAGTCGAATATACTTTGGGAAGATTCACAAATTTCCGAGGAGGAACCGGAAGAGGAGGAACCGGAAGAAGAAGAGGTTCCGGAGGAAGAAATATTGATACCTACAGTAAATCGGTTAAATAAAAAAATATCCTCAACCAACGGAGCAAAGTCAATAATGGTCAATGGTGTTTCCGCCGAGGAAGCAAAATATTGGGAAGATTACCAATTTTCCGATGAATCGGATCCCGATGAGGATTCCGATTATGTTATAGAAATTACCACGACCCAATTTAATAAAGCAAAAGAAAATAATACGGGAAAAGGTATAAAAATAGAGAAACCTGATTCCAACCCCGATGAACTTTATATGTATCGGCAATGTCCGTATTTCCTAAAATGTAACAATAACCCGGGAACCTCTAAACCACCAGGTTTTTCTAAACCATTGTGGAAAATGACAGCTCGTATTAGGGGAGCATCATATATCCCTAGGAAATTAGCAAAACGAACCAAGTCCGAAGAAGAAGAAACGAGTGAGTCGGATTAAAGAGTTGTAATCATGTTGTGTAATATATGTAATATAGTGTGCTTGTGTTTTTTTGATAAATGTAAAATTGCTTGTATTGTTTATTAATTATCTTTTATGAATCTAACCCTCGTCTATTTTTACAGTATAAAAACACAAAATGGACGTTAAGGGTAAACAACCGAATATTTTAGAAGACCTACTAGAGGATATGATTGATGAAATCTTATCTAGAGTCGGTCAGAATTCATCAGCACAATTAGTTATGGCGAAATTAACTTGTCAAACATTTGAAAGACTTTCTAGAAATGCCTTAGTTTATAAAAGGCTTTCCTTTGATAGGTGGGGTATATCACATTGGGGAGACCGTAAGCTACGCCGTGTTTTCTTTAAAGCGTTAAATGAGGGGAGCCCAAATGCAATTTTTCGCTACGGGTTAAGAACCTATTTTGACTCAACATATCCCAACATAGGATTTCGTGAATTAGAAAGAGCTTCTAACATGCAACATAAAGAAGCATGTTATGCTTACGGGTTAGTGATGTTCGCTTCTCACCAAAGTGAGAAAAAGAACATCGGATTACAACTATTAACTGAAACATTCCCACATGTGACGGACTCAATAGTTGGGGTAAGAAACAAGTTTTTTAGATTTCTACGAGGCTGTTGGGCATTACGAAACCCTCGTCCTTTTGACGACATTACAACATGCTTCCTAGCCAATGGTAATAACGGTTACTTTCCACAAGATCAAGGATGGAAAGTCGTTTTAGTAAAACCATAATGCATGACCTGTTTCTGAACTTATGAATTACGTGTCTTTATTGTCTTTGCTGAACAACTTGCGTATTAATTAGAATTACCTTTATAGCTGCCGTGTAGCAAGTTATTATGTTCTATATTTCATCCTATATGTATAATAGTGGTATTGTATGTTTGTAAAATATTGTATAAAAGTTTGAACGCGAAATATTATTGTAATAAGTTTTTCATATAGAATCGTAGTAGTTGAATTGTATAATAGCTACTAAGTATGAACTTAACGGGTAGGTACTACCCGAATTAAAACTATAAAATGCTAATATGAAGAAAAAGCTTTTATAAATAAGTTCATATTATGCTACGAAATACTATTGACTACTCTTAAATTCTATATGATTAACTCAATTCTTTTGGGCTATTTTTGAAGGAAATGGCACCGGCGACTCGTCAGAATTTGAACATGAGCGAGGAAGACTTCCGTGTTTTCCTTGCAGCAAACATAGCCGCAGTACAGGCTGCGATGCAAAAATAACAATAACTCTGGATCTAGCAGTGTAACTAATTCCACAAGAAATCGTGTAGGATGCTCCTACAAAGAATTCACTACCTGCAAACCTTTGGAATTTGATGGAACCGAAGGACCAATTGGATTGAAAGGGTGGACCGAGAAGGTTGAATCGGTGTTTTCCATAAGTAAGTGTATTGAAGAGGACAAAGTTAAGTACGCTGTGCATACCTTCAAAGGTACTGCGTTAACGTGGTGGAACACCTATCTTGAACAGGTAGGACAAAATGTTGCTTACGCACTACCGTGGTCGGCATTCAAGCAATTGATGAACGAGTAGTACCGTCCTAGAAACGAAGTCAATAAGCTCAAGGTAGAACTTAGAGAGTTACGAACACAAGGATTCGACATTATCACATATGAACGACGATTCACAGAGTTGTGCCTATTGTGTCCGGGAGCGTTCGAAGATGAAGAATAGAAGATCGACGCGTTTGTAAAAGGGTTACCAATAAGGATTCAAGAAGATGTGAGTTCACACGAGCCCGCTTCCATACAGAAGGAAAGTCGAATGGCTCATAAACTCATAAATCAGATTGAGGGGAGAATTAAAGAACAGGCGGCCGAAGAAGCCAACACGAAACAACTCAAGAGGAAGTGGGAGGAAAACGGTGACAAGAGTCACCAGTACAACAACAATAACAATTACAACCACAACCGCAACAACAATCGCAACAATAACCGCAATACTAACAATAACTACAACAAACGTCCCAACAACAACAACAACTACTACAACAACCTTTTCAACAAAAATAACAATCCCAACAACAACCTCAATAACAACAAACAACATAAACAACCATGCTTCAGGTGTGCAGAGTACCATCCGAATGTGTTTTGCACAACAGTTTGAAACAAGTGAGATTTACGGACCAAAGAACAACAAAAATAAAGAAACAAATAAGGTCGGAACAAATAATGCCGACGTAGTTTGTTATAAATGTGGAAAACCGGGCCACATTATTAGAAATTGGCCAAACCAAGGGAATACTAATGGGCAAGGCCGCGGAAGAGTTTTCAATATTAATGTGGCAGAAGCGCAGGAAGACCCGGAGCTTGTTACGGGTACGTTTTTTATTGACAATACATCTGCTTATGTTTTATTTGATTCGGGTACGGATAGAAGCTATATGAGTAGAGATTTTTGTGCAAAATTAAGTTGCCCATTGACGCCTTTGAATAGTACATTTTTACTCGATGTAGCAAATGGTAAATTAATTTCAGCAGATAATATATGTCGGGATAGAGAAATTAAACTGGGGGATGAAACGTTTAAAATTGATTTAATACCAGTCGAGTTAGGGAGTTTTGATGTAATAATTGGCATGGACTGGTTGAAAAAGGTGAGAGCAGAGGTCATTTGTTACAAAAATGCGATTCGCATTATGCGTGAAAAGGGAAAACCTTTAATGGTGTACGGAGAAAAGAACAATGCGAAATTAAATCTTATTAGTAGTTTGAAGGCACAAAAACTAATAAGAAAAGGTTGTTACGTCATTCTAGCACACATCAAGGAAGTTAAACCTGAAGAAAAGAACATCAGTGATGTTCCCGTCGCAAAAGAATTTCCCGATGTATTTCCGAAAGAATTACCAGGATTACCCCCACATCGATCCATTGAATTTCAAATAGATCTTGTACCAGGAGCTGCACCAATAGCTCTTGCTCCATACAGACTTGCACCCAGCGATATGAAAGAATTACAAAATCAGTTACAAGAACTTTTAGAGCGTGGTTTCATTCGACCAAGTACATCACCATGGGGAGCTCCTGTTTTGTTTGTCAAGAAGAAGGATGGTACATTTAGGTTGTGTATTGACTACCGAGAGTTGAACAAACTTACCATCAAGAACCGCTACCCACTACCGAGAATCGACAACTTATTTGATCAATTACAAGGCTCGTCGGTTTATTCAAAGATTGATTTACGTTCTGGGTATCATCAAATGCGGGTGAAGGAGGATGATATTCCAAAGACTACTTTTAGGACGCGTTACGGTCATTACGAGTTTATGGTTATGCCGTTTGGGTTGATCAACGCACCAGCTGTGTTCATGGACCTCATGAACCGAGTGTGTGGACCATACCTTGACAAGTTTGTCATTATTTTCATCGATGACATACTTATTTACTCAAAGAATGACCAAGAGCATGAAGAACATTTGAGAAAAGTGCTAGAGTTGTTAAGGAAGGAAAAACTGTACGCTAAGTTTTCAAAGTGTGCATTTTGGTTGGAAGAAGTTCAATTTCTCGGTCACATAGTGAACAAAGAAGGTATTCAGGTGGATCCAGCAAAGATTGAAACCGTTGAAAAGTGGGAACCCCGAAAACTCTGAATCATATACGTCAATTTTTAGGACTGGCTGGTTACTACAGAAGGTTCATCCAAGACTTTTCTAGAATAGCAAAACCCTTGACTGCATTAAAGCATAAAGGGAAGAAATTTGAATGGAAAGATGAACAAGAAAAAGCGTTTCAATTGTTAAAAAAAAAAAAGTTAACTACGGCACCTATATTGTCATTACCTGAAGGGAAAGAATATTTTGTGATATATTGTGACGCCTCAAAGCAAGGTCTCGGTTGTGTATTAATGCAACGAACGAAAGTAATTGCTTATGCATCTAGACAATTGAAGATTCACGAGCAGAATTATATGACGCATGATTTGGAATTAGGCGCGGTTGTTTTTGCATTAAAGACTTGGAGGCAATACTTATATGGGGTCAAAAGTATTATATATATCGACCACAAAAGTATTCAACACATATTTAATCAGAAACAACTGAACATGAGGCAGTGCAGGTGGATTGAATTGTTGAATGATTACGACTTTGAGATTCGTTATCACCCAAGGAAGGCAAATGTGGTAGCCGACGCCTCGAGCAGAAAGGACAGAGAACCCATTCGAGTAAAAGCTATGAATATAATGATTCACAATAACCTTACTAGTCAAATAAAGGAGGCGCAACAAGGAGTTTTAAAAGAAGGAAATTTAAAGGATGAAATACCTAAAGGATCGGAGAAGCATCTTAATATTCGAGAAGACGGAACCCGGTATAGGGTTGAAAGAATTTGGGTACCAAAATTTGGAGATATGAGAGAAATGGTACTTAGAGAAGCTCATAAAACCATATACTCAATACATCCTGGAATGGGGAAGATGTACAAGGTTCTCAAGAAACATTTTTGGTGGCCGGGTATGAAAGCCGATGTTGCTAAATATGTAGGAGAATGTTTGACGTGTTCTAAGGTCAAAGCTGAGCATCAGAAACCATCAGGTCTACTTCAACAACCCGAAATCTCGGAATGGAAATGGGAAAACATTACCATGGATTTCATCACTAAATTGCCAAGGACTTCAAGTGGTTTTGATACTATTTGGGTAATAGTTGATCGTCTCACCAAATCAGCACACTTCCTGCCAATAAGAGAAGATGACAAGATGGAGAAGTTAGCACGACTGTATTTGAAGGAAGTCATCTCCAGGCATAGAATACCAATCTCTATTATCTCTGATAGGGATGGAAGATTTATTTCAAGATTCTGGCAGGCATTACTACAAGCATTAGGAACTCGTCTAGACATGATTACTGCCTATCATCCACAAACTGATGGGCAGAGCGAAAGGATGATACAAACGCTTAAAGACATGCTACGAGCATGTGTTATTGATTTCAGAAATAGTTGAGATCGACATCTACCGTTAGCAGAATTTTCCTACAACAACAGATACCATTCAAGCATTGAGATGGCACTGTTTGAAGCACTTTATGGTAGAAAGTGCAGGTCTCCAATTTGTTGGAGTGAAGTGGGGGATAGATAGATTACGGGTCCGGAGATAATACAAGAAACTACCGAGAAGATCATCCAAATTCAACAACGGTTGAAAACAGCCCAAAGTCGACAAAAGAGCTACGCTGACATTAAAAGAAAAGATATAGAATTTGAAATTGGAGAGATGGTCATGCTTAAAGTTGTACCTTGGAAAGGCTTTGTTCGATTTGGTAAAAGAGGGAAATTAAATCCAAGGTATATTGGACCATTCAAGATTATTGATCGTGTCGGACCAGTAGCTTACCGACTTGAGTTACCTCAACAACTCGTGGCTGTACATAACACTTTTCACGTCTCGAATTTGAAGAAATGTTTTGCTAAAGAAGATCTCACTATTCCGTTAGACGAAATCCAAATCAACGAAAAATTTCAATTCATCGAAGAACCCGTCGAAATAATGGACCGTGAGGTTAAAAGACTTAAGCAAAACAAGATACCAATTGTTAAGGTTCGATGGAATGCTCGTAGAGGACCCGAGTTCACCTGGGAACGAGAAGATCAGATGAAGAAGAAATACCCGCACTTATTTCCAGAAGATACGTCAACACCTCCAACTGCTTAAAATTTCGGGATGAAATTTATTTAACGGGTAGGTACTGTAGTGACCCGAACTTTTCCATGTTTATATATATTAAATAAAATTGTTATTTAGATGATTAAGTGTTTCCAACATGTTAAGCAATCAAACTTGTTAAGACTTGATTAATTGAAATAGGTTTCATATAGACAATTGACCACCCAAGTTGACCGGTGATTCACGAACGTTAAAACTTGTAAAAACTATATGATGTCATATATATGGATATATATAGTTAACATGGTATTATGATAAGTAAACATATCATTAAGTATATTAACAATGAACTACATATGTAAAAACAAGACTACTAACTTAAGGATTTCGAAACGAGGCATATATGTAACAATTATCGTTGTAGCAACATTTAATTGTATATATATCATATTAAGATATATTAATACATCATAATATCATGATAATGTAATAATTTAACATCTCTTTAGATATAATAAACAATGGGTTAACAACATTTAACAAGATCGTTAACCTAAAGGTTTCAAAACAACACTTACATGTAACGACTAACGATGACTTAACGACTCAGTTAAAATGTATATACATGTAGTGTTTTAATATGTATTCATACACTTTTGAAAGACTTCAAGACACTTATCAAAGTACTTCTACTTAACAAAATGCTTACAATTACATCCTCATTCATTTTCATCAACAATTCTACTCGTATGCACTCGTATTCGTACTCGTACAATACCCAGCTTCTAAATGTATTTACTATTGGTATATACACTTCAATGATTAGCTCTTAGCATCTCTTATGAGTCAACTAACACATATGGGAACCATCATTTGGCAACTAGCATGAAATATCTCATAAAATTACAAAAATATTAGTAATCATTCATGACTTATTTACAAGTAAACAAAATTACACATCCTTTATATCTAATCCATATACCAACGACCAAAAACACCTACAAACACTTTCATTCTTCAATTTTATTCATCTAATTGATCTCTCTCAAGTTATATCTTCAAGTTCTAAGTGATCTTCATAAATTCTATAAGTTCTAGTTTCATAAAATCAAGAATACTTCCAAGTTTGCTAGCTTACTTCCAATCTTGTAAAGTGATCATCCAACCTCAAGAAAACTTTATTATTTAAAGTAAGATATATTTCTAATACAAGGTAATACTCATATTCAAACTTTGATTCAATTTCTATAACTATAACAATCTTATTTCGAGTGAAAATCTTGCTTGAACTTGTTTTCGTGTCATGATTCTGCTTCAAGAACTTTCAAGCCATCCAAGGATCCTTTGAAGCTAGATCTATTTTTCTCATTTCCAGTAGGTTTACCTACTAAATTTAAGGTATTAATGATGTTCATAACATCATTCGATTCATACATATAAAACTATCTTATTCGAAGATTTAAACTTGTAATCACTAGAACATAGTTTAGTTAATTCTAAACTTGTTCGCAAATAAAGTTAATCCTTCTAACTTAACTTTTAAAATCAACTAAACACATGTTCTATATCTATATGATATGCTAACTTAATGATTTAAAATCTAGAAACACGAAAAACACCTTAAAATCGGATATACGCCGTCGTAGTAACACGGCGGCCTGTTTTGGGTTAGTTAATTAAAAACTATGATAAACTTTGATTTAAAAGTTGTTCTTCTGAGAAAATGATTTTTCTTATGAACATGAAACTATATCCAAAAATCATGGTTAAACTCGAAGTGGAAGTATGTTTTCCAAAATGGTCATCTAGACGTCGTTCTTTCGACTGAAATGACTACCTTTACAAAAATGACTTGTAACCTGTATTTCCGACTATAAAATTATACTTTTTATGTTTAGATTCATAAACTTAAGTTCAATATAAAACCATAGCAACTTGAAACACTCAAAACGGATTTAAAACGAAGAAGTTATGGGTAAAACAAGATTAGATAATTTTTCTTGTTGTAGCTACGTGAAAATTGGTAACAAATCTATATTAATCATATCCTAGCTAACTCATATTGTATTATACATGTATTCTAATATATTATGTAATCTTGGGATACCATAGACACGAATACAATGTTTTGACATATCATATCGACCCATCTATATATATATATTTCGGAACAACCATAGACACTCTCTATGCAGTAATGTTGGAGTTAGCTATACAGGGTTGAGGTTGATTCCAAAATATTATATATACTTTTAGTTGTGATTTAGCCTGAGGCTTGTATACACGAGGTCGTGGATTGATTCAAGATAATATATATTGCTTTATTTTCTGTACATCTAACTGTGGACAACTAGTTGTAGGTTACTAACGAGGACAGATGACTTAATAAACTTAAAACAGCAAAACGTATTAAAAATGTTGTAAATATATTTTGAACATACTTTGATATATATGTACATATTTGTTATAGGTTCGTGAATCGACCAGTGACCAAGTCTTACTTCCCGACGAAGTAAAAATCTGTAAAAGTGAGTTATAGTCCCACTTTTAAAATCTAATATTTTGGGATGAGAATACATGCAGTTTTATAAATGTTCTACAAAATAGACACAAGTAAATGAAACTACATTCTATGGTTGGATTATTAAACCGAATATGCCCCTTTTTAGTCTAGTAATCTAAGAATTAAGGAACAGACACCCTAATTGACGCGAATCCTAAAGATAGATCTATTGGGCTCAACGAGCCCCATCCAAAGTACTGGATGCGTTAGTACTTCGAATTCATCATGTCCGAAGGGAGTCCCGGAATGATAGGGGATATTCTATATGCATCTTGTTAAGGTCGGTTACCAGGTTTTCACCATATGAATGATTTTTATCTCTATGTATGGGATGTATATTGAAATATGAAATCTTGTGGTCTATTATTACTATTTGATAAATATAGGTTAAACCTATAACTCACCAATATTTTTCTTGACGTTTAAAGCATGTTTATTCTCAGGTGATTATTAAGAGCTTCCGCTGTTGCATGCTATTATATGGACAAGATTTGGTGTCAGCATGCTTGTATAATATTGTTTAAAACTGCATTCGAGATTTATTTTGTTGTAACATATTAATATTTGTACACCAATATGTATTGGTAGTGTGTAAGTGTGATATTTGTTAGATTATCATTTCTGGATAATCTAAGTGGTGTCTTGTTAACTTTGTCGATAAAATAAAGGTTATGGTTTGTTTTAAAAACGAATGTAGTCTTTGAAAAATGTCTCATATAGAGGTCAAAACCTCGCAAAGAAATCAATTAATATGGAACGTTTATAATCAATATGAACGGGACATTTCAGTTGGTATCCGAGCGTTAGTCTTAGAGAACCAGAATTTTTGCATTAGTGTGTCTTACCGAGTTTGTTAGGATGCATTAGTGAGTCTGGACTTCGACTGTGTTTTTCTTCAAAAAAAAAACAATTGCTTAACTTTTTTGTTGGAAACTATATATTATTAACATGTAAATATTATGTAATATATTAATCTCTTAACGTGTTTGATATTGCGTGATAGATGTCTACCTCTAGTACAAATCTCATCGACTAACCTAATAATAATGAAGAGTCGAATATACTTTGGGAAGATTCACAAATTCCCGAAGAGGAACCGGAAGATGAGGAACCGGAAGAGGAGGAACCGGAAGAGGAGGAACCGGAAGAAGATGAACCGGAAGAGGAGGAACCGAAAGAGGAAGAACCGGAAGAAGAAGAGGTTCTGAAGGAAGAAATATTGATACCTACAGTAAATCGGTTAAATAAAAGAAAATCCTCAACCAACGGAGCAAAGTCAATAATGGTCAATGGTGTTTCCGCCGAGGAAGCAAAATATTGGGAAGATTACCAATTTTCCAATGAATCGGATCCCGATGAGGATTCCGATGATGTTATAGAAATTACCTCGACCCAATTTATTAAAGCAAAAGAAAATAATAAGGGAAAAGGTATAAAAATAGAGAAACCTGATACCAACCCCGATGAACTTTATATGTATCGGCAACGTCTGTATTTCCTAAAATGTAACAATAACCCGGGAACCTCTAAACCACCAGGTTTTTCTAAACCATTGTGGAAAACGACAGCTCGTATTAGGGGAGCATCATATATCCCTAGAAAATTAGCAAAACGAAACAGGTCCGAAGAAGAAGAAACTAGTGAGTCGGAATAAAGAGTTGTAATCATGGGGTGTAAAATATGTAAAATAAGTGTGCTTGTATTTTTCTTGTTGTATGTGAAAATTGCTTGTATTATTTGATAATTATCTTTTGCGAATCTAACCCTCGTCTATTTTTACAGTATAAAAACACAAAATGGACGTTAAGGGTAAACAATCGAATATTTTAGAAGACCTACCAGAGGGTATGATTGATGAAATCTTGTCTAGAGTCGGTCAGAATTCATCAGCACAATTAGTTATGGCGAAATTAACTTATCAAACATTTGAAAGACTTTCCAAAAATACCTTAGTTTATAAAAGGCTTTCCTTTGATAGGTGGGGTATATCACATTGGGGAGACCGTAAGTTACGCCATGTTTTCTTTAAAGCGTTAAATGCGGGGAACCCAAATGCAATTTTTCGCTACGGGTTAAGAACCTATTTTGACTCAACATATCCCAACATAGGATTTCATGAATTAAAAAGAGCTTCTATCATGCAACATAAAAAAGCATGTTATGCTTATGGGTTAGTGATGTTCGCTTCTCACCAAAGTGAGAAAAAGAACATCGGATTACAACTATAAAATGAAACATTCCCACATGTGACGGACTTAGTAGTTGGGGTAAGAAACAAGGTTTTTAGATTGCTACGAGGCTGTTGGGCATTACGAAACCCTCGTCCTTTTGACGACATTACAACATGCTGCCTAGCCAATGGTCATAACTGTAGTGACTCGAACTTTTCCATGTTTATATATATTAAATGAAATTGATATTTACGTGATTAAGTGTTTCCAACATGTTAAGCAATCAAACTTGTTAAGACTTGATTAATTGAAATAGGTTTCATATAGACAATTGACTTCCCAAGTTGACCGGTGATTCACGAACGTTAAAACTTGTAAAAACTATATGATGACATATATATGATTATATATATAGTTAACATGATATTATGATAAGTAAGTATCTCATTAGGTATTTTAACAATGAGTTATATACATAAAATTGAGTTTATTGAATTAAGAAACTCAAAACGATATATATAACGATTATCGTTATAACAACGTCTTACTAAATACATATGAATCATATTAAGATATTGATACACTATGTTTAATCATAATAAATGATAATTAAACATGTCATTAAGTGTATTAACGATGAACTATATATGTAAAAACAAGACTACTAACTTAATGATTTTGAAACGAGACACGTATGTAACGATTATCGTTGTAACAACATTTAACTATATATATATATATATATATATATATATATATATATATATATATATATATATATATATATATATATATCATACTGAGATATGTTAATATATCATAATATCATGATAATGTAATAATTTAACATCTCTTTAGATATAATAAACAATGGGTTAACAACATTTAACAAGATCGTTAACCTAAAGGTTTCAAAACAACATTTACATGTAACGACTAACGATGACTTAACCACTCAGTTAAAATGTATATACATGTAGTGTTTTAATATGTATTTATACACTTTTTAAAGACTTCAAGACACTTATCAAAATACTTCTACTTAACAAAAATGCTTACAATTACATCCTCGTTCAGTTTCTTCAACAATTTTACTCGTATGCACCCGTATTCGTACTCGTACAATACACAGCTTTTAGATGTATGTACTATTGGTATATACACTCCAATGATTAGCTCTTAGCAGCCCATGTGAGTCACCTAACACATGTGAGAACCATCATTTGGCAACTAGCATGAAATATCTCATAAAATTACATAAATATGAGTAATCATTCATGACTTACTTACATGAAAACAAAATTACATATCCTTTATATCTAATCCATATACCAACGACCAAAAACACCTAAAAACACTTTCATTCTTCGATATTCTTCATCTAATTGATCTCTCTCAAGTTCCATTATCAAGTTCTAAGTGTTCTTCATAAATTCTACAAGTTCTAGTTTCATAAAATCAAGAATACTTCCAAGCTTACTAGCTCACTTCCAATCTTGTAAAGTGATCATCCAACCTCAAGAAATCCTTGGTGTTTACAGTAATATATCATTCTAAATCAAGTTAATACTCATATACAAACTTTGATTCAATTTCTATAACTATAACTATCTTAATTCGAGTGCTAATCTTACTTGAACTTGTTTTCGTGTCATGATTCTACTTCAAGAACTTTCAATCCATCCAAGATCCTTTGAAGCTAGATCATTTCTTGTCACTTCCAGTAGGTTTACCTACTAAACTTGAGGTAGTAATGATGTTCATAACATCATTCGATTCATACATATAAAACTATCTTATTCGAAGATTTGAACATGTAATCACTAGAACATAGTTTAGTTAATTCTAAACTTGTTCGCAAAAAAAAGTTAATCCTTCTAACTTGACTTTTAAAATCAACTAAACACATGTTATATATCTATATGATATGCTAACTTAATGATTTAAAACCGAAAAACACCGTAAAACCGGATATACGCCGTCGTAGTAACTCCGCGGGCTGTTTTGGGTTAGTTAATTAAAAACTATGTTAAACTTTGATTTAAAAGTTGTTCTTCTGGAAAAATGATTTTTCTTATGAACATGAAATTATATCCAAAAATCATGGTTAAACTCAAAGTGGAAGTATGTTTTCTAAAATGGTCATCTAGACGTCGTTCTTTCGACTGAAATGACTACCTTTACAAAAACGACTTGTAACTTATATTTCTGACTATAAACCTATACTTTTTCTGTTTAGATTCATAAAATAGAGTTCAATATGAAACCATGGCAATTTGATTCACTCAAAACGGATTTAAAACGAAGAAGTTATGGGTAAACAAGATTGGATATTTTTTGATTGTTGTAGCTACGGGAAATATTGTAACAATTCTATACAAATAATATCCTAGCTAACATATATTGTATTATACATGTATTCTAATATATTATGTAATCTTAGGATACCATAGACACGTATGCAAATGTTTTGACATATCATATCAACCCATGTATATATATTATTTGGAACAACCATAGACACTCTATATGCAGTAATGTTGGAGTTAGCTATACAGGGTTGAGGTTGATTCCAAAAATATATATACTTTGAGTTGTGATCTAGCCTGAGACGTGTATACACTGAGTCGTGGATTGATTCAAGATAATATATATATCGATTTATTTCTGTACATCTAACTGTGGACAACTAGTTGTAGGTTACTAACGAGGACAGCTGACTTAATAAACTTAAAACAGTAAAACGTATTAAAAATGTTATAAATATATTTTGAACATACTTTGATATATATGTACGTATTTGTTATAGGTTCGTGAATCGACCAGTGGCCAAGTCTTACTTCCCGACGAAGTAAAAATCTGTGAAAGTGAGTTATAGTCCCACTTTTAAAATCTAATATTTTAGGATGAGAATACGTGCAGTTTTATAAATGTTTTACGAAATAGACACAAGTAATTGAAACTACATTATATGGGTGAATGATCAAAGCCGAATATGCCCCTTTTGCTTGGTAACCTAAGAATTAGTAAACCGATCTACTAATTGGCGTGAATCCTAAAGATAGATCTATTGGGCCTAACGAACCCCATCCAAAGTACCGGATGCTTTAGTACTTCGAATTCATTTTTATCATGTTCGAAGGATTTCCCGGAATGATAGGGGATATTCTTATATGCATCTTGTTAATGTCGGTTATCAGGTGTTCACCATATGAATGAATTTTATCTCTATGTATGGGATGTATATTGAAATATGAAATCTTGTGGTCAATTATTATGATTTGATGATATATAGGTTAAACCTATAACTCACCAACATTTTTGTTGACGTTTTAAGCATGTTTATTCTCAGGTGATTATTAAGAGCTTCCGCTGTCGCATACTAAAATAAGGACAAGATTTGGAGTCCATACTTGTATGATATTATGTAAAAACTGCATTCAAGAAACTTATTTTTGATGTAATATATTCTTATTGTAAACCATTATGTAATGGTCGTGTGTAAACGGTATATTTTAGATTATCATTATTTGATAATCTACGTAATGCTTTTTAAACCTTTATAGATAAAATAAAGGTTATGGTTGTTTTAAAAATGAATGCAGTCTTTGAAAAACGTCTCATATAGAGGTCAAAACCTCGCGACGAAATCAATTAATATGGAACGTTTATAATCAATATGAACGGGAAATTTCAGTTGGTATCCGAGCGTTGGTCTTAGAGAACCAGAAAATTGCATTAGTGTGTCTTACCGAGTTTGTTAGGATGCATTAGTGAGTCTGGACTTCGACCGTGTTTTTCTTCAAAAACGATTGCTTAACATTTTTTTGTTGGAAACTATATATTATTAACATGTAAATATTATGTGATATATTAATCTCTTAACGTGTTTGATATTGTGTGATAGATGTCTACCTCTAGTACAAATCTCATTGATTCACCTAATAATAATGAAGAGTCAAATATATTTTGGGAAGATTCACAAATTCCCGAAGAGGAACCGGAAGAGGAGGAACCGGAAGAGGAGGAACCGGAAGAAGAGGAACCAGAAAAGGAGGAATCGGAAGAGGAGGAACCAGAAGAAGAAGAGGTTCCGGAGGAAGAAATATTGATACCTATAGTAAATCGATTAAATAAAAGAAAATCCTCAACCAATGGACCAAAGTTAATAATGGTCAATGGTGTTTCCGCCGAGGAAGCAAAATATTGGGAAGATTACCAATTTTTTGATGAATCGGATCCCGATGAGGATTCCGATGATGTTATAGAAATTACCTCGACCCAATTTAATAAAGCGAAAGAAAATAATAAGGGAAAAGGTATAAAAATAGAGAAACCCGATTCCAACCCCGATGAACATTATATGTATCGGCAACATCCGTATTTCCTAAAATGTAACAATGACCCGGGAACCTCTAAACCACTAGGTTTTTCTAAACCATTATGGAAAATGACGGCTCGTATTAGAGGAACACCATATATTCCTAGAAAATTAGGAAAACGAACCAAGTCCGAAGAAGAAGAAACCAGTGATTCAGATTAGAGGGTTATAATCATGTTGTGTATTATATGTATTGTAGTGTGCTTGTACTTTTATGTTGTATGTAAAAAATTGCTCGTATTGTTTGTTAATTATCTTTTACGAATCTAATCCTTGTCTATTTTACAGTATAAAAACAAAATGGACGTTAAGGGTAGACAACCGAATATTTTAGAAGATCTACCAGAGGATATGATTGAGGAAATCTTGTCTAGAGTCGGTCAGAATTCATCAGCACATTTAGTTATGGAGAAATTAACTTGTCAAACATTTGAAAGACTTTCCAGAAATGCCTTAGTTTATAAAAGGCTTTCCTTTGATAGGTGGGGTATATCACATTGGGGAGACCATAAGTTACGCCGTGTTTTCTTTAAAGCATTAAATGCGGGGAACCCAAATGCAATTTTACGCTACGGGTTAAGAACCTATTTTGACTCAACATATCCCAACATAGGATTTCGTGAATTAGAAAGAGCTTCTAACATGCAACATAAAGAAGCATGTTATGCTTACGGGTTAGTGATGTTCGCTTCTTACCAAAGTGAGAAAAAGAACATCGGATTGCAACTTTTAAATAAAACTTTCCCACAAGTGACGGATTCAGTAGTTTGGGTGAGAAACAAGGTTTTTAGATTATTACGAGGTTGTTGGACATTACGAAACCCTCGTCCTTTTGACGACATTACAACATGCTGCCTAGCCAATGGTCATAACGGTTATTTTCCACAAGACCAAGGATGGGAAGTTGTCTTAGTAAAACCAGAATGCATGACTTGTTTCTGAACTTATGAATTACGTGTCTTTATTTCCTTTGCTGAACAACTTGCGTATTAACTAGATTTATCTTCAAAACTGTCCTGTATCATAGTGTACTATATTTCCTGTTATATGTAATATAGCGAAGTTGTAAGTTTGAAGAATATTTGTATGTGATATATTATTATAATCAGTTTTTCATATGGAATTGTAGTAGTTGAATTGTATATTAGCTACTAAGTATGAACTTAACGGGTAGGTAGTACCCGAATTTAAACTTATAAAACGCTAATATGAAGAAAAAGCTTTTATAAATGAGTTCATATTATGCTTCGAAATACTATTGACTACTCTTAATATTCTGTATAATTAACTTGATTCAGTTGGCTATTTTGAAGGAAATGGCAGCGACTACTCGACACACCATGAATATAAGCGAAGAGGAATTTCGTACCTTTCTTGCTGCAAACATAGCCGCAGTACAGGCTGCGCTACATACCAACAATAACTCTGAATCTTACAATGCAGCTAACAGCGGAAGAAATTGTGTAGGATGCTCCTACAAAGAATTCACTGCCTGCAAACCTTTGGAATTTGATGGAACCGAAGGACCAATTGGATTGAAATGGTGGACCGAAAAAGTCGAATCGGTGTTTGCCATAAGTAAGTGTACTGAAGAGGACAAAGTTAAGTACGCTACGCATACCTTCACAGGTACTGCGTTAACATGGTGGAACACCTATCTTGAACAGGTAGGATAAAATGCTGTTTACGCACTACCGTGGTCGGCATTCAACCAATTGATGAACGAGCAGTACCGTCCTAGAAACGAAGTCAATAAACTCAAGGCAGAACTTAGAGAGTTACGAACATAAGGGTTCGACATTACCACATATGAACGACGATTCACAGAGTTGTGCCTATTGTGTCCGGGAGCATTCGAAGATGAAGAAGAGAATATCGACGCGTTTGTAAAAGGGTTACCAGTAAGGATTCAAGAAGATGTGAGTTCACACGAGCCCGCTTCTATACAGAAGGCAAGTCGAATGGCTCATAAACTCATAAATCAGATTGAGGGAAGAATTAAAGAGCAGGCGGCCAAAGAAGCCAACACGAAACAACTCAAGAGGAAATGGGAGGAAAACGGTGACAAGAGTCACCAGTACAACAACAACAACAATTACAACCACAATCGCAACAACTATCCCAACAACCGCAACAACAATCGCAACAATAACCTCAATCCTAACAATAACTACAACAAACATCCCAACAACAACAACAACTACAACAACCGTTTCAACAACAATAACAATCCTAACAACAACCTCAATAACAACAACGGCAACAAAAACTAAAAACAATCATGTCATAGGTGTGAAGAAAATCATCAGGGATTTTGCACGACATTTTGCAATAGGTGTAAAAGAAATGGTCATAGCGCGATAAAGTGTGAGGTCTACGGACCAAAGTTTAACAGAACTAAAGGAACAAATAATGTCGGAACAAGTAATGCAGAAACAAATAGTGTCAGAGCAAGTAATACCAACGCTGTTTGTTATAAATGTGGAAAACCGGGCCACATTATTAGAAATTGCCCGAATCAGGGGAATACTAATGGGCAGGGCCGTGGAAGAGTTTTCAATATTAATGCGGCAGAAGCACAGGAAGACTCGGAGCTTGTTACGGGTACGTTTCTTATTGACGATAAATCTGCTTATGTTTTATTGATTCGGGTACGGATAGAAGCTATATGAGTAGAGAATTTTGTGCTAAATTAAGTTGCCCATTGACGCCCTTGGATAGTAAATTTTTACTCGAATTAGCAAACGGTAAATTAATTTCAGCAGATAATATATGTTGGGAGAGAGAAATTAAACTGGGGGATGAAAGGTTTAAAAGTGATTTAATACCAGTCGAGTTAGGAAGTTTTGATGTAATAATTGGCATGGACTGGTTGAAAAAGGTGAGAGCAGAGTTCGTTTGTTACAAAAATGCGATTCGCATTATGCGTGAAAAAGGAAAACCTTTAATGGTGTACGGAGAAAAGAACAACGCGAAATTAAATCTTATTAGTAGTTTGAAGGCGCAAAAACTAATAAGAAAAGGTTGTTACGTCATTCTAGCACACATCGAGGAAGTTAAACCTGAAGAAAAGATCATCAGTGATGTTCCCGTCGCAAAAGAATTTCTCGATGTATTACCGAAAGAATTACCGGGACTACCTCCACACCGATCTGTTGAATTTCAAATAGACCTTGTACCGGGAGCTGCACCAATAGCTCATGCTCCATACAGACTCGCACCCAGCGAAATGAAGGAACTTCAGAGCCAATTACAAGAACTTTTAGAGCGTGGTTTCATTCGACCAAGCACATCACCGTGGGGAGCTCCTGTTTTATTTGTCAAGAAGAAGGATGGTACATTTAGGTTGTGTATCGACTACCGAGAATTGAACAAACTTACCATCAAGAACCGCTACCCACTACCGAGAATCGATGACTTATTTGATCAACTACAAGGCTCGTCGGTTTATTCGAAGATTGATTTACGTTCTGGGTATCATCAAATGCGAGTGAAGGAGGATGATATTCCAAAGACTGCTTTTAGGACGCGTTACGGTCATTATGAGTTTATGGTTATGCCGTTTGGATTGACTAACGCACCAGCTGTGTTCATGGACCTCATGAACCGAGTGTGTGGGCCATATCTTGACAAGTTTGTCATTGTTTTCATCGATGACATACTTATTTACTCGAAGAATGATCAAGAGCACGAAGAACATTTGAGAAAAGTGCTAGAGTTGTTAAGGAAGGAAAAACTGTACGCTAAGTTTTCAAAGTGTGCATTTTAGTTGGAAGAAGTTCAATTTCTCAGTCACATAGTGAACAAAGAAGGTATTCAGGTGGATCCAGCAAAGATTGAGACCGTTGAAAAGTGGGAAACCCCAAAAACTCCGAAGCATATACGCCAATTTTTAGGACTGGCTAGTTACTACAGAAGGTTCATCCAAGACTTTTCCAGAATAGCAAAACCCTTGACTGCATTAACGCATAAAGGGAAGAAATTTGAAAGGAAAGATGAACAAGAAAAAGTGTTTCAATTGTTAAAGAAAAAGTTAACTACGGCACATATATTGTCATTACCTGAAGGGAATGATGAATTTGTTATATATTGTGATGCCTCAAAGCAAGGTCTCGATTGTGTATTAATGCAACAAATGAAAGTAATTGCTTATGCATCTAGACAATTGAAGATTCACTAGCAGAATTATACGACGCATGATTTGGAATTAGGCGCGGTTGTTTTTGCATTAAATACTTGGAGGCATTACTTATATGGGGTCAAAAGTATTATATATACCGACCACAAAAGTCTTCAACACATATTTAATCAGAAACAACTGAACATGAGGCAGCGCAGGTGGATTGAATTGTTGAATGATTACAACTTTGAGATTCGTTATCACCCGGGGAAGGCAAATGTGGTAGCCGACGCCTTGAGCAGAAAGGACAGGGAAACCATTCGAGTAAAAGCTATGAATATAATGATTCACAATAACCTTACTACTCAAATAAAGGAGGCGCAACAAGGAATTTTAAAAGAAGGAAATTTAAAGGATGAAATACCCAAAGGATCGGAGAAGCATCTTAATATTCGGGAAGACGGGACCCGGTATAGGGTTGAAAGAATTTGGGTACCAAAATTTGGAGATGTGAGAGAAATGGTACTTAGAGAAGCTCATAAAACCAGATACTCAATACATCCTGGAACGGGGAAGATGTACAAGGATCTCAAGAAACATTTTTGGTGGCCGGGTATGAAAGCCGATGTTGCTAAATATGTAGGAGAATGTTTGACGTGTTCTAAGGTCAAAGCTGAGCATCAGAAACCATCAGGTCTACTTCAACAACCCGAAATCCTGGAATGGAAATGGGAAAACATTACCATGGATTTCATCACTAAATTGCCTAGGACTGCAAGTGGTTTTGATACTATTTGGGTAATAGTTGATCGTCTCACCAAATCAGCACACTTCCTACCAATAAGAGAAGATGACAAGATGGAGAAGTTAGCACGAGTGTATTTGAAGGAAGTCATCTCCAGACATGGAATACTAATCTCTATTATCTCTTATAGGGATGGAAGATTTATTTCAAGATTCTGGCAGACATTACAGCAAGCATTAGGAACTCGTCTAGACATGAGTACTGCCTATCATTCACAAACTGATGGGCAGAGCGAAAGGACGATACAAATGCTTGAAGACATGCTACGAGCATGTGTTATTGATTTCAGAAACAGTTGGGATCGACATCTACCATTAGCAGAATTTTTCTACAACAATAGCTACCATTCAAGCATTGAGATGGCACCGTTTGAAGCACTTTATGGTAGAAAGTGCAGGCCTCCGATTTGTTGGAGTGAAGTGGGGGATAGAAAGATTATGGATCCGAAGATAATACAAGAAACTACCGAGAAGATCATCCAAATTCAACAACGGTTGAAAACCGCCCAAAGTCGACAAAAGAGCTACGCTGACATTAAAAGAAAAGATATAGAATTTGAAATTGGAGAGATTGTCATGCTTAAAGTTGCACCTTGGAAAGGCGTTGTTCGATTTGGTAAAAGGGGGAAATTAAATCCAAGGTATATTGGACCATTCAAGATTATTAATCGTGTCGGACCAGTAGCTTACCGACTTGAGTTACCTCAACAACTCGCGGTTGTACATAACATTTTCCACATCTCGAATTTGAAGAAATGTTTTGCTAAAGAAGATCTCACTATTCCGTTAGAAAAAATCCAAATCAACGAAAAACTTCAATTCATCGAAGAACCCGTCGAAATAATAGACCGTGAGGTTAAAAGACTTAAGCAAAACAATATACCAATTGTTAAGGTTCGATGGAATGCTCGTAGAGGACCCAAGTTCACCTAGGAACGAGAAGATCAAATGAAGAAGAAATACCCGCACTTATTTCCAGAAGATACGTCAACACCTCCAACTGCTTAAAATTTCGGGACGAAATTTATTTAACGGGTAGGTACCGTAGTGACCCGAAATTTTCCATGTTTATATATATTAAATGAAATTGTTATTTAGATGATTAAGTGTTTCCAACATGTTAAGCAATCAAACTTGTTAAGACTTGATTAATTGAAATAGGTTTCATATAGACAATTAACCACCCAAGTTGACCGGTGATTCACGAACGTTAAAACTTGTAAAAACTATATGATGTCATATATATGAATATATATATATATATATATATATATATATATATATATATATATATATATATATATATATATATGTATATATATATATATATATATATATATGTGTATATGTGTATATATATATATATATATGTGTATATATATATATATATATATATATATATATATATATATATATATATATATATATATATAGTTAACATGGTATTATGATAAGTAAACATATCATTAAGTATATTAACAATAACTACATATGTAAAAACAAGACTACTAACTTAAGGATTTCGAAACGAGGCATATATGTAACAATTATCGTTGTAACGACATTTAATTGTATATATATCATATTAAGATATATTAATACATCATAATATCATGATAATGTAATAATTTAACATCTCTTTAGATATAATAAACAATGGGTTAACAACATTTAACAAGATCGTTAACCTAAAGGTTTCAAAACAACACTTACATGTAACGACTAACGATGACTTAACATCTCAGTTAAAATGTATATACATGTAGTGTTTTAATATGTATTCATACACTTTTGAAAGACTTCAAGACACTTATCAAAGTACTTCTACTTAACAAAAATGCTTACAATTACATCCTCATTCATTTTCATCAACAATTCTACTCGTATGCACTCGTATTCGTACTCGTACAATACCCAGCTTCTAAATGTATTTACTATTGGTATATAAACTCCAATGATTAGCTCTTAGCAGCCCTTGTGAGTCACCTAACACATGTGGGAACCATCATTTGGCAACTAGCATGAAATATCTCATAAAATTACAAAAATATTAGTAATCATTCATGACTTATTTACAAGTAAACAAAATTACACATCCTTTATATCTAATCCATATACCAACGACCAAAAACACCTACAAACACTTTCATTCTTCAATTTTCTTCATCTAATTGATCTATCTCTAGTTCTATCTTCAAGTTCTAAGTGTTCTTCATAAATTCTATAAGTTCTAGTTTCATAAAATCAAGAATACTTCCAAGTTTGCTAGCTTACTTCCAATCTTGTAAAGTGATCATCCAATCTCAAGAAATCTTTCTTATTTACAGTAATATATCTTTCTAATACAAGTTAATACTCATATTTAAACTTTGATTCAATTTCTATAACTATAACAATCTTATTTCGAGTGGAAATCTTACTTGAACTTGTTTTCATGTCATGATTCTGCTTCAAGAACTTTCAAGCCATCCAAGGATCCTTTGAAGCTAGATCTATTTTTCTCATTTCCAGTAGGTTTACCTACTAAAATTAAGGTATTAATGATGTTCATAACATCATTCGATTCATACATATAAAACTATCTTATTCGAAGATTTAAACTTGTAACCACTAGAACATAGTTTAGTTAATTCTAAAATTGTCCACAAATAAAGTTAATCCTTCTAACTTGACTTTTAAAATCAACTAAATACATGTTCTATATCTATATGATATGCTAACTTAATGATTTAAAACCTGGAAACACGAAAAACACCATAAAACCGGATATACGCCGTCGTAGTAACATTGCGGGCTGTTTTGGGTTAGTTAATTAAAAACTATGATAAACTTTGATTTAAAAGTTTTTCTTCTGGTAAAATGATTTTTCTTTTGAACATGAAACTATATCCAAAAATCATGGTTAAACTCAAAGTGGAAGCATGTTTTCCAAAATGGTCATCTAGGCGTCGTTCTTTCGACTGAAATGACTACCTTTACAAAAATGACTTGTAACCTATATTTCCGACTATAAACTTATACTTTTTCTGTTTAGATTCATAAACTTAAGTTCAATATGAAACCATAGCAACTTGAAACACTCAAAACGGATTTAAAACGAAGAAGTTATGGGTAAAACAAGATTGGATAATTTTTCTTGTTGTAGCTACGTGAAAATTGGTAACAAATCTATATTAATCATATCCTAGCTAACTCATATTGTATTATACATGTATTCTAATATATTATATAATCTAGGGATTCCATAGACACGAATACAATGTTTTGACATATCATATCGACCCATCTATATATATATTTCGGAACAACCATAGACACTCTATATGCAGTAATGTTGGAGTTAGCAATACAGGGTTGAGGTTGATTCCAAAATATTATATATACTTTGAGTTGTGATCTAGCCCGAGGCTTGTATACACGAGGTCGTGGATTGATTCAAGATAATATATATTGCTTTATTTTCTGTACATCTAACTGTGGACAACTAGTTGTAGGTTACTAACGAGGACAGCTGACTTAATAAACTTAAAACAGCAAAACGTATTAAAAATGTTGTAAATATATTTTGAACATACTTTGATATATATGTACATATTTTGTAACGACCCTGGATTTTCCAACGTTTATTTATTAATAATTATTATTATTAATACTTGTGATTAAATGAATGTATTGTTATACATTTACTTGTTACCGCGATTAACTTTTGAATGCCCGAAACGTCTTTGTGACACACGAACTTTCCACGAATGATATTTTTAAATATCATTTACATTCATGATTAAGCTTTATTAATCATTTTAAATTAACAAGTATTAATGGTTAATTACATGGGCTTTATTTGTTTAATTGCTACAAACTTGGAACTTGGGCTTTATATTTGTACATGGACTTAAGAAGCCCACCCTACTTCTTTAGTGGACTTATTAGCCCATTTAACATGTAAGTATTACTTTCAAGTTTAACTAGTTAGTTTAAGTTACATGGAATCTAGTTACACATCTTCCCCATGAACAACCATCTTATTAACCAACTTTTAAGGCTTTACATGCTAGTGACTAGTGAGCAAATCCCCTCCCCCTCTTGATCCCAAAACCGTCGGCCTCCTTGGCATACAAGGAGAGTTTTGTTTCTTTTTTTTTCTCATTACTTACTCACTTGTTTACTCTCTCATTTACACACACTTACTAGCTTTCAACATTTCTCTCTTTTCTCTCTAAAATTGTAAGTAGCAAAGCTTAAACTTCTTCCTTTTCTCCTCTCCAAAACCATGGCCTAACACCTTAATCATCATCATCATTTGTTGTTGTTTGATACTTGTCTTTGTTTAGTTACTTACTAGTTGTTGTTGTTAATTACTTACTAGTACAAGAATCAAACTCTCTAGTTTGATTCTTCTTTTTATCTTGTTCTTACAAGACATACAAGAACATAAACTCTCTAGTTATGTTCTACACTTATTATTTTTAAAGGATTAAAGTTCATGTATTGAAAGCATACTTGTGTTCATGAAGTAAACTTAAAAGTTTACTTCCTAAAGATCAAGACTTAGGCTTGAATCTTTAAAAGTATGAAACACATGAACTTATTACTTGTTTACTTAGTTTATTTCTTTATATTATATACTTTAATTTCATGTTTGTTGGTTTAAATGGTCAAGTATTACAAGTTAGTCTTGATCTCATACTTTCTTGAACTAAAATTAACTTTAAAAGTTCAAGAACATGTAAGTAAGATTTCTTTAATTATAACTTGGTACACTTATGTTAGATCTAGACTTCTGGGTCTAGGATCTTCAAGATCTTACTAAGAACTATGTTCTACAACTTAAGATCTTGATTCTATAAGTTTATTTTCAAGTTGTAACTTAATATTAGTTTTAAAGTTCATGTATGTGTTAGATCTAAGACCTTGATGTAACTTTGGTTCATCAAACTTCATACAACTCTTAAGTGAGTTGTGCTACATGTCCTAGACCTACACTTGTGTCATAATAGTCAAAACTTGGTTAATATTACTTTTATAGTTCATGTATGTGTCGGATCTAAGACTTTGATGTAACTTTGGTTCATCGAACTACATACAACACTTAATTGAGTTGTGCTACATGTCTTAGAATTACACAAATGTTATGATGGTGAAACCTTGGTTAATATGATGTAAACACATCAATGAGTTGTACACTTGAAGCTATATGCATCAAGGATGAGAACCGTGATAAGCATCGAACACCAAGAACCCACTGGACCTACTGTTTTACTGTTTTTGTGTCTGACCTGTATGCCCTGGGCTACTTTAAAGATGATTTTCAGATAGCTCTGTTCGAGTAGATAACTTTTCATTTAGGACTCGTCTTAATCCGAGTTACGGTTTAGGATTTATGGCCCTCCGATCGTCACTATGTCTTTTAACATTGTGCTGAAAATTCTGACCTACTCGCACTTAGACCATCGCCACGGTCAAACGAAGACGAGTTTGTTTCTGGGATTTTTACCACAACTAAAGGACTCATATACGGAGCCATGGCCACTGGTCTCACTTTATTTCAGTAGGTATTGAGGCCGTGGTGACTGACCGAACTCAGCCTTTGTTTTAAACTAATTTCATGAACGAAACTTACTTTACACCTTTTGTTTGATGATGAATGATGATGACCCTTAAGACCTTAATTACATACTTTTAAACCTATTCGGATGATTTACTGACTTAGTACTATTTGACTTAGGTTGAGGACTTTCCGGACCTACGTACTTGCTTATTTCCCGACTCGACTTTACCGCTACTTTATCATTGTGAGTTATAGCAATCCCTTTTTACTTTAACTATTTTGGGAACTGAGAATACATGCGCATTTTACATTTTACATACTAGGCACGAGTACTTAAACTTTATATATGTGTGGGTTATACAATGGCAAAAACATTCCCTTTAGCTCGGTAACGTTTAGTCATTGGTTTTTGAACCGGTGAACGCGAATCTTAGATATGGATCCATAGGGTTTGACATCCCCACTCGGGCTAGTAGCGCTAGCATTTAACGGGTGTTTAATACTTCGTAAACATACGTACTTGCCAAGTGTACTTTCAGGGGGTATAAACGTTAAGTTAGTTACCAAGTGCCCACGGTTAAACATATACTTTATCATACTGTTTTGAAACGCTCTTTGTAGCGCTGAAATCTCGTGGCCTACCTTACATACTGTTATACTTAAACTATAGCTCACCAACCTTTGTGTTGACATTTTTAAGCATGTTTTTCTCAGGTGCTTAAGGTTGCTTCCGCTGTATACTAGTCATGCTGTAGACACCCGCTGCTCTAGAGTTATCACCACATGAACTGTTTATCTTGCATTCATAACTTTAATACTTTTGAACTATGATTTGTAATGACCTAAGGGTCACGTACTATTATCTTTGCTTCCGTTCATAGAAGCATACTTTGGTTGTAAAACACTTGACGTTCATTATGACGTCACCTTTTATCATGAATGCAAACATATTTTGAAATAGCATATAGTGTTTGACCTTGTAATGATCCTGTTGTTGATGATTCGTACACGATGGTTTTGTACGGGGCATTACATTTGGTATCAGAGCATTGGTTGTAGGGAATTAGGTTGCATTAGTGAGTCTAAGACCGACCCGAGTAGGATTCACTAATAGGACTAATCTACACCTTGCTAGTTTACTTGTTTTCGCTGAACTTACTGCATGTTGCTGCTTAATTTTACTGCTATATGCCGTATGCTACTACATGATTTCACTACTGTATGATACTACTTGCTTTCGATTGCATGCTACTTTCATACGATTTGCTATTATTGCCATGCTATGTACTGTTATACATGATTTAGACTGTTGGCCTAATACGTGCTTGTTTTATGACTTACTGACATGGAAAATTTATTTTTCCTTGTTCAGATGTCGGATATTCCACCTGCTATCATTTTGGGCAGTTCAGACTCGTCAGCCACCACACCTACTGCTGCTACCGACACATCGATCCCGTAACCTACGAGTGACCCCGGCGCTTCATCTTCCGGAGCTAGCAGCCATGCACCTGCCCCAGTGGTTACTTCTAACGGAACCCAGGACCCTCCGGAGATTCCAGCTCCATCTGCCCCCGGACCCTCAGTGTCACAGCCCCGCTCCGGTGAGATTGTGATTCCCGCGGAATTCGGGGAAGGTCCATTCTGTAACCGGTATCGCCATTGGTGCCGACGCACCCCTGATGGACGTCTCATTCTGATCGGACCCGCCCGTTACTGACAGATGATAGCCGCCCAAGGAGGGCCGCCCGTGCAGTCACTACCACATGATTCGGACGACCCATCATCCGCTGATTCTTCATCCGATGACTCATCCACAGACGACTCAAGTGACGATGACACCGACGAGGAGGACCCTGATGCACCTGTACATCCACCCTCCACCCCGCCGAAGAAGCGGTATCACTTCGACGGTACTATTATTCCGGGGATCAACGGAGGACGAGCATTCACTGACGCATTTGGTCGGCATCGTAGGGTTACTGCCCGTAAGCAGCTTGTGCCGTACCCTGCCGACCCACTCGTGCGTAAGGCACCCCATTACGTACTGACTATTTCTGGAGCCGGACCGTCTACATCTGCACCACCGGCACCACCCGCACCACCAGCCCCACCATCTCCCACTGTCGAGGAATTGACAAGGGAGGTGGGGATCCTCCGAGCTCGAGTTACTGAGCTCGAGGACCAGATGTCCCATGTATTGGACATCCTACACCCACCATCACCGTAGGACTTTTGTATTTAGATTTCATTATGTAATCTAGTCGTAGTTTTATGTTTCACTTATATATTTTACGAACTTATTCAGATGTATGCAACTTATTATTATTAATGAATGGAACTTTACGTTATTTAATTCTTGCACGATGTTCTATTTACGTTACGATATGATGATTCTGTGGTATTTGTACCTAGATGCGTTATTTAATAACATGTGATGTGTTGATTCCATGTTGGTTACCATATACTATATTATTACTATTTGCATACCGGATTTTGACTTAAGTCAAAATTTTTGTTTAGAACACCATGGCCAACGGACGATCAACATCAACCCCTACTGCAGCCCAAATCGAGGAGATGATTGCCTAAAGGGTAGCTGCAGCCATTGCGGAAATGAAACCCCAAGCTCCACCGCCACCGCCACCGGTTATTCAACCCATTCGTAATGGGTGCACGTACAAAGAGTTCCAAAGCTGCAAACTACACAACTTCAGTGGAACAGAGGGGCTGGTTGGTCTCACTAGATGGTTTGAAAAACTTGAATCTGTATTCCGAGTCAGCAACTGTTCAGAGGAGAATAAAACCAAGTTTGCTTCATGCACGCTGTCTGATGGCGCACTAACGTGGTGGAACACGTTGGCTCAAGCAAAAGGTATTGATGAGGCGTTTGCTACCCCATGGGAGGAATTCAAAGGGGCCCTGATTGAGGAATATTACCCTAGGACCGAAATCCAGAAGATGGAGATGGAATTCATGCAGTTAAAGGCCGTTGGGAACAACCTTGATGGCTACAACCGGAGATTTTTGGAACTAGCCCTGATGTGTCCTACCATGGTTACCCCGGAATTCAAGCGTATGGAAAGGTACTTCTGGGGACTTCCTAAGAGCGTTAAGGGAAACGTCACCTCGTCCAAACCACCCAATGTCCCGGAGGCGATGCGCATGGCGCATACTTTAATGAATCAAATCACCATCGATGAACCGGAGAAAACTAAGTCTGAAGCGGGCAGTAGCGAGAAGCACAAATGGGATAACAATAGGGGAAGGACCTATGATCAGAACCCGGCGAAATGACATGAGGGTTTCAGAGGAAACAACAACGGTGGAAACCCCAATTCGAACACCAACTCAAACCCGAACTACAAAGGAACCTTACCACAATGCAAGCGGTGCTACAAGCACCATACTGGGTATTGTAACATTGTTTGTGAAAAGTGCCAACGGGCTGGGCATATCGGTAAAGACTGCAAGGTCACCACCCTGAATGTGAAGGCGAACCCTAATGGACCGAAAAAGTGCTACGAATGCGGACAGATGGGCCATTTCAGAAATGCGTGCCCCAATAAAAAAAAGACGGCAGACCACCCCGTGGTAGAGCTCTCAACGTTAATGCAAGGGATGCACGTGAGAATCCCGACTTGGTGACAGGTATATTCACTATCAACAACCTTTTAGCTTCTGTCTTGTTTGATACTGGAACCGATAGAAGTTATGTATGTAGACACTTTTGCGATAAGATTAATTGGTCGTTAGTCCCTTTAAAAGAAAGTATGCTTGTCGAGGTCGCCAATGGAAAACTTGAGAAAGTTGAACATATTAGTCGAGGAGCTATTATCAACATAGCTGGTGCAGATTTCGAAATTGATTTGATACCCATCAAATTGGGAAGTTTTGACGTGATCGTCGGTATGGATTGGTTGAGCAAGATAAGGGCCGATATTATCTGTGGAGATAAAGCTCTTCGTATACCACAAGGAGACGGTGAACCACTGGTCATTTACGGAGAGAGATGTACCTCGAAGCTGAACCTCATTAGTTGCATGAAAGCGCAAAAGATCATGAAGAATGGACGTCTTGCTGTCCTAGCGCACGTGAAAACGGTAGAAACCGAGGTGAAGAGCGTGAACGATGTTCGAATTGTGAACAAATTTTCTGATGTCTTCCCTGAAGAATTGCCTGGATTACCGCCGCCGAGAGCAGTAGAGTTTCAGATCGACTTAGTGCCAGGAGCTGCACCTGTAGCTCGCGCACCTTATAGACTCGCACCATCCGAGATGCAAGAATTACAGAGTTAACTACAAGAGCTGTTGGACCGTGGATTTATCCAACCAAGTTTCTCGCCTTGGGGCGAACCTGTGTTGTTTGTGAAGAAGAAGGATGGATCCTTCCGTATGTGTATCGACTACCGTGAACTCAACAAATTGACGATCAGGAATCGGTATCCTCTTCTACGAATTCACGATCTTTTTGACCAACTACAAGGATCGAGCGTTTACTCTAAGATCGATTTGCGATCCGGATATCACCAGCTGAGGGTGAAGGAAAGTGATGTGATGAAAACTGCGTTCAGAACCTGTTATGGTCATTATGAGTTTCTCGTGATGCCATTTGATTTAACTAATGCACCTGCCGTGTTCATGGACCTCATGAATCGTGTCTGGAAGCCGTACTTGGATAAGTTTGTTATCGTCTTCATATATGATATCCTCATCTACTCTAAGAGCGAAGAAGAGCATGAGCAACACCTCCGACTAGTACTTGAACTCTTGAGGCAAGAGCAACTTTACGTCAAATTCTCCAAGTGTGAATTTTGGTTAAAGGAAGTCCAATTTCTGGGTCATGTTGTGAGCGACCAGGGTATCAAAGTTAATCCCGCCAAGATTGAAGCTATCAGCAAGTGGGAGACCCCCACTACTCCAACTCATATTCGCCAATTCCTAGGTATCGCCGGTTACTACCGAAGGTTTATTGAAGGATTTTCTCTGATCGCGCATCCTTTGACTGCGCTGACGCACAAAGGGAAGAAGTTCATTTGGGAACTCGCACACGAATCAGCATTCCAAACCTTGAAGAAGAAGTTGACCACCGTACCTATCTTATCTCTTCCTGAAGGCAGTGGCGATTTCGTTGTTTATTGCGATGCTTCGAAAAGTGGTTTTGGTTGTGTACTGATGCAACTCAAAGGTTATAGCTTATGCTTCTCGTAAACTGAAGATTCACGAACGGAACTACACTACTCACGATCTCGAACTGGGAGCCGTCGTCTTTGCGCTCAAATTGTGGAGACATTATTTGTATGGGACTAAGAGCACTATCTTCACCGACCACAAGAGCCTCCAGCACATCTTCGATCAGAAGCAACTGAACATGAGACAGTGTCGATGGATCGAGACATTGAACAACTACGATTGTGAATTCCGTTATCATCCTGGCAAGGCCAATGTTGTAGCTGACGCTTTAAGCCGAAAGGAGAGGACGGCACCTCTTCGTGTTAGGGCTCTGAACATCACCATCCATTCGAATCTCAACAGCCAGATCAGATTAGCCCAAGATGAGGCTCTCAAGGAGGAGAATTTATCTCATGAACATTTGAACATTCTTGTCTCTCGATTTGAGGTTAGAGATACTGGACTCCGATGTTATGCCGGAAGAATTTGGGTACCTCTTTATGGAGATCTACGGAACTTTATACTTGATGAAGCACACAAATCGAGATATTTGATTCACCCCAGAGCGGGCAAAATGTACCACGACCTTAAAGAATAGTATTGGTGGCCGAATCTTAAGAAGGACGTTGCGACTTATGTTAATAAGTGTTTGACTTGCTCGAAGGTTAAAGCCGAGCATCAGATACCTTCTGGATTACTTCAGCAACCGGAAATCCCACAATAGAAGTGGGAAAGGATCACAATGGATTTCATTACTAAGCTGCCGAAGACGGTGGGCGGATACGATACTATTTGGGTTATTGTTGACCGCCTTACTAAATATGCACACTTCCTAGCGATGAAGGAAATGGATACGATGGAGAGACTTGCTCAATTATACATCAAAGAGGTTGTATCTCATCATAGTGTACCTTTATCGATCATCTCAGATCGCGATCCCCGTTTTGCTTCTAGATTTTGGTGTTCTTTACAAGAAGCCATGGGAACCTGTCTCGATATGAGTACTGCTTATCACCCACAGACCGACGGGCAAAGTGAATGAACAATTCAGACCTTGGAAGACATGTTGTGTGCATGTGTCATTGATTTTGGAAAGGCCTGGGAAAGGCATTTGCCGCTAGCCGAATTCTCGTACAACAACAGTTATCACTCGAGCATTAATGCTGCACCTTTTGAAGCGTTGTATGGCCGCAAGTGCCGATCTCCTATTTGTTGGGCCGAAGTAGGCGAGAAGCAAATCACCGGACCCGAGGTAGTCCATGAAACAACGGAGAAGATTGCTCAGATTCAAGCGAGACTTAAGACTGCCCGTTATCGCCAAAAGAGTTATGCAGACCTCAAACGTAAAGACTTTGAATTCAACGTTGGTGATCGTGTAATGTTGAAGGTTGCACCTTGGAAGGGTGTGATTCGTTTTGAAAAACGTGGAAAGTTGAACCCTCGATATATTGGTCCTTACGAAATTTTAGAGCGTGTTGGACCCGTTGCTTACCGTTTGGATCTACCAGCACAATTGAGCTCAGTTCATCCTACCTTCCACGTGTCAAACTTGAAGAAGTGTCTTGCTGCACCTGAAATTATCATACCACTGGAAGAACTTACAATTGATGACAAACTCCGCTTTGTGGAAGAGCCTGTTGAAATTATGGACCGAGAGGTCAAAACTTTGAAACGCAACAAAATTCCGATCGTCCGAGTACGATGGAATGCCAAACGAGGACCTGAGTTTACCTGGGAGCGAGAGGATCAAATGATGCAGAAGTATCCTCACCTTTTCCCGACTCCTCCATCTACCTCAGCTTAAAATTTCGGGACGAAATTTTCTTTAACAGGTGGGTAATGTAACGACCCTGGATTTTCCAACATTTATTTATTAATAATTGTTATTATTAATACTTGTTACCGCGATTAACTTTTGAATGCCCGAAACGTCTTTGTGACACACGAACTTTCCACGAATGATATTTTTAAATATCATTTACATTCATGATTAAGCTTTATTAATCATTTTAAATTAACAAGTATTAATGGTTAATTACATGGGCTTTATTTGTTTAATTGCTACAAACTTGGAACTTGGGCTTTATATTTGTACATGGACTTAAGAAGCCCACCCTACTTCTTTAGTGGACTTATTAGCCCATTTAACATGTAAGTATTACTTTCAAGTTTAACTAGTTAGTTTAAGTTACATGGAATCTAGTTACACATCTTCCCATGAACAACCATCTTATTAACCAACTTTTAAGGCTTTACATGCTAGTGACTAGTGAGCAAATCCCCTCCCCCTCTTGATCCCAAAACCGTGGGCCTCCTTGGCATACAAGGAGAGTTTTGTTTCTTTTTTTTCTCATTACTTACTCACTTGTTTACTCTCTCATTTACACACACTTACTAGCTTTCAACATTTCTCTCTTTTCTCTCTAAAATTGTAAGTAGCAAAGCTTAAACTTCTTCCTTTTCTCCTCTCCAAAACCATGGCCTAACACCTTAATCATCATCATCATTTATTGTTGTTTGATACTTGTCTTTGTTTAGTTACTTACTAGTTGTTGTTGTTGATTACTTACTAGTACAGGAATCAAACTCTCTAGTTTGATTCTTCTTTTTATCTTGTTCTTACAATACATACAAGAACATAAACTCTCTAGTTATGTTCTACACTTATTATTTTTAAAGGATTAAAGTTCATGTGTTGAAAGCATACTTGTGTTCATGAAGTAAACTTAAAAGTTTACTTCCTAAAGATCAAGACTTAGGCTTGAATCTTTAAAAGTATGAAACACATGAACTTATTACTTGTTTATTTAGTTTATTTCTTTATATTATGTACTTTAATTTCATGTTTGTTGGTTTAAATGGTCAAGTATTACAAGTTAGTCTTGATCTCATACTTTCTTAAACTAAAATTAACTTTAAAAGTTCAAGAACATGTAAGTAAGCTTTCTTTAATTATAACTTGGTATACTTATGTTACATCTAGACTTTTGGGTCTAGGATCTTCAAGATCTAACTAAGAACTATGTTCTACAACTTAAGATCTTGATTTTATAAGTTTATTTTCAAGTTGTAACTTAATATTAGTTTTAAAGTTCATGTATGTGTTAGATCTAAGACCTTGATGTAACTTTGGTTCATCAAACTTCATACAACTCTTAAGTGAGTTGTGCTGAATGTCTTAGACCTACACTTGTGTCATAATAGTCAAAACTTGGTTAATATTACTTTTATAGTTCATGTATGTGTCGAATCTAAGACTTTGATGTAACTTTGGTTCATCGAACTACATGCAACACTTAATTGAGTTGTGCTACATGTCTTAGACTTACACAAATGTTATGATGGTGAAACCTTGTTTAAGATGATGTAAACACATCAACGAGTTGTACACTTGAAGCTATATGCATCAAGGATGAGAACCGTGATAAGCATCGAACACCAAGAACCCACCGGGCCTATAGTTTTACTGTTTCTGTGTCTGACCTGTACAAATCTGGGCTACTGTAAAGATGATTTTCAGATAGATCTGTTTGATTTGATAACTTTTCATTTAGGACTCGTCTTAATCCGAGTTACGGTTTAGGATTTATGGCCCTCCGATCGTCACTATGTCTTTTAACGTTGTGCTGAAAATTCTGACCTACTCGCACTTAGACCGTCGCCACGGTCAAACGAAGATGAGTTTGCTTCTGGGATTTTTACCACAACTAAAGGACTCATATACGGAGCCATGGCCACTGGTCTCACCTTATTTCAGTAGGTATTGAGGCCGTGGTGACTGACCGAACTCAGCCTTTGTTTTAAACTACTTTCATGAACGAAACTTACTTTACACCTTTTGTTTGATGATGAATGATGATGACCCTTAAGACCTTATTTACATACTTTTAAACCTATTAGGACGATTTACTGACTTAGTACTATTTGACTTAGGTTGAGGACTTTCCGGACCTACGTACTTGCTTATTTCCCGACTCGACTTTACCGCTACTTTATCATTGTGAGTTATAGCAATCCCTTTTTACTTTAACTATTTTGGAAACTGAGAATACATGCGCATTTTACATTTTACATACTAGGCACGAGTACTTAAACTTTATATATGTGTGGGTTATACAACGGAAAAAACATTCCCTTTAGCTCGGTAACATTTAGTCATTGGTTTTTGAACCGGTGAACGCGAATCTTAGATATGGATCCATAGGGCTTGACATCCCCACTCGGGCTAGTAGCGCTAGCATTTAATGGGAGTTTAATACTTCGTAAACATACGCACTTGCCAAGTGTACTTTCAGGGGGTATAAACGTTAAGTTAGTTACCAAGTGTCCACGGTTAAACATATACTTTATCATACTGTTTTGAAACGCTCTTTGTAGCGCTGAAATCTCGTGGCCCACCTTACATACTGTTATACTTAAACTATAGCTCACCAACCTTTATGTTGACGTTTTTAAGCATGTTTTTCTCAGGTGCTTAAGGTTGCTTCCGCTGTATACTAGTCTTGCTGTAGACACCCGCTGCTCTAGAGTTATCACCGCATGAACTGTTTATCTTGCATTCATAACTTTAATACTTTTGAACTATGATTTGTAACGACCTAAGGGTCACGTACTATTATCTTTGCTTCCGTTCATAGAAGCATACTTTGGTTGTAAAACACTTGACGTTCATTATGACGTCACCTTTTATCATGAATGCAAACGTATTTTGAAATAGTATATAGTGTTTGACCTTGTAATGATCCTGTTGTTGATGATTCGTACACGATGGTTTTGTACAGGGAATCACATATTTGTTATAGGTTCGTGAATCGACCAGTGGCCAAGTCTTACTTCCCGACGAAGTAAAAATCTGTGAAAGTGAGTTATAGTCCCACTTTTAAAATCTAATATTTTGGGATGAGAATACATGCAGTTTTATAAATGTTTTACAAAATAGACACAAGTAAATGAAACTACATTCTATGGCTGGATTATTAAACCGAATATGCCTCTTTTTAGTCTGGTAATCTAAGAATTAGGGAATAGACACCCTAATTGACGCTAATCCTAAAGATAAATCTATTGGGCCCAACGAGCCCCATCCAAAGTACCGAATGCTTTAGTACTTCGAATTCATCATGTCCGAAGGGAGTCCCGGAATGATAGGGGATATTTTATATGCATCTTGTTAAGGTCGGTTACCAGGTGTTCACTATATGAATGATTTTTATCTCTATGTATGGGATGTATATTGAAATATGAAATCTTGTGGTCTATTATTACGATTTGATAAATATAGGTTAAACCTATAACTCACCAACATTTTTGTTGACGTTTAAAGCATGTTTATTCTTAGGTGATTATTAAGAGCTTCCGCTGTTGCATGCTATTATATGGACAAGATTTGGTGTCAGCATGCTTGTATAATATTGTTTAAAACTGCATTCGAGATTTATTTTGTTGTAACATATTAATATTTGTAAACCAATATGTATTGGTAGTGTGTAAGTGTGATATTTGTTAGATTATCATTTCTGGATAATCTAAGTGGTGTCTTGTTAACTTTGTCGATAAAATAAAGGTTATGGTTTGTGACAACCCAGAAATTTCCAACCAAATTTAAACTTTAATCTTTATATGTTTCCGACACAATAAGCAATATTTGTTAAGTTAAATTTCAAGAATTTTAAACTATGTTCATACATTCATTCAACCTCGACCAAGTTCCAACGATTCACGAACCATTAAACGAATATGATTATATATGTATATGTGTATATATATTATAACTTGAAACGTAAACGAAATATTAGATTAAATACTTTATATGATTGTATCTGTTTCAAAATGTTTATCAATGGAATTAGAAGATAAGATCAACTGATTGAATTATCAGATATATTAAATTATGATTACAAGTCTCTGTTGAAAGGCCCACGTTGATTTGAGAAATCTTTCCATTTTAACAATATTCGAAAAATGGTAAAGTAATTTATAAATAAGAATAAATTGTCAATCATTGAGAACTAGACAAAGGATAGTGGAAGATTGAATCTCATAAAGACTCGATTGATCTATTTAGTTTCAAACGTACAAAAACGTTTTCAGTTTAAAAAGAACTTTATTATTAAAACGTATATAACTTTTATAAATATCTAGAATCACTTTTGACAACTCATTACTTAACTAGTATGATAAAGATAACGATATTTATATTTTATTTTATTAAATATATATAACGATTTAAATTAATATTATATATATTTATACGCGTATAATACGTACATAGTTTTATACTTTTACTATACTTAAACTTTACCTTTACTTTATTTTTACTTTACTTTAACTTTAATAATTCACTTTAATAATTCATACTTTAATAATTTATACTTTAATAATTCACTTTAATAATTCATACTTTAATAATTCACTTTAATAATTCATACTTTAATAATTCACTTTAATAATTCATACTTTAATAATTCATTTTAATAATTCAAAAATCTATTATAAATAGAATTCAATAGGTTTCATTATTTCATAGAAACTTGAAAATATTTTTCTCTAAACTCTCTCAATCGATTTACATATATATATTTACTCCGTATTATTTCAAGATATTATTAGTATACATAAAATATTACGACGGAGTGTTGTCCGAGTGATTTCGAAATTGTTTTTCGAGTAGGATAGGATTAAGGAAATTATGGGTTATAGCTATGGAGGTGATTGAGTATGGTTCATGGGTATGCTCGTGAGGTCAATATAGTGTTTATCATTTCCGTTGCGTCTACGTACCTTTCCTGCAATATTGAATCTCAATATTGATACGTTCGTGAATCCGAGGCCAACCTTGCACTTGTTCAATGACGTTATATGTATTTTTACTACGAAATACAGTATGGTGAGTTTCATTTGCCTTTTTACCCTTTATATTTTTGGGCTGAGAATACATGCGCAACTTTTATAAATGTTTTACGAAATAGACACAAGTACGTGAAACTACATTCTATGGTTGAATTATCGAAATCGAATATGCCCCTTTTTATTAAGTCTGGTAATCTAAGAATTAGGGAACAGACACCCTAATTGACGCGAATCCTAAAGATAGATCTATTGGGCCTAACAAACCCCATCTAAAGTACCGGATGCTTTAGTACTTCGAAATTTATATCATGTCCGAAGGAGGATCCCGGAATGATAGGGGATATTCTTATATGTATCTAGTTAATGTCGGTTACCAGGTGTTCACCATATGAATGATTATTTTTGTCTCTATGCATGGGACGTATATTTATGAGAACTGAAAATGAAATTCTTGTGGTCTATTAAAATGATGGAAATAAATGATTATGATAAACTAATGAACTCATCAACCTTTTGGTTGACACTTTAAAGCATGTTTATTCTCAGGTGTTAAAGAAATCTTCCGCTGTGCATTTGCTCATTTTAAAGATATTACTTGGAGTCTTTCATAGCATATTTTGAAGAACGTTGCATTCGAGTCATTGAGTTCATCAAATATTATTATTAAATCAATTTATAGTTGGATAGTGGATATTATGAAATGGTATGCATGCCTGTCAATTTTCGATGTAAAGAAAGTTTGTCTTTTAAAAACGAATGCAATGTTTGTAAAATGTATCATATAGAGGTCAAATACCTCGCAATGTAATCAACTATTGTGAATCGTTTATAATGTATATGAACGGGTCCTTTCATGGTTTGTTTTAAAAACGAATGCAGTCTTTGAAAAACGTCTCATATAGAGGTCAAAACCTCGTAACGAAATCAATTAATATGGAACGTTTATAATCAATATGAACGGGACATTTCAAGTTAGAAGGATTAACTTTTTTTGCGAACAAGTTTAGAATTAACTAAACTATGTTCTAGTGATTACAAGTTTAAATCTTAGAATAAGATCGTTATATATATATGAATCGAATGATGTTATGAACATCATTACTACCTCAAGTATAGTAGGTAAACCTACTGGAAATAACAAGAAATGATCTAGAGCTTCAAAGGATCTTGGATGACTTGGAAGTTCTTGAAGTAGAATCATGACACAAAAACAAGTTCAAATAAGATTTTCTACTCGAATTAAGATAGTTATAGTTATAGAAATTGAATCAAAGTTTAAATATGAGTATTACCTTGAATTAGAATGATAACCTACTGTAAGTAATAAAGGTTTCTTGATATTAGATGATTACTTGGAATGGATTAGAAAGCTTGGAAGTATACTTGCAAACTTGAAAGTATTCTTGATTTTATGAAACTAGAACTTATAGAATTTATGAAGAACACTTAGAACTTGAAGATAGAACTTGAGAGAGTTCAATTAGATAAATAAAATTGAAGAATGAAGGTGTTTGTATGTGTTTTAGGTCGTGATATATGGATTAGATATAAAGGATATGTAAGTTTGTTTTTTTGTAAATAAGTCATGAATGATTAATAATATTTTTGTAATCTTGCTAAATAATTCATACTAGATTACAAAGAATGGTTCCCACATGTTTGATGACTCATTAAGGGCTGCTAAGAGCTGATCATTGAAGTGTATATACCAATAGTATGTGTAACATCCCGCCTTTTTCCATTTACTTTTCCGTTTAACTATTTTAAAGTCCGTTATATATTTATAACATCTTTCGTTAATACGCGTTTTAAATTATCTCGATTAGGTAATTCACGCACCCGATTCAAACTTGAGGGACTAAAATTGACACGGGGCAAACTAGTTGACTAGGTCAACTAGTCCACCCCAATCACCACCATTCAATCCTCTTCATCTCTCTCTCTTTCTCTCTAGCAAGAACACACACACATCTACCAAATTCATTCAATCATCATCTAAATTCGATCTAAGAGGCTTATAACAAAATAAATTACATATTCGTGATCCTCTCTCCATCCTCTTCATTTTGGTACCAACTTCATCTCGTTTGGGTAACATTTCTAAAACTCTAGATTTCTCTAAATTCGTGTTTTTGACTTAAAATGGTGTTAGTTAGTGTCTATGGCTCATTGTGATGTCGTGTATGTAATTGGTATGCTCGATCTCATTGTTTTAGTGTAACTAGCATGAACTTGAATTTTGGTGTGTTGTTCTTGAATTTTGGATGATCATATGTTGTTAGATGTTAAAAGTTCTTGTTCTAATTGTGTTCCTAGTATCACTAGCTTCAATTTGATGTGTAGGTTGCTTTAGAAAAGTTCATGAACTTGATTTATGATTTTGGTGAATTTGGGTTAGGGTTTGATGAACTTGAAATGGACTTTTGATGCATTGAATGCCATGGATTATGGTTGGTAAGTGTTTAGTTGGATTGTATGCTTGATTACCTTCGAAACGGCATATCATTCATGTAAATTGGTTGCCCGAATCATTGAATTGCATTTATGAACTTGTATGCGATTAATGTTGAGCATTAGATGCGGTTTTGGTTGTTATAATAGGTAGATTGATTGATGAAATGTGTTTAGTTGTCTTCCTCGTCAAATTACCTTCCCAACGGTATAAAATACTTGACTTGATTGTTTGCGGATCATAAATTGTGTTTATTTGGTTTTTGGTTCGTGCACTTAGGAGTTCTGCATCAGACTTGAAATCCAACCTGGACGCCGTCCAGATATTTGAATGCCGTTCCAGTATTCAAATCTGGACGCCGTCCAGAAAGTCTGGACGCCGTCCCAGCCTTCAAAGCTGGACGCCGTCCAGAAAATCTGGACGCCGTCCAGAAAATCTGGACGCCGTCCAGATACACTGGCAGGCTCTGTCTCCGCTGGCCATTTTACGGAAAATGTTTGCTATGCTATGGACCTCCGATTCACATGTAACTTGTTCTAACATGCTCATACATGATTAAAAACCTCAGGAAAATAGTTCGGGTCCCGACCCGAACGTGTTGACTTTTTGTTGACTTTGACCCGACCTAAGTTGACTTTTATTCAAACTTAACCAAATGATTGTGCAATCGTTCTAACATGCTTTTATACTTGTACCTCGCATGAAACATGACAATTTGATTCACATGCTATTATGGTCGAGTCTTAACGAGCCATAGGACTAATTGAACATTTTTGACCTATCGTGTTTACCGTTATTGATACAACCTATTGTTTAGGTCAAGACTAGCATTGTTCTTTGCACACGTTTACTTGTTGAAGTACTTTACTACTCGTGCACTCAAGGTGAGATCATAGTCCCACTTTTACTCTTTTTGAACTTACATTTGGGATGAGAAAACATAAACATTTCTTTTACTAAGTGAACACAAGTACAGGAAAACAAACATTCTACATACGAGTTTAGAACAAAATCCTCAATTCGATTATCATTAGTTACACTTGCCGGGTGTAAGCGAGAACTTATGTTGTATGGATCCATATGGGTTTGACAAACCCTCATTCAAACGGTTCGCTACCGTTTACGAATGAAATATATTTTCGAGAAACAGTGTATGTTCTAGCACTAAGTGATCGGGTTCAATGGAAGGAATGTTAAGCATTGATAATTGGGTGCTCGTGAAACAAACTTTTGGAATGTATTACTATTATCTCATTGTTGCAAATCTTGTGGTTCATTTGTACTTACTTACTCAAACCTATGATTTCACCGACGTTTTCGTTGACAGATTTCTATGTTTTTCTCAGGTCCTTGAACGATACATGATACATGCTTCCGCTCATTATTTTGATACTTGCATTGGATGTCGAGTGTATATGCATACATGGAGCGTCTTTTGGCTACTTTTAAATTGTGTCGCATAAGTTTCACTTGTACTTATAACTTTGTAACGTAACTTGTGGTGGAACTATTCTTGTGAAATTTGAACAATCTTTACATTTGAAATGAATGCGACATATCTTTTGGTCAAACGTTGTTTTAAAGACTTATGACCACGTAACAGGACCTAAGTAGACGGCGCCATCAATGACGATTTTGTCGGGTCGCTACAGATGGTATCAGAGCATTGGTTGTAGGGATTTAGAGTTCATTGGTGTCAACCTCGAGTCATAGGGTACATTGGTGAGTCTAGACTACAACCGGCATATAGACTTGAAGTAGGAATTACTTGACTACTTGTGCATTTATACTCGAACGCTTCTACTCATATCTACTCTTAGTTCATCTTAATCTCACGTTGTTTAATTTGATTGACGCGCCGCCTTGACTATATGAAATGATGTCGAATGCACATATGAATCAGGGTAATATAATTTCCGGGATTATATTACGGTGACTCATATGAACGTTCCGACATTATGGCATAAAGAATTTAAGGCGAGTCGAGGAAAAAAAAAACTTCTCTTTATCTTTATTCTATATCACGGTTAGTATTATTGAGAATACTAATCAATGATATTCTTGTGTCTTGAAGGAAAATGGCTCCTCGTCGTGTACGCCGCAATGAAACTCCCGAACAAGCTCTCGAACGGATGATAGCTACCGCCGTAGATGCGGCCATGGCCGGTCACTCATCCAACAACAACAACAATAATAACAACCACCACAACAACAACAACAACAACAACAACAACAACAACAACAATGGAGCCGGTAACTCAAACGAGGGATGCTCCTATAAAGCTTTCATGGGGTGCAAACCTCACAATTTCGATGGAACCGGGGGACCAGTCGTGCTCACCCGATGGTTTGAGCAAATGGAAGCCGTCTTTAGCATAAGCGGTTGTCAGGACCAAGACAAGGTCAAATACTCCACTCACACCTTCGCCGGTGTCGCTCTTACATGGTGGAATACTTATGTACAATCGGTGGGTACCGATGAAGCTCACGCCCTCTCTTGGGCCGACTTGAGGGAAAAGATGATTGTCGAATATTTCCCTCGTGAAGAAACCCGAAGGCTCGAACAAGAGCTAAGAACTTTAAAGGCGATCGGAAATGACCTCAAGGCTTATAATCAACGATTTTCCGAACTAGCCTTGATGTGCCCAAATCTTGTGAACCCCGAAGCTTTAAGGGTTGAACTTTACATGGATGGTCTTCCAAAGAGCATCAAACACGGAGTAATGTCATCCAAACCCTCTAATCATCAAGAAGCTTTGAACATGGCCCGCAAATTGATAGAGACGGTGGACGAAATCGTAGTACCGGCACCTAAAGCCGAGGACAAGTCGGGTAACAACAAAAGAAAATGGGAAGCTCCCCAATCAAGCAACAACAACCTTGCCAAGAAATCTTTCACCTCCGACGGCAAGAAGGGTTATGCCGGAAATCTACCTCTTTGCAACAAATGCAACAAACATCACTTTGGCGAATGTAGTAAGCTAATTTGCCATCGGTGCCAAGGAATTGGTCATAAGGCCAACGATTGTAAAAGTGCCACTCCCGTCGCTCGAAAGTGGCTCAATGCACCAAAGACGGGCACTTGTTACGAATGTGGCCAAACGGGTCATTATAGAAATGCATGCCCAAAGAAGAAAGATAACCCCAACACGCGCGGCCGAGCTTTCAACATCAACACCGAGGAAGCCCGGGATGACACTGAACTAGTCACGGGTACGTTTCTTCTCAACAATTCTTATGTCTCTTGCTTATTCGATTCGGGTGCCGATAAATGCTTTGTATCCAAGACTTTGACTCATTCTTTTAGCACTCCACCTCTTCCATTAGATACCACTTATACCATTGAAGTGGCTAACGGGAAACTATTAAGTGCCGACACATATTACCGGGGGTGTACGTTAAACATTTTGGGTAAGGAATTTGAAATTGACTTGATACCTATGGAACTAGGAAGCTTTGATGTAATAATCGGTATGAATTGGTTAGTCAAAACGAAATCTCACATCCTTTGTGATCTTAACGCAATCCGAATTCCTATCGAGAATGGTGAACCTTTGATTGTTTATGGCGATAAGAGTTGCACCAGACTCAACCTCGTTTCGTGCCTTAAAGTTAGAAAACTACTCCGTAAGGGTTGTTTTGCGATCCTTGCCCACGTTAAGAAAGTCGAGTCCGATGATAAGCATATCGATGATGTGCCAATTGTTAGCGACTTTTCCGATGTATTTCCCGACGAATTGCCGGGTCTTCCGCCTCATCGACCGGTAGAATTCCAAATCGATCTTATTCCGGGAGCCGCACCCGTAGCACGTGCACCATATAGACTTGCTCCATCTGAAATGCAAGAATTGCAAAGTCAAATCCAAGAACTACTTGATCGTGGTTTTATCCAACCTAGCCATTCACCTTGGGGCGCTCCGATTTTGTTTGTTAAAAAGAAAGACGGATCCCTACGAATGTGCATTGACTATCGTGAACTAAACAAATTGACGGTAAAGAACCGATATCCTCTTCCTCGCATCGATGACCTCTTTGATCAACTACAAGGGTCTTGTGTATATTCAAAAATCGATCTCCGCTCGGGTTATCATCAATTGAGGGTTAAGGGGGAAGATGTCTCCAAAACCGCTTTCCGGACTCGTTATGGTAGTTATGAGTTCCTTGTCATGCCATTTGGTCTCACTAACGCACCGGCGGTGTTCATGGATCTTATGAACCGCGTGTGCAAACTGTATCTCGATAAATTCGTTATTGTGTTCATCGATGACATATTGATCTGTTCTAAAAATGAAGAAGAGCACGAACAACATCTCCGACTTGTGCTTGAACTCTTGAGACAAGAACGACTTTATGCCAAATTCTCCAAGTGTGAATTTTGGTTGAAGGAAGTTCAATTTCTTGGTCATGTTGTAAGTGATCAAGGTATTAAAGTCGATCCCACGAAAATCGAAGCCATTAGTAAATGGGAGACTCCTACTACTCCTACTCACATTTGTCAATTCTTGGGTCTCGCCGGGTACTATCGTAGTTTCATCAAAAACTTCTCTTTGGTTGCACGTCCTCTAACCGCATTAACTCACAAAGGAAAGAAATTCATTTGGGCGACCGAGCAAGAATCCGCGTTTCAAATCTTGAAGACAAAACTAACCACCGCTCCTATCTTGTCACTTCCCAAAGGCAATGATGATTTTGTTGTATATTGCGATGCCTCGAAACATGGTTTTGGGTGTGTATTGATGCAACGGAAGAAAGTCATTGCTTATGCCTCTCGACAACTAAAAATTCATGAACGGAATTACACGACTCATGATCTCGAACTTGGAGCCGTTGTCTTTGCACTTAAAATGTGGAGACACTATCTTTATGGAACCAAGAGTACTATCTTCACCGATCACAAAAGCCTTCGACACATCTTCGATCAAAAGCAACTAAACATGAGACAACGACGATGGATTGAAACTTTGAACGATTACGATTGCGAGCTTCGTTACCATCCCGGGAAGGCAAACGTAGTAGCCGATGCCTTAAGTCGAAAAGAAAGAGCGGTGCCTCTTCGTGTCCGAGCCTTAAACATCACCATCCACACAAACCTTAATAGCCAAATTCGGGTAGCCCAAGATGAGGCTCTCAAGGATGAAAACCTTTCACACGAGCTCTTGAACATTCTCGTCTCTCGATTCGAAATTAGGGAGACCGGACTCCGATATTACGCCGGAAGGATTTGGGTGCCTAGTTATGGGAACCTACGAAGCCTTATTTTAGATGAAGCCCATAAGTCACGATACTCGATTCACCCCGGTGCCAATAAGATGTACCACGACCTTAAACAACTATATTGGTGGCCGAACATCAAAAGGGACGTAGCTACTTATGTTTCCAAGTGTTTGACATGTTCCAAAGTCAAAGCCGAACACCAAAGACCGTCCGGACTACTTCAACAACCCGAGATCCCGCAATGGAAGTGGGAAAGGATAACGATGGATTTTATCACCAAGCTACCAAAAACGACGGGCGGTTATGATACCATTTGGGTTATTGTTGACCGTCTCACCAAATCCGCACACTTCCTTGCCATGAAAGAAACGGACAAAATGGAGAAACTTGCACAACTTTACATTAAGGAGATCGTAGCCCGACACGGTGTACCCTTATCGATTATCTCCGACCGAGATGGCCGTTTCGTTTAGACATGAGCACCGCATATCATCCTCAAACCGATAGACAAAGCGAACGTACAATTCAAACCTTAGAGGACATGTTACGAGCTTGCGTGGTTGATTTTGGAAAAGCTTGGGACAAGCACTTACCTCTCGCCGAGTTCTCTTACAACAATAGTTATCACGCGAGTATTAAAGCCGCACCTTTTGAAGCGCTATATGGCCGAAAATGTCGTTCACCTCTTTGTTGGGCCGAGGTAGGTGACGTGCAAATTACCGGACCCGAACTCATTCACGAAACCACCGAGAAAATCGTTCAAATCCGAGATAGGCTTAGGACGGCCCGGAGTCGTCAAAAGTGCTATACCGACAAAAGACGCAACGACCTTGAATTTCAATTCGATGACCGCGTCATGCTAAAAGTCGCACCTTGGAAAGGTGTAATCCGTTTTGGGAAACGCGGGAAGCTAAATCCGCGGTATATTGGTCCTTTCGAAATCTTGGAGCGTATTGGAACCGTTGCTTATCGTTTAGATCTTCCGCCTCAATTGAACTCCGTTCATCCTACCTTCCATGTATCTAACTTGAAAAAGTGTCTTGCCGAACCCGATATCGTCATCCCTCTCGAAGAACTTACTATTGATGACAAACTTCATTTTGTGGAGGAACCGGCTGAAATTGTGGACACCTCCGTCAAGACATTGAAACAAAGCCGAATCCCGATTATTAAAGTCCGTTGGAACGCCAAAAGGGGACCCGAGTTTACTTGGGAAAGGCAAGATCAAATGCAAAGGAAATACCCTCATTTATTCGTGCATTCGGAAACGCAAGATCTCGGGGAAGAAACAACGACTACTACGCCTACTTAAATTTCGGGACGAAATTTCTTTTAAGGAGTAGGTAATGTAACATCCCGCCTTTTTCCATTTACTTTTCCGTTTAACTATTTTAAAGTCCGTTATATATTTATAACATCTTTCGTTAATACGCGTTTTAAATTATCTCGATTAGGTAATTCACGCACCCGATTCAAACTTGAGGGACTAAAATTGACACGGGGCAAACTAGTTGACTAGGTCAACTAGTCCACCCCAATCACCACCATTCAATCCTCTTCATCTCTCTCTCTTTCTCTCTAGCAAGAACACACACACATCTACCAAATTCATTCAATCATCATCTAAATTCGATCTAAGAGGCTTACAACAAAATAAATTACATATTCGTGATCCTCTCTCTATCAACATTTCTAAAACTCTAGATTTCTCTAAATTCGTGTTTTTGACTTAAAATGGTGTTAGTTAGTGTCTATGGCTCATTGTGATATCGTGTATGTAATTGGTATGCTCGATCTCGTTGTTTTAGTGTAACTACCATGAACTTGAATTTTGGTGTGTTGTTCTTGAATTTTGGATGATCATATGTTGTTAGATGTTAAAAGTTCATGTTCTAATTGTGTTCCTAGTATCACTAGCTTCAATTTGATGTGTAGGTTGCTTTAGAAAAGTTCATGAACTTGATTTATGATTTTGGTGAATTTGGGTTAGTGTTTGATGAACTTGAAATGGACTTTTGATGCATTGAATGCCATGGATTATGGTTGGTAAGTGTTTAGTTGGATTGTATGCTTGATTACCTTCGAAACGGCATATCATTCATGTAAATTGGTTGCCCGAATCATTGAATTGCATTTATGAACTTGTATGCGATTAATGTTGAGCATTAGATGCGGTTTTGGTTGTTATAATAGGTAGATTGATTGATGAAATGTGTTTAGTTGTCTTCCTCGTCAAATTACCTTCCCAACGGTATAAAATACTTGACTTGATTGTTTGCGGATCATAAATTGTGTTTATTTGGTTTTTGGTTCGTGCACTTAGGAGTTCTGCATCAGACTTGAAATCCAACCTGGACGCCGTCCAGATATTTAGACACCGTTCCAGTATTCAAATCTGGACGCCGTCCAGAAAGTCTGGATGCCGTCCCAGCCTTCAAAGCTGGACGCCGTCCAGAAAATCTGGACGCCGTCCAGATACACTGGCAGGCTCTGTCTCCGCTGGCCATTTTACGGAAAATGTTTGCTATGCTATGGACCTCCGATTCACATGTAACTTGTTCTAACATACTCATACATGATTAAAAACCTCAGGAAAATAGTTCGGGACCCGACCCGAACGTGTTGACTTTTTGTTGACTTTGACCCGACCTAAGTTGACTTTTATTCAAACTTAACCAAATGATTGTGCAATCGTTCTAACATGCTTTTATACTTGTACCTCGCATGAAACATGAAAATTTGATTCACATGCTATTATGGTCGAGTCTTAACGAGCCATAGGACTAATTGAACATTTTTGACCTATCGTGTTTACCGTTATTGATACAACATATTGTTTAGGTCAAGACTAGCATTGTTCTTTGCACACGTTTACTTGTTGAAGTACTTTACTACTCGTGCACTCAAGGTGAGATCATAGTCTCACTTTTACTCTTTTTGAACTTACATTTGGGATGAGAAAACATAAACATTTCTTTTACTAAGTGAACACAAGTACAGGAAAACAAACATTCTACATACGAATTTAGAACAAAATCCTCAATTCGATTATCATTAGTTACACTTTCCAGGTGTAAGCGAGAACTTATGTTGTATGGATCCATATGGGTTTGACAAACCCTCATTCAAACGGTTCGCTACCGTTTACGAATGAAATATATTTTCGAGAAACAGTGTATGTTCTAGCACTAAGTGATGGGGTTCAATGGAAGGAATGTTAAGCATTGATAATTGGGTGCTCGTGAAACAAACTTTTGGAATGTATTACTATTATCTCATTGTTGCAAATCTTGTGGTTCATTTGTACTTACTTACTCAAACCTATGATTTCACCAACGTTTTCGTTGACAGATTTCTATGTTTTTCTCAGGTCCTTGAACGATACATGATACATGCTTCCGCTCATTATTTTGATACTTGCATTGGATGTCGAGTATATATGCATACATGGAGCGTCTTTTGGCTACTTTTAAATTGTGACGCATAAGTTTCACTTGTACTTATAACTTTGTAACGTAATTTGTGGTGGAACTATTCTTGTGAAATTTGAACAATCTTTACATTTGAAATGAATGCGACATATCTTTTGGTCAAACGTTGTTTTAAAGACTTATGACCACGTAACGGGACCTAAGTAGACGGCGCCGTCAATGACGATTTTGTCGGGTCGCTACAGTATGTACATCTAGGAGTTGTGTATTGTACGAGTACGAATACGGGTGCATACGAGTAGAATTGTTGGTGAAAATGAATGAGAATGTAATTGTAAGCATTTTTGTTAAGTAGAAGTACTTTGATATGTGTCATGAAGTCTTTCAAAAGTGTAACAATACATCTTAATACATTACATGTATATACATTTTAACTGAGTCGTTAAGTCATCGTTAGTCGTTACATGTACATGTTGTTTCGGAACCTATAAGTTAACGATTTCGTTAAATGTAATTAATCCCATTGTTATTATATCTAATAAGATGTTAAATTATTACATTATTATGATAACATGATGTGCTAATATATCTTAATATGATATATAAATATTAAGACGTTATTACAATGATAATCGTTACGTATATATATCGTTTTGAATTTCTTAGGTTAGTAGTCTTGTTTTATGTATAAGGTTCATTGTTAATATACATAATAAGATACTTACTTATTATTTCATCATGTTAAACATATATATATGTTCATATATATAATATCATGTCATATACAAGTTATAACTTTCGTGAATCATCGGACAAACTGGGTGGTCAAATGTTAACACAAAATCTGTTTCAATTAATCAAGTCTTAACAAGTTTGATTGCTTAACATGTTGGAAACATTTATTCATGTAAATATTAATCTCATATAATATATAATCATGGAAAAGTTCGGGTCACTACATCCCTAGTTTTGCCAGAACTCTTACCGGTCTCTGACGCTGAACGTGTTGAGATACGGGGTTGTGCCTTGGACATACCGGTAGGCCTTTCGGCACTTTTGGGCATGAGTGAGGGTAAAACAAATCCTCCCTTTGCCAAGAAGCGTATAGCTTCCTCGCCGTTAATGGGTTTGAGCTGATGTACGTTTTCCTCTTGGGTTTCCGTCTCTTCAGAGTCACGTTGATCAGCTTCCTTCTCGTCATCATCGAACTGCAAATGGGTGCCCTTAATGGAATCATTTGGAGTTTCGTAAGTGCTATCGTCATAAGGTTTGAAAGGGTCATAAGGTTCTTTGCCAGTATTGGTAGTAGATGGTGGGTTGGAACCTTCTGTCATCTTGCTACAAAAGCGTTGATCAATCGGGTCCCACGGATGGCGCCAAATGATCAAACCAAAATTATTCGGTCTGAGTGCAAGTGAGTTGAAAAGAGAATTTAACCTTTGGAAGGGGTTCCTTTGGTTAAATGGGATATGGATGTGGTGGTGTTGTTTGTCTTTTTCCGAGCCTCCAAGGTAAGCTACAGAAGAAGGTTAGTGCGTGTGAATTAATTAGTTGGTCGATTAGCCTTCAAATGAGGCCTGGGGGTGCTATTTATAGATTGATAATTGACGGTTATGCATGATAACCATCATAATAGCACCCACGATCTGTAACTGCTACTAGAGCCTTCTAATCATGCCTACAACCTACTCCACGTTCTCCACATTCCTGAAATGTAGGGATATGGTCCAGTTCGGCAATACCAAGTCAACCTCGTTAGTACGTCACGCAACCAACAGCGTGTTGCATGTGATACAGCAGTAGGTTCCCGATAGGTTCATGTGATGGACGTCATGCGTCACGCGAGTAGTCACGTGACGTCATGGCGTGACGTACGTCATTATTACTCATTGCTATCAAAGGGCCATTAACCTGTCGAAGGTGCCTCCTCTCATCTTAAGGGCACAAGCTAAATTTTCATTTTTATATTAAAGTTACACTTATAATCATGTTGAATAATTAATTATTAATTAATCATGTATAATTAGAAATTAGTTAATTTGATATAAAAAAAATTTTTTGATAAAATTGAAAATTTTAGTACAAATGGGCATAAATTAGTGAATCCCATATAATTTAGCACATTTTTTTTTTCTATCATTTTATATAATATATACGGAGTAACATGTTAGTACTCGCAATGTGATAAAGATGTGATAAATTGACGTGAAGGGAGTATTCTTTTAATATATTTATGTAAAAAAAAACAAATAATCACCTGAATTTATTTTTCAAATAAGCACTATTACAGATAAGACCTTGATGATCGGCTACCCTGGTAAAGGTGAGATGTCCAAGATGTTAAGAACGAGGGGAAGAATCGACAAGGAATCTAGACTGGAGAGGAATATAGAACATTAAATCGTGAATGAAAAATAAAAAGCGTGAGGCGAATTATCAACTCGAGATGTTAGAAGGTGCAAAACTAATAGGGGACGCATTTTTGTAAAAAAAAATAATAATAATAAAAAAATAATCACCTGAATTTATTTTTCAAATAAGCACTACTACAGATAAGGAAATATAGTTATTCTGGATTTGGACATCATACTATAGTTGGGCCCTTATCGTTTATACAAGATAATAATAGAAGCCCAACAATCAGCCCATTATGTTTCTGGAGTGAGCAAATCGGATCTTTATATCTAAAAATTATTGCGAATCATTAACCTTCGGTTATAGATATAGTCGAACTGATCAATAATTGAAGGATTAGATCGATGCCTACAGTTGATATAGACTTGGATGGATTTTGGGATGAACTTTGATGAGAGAAAACGGCTGAAACTTTGATTAGGTGATTAAGTGATTAACCCAAAATGTGAGACATTTGAGTTCTTTATATACTCATCGGGCTCTGGTCTTTACGGATTTGTTCTCATCCGTACGGGTATCGTGATCCAATTCTAATAATATCTAGTTTAAAGGGTGCCAGAATGAATGTTTCTATTCTAGAAAAATATGTTTATATATGAAATCTCGAAACTGTATTCTACATTGTATTTTGTACTTTATTGAGTACAACAACTTAATTACAAATAACAAAATCAAAAATTGCCACTGTCTGATGTGGTTAACCTCTTATGAGGATTTATACATGCCAAAATCGACGGTTTTTGCTTTTTCGATTTCGTTCCAAAGATGAAAGATCGTAATGGAACGTGTGGTCGATTAGGTAATCGTGCTTGCTTCTGATCCGAAACCAGACCAAACTCTTCCTCTAGTTTTCTCAAAATCTTTTCAGTTTCGACTTGCAGCGCAACAACATGATCCAATCCCGCTTCAAGTTCACGATTAACTTTTCGGCTTTCTTGTTGCATATTCAATACTTCACCTTCAAACTTTGCAGCTTGATGTGTACTAAACCTAAACTTGATTTCGTCGTCTTCAACACCTTCTCTTAACGCTTTCGTTATATCCTCATGGATTTCAGATAACGACGAGCTTTTTCTTTGCAGTTCGTTCTTGAGTAGCACGCTCTGTTCTAACCATATCGTTAACTCGTTTTGTATCTCTTTAATGTGTTTGTATATTGCGTTTATTCCCGATTTTATACTCAATTTCTCACTTCCTTTAGCTTTTACTTTAACAATCTCCTGTTGTAAATCTTCTACCTCGGTTTTAAATTTCTGTACTTGATGAAACGAAGAACTGAATCGCAACCAAAAATCAAGGTTTTCATCAAGTATCGCGTCGATATTGGTTCTTAGCTTTCGTTCAAATGGTTCAGACTTAACGACTTCAATAACTGACTTAACGTTGTCCTCAAACTTCGTTATCTCTTCGTTAGAATCTACCATATCGTTTTCTTGAAGAAGTTTGAGTTTTCGCTTCATTTCTTGAACTTCGACGTCCCTTTTTGCTACAAGCGTTTTAAGCTCCTTAACTTGCAGCTTCATTTCGACTAACGTTCCTTGGTTTTTTCGCTCTTCTTCTATAAGTTCCTTTTTCGCGGCCTTGTATTTTCGTAAGATTGTTGTATATTCTTGTAAAAGAACTTTTTCTTTGTCATCAAAAGCACCTAACAAAAGTTCTTGCCAATTCAATTCTTCCTTTACCTCTTCCTCTTGTTCTTTAGGTTCTAAAACATCATCGTTAAACGGGTTTGTATCTTTGTTTCCGCTATTGTGAATGTGTTCTTTTTTCTCTATAGCCTCAAACTCGGTTATTTCATCGTTGTTCTTCACATCATCATCGTTTGTCCACGTAATTTCTTTCTCTTCCACTTGTTCTTTTGACTTTAAGTCCATGAGTAGATCTATGTCAACTGCATACCATGAAGAAAGTTACAAAAAAAATGAGCTCAAAAGTTGTTTTGATGAACATTCCCTCAAATGTGTTATGTATTAACTTATACCTTGACATAAGTTTATAGCCCTGCACACTGTAAAATTACGTCAATCGTTCTTATCTCTTGCGAATCACACCAATTGTCCATGATTAATTTAATAGTGTAGGGCGGTCGTTCATGTGATCGTCACTAAATTACACCAATCGTTCTTATCTTTTAAAATTACATCGATCGTCCCTAGCATACATAAAGTTTACGTTGATAGTCCCTTGCTTACTTAAAATGCGTGTTAAGATAGAAGGGACAATTAAAATGAATTTTAAGTAAATCAGAACTACGAGCATACACTTTAAGATAAGTCATGGACAATCGATGTAATTTGTAAAGGATATGGACGATTAATATAATTTCATGAAAATCACATGACTATCAATGTGATTTTCAAAAGATATGAACGATTGGTGTAATCTGATATAAACCACAACAACTATTGTGGGGCATTTTCAATATGAAACACTGAAGTCTTTTTTAGTGTTGATTACATGAAAATAAAGAAAATAACGGTTATAAAATTGTTAGAATAAAGCATACCTTCATCTGGAACTACAGATCTCCCATCGATTGCGGTTTCATGTTTTGGGGATGACGTCGGCAGCATCTCATCTTCATCATCAACGAAAGGGTTGTTTAGATTGAACTCCTCATCGGGCTTCATATTATGAAGATTCTCAGATAAATGCGTAACATTGTAATTAGCTTCCGTGAACTGCATCTTTAGGTTGTTATTTTGGTCATCAATATTGTTGCCTAAATTTTGTATCACCTCCAACTTTTTTTCCATTTCCTTAAAACTTTTATCCAAATAACGCGTTCCATCAACCAAATTACCCTTATCGTTTTCCATATCCCGAATCTGCATCTGAAGATCATCAGTTTCCATCCTTAATCTCTCAATAAGCGCAGTTTGAGACGAAACCAACGTTTCTAAACCAAACACTTTCGTCACAAGCTTATCAATCGTATCCGCCATTTCTGTAACTGTTAAATCTTTCGTCGATAGATCTTCGAGGCTTCCTTTAATTTTTTCCTGTAAGTCCGTTTTCTTCGATTCATCTGCAGATAATACTTTATGTTCTTGATCATGATCATGATCAAGATCATGATCATGATCATGATCATGATCAATTTCTTTAAAGTATTCGTGTTTGATTAAACAGAGTTTCGACTTCACATTTTGAATCCTTTCGTGCTCCAATAACGCATCTTGGGTTGATTTCTCGTGTTTAGCTTGTAACGTAACCAAACTCTCTTCACAAGATTTCAATGCGGCGGCAGCCATTATAGCACGAGCATCATCGTCTTCAATAACTTTAACAACATTAAACTCATCTTGTAAATCACAAACTCTTTGTTGCATTTCAACAATCCTTTTCTCAATTCCTGTAAACTTTGCAATCCCGTTTTCGTACGAACTTCTCGTAAACTCCTTCACCGTTTGCATAAAAAGAATCTCTTTTTGTAACTTATCAATTTCTTCAACACCTTCTTCTGTCGTTAACTCTGATTTCGAAAAATGATTCGATTGATGATCATTTACTTTAGTACTAGTCTTGTTAGGACCATTAGTTAAGAAGGTTTTTAAGTTTTTGGTTTCGGGTGCCTTCGGGGCTTTAGGTGGGTCCGGGACAACGTTTTTGGGCAGTTTGTGAGCTGATGTGTCGTTATCATCGTCCTCGTAATCAGTGTCGTACGAGAGTTGATCTGGGAAAACAGTGGCAATAGTTGTGTTTGCTTTTTGTAAATCGGTTGAAAGCTTATCGTATCGTTCAGCTAAAGCTCGATACGCACGAACGCTTTCCTCAATGAAGGCTATGAGTTCGGGCCGGTGCTTGTAGTACATTTCGGCTCTCTTGGCGAACGAATCGCCATCTTTTTGAATAATGTTCAATGCGTTAGCAACCTTCTCTTCCATATCTACAAATGCGTTACATATTTGTATGTGCACAGAGAGTGGTGATTTTCTCAACAAAATGTCGGGTTGAGAACGCTATTTTAATTTCGGGCAGCGTTTCATATCTACAATGTGTTTTATTTATCTTATCGTTAGCCTTAGGGGCTGTCGTTATCATTTTTAAAAAATTGAGATTGAATGTATTTCATTTATTTAATTCTTTTTGTTATCTGTTATTCTGTTTCAGTTAAATACTCTAGCAAATAAAGGTATAAGAGATAAAATTACAAAGGTCTTTGAAGATTAAGAATTTCAACAATAAAATTTATGCCCTAAAATTTTTTTAACCAATAAAATATAATTGAATCAAATAAATTGCTAAAGTAAATACTATAATTTCTAATTTTTTACAAGTGCATAACCCTAGGGAAAGTCTTTCGAAACCTTTTATGCTCACACAATTGTATCAAAATGACTTTCCTTTAATTATTTAACTTTTTTTTAGAAAGAAAACTTAGACCTAACACACAATAATTAACAATATTTACATCTTACTGTCTTAAATGTGTTAAATGGAGTTTCAACTCTCAACCTCTCTTAATTGAAGGGTTCCTTTCATACTATTAGACTATCAGTCATTTAATTTTGAATATTTTAGTTTACAAGCGTAAATGTTTCCGTGAAGGGATCTATCTTATTTGAAATATTTATGATTATGATCTTTATAAAAATATTTGACATATTTCTTGTCCTGTTTTTACAATGTGTCATAACTCATAACTAAACTAACATGTAAACGTTTAAGAAAAATCTTATTGAAAAGAACATATAAATGGTGAAAGATAATGAAATGAATGAAAGTTAGGAACCTTGAAGACTTTGTTCGAGCCATTTCGATTGCTTGGTTCGAATGTGGCTAGCCCACCACCACGAATACGCATTGCTTGCCGCTCTCTGTAACATCTCTTGATCTCTTCGTTTTTATCACAAAGCGTTAATAATTTGTTCTCTCAATAGTCTTTGATGATCAAGTTCACTACAAAGAAAATTAGCATGATAGATTTCTTTAGAAGAAGGATGAGTTGGGTGTTATGAAAAGAGAGAATAACAAAAGTGGTGGTGGGGATGAAAGTTAAGGGTATCTTGAGTTGTATAGAATTATAAAGTAATAATAACAGATTTAATATGAAAGTTAGTAGCCTTATGAAGTGCATTAACTTTGGCACTAAGTTTTGGATCACACATCTAATAAATCAACATGTAACAATAATTCATTAAATTTGTTATAATTCAGTAGACTTATAACTACCTTTAATGGTTATAAGAACAAAGAGAGAAAAAGAGAGAAGAATGAGAGAAGAAATATTGATATTGATATTTCAAGAGAAATGGTGCACCTTAAATGGTTACCATACATGTCTATTTATAGTATAAAATATTACTATGCAAGAAATATAATAATAATAAAATTAACATCCAATCTAGATATTTTATAACACAATCTAGATATTTTATAACACTCCCCCTTGGATGACAATTTTATTAGAGAATAACTAGTACTGCCTCGTTAAAAACCTTGCTAAAGAAAACCCATTGGGATAAAACTTTAGCTAAGGGAAAAAGAGTGCAGCATAGAGTTGACTCCCCCTCAAGTAGGCAACGCCTGAGTTGTTACATCTTCTGAACATGCCTCATGCCAATATTATGAACGTGTGTTCTGAAAATAGCAGTTGGCAGTGCTTTGGTATAAAGATCAGCAGAGTTGTTGATTGAACGTATCTCATTTTAATCTGGTTGTCTTTTACGAGATCTTGAGTATATGAGAAGAATCTGAGGTTTTCATTTGAAACTGTATCATCTAAATCTTTTATGTACAAGTTTAGCCCTCGTGATTTGTCTACAGTCTCCTTCATGGTTTGTTCAAACCGTTGTTTCAGTTCCTATTCCCTTTCAGTCTTTTTCTGAGCCTTACCAATATACCATTCTTTTCCATCAAAACTTATGACCGTTAAGACCGTTTATAGCTTTAGCGCCTCGTCAGCATTTATGTTTCGTTCTGTCATTTTTGATACTCTTCTTTCATTTGTATTATGTAAGCTGTATTATCTTCATAGATAGTTGTTACGCTTTTATAGCGTTCTAGTCTACAAGAATCAATAATGATTTGTATCATTGATCTTAACTAAAATCATTCCCGAGTAGCTTCATGTAATGCAATCACTTCGGCATGATTTGATGATGTTGCAACAAGTGTTTGTTTTAAGAACACCATGATTTTGTGGTACTTCCATTTAGGAATACATATCGAGTTTGAGATTTATCTTTATGAGGATTTGATGAATGACCTGCATATACATAATCAACCAAATCTTGTTTTGAAACGTTAGAATAAAATAATTTTAAATCAGCAGTTTCTCAAGGGTATCAAAATATGTGTTTGATCCCGCTCCATTGTCATTTGAGCTGAATCTTGTCAACAAATTAACTGCAAAAGAAATGTCAGATCTTGTATAATCTATAAGATACATAAGAACCTCAATTGCACTAAAATATAGAACTTCCGATCTGTTAAAATTTTCATGATCTTCGCAGGGATGAAATAGATCAGTGTCAATATTGAGTGATCTACCAACAATGAGTTTGTCTTTAAAAAAAATGTTTTAAAATCTTTTCGGTATAAGTTGTTTGATGTACAAGTAAACCATTAGGCATATGCTCAATTTGCAATCCAAGGTAATACTTGGTTTTTTCAAGATCTTTCATTTCAAAATAATTCTTTAGAAGTTGAATGATTTCATAGATCTCTTTATTTGTTCATATGATGTTAAGAACATTGACATAAACAACTACGATCTCATATCCGAACATTGTTTTTATAAAACATACGTGCAAAATAAGTTTATATTTATACCCTTTTTTTTTATCAAGTAGTCATTTAATCGGTTATACCACATACGTCCCGTTTGTATAAACCCACTTAGAAATCTTTGTGATTTAATGGAATATATTCCCTTGGGTTTTACATTAGATGCTTATGATACCTTAACCCTTTAGGTATATTCATATATATCACTATTAAGTGATCCATACAGATAAGTAGTAACAACATTCATGAGATGCATTTAAATAACTACCAGGTTGATTAAGTATCTAATAAGTAATTGTATCCATTACAGGAGGATAATTTTTCCTCCTAATTCATTTCTGGTCTTTGTGGGAAATATTGAGTTACAAGTCTAGTTTTGCCTTGTAACTTCATTTGCACATTTCTTTTCGGATAAAAAATTCATTTGTATCCCATACGTTTCACATCTTTAAAAGTGATAACGATTGATCCGAAAACTTTTCTTTTATCGAGCGATTCTAATTCAGCTCGTATTGCTCCTTTCCATTTAGCTCAATCATGTCCATTTTGTATATTCAATGACAGATTTTAGTTCCAGATCATCATCTTTATTCATGATGTCATTGTAACATTATATGAAAATATCTCATAGAGATTTTAATTTCATTTCGGCTCCATAATATTGCATAATTTATCGCAATTTTAGTATTTACATTTATCAATATCCTCTGCAGAAGGAATATTGATTTGTGGTTCTTCTTGAACACTTTCTTTTACCTCATTATCAGCTGATTTTCTTTTTCGAGGATTTTTATCTTCGGAACCAATTGATCTTCCACGTTTGATGCGTGGCAAAGACTCAACAGTGACATTATTGCCAACTTTTGGAATTTCAGTTCGAGCTGGAGCATTTATCGCTGGTATATATGATTTAGTCACCTTTTTTATATATGTAAATGCATAAAGTAATTAATTTGCAAGTTCTTGCATATGCATTATTTTTTGAACTTTCGTTTCACATTCTTTTGTGCGAGTTCAATATACCTTAATTGATGTTCACATCATGAAGCATCATTTTATTTTTTTTATTTTTATTTCTCCCCCTAATCCAGGGAACAATGTTTTATTAAAATGACAATCAGCAAAACGTGCTGTAAAAACATCACCCATCATGGGTTCAATATATCTTATGATTGAAGATGTTTTATATCCAAAATATATTACGATCTTTCTTTGAAGAACCATTTTATTGTGTTGTGGTGATACAATTGGAACATACACTGCACAACCAATGTTCTAAGGTGGAAAATATTTGGCTCTTAGCCAAAATCAAGTATTAAGTGAAAATATTTATGACTTCCACATGGTATAATGCGAATTAATGTCGCAACATGTAAATTTACATGTCCACATATACATATTGAGAGATTTGTACTCATTATCAATTGTCTAGTTATTAGCTGCTATTGATTCAGCTAAACTAATTTTGTGTATGCACATGAGCAACTGGATGTTCAACAACAATCCCTATAGATATATAATGATCATTAAATGCTTGAGATGTTAACTCACCAGCATTATCAAGTCTCATCCTTTTAATGGTGTAATCAGAATAATGTGTTCTCAATTTAATAATTTGTGCAAGAAACTTTGCAAAAACCATATTACGGCTTGATAACATACAAATATGAGACCATCCGCTAGATGCGTCTATTAGAACCATGAAATATCAAAATGGTTCACATGATGGATGAATTGGTTCATATATCTTACCTTGAATTCTTTCAAGAAACATTTGTGATTCTTTTTCACAATATACTTTTCATTAATCACCATATGTGTTTTCCACTAATCACCATATGTGTTTTTTTTTTCTTTCATAAATCACCATATGTGCTTTTTCATCATATATCCTTCTCACCATATACGCTTTTAATCATATGCGCTGTGTTTTTCACCATATGCGTTTTTAATCATATGCGCTTTTCATCATATGCGCTGCGCTTTTCATCATATTCGCTTTTTATCATATGCGCTTATCATATGCGCTGCGCTTTTCATCATATGCGTTTTTCATCATATGCGCTTTTTATGTGAATAGTAATTTAATTAATTTCGTTTTACTATTCATATGAATTAATTTCGATTTACTATTTTGTTAATTGAGTAATATATATATACATCATATACTTGTGACTCCGAAGGCTCAAATGAATTTGACCATATAGTTATACGTTGTACCTTGCACATTAATTTTCAGTAGAAGCTTTAGATGCATATTATTTTCAGTAGAAGCTTTAGATGCACTTTTTTTTTAATCACCAAATACCACAAACACTTTGTTTGCGTTTGTTCATAGTCATCAATGAAAATCATTTTCTTTAATTTTATTTTATACAATAAAATTAACGCATCATTATTCTTTTCAAAAACAATAATCTATTGTTATTGTTCACTTGTGCCATGTTTAACAACAAAAGTCAACAACCTCTGTCTTGTTTGTTGTGGCAACCAAAAACAACCTTTGCTTTTGTTACCGAGAATCCAAGACCAAAAAACAATTAATTTTTAATTAATCTTTTATCAAAACCATAAATGATTTTATTGATCTACGTTGATATGGCCATAAAGAATTGACGGCTGACCTACTTTTGTAAGTGTATTTCGGCTATCATCCCGAAAACGCACAACGACCTTTTTTTTTTTTATGAACTATTTGTTTCATATCTAGCTTAGGCAATTATTGTGAACATTTGGTCCCTATAAGAGCATTTATTTTTTAGACTTTTAGTTGATTTGTACTTGTCACAATTAGGGATAGCACCCGCGGGTCGTGGATGCGGATCCATTGGATCCATCACCCGTACCCGCGGATTTTTTTTAAGAGACATCCAATTGAACCCTTTTTTTTTACGTTACCCGTAAATTATAAATATATAAAAAAAACTTTTTGTTTAAATTTTTTTTTCTAGTTTTTAAAAGGCCACTTGACCAATTTTTTAATTCTTTCACAACACCTGATATCGTGATCGTGACCTTTCACCAAAGCAAGAGATATTCTTGATAAACTAAACACGGACTCGTGTTTGAAATTGTCGGCCACAAAAAAATTCATTTGATAAAAGTATATATTTTTTTTTTAGTTATAGAAGGAGACCACTTCATTTTCAATACTTCATTTTTGACAAAAAACTATTCCATTTTATCATCCCCTTTTTTTTCTTACTTTAACTTTTAAGATATACTTTTAATAAAAATACAAACTACTTTTTCTTATTTTAACTTTTAAGATTTACTTTTAATAAAAATACAAACTACTTTTTGTATTTTAACTTTTAAGATTTACTTTTAATAAAAGTACAAACTACTTTTTCTTATTTTAACTTTTAAGATTTACTTTTAATAAAAATACAAACTATTTTTTTATTTTAACTTTTAAAATTATAAATTTAAGAATAAACATTAGTATGCATGAAATAAATAATGATTAATTGCATAAGTAATCATAAATGTTAGATAACATATAAAGATCCCGTCGTATTCGTATTGATCGGAATTAATCTCGACCCATGGTACCGTGTTGTCAAATGACGTGTTGCGTACATAAAGTACCGTGTTGTCAAATGACGTGTTGCGTACAATCATGAGGTCTTATTAACATAAATATAAATGTTAGTGAAGTTAATAAGAGTTAGATTACAGAAAATATAATTCAGGCGGTATAACCGGCCATATATAACTTAAATAACATAAATATAAATGTTAGTGAAGTTAATAAGAGTTAGATTACAGAAAATATAATTCAGGCGGTATAACCGACCATATATAACTTAAATAACATAAATATAAATGTTAGTGAAGTTAATAAAAGTTAGTAAACATAAATGATAGTTAGGCGACAGTGTCGACCATATATAATTTAGGTGGCAGAGCCAACCATATAATAAGAACAATACAAATGCACTAAGAACTTAACAAAAATTAGTAGTTCAAAATGTTAGTAGTCCAAAATTTATACCTTGATTAGTGACTCGTGATCGTTTGACCTGGAGTGTAAAGAGGCAGTTCCCTCACAAGTTGCACTCATTTCAGTTTTGGCTTGATCATTTGGCGCCATCCGTGGGACCTGTACAATATGCCTCGTGTTCCCACTGTAAAATTGCCTCATTTGATATCTACGTAAGTTTTCGCTGCATATGTAAGTATCGTAATGGAAAAAGGGTGTAATTTGTGGGTGTGGATAAAAATATTGTCATGATTAAATCATCTATGTTTTATGATCTACATCCTAAATCGAGAAAAGTGTATCCACTCATATAAATGGATCCACCAATTAAAAAGTAAGTTCATACGACTAAAACTGAAAATGATGTTCAACTCCTTTTTCCCAATACGGTGACTCACGGATTACATGATATCATGGAGCCATTATTTATAAATAATGACAGCCTCAATATTACTATACATCAATGCTAATAAATTTACATGTAGACACGGTGAGTTCAATTTAATTAACTCGTGCTGATAACGTGTTATAATTCAGTAGGCTTATAACTACCTTTAATGGTTATAAGAACAAAGAGAGAAAAAGAGAGAAAAAGAGAGAAGGAGAGAAGAAATATTGATATTGATATTTCAAGAGAAATGGTGCACCTTAAATGGTTACCATACATGTCTATTTATAGTATAAAATATTACTATGCAAGAAATATAATAATAATAAAATTAACATCCAATCTAGATATTTTATAACACAATCTAGATATTTTATAACAAAATTATTATATTTTTGTATATGTTGAAAACAATTTCAACATTTAACGTAGGATTTAATATTCTAAATTGCAAGATTACATTTAAATTTAAATCAAATATATTTCATAGAAAACTAAGCCAATATCATTTGCTTACAAGTATATAAGTAAAATCTTGTAATTTTTTTCATGGAGAACGTGTGTTTCACTTAGGCACGACAGTTTGGCATTCACGTAAAGGAATAAAGTGATCCTTTTGTGTATTCCTTTTATTTATTTATATTTATTTATTTATTTATTATTTATTATTTATTTTTCTTTTTCCAGATAGTAATTAAAATTAAATTTGTAGCAAAAAAACATACGAATCTTATACGTCAAAAAGTTTTTTTTTTTTTTTGAAAAAAAAGAGAATAAAATAAATAAAGGCCTGAGTGAAACGACCCTCGAATCGGCCTCAAGTGATGCACGAGCCGAGTGTCCATCGCAACCCGAAAGACAATCACCCCTCATAAACTAAAGTAGTGGACTAACCGGGTATCTCAAGGTTTCAACTAAAAATAATAGTAGGAGATATTAATTAGCCACAACTTTGAGCTTATAAGTGACTCACGATATTTTTCTCTAACCGATGTGGGACGGAGTATTACACTCAGAGTTAAAAAATTATACTTATTTTTTTATGCAAGTTAATAAAGAGAATATTACCAAGTTTGTAGAACGAGGGAATATTACCAAGTTTGTAGCACTTGACACATTAGAAAAATTCAGGATTACATGGGATGTTGAAGGCGACAAACCTCGAATTTTTTCATTGTTTTTTGAAACACAAACGAAGAAAAAAACACATTCAAGGTTTTATGTTGGACGCATCGTGGGTGATTGATCCGACTACTATTAAAAATAAGTTTTTCGACTTTTTTTAGCCAAAAATTTGATTATGTGGAAAGTGGTGTTGAATTCGGTTCTATCACACTGCACCGAGTGTTATCTCCTATTGAAGTCGCCTACCTTGAACGAGAGTTTGATGATGCAGAAATTAAATGCGAGGTTTGGGATTGTGGTAGTTCTAAGGGTCCAGGTGCTGATGGTTACTCGTTTCGTTTTATCAAACATTTTTTAGACATGTTACATTACGACATTTGTAGTGAGGGCTGCAGATTTTTTAATACGGCTGTCATGCCCATTTGGGCGAATTCGGCGTTTTTTTCTCTTATTGCATAGGTTAGTAACCCGGTTCATATTAACGATTTTCGTCCGATATCATTGGTGGATTTCTTCTACAAGATTATTGATGTGTGCGAGATGTAGTACGAAATAGATATTATTTTATTACGAAATACTATTAAATACGATACAATTTACACAAGTTATTTATTTATTTATTGAATGAGATATACCTAAACCTTGCTACAACACTTATCGACAGTGTACCTAATCGTAGAGGAGTGTAGTTTTTAGTAAGTCCGGTTCGTTCCACATGGAGTCAGCTAAGTTTAACGCTATATTTATTTTAAACTATATTTGTACATAAATATATATATATATATATATATATATATATATATATATATATATATATATATATATATATATATATATATATATATATATATATATATATACATATATATATATATATATATATATATATATATTATAAAGGGGGGTTTTACCGTTTAATGACCGGTTTGTCGATTTTAAGACTTAAATCACAATTAAAACCTAATGTAAAATATTAAATATAAATATAACTTAATTTAAAGCGTAAAGTAAATGACAATAAATAAAAATACGAAAATTAAAAGTGCAGTAATTTAAAATACGATAAATAAAATGACGATAAATAAAATGATGGTAAATAAAAGTACGATGAGATATAAATTAAAGGAATTATGCTTATTTAAACTTCCGTAATTATGATGTTTGACGTGTTGATTTTAATTTATTACCATGGGTTAATTGTCCTTTGTCCTGGATTATTTGAAACCTATCTAGTTTTTATCCATAATAGTTCATCGGTCATAATTATAAAATGCTCGTCAAATTAACCTTATTTCCGAAGTCAAATATTCCAACTAATTAGGGATTCGAACTGTAACAAGGTTTTAATACTTTGTTTAATGATTACACCAGGTTATCGATTGCGAATAATCCAAGGTTTTAATACTTTGTTAACAATTACACCAATTACCCTTGTATGTAATCCACCTCTGTTATAATTAGTCCATGATACATTAATTTATTCACTTGGCCATAATGAATAATCAATTACCCAATCCGAATAATTAATTAAATGATTGTAAACGATGTCGTATAAACGTCACTAAATAAGACATTCATAATCATTTTAATAATTATTAGATTAACTAATTTGAAGATATGTTCGACAGGTTCCAATGAGTTTTCATTCAATTTAGACAATACCCCCCACCTATTAATAGTCAATAGTCCAATGTTCACAAGTGTCGGTCTTTTGTCCAAACCCGAATTATGGTACAAAATCCAATAATCCCGTCTTAATATTTAGCCCAACATCACGATTACTTCGGATCAAATAAGCATAATCATAACTTAGTTACGAGACATTAATTTAAAAAGGAAGAACATAGCTTACAGTGATTATTTATCGCGTAGCGTTACCCGGACAGAGTTTCGAATTAAAACCCGTAAAACATTTCTTACAATAACTCAACTAAACCATAACTTTATTATTAAAATTAACTTAAATTAAAATTATAATATATATATATATATATATATATATATATATATATATATATATATATATATTACATAAGAGAGAAAGAAATATATGAAGGTGTGTGTAACTCGTCCGAATTCTGGCCAAATTTATAGACCTGACCAACCTTTTGGGAACATGCGATCGCATGGCCTGGGTGTGTTATTCACATGCGATCGCATGGTGTCTGGCACCAGCTCACATTCATTTGATTTTTAGTATGCCGACACTTTATTTAAATATATATAATATATATAATTTTATATAATTATATATATATATATATATATATATATATGTATGTATATATATATATGTATATATATATATATATATATATATATATATATATATATATATATATATATATATATATATATATATATATATATATATATTATATTCTTGTGCATAGTAGACTTGTAATTTTAGGCCCGTTGCGTCGCGCGTTGATAGTTGGTTTATGTCCCGGTTTCGGATTTTCGAACGTCCTTTTGTACATTTAGATATCTTGTACTTTGCGTTCCGCGATGTACTCTTGTAATTTTTAGACGTTTCTCATCAATAAATGGAATCACTTGGATCGTATCTTGTACATTTGAGCTTTTTGGTCATTTGCGTCTTCAAATCTTCATTTGCTTCTTTTGTCTTCGCACTTATTTATTTAAACGAAAATTACATAAAAATAGAACAATAGCAACTAAAAGCTTTACATATTGGAAGGATATTGCACCTAAATATATGTTCATTTAGAGCACTATCAATTATTACTAAATTACTCACGAATCGGTTAGCTAACATTATCGATGACATTATTTCTCCGGAGCAAAAGGCTTTTATCACCGATCGTCAGATATTGGGCAAACCGTTAATGTTGCGTGAGATTATGTTGTGGTGCAAAAAGAAGAATCAGAAATCGCTTCTTTTTAAGGTTGATTTTGAGAAGGCATTCGACTCTGTCAGTTGGGACTATCTTATGTTCATGCTGTCTTCGTTGGGTTTCGGTTCTTTGTGGTGCAGGTGATCAAAGGTTGCTTATCATCGGCTAGAACATCGGTTTCAGTTAATGGTAACCCGACTCGTGAGTTCCCCATTAAAAGGGGTTTACTCCAAGGAGACTCGGTAAGTCCATTCTTATTCATCATTGTTATGGAGGGTCTTCATTTAGAGTTTCATCGTGTTATAGAACTAGATTTTATTCGCGGTATTAAGGTGGGTAATTCGAATATGAGGTTGTCACACTTCATTTACGCAGATGATGTTATTCTCTCGGACTGACGTAAGAAAGAGTTGGATCACATCTTGTGTATTCTTCACGTTTTCTACTTGGTAGCGTGTCCGATTCTGGCACGATCTTTAGTTTGGTAAATCTAGTTTGGCGAATCGTTATAATCGCCCTTTACCATCTTGATGTTAACAAATTCGAGGTTATGCAAACAAACTCGTCAATGGAGAGTGGTCTTGGTCTTGGTTTCGAACAAATATTGGCGGTGAAATGAGAAGTCTCTTTCTCTTCTCCGTGATGAATATTAGAATGTACAGCTGCGAGATTGTGATGATAGGTGGATCTTTTCTTTATCCCCGGATTACTCGTATGCTCTAAAAATGTTGCCTTCGTTAAACATCAAAACTGCTTGGTACAAGACTCTTCCGAGAAAAGTGAATGTTTTTGTGTGGCATTTTAAGCGAGATGCTTTACCCCTTTGTTGGAATCTCTCTGCGAAATACTTGGATATTAACTCCATTGTTTGTCCCGTTTGTAATAATGAAGTCGGAGATCGGAATTATCTTTTCTTTGGTTGTTCATTAGCTTTGGATGTATAGCACAGTGTTCGCATTTGCACCGACAGTAGTATGCCTTCCTTTGCGTTGTTGGAAGAGTTCATTGGTTGGATCGAGGTTACTACGCTTGCTGCTAATTCGAAGAACAAGATCCTTATTATAGTAGCCACTATTTGTTGAGTTACATGAAGATACAGGAACGGAATCATGTTTAATGAACATTTTTGTAGTAGAGCTAATCTAGCTGATGTAATTAGAACTTTTTCATTTAGATGACTCAAAAAATAAGGGTCGTGTAGTTTTTAATTGGAACTTATGGCTTCTAGTTCCGTTGTAATTTCTCTTTTAGCGTTTGCTATAATATAACCGTAAAAAAGCACAAGTTATGGGTTGTATGAGTTGGTATGTGATTATTTAAACATCCATAGTCTAACATGTAAGTTTCAAACTTTCAATAGAAGCTTAATGTTTAAACTTTATTAGTAGTCTTTAAGTAAAAACTAAAAGAGTCAAACGGCGATTAGACTACCAATTTAAGTAAAATGTTATCGTTTTTCCATGATAACTTAAAAACTACTAGTAGCTCATATTTGTTACACGATGATCTTTTTGGTATTTTTTTAAACGGCAAATGGCACGAAAGAGGTAATCTAAGTATCAAGGTAATCTCTAATTTGGCTAAGCCAAAAGTGATTGCAATTTAATTTTTGTTCAGAAAAATGATTATGTGTTCAAATTTTTTAAAATTGAAGTAATATCCAATGAACACAAAATATAAAATCACGAATTACTTGATACTTGGAACAAATTTCTAGAATTTCGATTATCATTTTTTGTGAAACAAGTATATCCAAAACATCATGAAAAACAATGAATCGATATGAACAAGTCGTTTGAACAAGTCAAGATGAACAAGTCGATTCATTGTTTTTCATGATATTTTGGATCTAGTTGCTTCACAAAAAATGATAATCGAAGCTTTAGGAATCTGTTTCAAGTCTCAATTTGAAGTAATTCGTGATTTTAGATTTTGTGTTCATTAGATATTACCTCAATTTTAAAAAATTTAAACACGCAATCTTTTTTGTGAGCAAAAATTAAATTGCAATCCTTTTTAAGCTTAGCAAAATTGAAAGTTACCTTAATTGTCAAATTGAGTAACTTAAGTTACTTTTTTTTTGGATCATTTTCTCTTTTTTTAAAAATGAACGTAACGTGTTCCAATCACCTATAATATGATCAAAAAGGTAGGTGGCGTATAATAAAACATCTAATCTAATGCTACTACGCAAAGCCATAATCTTAAAACGTGCAAACGTCACCATATTATTATAAGACGTACAGCATATATACATCGTCCAACTCATTTGAGAAATAAAAGGCACAAGTATGATTCTAATTTTTAAAAGTAAACTAAATAAATTAATATAATCAGAGAAAAAGATAATTCAATTGAGAATTTGATTTTTAACCATTACCAATTTGTTTATCATATGTCCCTTAAAAAACGATTCGTAATTAACTAATGAAAATATTCTTCGTTTATGAGATTGAGAGAGTTTATGAGTGTATTATCCCTCTGGTGGTCTCGAAGATTTAATAACAACGGCAATAATTTCCTCTAGTTAAGCGTTGTGTCGGATGCGAAAGCGTTAAGAGTTGAGTCAGTGACGGAGTTTGAACACTAATGATAAATTGGCTAAAATTGTTAGAGTGAATGATTGACTGATTTTCATTGATCCAAAACCATGTACGTACAAGCGCATAAATAGAACATAATCCTAGCCAAAGGTGGGCTCGCAGGCCCATAACAATAAACTACTAGGCACGCAGGCCCAATGCAACTAATACAAAAGAGCTGGGCTCGCAGGCCCAGAATAATATCGGCTAACAGCCCCCCACAGTTGGAGCGGGAGCATGACGGACGCTCAAACTGGTACGAAACTCATCAAATAGAACTGCTGGAAGACCTTTGGTGAAGATGTCGGCATACTGATATCGATAGGGAACATGGAGAACGCGCACATGTCCTTGCGTTACGAGATCCCTCACAAAGCGAATATCAATCTCTATGTGTTTAGTGCGTTGGTGTTGAACTGGATTACCTGACATGTAAACTGTGACAACCCGGAAATTTTCAACCAAATTTAAACTTTAATCTTTATATGTTTCCGACACGATAAGCAATAATTGTTAAGTTAAATTGCAAGAATTTTAAACTATGTTCATACATTCATTCAACCTCGACCAAGTTCCAACGATTCACGAACCATTAAACGAATATGATTATATATGTATATGTGTATATATATTATAACTTGAAACGTAAACAAAATATTAGATTAAATACTTTATATGATTGTATCTGTTTCAAAATGTTTATCAATTGAATTAGAAGATAAGATCAAATGATTGAATTATCAGATATATTGAATTATGATTACAAGTTTCTGTTGAAAGGCCCACGTTGATTTGAGAAATCTTTCCATTTTAACAATATTCGGAAAATGGTAAAGTGATTTATAAATAAGAACAAATTGTCAATCATTGAGAACTAGACAAAGGATAGTGGAAGATTGAATCTCATAAAGACTCGATTGATCTATTTAGTTTCAAACGTACAAAAACGTTTTCAGTTTAAAAAGAACTTTATTATTAAAACGTATATAACTTTTATAAATATCTAGAACCACTTTTGACAACTCATTACTTAACTAGTATAATAAAGATAACGATATTTATATTTTATTTTATTAAATATATATAACGATTTAAATTAATATTATATATATTTATACGCGTATTATACGTACATAGTTTTATACTTTTACTATACTTAAATTTTACCTTTACTTTATTTTTACTTTACTTTAAATTTAATAATTTACTTTAATAATTCATACTTTAATAATTCACTTTAATAATTCATACTTTAATAATTCACTTTAATAATTCACTTTAATAATTCACTTTAATAATTCATACTTTAATAATTCACTTTAATAATTCATACTTTAATAATTCACTTTAATAATTCAAAAATCTATTATAAATAGAATTCAATAGGTTTCATTATTTCATAGAAACTTGAAAAAAATTTTCTCTAAACTCTCTCAATCGATTTACATTTATATATTTACTCCGTATTATTTCAAGATATTATTAGTATACATAAAATATTACGACGGAGTGCTGTCCGAGTGATTTCGAAATTGTTTTTCAAGTAGGATAGGATTAAGGAAATTATGGGTTATAGCTATGGAGCTGATTGAGTATGGTTCATGGGTATGCTCGTGAGGTCAATATAGTGTTTATCATTTCCGTTGAGTCTACGTACCTTTCCTGCAATACTGAATCTCAATATTGATACGTGAGTACTCATAATTTAACTTTTACATACTAATAGTGTATCCCTGACTAGTGCTCGAGTATTTAGGATTATGCATGCTTGTACTTTTGATATTGCCCTTAGACAGGTTAGGTTGAATATTGAATTAGTTACACTTGCGGTTGAGATAAGGTATAAGATATGCATGTCCTTGGAAAGCTAGCGAAAAATTAAGAACTTTTCCTTTAGATATCGAATGGTTTCGATGAACGGATTAGAAGTTATAATCAATTGAATTTTCGATATTTTTATTAAAAATGATTATTATTATCGTCGTTTTTATCGTCGTCCTAGTTTTATCTTATTATTATCATTATTATTATCTTTATCAATAAAAGGGATTTATCATTAAAAATTATTTTTTTTATCGTTATTATCGTTAAAGTTATAATTAGTATTATTATTATTATCCAATTATTATTATTATTATTATTATTATTATTATTATTATTATTATTATTATTATTATTATTATTATTATTATTATTATTATTATCATTATTAATATATATATATCATTATTTAAAAATGGTTATTGTTATTGTTGTTATTATTATTATTACTATATTATCATTAAGATAATTATTAGAATTATCGTTAATAATGTTATAGTAACTATCATTATTAATATTAGTGTAATTAAAACAAATATTTGTAACACCTAATTATTTTGATTACTATTATTATCATTATTATGAACACGATATAAAAGACGATTCAAAGCTATTAAACGAAACGATTAGGAAATAATGAGTAAGAGTATCATGATGAAATTAAAATATTATAAGATATTGATTTAGATAAAATTATCGTTCTTATTATTTTTATCATTACTATTATTATTAAAAGTATCGTTAGTATTAAAAACTATCATTTTAACAAAAATTATCATTTTAATAGAAATGTCATTGTTACTATAAAATATCATTATTATTATTATTTTAAATAGAATTATTATTTTAAAGATAATATTAAAAATTATCGTAAATATTAAAGTTATCATAATTAGAATTATCGTTTTATCATAATGTCATCTTAGTAATTATAAATATTGATATTTTTATAATAATAATTATTATTACAAAATAATACAACTTTTACTTACTATCATTATAGATATTATTTTATCAAATAAATATGTGATACAAACATATTTTACTACGTGTAATAACTTACTTTAATAATACCTATCATATTATCTTTATGATATTAAATGAACCCTATAGATTTTATTACTTAATATATATAAAAGTATATTTTATTATATAAATATAATATAAAATTTTATTTATTAATAAATAAATTATATTATTTACTCTAATAAATCTTTTAAAAATATTTAAAAATATAAAACGACGATATTTAAACTATATATTAATCATGTATAGATTTTTGGAAATTATTTTGAGTCAAATTTACTTTTGTTGACTTTTGCATATTAGTCTCGAGCATTAGGATTGTGGTACACTATGACTTGACCTAATTTGTTAGACAAATATTGACCAACACATAATTATATATAATTAATTTAGGTTCGTGAATCCGAGGCCAACCTTGCACTTGTTCAATGACGTTATATGTATTTTTACTACGAAATACAGTATGGTGAGTTTCATTTGCCTTTTTACCCTTTATATTTTTGGGACTGAGAATACATGCGCTTTTATAAATGTTTAACGAAATAGACACAAGTAATTGAAACTACATTCTATGGTTGAATTATCGAAATCGAATATGCCCCTTTTTATTAAAGTCTGGTAATCTAAGAATTAGGGAACAGACACCCTAATTGACGCGAATCCTAAAGATAGATCTATTGGGCCTAACAAACCCCATCCAAAGTACCGGATGCTTTAGTACTTCGAAATTTATATCATGTCCGAAGGAGGATCCCGGAATAATAGGGGATATTCTTATATGTATCTAGTTAATGTCGGTTACCAGGTGTTCACCATATGAATGATTATTTTTGTCTCTATGCATGGGACGTATATTTATGAGAACTGGAAATGAAATTCTTGTGGTCTATTAAAATGATGGAAATAAATGATTATGATAAACTAATGAACTCACCAACCTTTTGGTTGACACTTTAAAGCATGTTTATTCTCAGGTGTTAAAGAAATCTTCCGCTGTGCATTTGCTCATTTTAAAGATATTACTTGGAGTCTTTCAAAGCATATTTCGAAGAACGTTGCATTCGAGTCATTGAATTCATCAAAGATTATTATTAAATCAATTTATAGTTGGATAGTGGATATTATGAAATGGTATGCATGCCTATCAATTTTCGATGTAAAGAAAGTTTGTCTTTTAAAAATGAATGCAATGTTTGTAAAATGTATCATATAGAGGTCAAATACCTTGCAATGTAATCAACTATTGTGAATCGTTTATAATGTATATGAACGGGTCCTTTCAGTTGGTATCAGAGCGGTGGTCTTAGCGAACCAGGTCTGCATTAGTGTGTCTAACTGATAAGTCGATAGGATGCATTAGTGAGTCTGGACTTCGACCGTGTCTGCATGTCAAAAGTTTTGCTTATCATTTTGTGTCAAAAATTAACTACTTATCATCCTCAGGAAATTACCTGCTTATCATTTTTAGTCTAAGACACGTCTTGCTGCATTGATTGCATGAATAGTGTATAGACAAAAATTCATATCTTAGCATATCTGCTAAATCATATCTTATCGTATCTGTTACTTTAAACTTTGCCTGACATATCCCGCAAAGTCCTCCATAATCTATGAAATCTTTTGATCTATATATATATATATATATATATATATATATATATATATATATATATATATATATATATATATATATATATATATATATATATATATATATATATATATATATATATATATATATATTCTATGTAATTAGAATACCATCCGTTAGCCAAAATCATTTCATATCGAAAAGAAAAAAAAAATCCTTTATCCAATCGTACGAAATGGAATTCGTCATCAGTTCAAGTCACTCAGATTCCGAAATGGAATCCCATTCAAGCTCCGAAAGTAGTGTGACCGGAATAGATCAACCAATTAGTCATCACCTATTCTGGATGAATTGGGGATGGGTTCGTAGCCTCCTCAATCATTGGAGACAAGAAGAAGGTGATCCCTTCCATCCACCACATTGCCCTCTTGACGAAGAACCTGAAGCACTTACCGGCGAACCTGTCCGAAACACCATTTTCTCGCTCATTTCCAGAGTATCTCGTCACGATTATAAATTACATCAAATTTTAGATTTTATTTATCCGCTCGTCCGAACCGACAATCACCCCGGTGTAATAGAAGAAGTCAACGAGCTTCGCGCTCGGGTAGTGGCTTTGGAGAATATGGTGCAGAGATTACAAACACTAGCAGCAGCATTAGCAGCATAACGAGTACCACCATCATCAACGCCAACAGTACCATTACCAACTCCAACCACAACCGCGTCGTAAACCTCAACTTCACAATCTGTCCCACGAGCATCAACGTCATGCGCACCATAGATACCAAGGAGTACCAACAACAATAACTGACGAAGTATTAATTCATAACTTCATTGGAGAAACAATTCGCGGCGATTATGTAATCTCTAAAGTCTTAGAGATTATCTAATCTAGCCCTAACCATAAATCAGTTAAGCGAACCAAAATGATAGAAGGAAGAGTAGAAACTCTGACAAAAATGGTGTGTGATTAACAAGCTAAACTTGCTTTACCAACAGCATCAACAGTACCGTCAGCGTTACCAGCATCGTCAGTACAGTCAACATCCGAATCAACAACACCGATAACATCACAAACTCCGTCAGTTCAAGAATCACTGTGGACATCATTACGAAACAATAACGTGTATATTGTATCAACGAGTTATGAAGAATTAACTCATTCCCTCTGAAGAAATTATATGTATATTTTATATATATATATATATATATATATATATATATATATATATATATATATATATATATATATATATATATATATATATATATATATATATATATATATATATATATATATATATATATATATATTGTAGTGACCCGAATTTTTCCATGTTTATATATATTAATTGAGATTGATATTTACATGATTAAATGTTTCCAACATGTTAAGCAAACAAACTTGTTAAGACTTGATTAATTGAAATATGTTTCATATAGACAATTGACCACCCAAGTTGATCGGTGATTCACGAACGTTAAAACTTGTAAAAACTATATGATGACATATATATGGATATATATATAGTTAACATGATACTATGATAAGTAAACATATCATTAAGTATATTAACAATGAACTACATATGTAAAAACAAGACTACTAACTTAATGATTTTTAAACGAGACATATATGTAACGATTATCGTTGTAAAGACATTTAATGTATATATATATCATATTAAGAGATATTCATACATGATAATATCATGATAATATAATAATTTAAAATCTCATTTGATATTATAAACATTGGGTTAACAACATTTAACAAGATCGTTAACCTAAAGGTTTCAAAACAACACTTACATGTAACGACTAACGATGACTTAACGACTCAGTTAAAATGTATATACATGTAGTGTTTTAATATGTATTTATACACTTTTGAAAGACTTCAATACACTTATCAAAATACTTCTACTTAACAAAAATGCTTACAATTACATCCTCGTTCAGTTTCATCAACAATTCTACTCGTATGCACCCGTATTCGTACTCGTACAATACACAGCTTTTAGATGTATGTACTATTGGTATATACACTCCAATGATCAGCTCTTAGCAGCCCATGTGAGTCACCTAACACATGTGGGAACCATCATTTGGCAACTAGCATGAAATATCTCATAAAATTACAAAAATATGAGTAATCATTCATGACTTATTTACATGAAATCAAAATTACATATCCTTTATATCTAATCCATACACCAACGACCAAAAACACCTACAAACACTTTCATTCTTCAATTTTCTTCATCTAATTGATCTCTCTCAAGTTCTATCTTCAAGTTCTAAGTGTTCTTCATATATTCTACAAGTTCTAGTTACATAAAATCAAGAATACTTTCAAGTTTGCTAGCTCACTTCCAATCTTGTAAGGTGATCATCCAACCTCAAGAAATCTTTGTTTCTTACAGTAGGTTATCATTCTAATACAAGGTAATAATCATATTCAAACTTTGGTTCAATTTCTATAACTATAACAATCTTATTTCAAGTGATGATCTTACTTGAACTTGTTTTCGTGTCATGATTCTGCTTCAAGAACTTCGAGCCATCCAAGGATCCGTTGAAGCTAGATCCATTTTTCTCTTTTCCAATAGGTTTATCCAAGGAACTTAAGGTAGTAATGATGTTCATAACATCATTCGATTCATACATATAAAGCTATCTTATTCGAAGGTTTAAACTTGTAATCACTAGAACATAGTTTAGTTAATTCTTTACTTGTTCGCAAACAAAAGTTAATCCTTATAACTTGACTTTTAAAATCAAATAAACACATGTTCTATATCTATATTATATGCTAACTTAATGATTTAAAACCTGGAAACACGAAAAACACCGTAAAACCGGATTTACGCCGTCGTAGTAACACCGCGGGCTGTTTTGGGTTGGTTAATTAAAAATTATGATAAACTTTGATTTAAATGTTGTTATTCTGAGAAAATGATTTTTATTATGAACATGAAACTATATCCAAAAATTATGGTTAAACTCAAAGTGGAAGTATGTTTTCTAAAATGGTCATCTAGACGTCGTTCTTTCGACTGAAATGACTACCTTTACAAAAACAACTTGTAACTTATTTTTCTGACTATAAACCTATACTTTTTCTGTTTAGATTCATAAAATAGAGTTCAATATGAAACCATAGCAATTTGATTCACTCAAAACGGATTTAAAATGAAGAAGTTATGGGTAAAACAAGATTGGATAATTTTTCTCATTTTAGCTACGTGAAAATTGGTAACAAATCTATTCCAACCATAACTTAATCAACTTGTATTGTATATTATGTAATCTTGAGATACCATAGACACGTATACAATGTTTCGACCTATCATGTCGACACATCTATATATATTTCGGAACAACCATAGACACTCTATATGTGAATGTTGGAGTTAGCTATACAGGGTTGAGGTTGATTCCAAAATATATATAGTTTGAGTTGTGATCAATACTGAGATACGTATACACTGGGTCGTGGATTGATTCAAGATAATATTTATCGATTTATTTCTGTACATCTAACTGTGGACAACTAGTTGTAGGTTACTAACGAGGACAGCTGACTTAATAAACTTAAAACATCAAAATATATTAAAAGTGTTGTAAATATATTTTGAACAAACTTTGATATATATGTATATATTGTTATAGGTTCGTGAATCAACAGTGGCCAAGTCATACTTCCCGACGAAGTAAAAATCTGTGAAAGTGAGTTATAGTCCCACTTTTAAAATCTAATATTTTTGGGATGAGAATACATGCAGGTTCTATAAATGATTTACAAAATAGACACAAGTACGTGAAACTACATTCTATGGTTGAATTATCGAAATCGAATATGCCCCTTTTTATTAAGTCTGGTAATCTAAGAATTAGGGAACAGACACCCTAATTGACGCGAATCCTAAAGATAGATCTATTGGGCTTAACAAACCCCATCCAAAGTACCGGATGCTTTAGTACTTCGAAATTTATATCATATCCGAAGGGTGTCCCGGAATGATGGGGATATTCTTATATACGCATCTTGTTAATGTCGGTTACCAGGTGTTCACCATATGAATGATTTTTATCTCTATGTATGGGATGTGTATTGAAATATGAAATCTTGTGGTCTATTGTTACGATTTGATATATATAGGTTAAACCTATAACTCACCAACATTTTTGTTGACATTTAAAGCATGTTTATTCTCAGGTGAATATTAAGAGCTTCCGCTGTTGCATACTAAAATAAGGACAAGATTTAGAGTCCATGTTTGTATGATATTGTGTAAAAACTGCATTCAAGAAACTGATTTTGATATAACATATTTGTATTGTAAACCATTATGTAATGGTCGTGTGTAAACAGGATATTTTAGATTATCATTATTTGATAATCTACGTAAAGCTTTTTAAACCTTTATTTATGAAATAAAGGTTATGGTTTGTTTTAAAAATGAATGCAGTCTTTGAAAAACGTCTCATATAGAGGTCAAAACCTCGCAACGAAATCAATTAATATGGAACGTTTTTAATCAATAAGAACGGGACATTTCAGTTGGTATCCGAACGTTGGTCTTAGAGAACCAGAATTTTGCATTAGTGTGTCTTATCGAGTTTGTTAGGATGCATTAGTGAGTCTGGACTTCGACCGTGTTTACTTGAAAAATGATTGCTTAACAAATTTTGTTGGAAACTATATATTTTTAACATGTGAATATTATGTGATATATTAATCTCTTAACGCGTTTGATATTATGTGATAGATGTCTACCTCTAGAACAAGTCCCATTGACTCACCTAATAATAATGAAGAGTCAAATGTAAATTGGAATGATTCGTGGACTGATTCACAAGTTCCCGAAGAGGAACCGGAAGAAGAGTCGGAACCGGAAGAAGAATCGGAACCGGAAGAAGAATCGGAACCGGAAGAAGAATCGGAACCGATGGGGGAAATAATAAAACGGTTAAGTAAAAGAAAATCCTCAACCTACCGACCAAGGTTAATTATGGTCAATGGTGTTTCCGCCAAGGAAGCAAAATATTGGAAGGATTACCAATTCTCCGATGAATCGGATTCCGACGAGAATTCCGATGATGTTATAGAAATTACCCCAACTGAATTTAAAAAGGCAAAAGAAAATAATAAGGGAAAGGGCATAAAAATAGAGAAATCTAATTCCAACCCCGATGAACTTTATATGTATCGTCAACCCCCGAAGTCCTTAAGTTGTAACAATGACCCGGGAACCTCTAATCCACCAGGTTTTTCTAAACCAATGTGGAAAACGACGGCTCGTATTAGGGGAACATCATATATCCCAAGAAACTTGGCTTACGGATTAGTAATGTTCGCTTCTCACCAAAGTGAGAACAAGAACATCGGGCTACAACTATTAAACAAAACGTTCCCACAAGTGACGGAGTCGGTAATTGGGGTAAGAAATGAGGTTTTTAGATTGTTACGAGACTGTTGGACATTACGTAACCCTCGTCCCTTTGACGACGTTACAACACGCTGTCTTATCAACGGCCATAACGGTTATGTTCCACAAGACCAAGGATGGGAAGTAGTCCTAGTAAAACCAGAATGCATGACTTGTTTCTGGACATATGAATTACGTGTCTTTATTGCCTTTGCTGAACGACTTGTGTACTAGCTAGAATTATCTTCACAACTACCTTGTATCAAAGTTATTGTGTGCTATATTTCATGCTATATGTAAAATAAGCGGTATTGTAAGTTTGTAAAATATTGTGTAAAAGTTTGAACGCGAAATATTATTATAATCAGTTTTTCATATAGAATTGTAGTAGTTGAATTGTATATTAGCTACTAATTATGAACTTAACGGGTAGGTACTACCCGAATTTAAATTTATAAAACGCTAATATGAAGAAAAAGCTTTTATAAATGAGTTCATATTATGCTACGAAATACTATTAACTACTCTTAATATTCTGTATGATTAACTTGTTCCATTTGACTATTTTGAAGGAAATGGCACCGACTACTCGACACACCGTGAATATGAATGAAGAGGAATTCCGTACTTTTCTAGCTTCAAACATAGATGCAGTACAGGCTGCGCTACATACCAACAATAACCTTGGATCTAGCAGTACAGGAAATCGTGTAGGATGCACCTACAAAGAATTCACTGCCTGCAAACCTTTGGAATTTGATGGAACCGAAGGACCGATCGGATTGAAACGGTGGACCGAGAAGGTCGAATCGGTGTTTGCCATAAGTAAGTGTACTGAAGAGGACAAAGTGAAGTACGCTACGCATACCTTCACAGGTTCTGCGTTAACATGGTGGAATACCTATCTAGAGCAAGTGGGACAAGACGATGCGTACGCACTACCGTGGTCAGTATTCAAGCACTTGATGAACGAGAAGTACCGTCCCAGAACCGAGGTCAATAAGCTCAAGACAGAACTTAGAGGGTTACGAACCCAAGGATTTGATATTACCACGTACGAAAGACGATTCACAGAATTGTGCCTATTGTGTCCGGGAGCATTCGAAGATGAGGAAGAGAAGATCGACGCGTTTGTGAAAGGATTACCGGAAAGAATCCAAGAAGATATAAGTTCACACAAGCCCGCCTCCATACAACAGGCATGTAGAATGGCTCACAAACTAGTGAACCAGATTGAAGAAAGAATTAAAGAACAGACTGCTGAAGAGGCCAATGTGAAGCAAGTCAAAAGAAAGTGGGAGGAAAACGGTGATAAGAATCACCAATACAACAACAACAGCAATTACAACAATAATCGCAACAATTATCCCAACAATCGCAACATCAATTGCAACTACAACAAATGGCCCAACAACAACAACAACAACAACAACAACAGCAACTACCACAATCATCCCAACAACAATAATAACCGCAACAAAAACAACAATCAGAACCAGCTATGCCAAAGGTGTGAAAAGTATCACTCGGGGTTCTGCACCAAATTTTGCAACAAGTGTAAAAGAAATGGTCATAGCGCGGCAAGGTGTGAGGTCTACGGACCAGGGGTTAATAGAACGAAAGGAACAAATGGTGTCGGAACGAGTAATGGCGGAGGAAGTAGTGTCGGAGCAAGTTATGCCAATGTAGTTTGTTATAAATGTGAAAAACCGGGCCACATCATTAGAAATTGCCCAAACCAGGAGAACACGAATGGACAAGGCCGCGGAAGAGTTTTCAATATTAATGCGGCAGAGGCACAGGAAGACCCGGAGCTTGTTACGGGTACGTTTCTTATTGACAATAAATTTGCTTACGTTTTATTTGATTCGGGTGCGGATAGAAGCTATATGAGTAGAGATTTTTGTGCTAAATTAAGTTGTCCATTGACGCCTTTGGATAGTAAATTTTTACTCGAATTAGCAAATGGTAAATTAATTTCAGCAGATAATATATGTCGGAATCGAGAAATTAAACTGGTTAGCGAAACATTTAAGATTGATTTGATACCAGTAGAGTTAGGGAGTTTTGATGTGATAATCGGTATGGACTGGTTGAAAGAAGTGAAAGCGGAGATCGTTTGTTACAAAAATGCAATTCGCATTATACGAGAAAAAGGAAAACCCTTAATGGTGTACGGAGAAAAGGGCAACACGAAGCTACATCTTATTAGTAATTTGAAGGCACAAAAACTAATAAGGAAAGGTTGCTATGCTGTTCTAGCACACGTCGAGAAAGTACAAACTGAAGAAAAGAGCATCAATGATGTTCCCATTGCAAAAGAATTTCCCGATGTATTTCCGAAAGAATTACCGGGATTACCCCCACATCGATCCGTTGAATTTCAAATAGATCTTGTACCAGGAGCTGCACCAATAGCTCGTGCTCCTTACAGACTCGCACCCAGCGAGATGAAAGAACTGCAAAGCCAATTACAAGAACTTTTAGAGCGTGGTTTCATTCGACCAAGCACATCACCGTGGGGAGCTCCTGTTTTGTTTGTCAAGAAGAAAGATGGTACATTCAGGTTGTGTATCGACTACCGAGAGTTGAACAAACTTACCATCAAGAACCGCTACCCACTACCGAGAATCGACGACTTATTTGATCAACTACAAGGCTCGTTTGTTTATTCAAAGATTGACTTACGTTCCGGGTATCATCAAATGCGGGTGAAAGAAGATGATATTTCAAAGACTGCTTTCAGAACACGTTACGGTCATTACGAGTTTATGGTCATGCCGTTTGGTTTAACTAATGCACCAGCTGTGTTCATGGACCTTATGAACCGAGTGTGTGGACCATACCTTGACAAGTTTGTCATTGTTTTCATTGATGACATACTTATTTACTCAAAGAATGACCAAGAACACGGTGAACATTTGAGAAAGGTGTTAGAAGTATTGAGGAAGGAAGAATTGTACGCTAAGTTTTCAAAGTGTGCATTTTGGTTGGAAGAAGTTCAATTCCTCGGTCACATAGTGAACAAAGAAGGTATTAAGGTGGATCCGGCAAAGATAGAAACTGTTGAAAAGTGGGAAACCCCGAAAACTCCGAAACACATACGCCAGTTTTTAGGACTAGCTGGTTACTACAGAAGGTTCATCCAAGACTTTTCCAGAATAGCAAAACCCTTGACTGCATTAACGCATAAAGGGAAGAAATTTGAATGGAATGATGAATAAGAGAAAGCGTTTCAGTTATTGAAGAAAAAGCTAACTACGGCACCTATATTGTCATTGCCTGAAGGGAATGATGATTTTGTGATTTATTGTGACGCATCAAAGCAAGGTCTCGGTTGTGTATTAATGCAACGAACGAAGGTGATTGCTTATGCGTCTAGACAATTGAAGATTCACGAACAAAATTATACGACGCATGATTTGGAATTAGGCGCGGTTGTTTTTGCATTAAAGACTTGGAGGCACTACTTATATGGGGTCAAAAGTATTATATATACCGACCACAAAAGTCTTCAACACATATTTAATCAGAAACAACTGAATATGAGGCAGCGTAGGTGGATTGAATTATTGAATGATTACGACTTTGAGATTCGTTACCACCCGGGGAAGGCAAATGTGGTAGCCGATGCCTTGAGCAGGAAGGACAGAGAACCCATTCGAGTAAAATCTATGAATATAATGATTCATAATAACATTACTACTCAAATAAAGGAGGCGCAACAAGGAGTTTTAAAAGAGGGAAATTTAAAGGATGAAATACCCAAAGGATCGGAGAAGCATCTTAATATTCGGGAAGACGGAACCCGGTATAGGGCTGAAAGGATTTGGGTACCAAAATTTGGAGATATGAGAGAAATGGTACTTAGAGAAGCTCATAAAACCAGATACTCAATACATCCTGGAACGGGGAAGATGTACAAGGATCTCAAGAAACATTTTTGGTGGCCGGGTATGAAAGCCGATGTTGCTAAATACGTAGGAGAATGTTTGACGTGCTCTAAGGTCAAAGCTGAGCATCAGAAACCATCAGGTCTACTTCAACAACCCGAAATCCCGGAATGGAAATGGAAAAACATTACCATGGATTTCATTACTAAATTGCCAAGGACTGCAAGTGGTTTTGATACTATTTGGGTAATAGTTGATCGTCTCACCAAATCAGCACACTTCCTGCCAATAAAAGAAGATGACAAGATGGAGAAGTTAGCACGACTGTATTTGAAGGAAGTCGTCTCCAGACATGGAATACCAATCTCTATTATCTCTGATAGGGATGGCAGATTTATTTCAAGATTCTGGCAGACATTACAGCAAGCATTAGGAACTCGTCTAGACATGAGTACTGCCTATCATCCACAAACTGATGGGCAGAGCGAAAGGACGATACAAATGCTTGAAGACATGCTACGAGCATGTGTTATTGATTTCGGAAACAGTTGGGATCGACATCTACCGTTAGCAGAATTTTCCTACAACAACAGCTACTATTCAAGCATTGAGATGACACCGTTTGAAGCACTTTATGGTAGAAAGTGCAGGTCTCCGATTTGTTGGAGTGAAGTGGGGGATAGACAGATTACGGGTCAAGAGATTATACAAGAAACTACCGAGAAGATCATCCAAATTCAACAACGGTTGAAAACCGCCCAAAGTCGACAAAAGAGCTACGCTGACATTAAAAGAAAAGATATAGAATTTGAAATTGGAGAGATGGTCATGCTTAAAGTTGCACCTTGGAAAGGCGTTGTTCGATTTGGTAAATGAGGGAAATTAAATCCAAGGTATATTGGACCATTCAAGATTATTGATCGTGTCGGACCAATAGCTTACCGACTTGAGTTACCTCAACAACTAGCGGCTGTACATAACACTTTCCACGTCTCGAATTTGAAGAAATGTTTTGCTAAAGAAGATCTCACTATTCCGTTAGATGAAATCCAAATCAACGAAAAACTTCAATTCATCGAAGAACCCGTCGAAATAATGGATCGTGAGGTTAAAAGACTTAAGCAAAACAAGATACCAATTGTTAAGGTTCGATGGAATGCTCGTAGAGGACCCGAGTTCACCTGGGAGCATGAAGATCAGATGAAGAAGAAATACCCGCATCTATTTCCAGAAGATTCGTCAACACCTTCAACAGCTTAAAATTTCGGGACGAAATTTATTTAACAGGTAGGTACTGTAGTGACCCGAATTTTTCCATGTTTATATATATTAATTGAGATTGATATTTACATGATTAAATGTTTCCAACATGTTAAGCAATCAAACTTGTTAAGACTTGATTAATTGAAATATGATTCATATAGACAATTGACCACCCAAGTTGATCGGTGATTCACGAACGTTAAAACTTGTAAAAACTATATGATGACATATATATGGATATATATATATAGTTAACATGATACTATGATAAGTAAACATATCATTAAGTATATTAACAATGAACTACATATGTAAAAACAAGACTACTAACTTAATGATTTTTAAACGAGACATATATGTAACGATTATCGTTGTAAAGACATTTAATGTATATATATCATATTAAGAGATATTCATACATGATAATATCATGATAATATAATAATTTAAAATCTCATTTGATATTATAAACATTGGGTTAACAACATTTAACAAGATCGTTAACCTAAAGGTTTCAAAACAACACTTACATGTAACGACTAACGATGACTTAACGACTCAGTTAAAATGTATATACATGTAGTGTTTTAATATGTATTTATACACTTTTGAAAGACTTCAATACACTTATCAAAATACTTCTACTTAACAAAAATGCTTACAATTACATCCTCGTTCAGTTTCATCAACAATTCTACTCGTATGCACCCGTATTCGTACTCGTACAATACACAGCTTTTAGATGTATGTACTATTGGTATATACACTCCAATGATCAGCTCTTAGCAGCCCATGTGAGTCACCTAACACATGTGGGAACCATCATTTGGCAACTAGCATGAAATATCTCATAAAATTACAAAAATATGAGTAATCATTCATGACTTATTTACATGAAAACAAAATTACATATCCTTTATATCTAATCCATACACCAATGACCAAAAACACCTACAAACACTTTCATTCTTCAATTTTCTTCATCTAATTGATCTCTCTCAAGTTCTATCTTCAAGTTCTAAGTGTTCTTCATATATTCTACAAGTTCTAGTTACATAAAATCAAGAATACTTTCAAGTTTGCTAGCTCACTTTCAATCTTGTAAGGTGATCATCCAACCTCAAGAAATCTTTGTTTCTTACAGTAGGTTATCATTCTAATACAAGGTAATAATCATATTCAAACTTTGGTTCAATTTCTATAACTATAACAATCTTATTTCAAGTGATGATCTTACTTGAACTTGTTTTCGTGTCATGATTCTGCTTCAAGAACTTCGAGCCATCCAAGGATCCATTGAAGCTAGTTCCATTTTTCTATTTTCCAGTAGGTTTATCCAAGGAACTTAAGGTAGTAATGATGTTCATAACATCATTCGATTCATACATATAAAGCTATCTTATTCGAAGGTTTAAACTTGTAATCACTAGAACATAGTTTAGTTAATTCTTTACTTGTTCGCAAACAAAAGTTAATCCTTATAATTTGACTTTTAAAATCAAATAAACACATGTTCTATATCTATATGATATGCTAACTTAATGATTTAAAACCTGGAAACACGAAAAACACCGTAAAACCGGATTTACGCCGTCGTAGTAACACCGCGGGCTGTTTTGGGTTGGTTAATTAAAAATTATGATAAAATTTGATTTAAATGTTGTTATTCTGAGAAAATGATTTTTATTATGAACATGAAACTATATCCAAAAATTATGGTTAAACTCAAAGTGGAAGTATGTTTTCTAAAATGGTCATCTAGACGTCGTTCTTTCGACTGAAATGACTACCTTTACAAAAACAACTTGTAACTTATTTTTCTGACTATAAACCTATACTTTTTCTGTTTAGATTCATAAAATAGAGTTCAATATGAAACCATAGCAATTTGATTCACTCAAAACGGATTTAAAATGAAGAAGTTATGGGTAAAACAAGATTGGATAATTTTTCTCATTTTAGCTACGTGAAAATTGGTAACAAATCTATTCCAACCATAACTTAATCAACTTGTATTGTATATTATGTAATCTTGAGATACCATAGACACGTATACAATGTTTCGACCTATCATGTCGACACATCTATATATATTTCGGAACAAACATAGACACTCTATATGTGAATGTTGGAGTTAGCTATACAGGGTTGAGGTTGATTCCAAAATATATATAGTTTGAGTTGTGATCAATACTAAGATACGTATACACTGGGTCGTGGATTGATTCAAGATAATATTTATCGATTTATTTCTGTACATCTAACTGTGGACAACTAGTTGTAGGTTACTAACGAGGACAGCTGACTTAATAAACTTAAAACATCAAAATATATTAAAAGTGTTGTAAATATATTTTGAACAAACTTTGATATATATGTATATATTGTTATAGGTTCGTGAATCAACAGTGGCCAAGTCATACTTCCCGACGAAGTAAAAATCTGTGAAAGTGAGTTATAGTCCCACTTTTAAAATCTAATATTTTTGGGATGAGAATACATGCAGGTTCTATAAATGATTTACAAAATAGACACAAGTACGTGAAACTACATTCTATGGTTGAATTATCGAAATCGAATATGCCCCTTTTTATTAAGTCTGGTAATCTAAGAATTAGGGAACAGACACCCTAATTGACGCGAATCCTAAAGATAGATCTATTGGGCTTAACAAACCCCATCCAAAGTACCGGATGCTTTAGTACTTTGAAATTTATATCATATCCGAAGGGTGTCCCGGAATGATGGGGATATTCTTATATACGCATCTTGTTAATGTCGGTTACCAGGTGTTCACCATATGAATGATTTTTATCTCTATGTATGGGATGTGTATTGAAATATGAAATCTTGTGGTCTATTGTTACGATTTGATATATATAGGTTAAACCTATAACTCACCAACATTTTTGTTGACGTTTAAAGCATGTTCATTCTCAGGTGAATATTAAGAGCTTCCGCTGTTGCATACTAAAATAAGGACAAGATTTAGAGTCCATGTTTGTATGATATTGTGTAAAAACTGCATTCAAGAAACTGATTTTGATATAACATATTTGTATTGTAAACCATTATGTAATGGTCGTGTGTAAACAGGATATTTTAGATTATCATTATTTGATAATCTACGTAAAGCTTTTTAAACCTTTATTTATGAAATAAAGGTTATGGTTTGTTTTAAAAATGAATGCAGTCTTTGAAAAACGTCTCATATAGAGGTCAAAACCTCGCAACGAAATCAATTAATATGGAACGTTTTTAATCAATAAGAACGGGACATTTCATATATATATATATATATATATATATATATATATATATATATATATATATATATATATATATATATATATATATATATATTGAAATAAATCTTTCCGTGCTAAGCTATTGTGTGTGAATCTTAACTACTCGGTTAATTCATATTACAAATATGCAATAATGTACGTCCTTCGGCCGCAACTTAACCAGCGTTAACTACAATCTCTGTCGTAATTTAACAAATTCCAATTCATAATAAATCAAGTATATATTTGATTTTACACTTTCATCATCGATGTACCCGAAACTTTTCAGATAACATCATTCGTACTTTGCGAAATTCACAAGAATTCCACGAACCGAACATCATACATCAACAAATAACGAAGTATTGATTCATAATTTCAATGTCATTAAAGAAATACTGCGTAAAAGTTATGTACTTTTTAAAGCCTTTAGGGATTATTCAATTCTAGTTTCAACCGTAAATCAAATGAGTTTAATTTAACATTAACTCATTGGAAAGCTTTAATTTCAGTGTTAAATTGTGTTTTAACGAATGCACGAAATTGTACAAATATATTGAATACTTCAGATTTATTGCGTAACGGAAATACCCATAAATAATGTGAATAATGATCCAAGAAAATAACATAGTATTTGAAACCACTAAGACTTAAAATTGGAGAAGTCCATAAATCAGAATGAATAATATCAAATGCAGAAGTAACATGCGAACTAGAACTACTGAACGGAAGTCTCACGTGTTTTCCAAGTTGGCATGCATGGCAGAACTCGGGAGGCTTCGTTTTATTACAAGCTATGTAGTTATTAGAAATAAGATGACGAAATGATTCAACGCTGGGATGTCCGAGACGTTGATGCCAGGTAGTGGAGGTTGTGAGGAGAGCATGTTGAATAGCTGTTTATACATTGAAGCGTTAAATAGCTGTTTGTACAATACTTGACAGGCCTTATTGAAGAGATTAGTATGTCCACGCCAAGTCACAGAGAAGGTTAAATATAGGTAATATAAGGGTGAATTTCTCTTCGTTGGCGATTCCCCGAAGGTAGCAAGTGTGCTAACTGCTTTACGCCACCGAAAGAGTATTAAAAATATGAAGATATGAAATCGTATTCCTTTGACTTCACTCCATTCAAGATTCGGTGCCTGGTTTTTGATGCCACCGCTCCGTCAGGGTGTGACTTCGTATCCTTTCTTCGTAATCTACTTCATTTTTTACTTCGTAAGGATGGGGTACTCTATCAATAGCTTACAAGTCACATGATTGATATTCTCATTTGAGAGGGTTTCTGGATTAAAAGTGTGCATACATTTTTATGTCTGATTATATATATATATATATATATATATATATATATATATATATATATATATATATATATATATATATATATATATAAAATATTTAATTACTGCCTTGATTATGTGTTTTCTTGGGGTGTTGATTATTACCAACAAGTGATAGATGAGCGAGATGACTCGCAAGTTCCCAACAAGGTAGTTCTCAATAGTAAATGTAAGGTATTTTCTTTGAGCCTCAACGAGCCCTTCGTGAAACGTAAGCCCATTACTTCATTAAAAGTTAATCCATAATGTTATAATCAAATACTCACAAGTCCTGATCCAAAAAAGTTACCCCACTCAAAAATGCAATTTTACTTCACCATGTACAAACTGTTAGTTTCAAAGCGCTCTGGTATTTCACTTGAGATGGGTGTTGACGCGGGTTTTAGTGATTCCACTGGTTCTGATTGTTTGTTTAATTAGTGTTTAGTAATATTGTTGCAATGTTTGTTATTGTTTATCACATGTGCTTATGTATGGTTAGATCATGTATATGTATTTATTTCGGATAGTAGGAAAATTAGTTTGTTCAAGCAGATTATAGGATCTACTCAAGTGAATCCTCGGATCTGCAACAACTGTAACTTTACCAGACCGTCCATATCTTGATTCATTAGAATGTAATTTAGTTATTGTCATCAGTAGTTTCAAGGCACTCATTATTCCAATATTTCGATTGGGTTAAGATGGGTGTAGTCGCGGGCGGGGTTTTGGGTGGTCCCAATGGTTCTGATTATTTGTTTCGTTAGTGTTCAGTGATATTATTGCATTGTTTGATTTGTTGATCATGTATGTGTATTTGTTTCGGATGGTAGAATACTTATGTTCAAGTAGATTGTAGGATCTACTTAGAATCGTTAAATCTACATTAAGTTTAACTTTACTACATTGACTGGTTACGTAAAAAGGTGAATTAGTAATAGCCATCAACCGCAAAGCAAAGCATATTCGTAGAACTCATTCTCAATTAAAAAAGTCTTCTCTCTATCAATCAGCAACAACTGATAATCGAAGCTCTGGGAAGCTGTTTCAAGTCTCAATTTTAAGTAATTCGTGATTTTAGATTTTGTGTTCATTAGATCTTACCTCAATTTTAAAAGATTTGAAAACGCAATCCTTTTTGTGAGCAAAAATTACATTGCAATCCTTTTTGGGCTTAGCTAAATTAAAGGTTACCTTGATTATTAAATTGGGTAAATTGAGTTACCTTTTCGGGTCAATTTTTTCTTTTTTTCTTTTTTCTTTTTAAATGAACGAACGTGTTCCAATCACCTATAATATGATCAAAAAGGCAGGTGGCGTATAATAAAACATCTAATCTAATGCTACTACGCAAAGCCATAATCTTAAAACGTGCAAACGTCACCATATTATTATAAGACGTACAGCATTTAATATACATCGTCCAACTCATTTGAGAAATAAAAGTAACAAGTATGATTCTAATTTTTAAAAGTAAAATAAATAAATAAATATAATCAGAGAAAAAGATAATTCAATTGAGAATTTGATTTGTAACCAACCTTTTTTATCATATGTCCCCGAAAAGACGATTCGTAATTAACTTATGAAAATATTCTTCGTTTATGATATTGAGATAGTTTATGAGTGTCTTATCCTTCCGGTGGTCTCGAAGATTTAATAACAATAGCAATAATTTCCTCTAGTTAAGCGTTGTCAGATGCAAAAGTGTTAAGAGTTGAGCCAGTGACGGAGCTTGAACACTACTGATGAAAGGGTCAAAACAACTCAATCAAAACATGTAGTCTCTTGTATATAAATAGGTTTCATAAAGTTCAAAATAACAAAGTCTCTTCTGATTTTAATTTGGTGGTACCAAGATTTGAAATTATCATATTAAGTACTTGAAAATATAAAAATTGCTATTAAGGATATAAGTTTTTTGAGGATCATGACTCACCCCACCCCAGCCCCTTAAATCATCTGTCACTAAGTTGAGTGTCTCAAACTTGTAACTTCTTTTATATAATGAAGCGTTAAATAGCTTACAAGTCACATGATTAATATTCTCATTTGAGAGGTTTTCTGGATTAAAAGTGTGCATACATTCTTATATCTGATTATATTTATTAACCATTTAATTATTGCGATGATTATTACTAACAAGTGATAGATGAGCGAGAAGATTCCGAATTTCCCAACAAGGTAGTTCTCAATAGTAAATCTAAGGTATTTTTCTTTGAGCCTCAACGTGCCCTTCGTGAAACGTAAGCCCATTACTTCATTAAAAGTTTATCCATAATGTTATAATCAAAGACTCACAAGTCATGATCCAAAACAAGTTCCCCACTCAAAAATGCAAGGAATTTTACTTCACCATGAACAAATTGTTAGTTTCAAAGCGCTCTGGTAATTCACTCGAGTTGAGATGGGTGTCGACGCGTGGTTTTAGTGATCCCAGTGGTTCTGATTGTTCGTTTAATTAGTGTTTAGTGATATTGTTGCACTGTTTATTGTTGTTTATCACATGTGGTTATGTATGGTTAGATCATGTATATGTATTTGTTTCGGATAGTAGGAAATGTACTTTGTTCAAGCCGATCAAGGATCTACTCAAGTGAATCATTGGATCTGCAACAACTGTAACTTTACTAGATCGTCCATATCTTGATTCATTAGAATGTAATTTAGTTCTTGCCATCAGTAGTTTCAAGGCACTCATTATTCCAATATTTCGATTGGGTCGAGATGGGTGTAGTCACAGGGTTATGGTGGTCCCAATGGTTCTGATTATTTGTTTCGTTAGTGTTCAGTGATTGATTTGTTGATCATGTATATGTCTTTGTTTCGGATGGTAGGATACTTTTGCTCAAGTAGATTGCAGGATCTACTTAGAATTGTTAAATCTACATCAAGTTTAACTTTACTACATTGACTGGTTAAATAAGAAAGTGAATTAGTAAGTCATCAACCGCAAAGCAAAGCATATTCGTAGAACTCACTCTCAACTAAAAAAGTCTTCTCTCTCTATCAATCAGCAACAACTGAACGGGGAGTGGCTTATAAAATGACTTTAAGTTGGTGTGCTCACCTAGCAAGAAAGACCCGACCCTGACAACCAAGTAAAAATAAAAAAGAAGGAAGAGAACAATAGTCCCTCAGCAAGTGGAGACGGGCAGATTGGAGACAATTGGTTGTGACGGGTGTGTGTCAACTACCATGCGGGTGATGACCAAAAGAAAATAAACCCGTTACTAAAGTGAGTTGACAAGAGGTGTTAAAATGGGTGTATCTAGTCGATTAGCAAACTACCGCCGGCCAGAGAAGGTTCTTAGGTTCAAAAAACGCGTGCCATCTTTTTTTAAACAGAGCAAAAATGGAGATGCAGAAACTTGTGGGTGTGCCTCAGCTCATGGCTAATTCACAAATAGTAAGCATACACCTTTGCAACAAAAAAGGCGAAAATCAATCACCCATCTCCATTACCATTTATGAAACGCAAGTTATGTTCTGTTCACGTCACCACCAAATTGAATTGAACATGGTGACGAAACTAGAGGACTTGTAACTGTCAATCCCCATTTACCATACAAACACTACAATCACTTGAGCATGACACATCGAAAACACAGTCAAGCATGTTAATGACTGGACCATTTCAACATGACTTGAAAAGAGACAGGAACCTAACAATTGCAAATGTTACACATACAGAAGTCGGTTTATGATTTCATAGCACATAATAATATAGTCATTTACAAGAGAACCATAATTACACCATCGATTTCTGCAACAAATAATAAACATCATATACGAGCCCCAGCAATCGCCACTATCACAGTAGTAATCAGAAGTTATATCAACTTCGAATAACACACAATTCCTAGTTGCCCCTAAAACCTAAAGTTCAAATCCTTAACTCTCCAAATAGCATTCAAGGGGTAATCTGATGATGAAGAGCTCTTGTTCCTTTTTTGTACTTAACGTTTTCACTTTCTTCTTTTTCCTTTTTCTTCTTTTGCTATTTATTCCTACCGACTTCTAATACTTTAGATTGATAGCAAACGGACAATAAATGGAGACATAGACTAAGCAATAGAACAACCATTTCATCATGCTCAAGTAATTCAGCAATAAAACTCACAAATCAGAAGTTTTGAAGAGAAGCAAGCCACTGATCCATGTACTTGTTGCCCTCTGCAAATTAAAAAAGAAAAAAAGTTGCAGCGAATTAAAAGTTTAAAACCCTGTTGAAGTTTGAATAGAACAATTCATTTACAAAGTGTGACATATAATACTCAGCCAATCAAACTGCTCAACAAATTTAATCTACCTCACTGCTTCACAAGTTAACTTAATGAACAACATTTAAGGATAACAATAGGCAAATAGTTGAAACTTGAACATCATGTATATAAATCAATATTAAATCCAGCAACCACAATGATTACCATCTTTATTCTTATTGTGGTGTTCAGGTGCCTTTTCTTTTAAAAATAAAAAACCAAAAAATGTACAATGTATTCTAAGCACTAGCAAAAGATTCCACAATGACCACATGCAGACAAAGCAATTATTTCACAAAATTTGTACATGAGTAATTTATGTATCAAAAAGACTAGACACAATCATGAAATGAACAATTGAAATTGCATGAAGTACAAGCCATACCAGCAGGGAAACCATTAGTGAGAACATTTAAGAACTGATTATGATTACTGGGCTGCTGTTGTTCATCAATATCTTCCATCTTAAAAGCCTTGCAATCATTTCTATAACATGGAACCAAAACTGCAAAACTGTTGTTTGCATCAGAATCAGCATCCTCATCATCACTCTGGAAAAAATCAGGTGCATGAGGTTCCATCCACCCAATAGACCAGTCTGAATCATATGAAGACTCTTCAGATGCTGATAAACACACACCATCTGATGGTACCAAAACGACATCGTACTCTTTATCCACTACTTTTTTCCTTTCTTCCCTACTTTGCCATTTCTTCTTCACCTTCTTTGAAGATGATAACTTTGCATCCTTCTTCTTTGAAGAAGAAGACAATTTCATTGAATCAGATGATGACCCAGAAGATATAATAGAATCTTTTTCCTTCCCATTACTCCAATACCACCATGAAAGCCGGGTCAATGAAACTGACATTTTATCGAACACTTGGTGTGCATAAAAATTCAAACTTTTTAATTCCTTAACAAAATTGATAAATCAATAAAAACCTAATCACTATCTGATGATCAAAAGGGGAAATTTCACAAAAATTCAGTTTTACCCTTAATACACACACGCACAAACTAAAAAACACACAGTTAATGATTAGGCAGCACTCAAATCATAAATATTTATTTACAAGTTGGTTCATTTAATTCCATAACAATAAATACTTGAACTTTAAGTGATGTTATCCACCAAAACCAACAACAATTAATCAAATTTTTAGTAACGATGATCGGCAAAGATTAAAATCATCCGAGGGTAACAAAAATCAAATGATTATGAATAAAGTTAGATTGCTGAAAACTAAAAAAATATAGTTTCGAGCATCGCCATGAATTTGTAACCCTAAGGATGGAAGAAGTGGAATTATTAATCGGTTGTGTGATGAGGGTTCTGTGGGAGAAATGAAATGGAATGATGTATAGATACAGAAGATATAATTATTATTATTTTATATATGTATATATGTATATATATATATATATATATACAGATGTACAGAAGGAATTAGAGATAACAGAGAGGGAGAAAATGTTTAGCGTGAAGAGTAAAACAAAGTTGCCGAAAGTACAGTGGCACCCCCTGCATTTCAGTTCTTTTTATAAAAACTAGTAACAATTTTCATTTTAAAATTAACAGGAGAATCTTGTTATGTGATTTATTAGTTTTAGTTTTGATTGTGTGGTACTATAATTTTTTTTAACTGACGATTTTTTGGTATCAGTGGATCATTTATTTCAACGATCCTCATCATATGCTTGTATCACACACGTCCGGCAAAAACCCGAACTCGATCGACGGTATCCGGGAACACATCTATTCGGGCAGCGTTCCTGGGTAGAGGTCCTTAAACGAATCCGGTAAAACCTCTCTATAAGGTCAATATATACCACCATTATTGGTGTTCAATTGTTTTAAAGAAATTATGTCATCACTAAGGATCAAACTCATGACATCTCCCTATTCTATGACACAAAGTATATGAGGGGAACTGTTAGGCTATGCCTGTAAGTTCTTTGCATGGTACTATTTTACATAAATTATCATAACTTCAACCTATATAATGCAGTTTAGACATTATTATTATTATTATTATTATTATTATTATTATTATTATTATTATTATTATTATTATTATTATTACCGTCCTCTAAAACACAAAACCATGAACAGTAATTTATTGATGTTAACATGCCGCCGGCATCCACTAGCTATTTATCTCGAATGTGGTTAAATAATTAATATGGTAAAAATACATATTATACATCTTAGATTCCTAGGTTTTACTTTTTTTTATTTATTTATAACATACTAGTGAAATGACCCGTGGAATCACGGGTTTGTTTAAATAAAACAGTTTAACGATGTTTTTTTTTGTATTAAGTGAATGTAAATGCTAAAGGCTTTTAGTTTAATGACTCGTGGAACCACATATTCCGACTAAGAAACTTGTCATTGTTTTTACAAACATATAGATATACTTAACTTAGTCAGAATAAATGAACTACATTTATTCTCCCACCACTTACTTTCAATTTTGATCACAATTATTATTTTTCATATCATAAAATTTACATTACAACATTTTATTGAGACATGTATTTCGCATACATATGTAACATAATTAATCCCGTAAAGAAAACATATATTTGAATAATAATAATAATAATATAATACTCCCTCCGTCCGACTACAAGTATCCAGTTACTTTTTGCACAAAGTTTTAGGAAATTTCACTAACTTCATTCTCCACCAATCAGAAATCTTCTCTCTCAAGAATAACCACCTCTGATTGATTGAAATATCAAGTTGGTACTTGAAATGGGACATTTCAAAATAGAAAGGTGAATCATTATCATTTTTATTATTGTAGTAATATCGTTGTATATGTATGTAAATCAGTATTGTTATCACATCATATTGTTGGTCAAAACAATAACTGAAGTGCTACTGGTGATGTGAGCAAAAGAAGTAAACAATTGTAATTAGTTAGATATACATATCAATTTTTTGACGAAACGTGATTTATAGTATCCGTAGCCTATCAATTAAGAGAAATTAACAACAATAAAAAAAATTTCAGTCGGCTAAAGATATATAAAGATAACTAATAGTGATCACATTATATATTCTCACTTATAATAGCTTTATACCGTTGAGGAGAATTAGTTGATTAGCATGTATCGATTATGGTAGTTAATATCATAGTACATAGCTCGGAGAAGGAAAAAAAGCAAGCATGAATAATTGCCGCTAAAAAAATTAAAAAAATTAGACCATAAAAACGTATCACATTAAGAGTGAATAAATGAGTAAATATGATGAGTTTATATGTTTAAAATGTGCTCATATGATATAATCATATTTAATTGGGTAAATAAGTTATTATTATTATTAAAGTTAAGAAGAGTATATATGATAAAACCCTTAAATAAATAATAAAATATTTAATTAATGTTAATGACATCATCAAGATGGCTTAGATTTTTTTTTTCTTAACAAAGAAAATAGCCTAATAATGACATCATCATTTTAGAATTTTAATAGAAACTATAGACTATAGATTATTATAACATAATAAATAACAATATATTTTATAAGAAATCTTTATTTTTATTCTTTTCAATTGTTTAATTGTATACATTTATTTTGTTTACTTTGTAATTCTAGCGATAATTTTATACGTACATAACATACATAAATAGGTTGTACATTATTGACTTTTTGGTAACAATGATTATTTTTTTTATAAACACTTTCAACAAGTAACTTACATCGTTTTCATTATTTAAATTATTTTAAACATTTTTATTAAGCACGATACGGGTAATATACCTTAACGAAAAACATATAGTTTTGTACAGCGATTATCATCCCGCCTGCTGCAACTCGCAAATGACCAAAACAAGATCTAATTTAAATATCACAACTACTTAAATTACAAAACGCATGTGACGACCCGGGAATTTCCGACCAAATTTAAACTTAATCTTGATATGTTTCTGACACGATAAGCAAAGTATGTAATGTTGAAGTCTAGAAAATTTTGAAATGATATTCATATATTCATTTGATCTTGACCATTCCCGACGATTCACGAACAAATTGTGTGTAAATAAATATGTATATGTATATATAAATACAAATATATGTAGTGATTTGAAATTATAAAATATAATTTAAACATTAGAATTAGATATGTAAAATAAGATACAATTTAATTAAGTACAATTTAAAATGAATCTATATATATAAAGACATATGAGATCTATGTATAATTATTATTATTAATATTATTATTATTATATATATATATATATATTAATATATTAATATATATAAAATTATTAAATAATAAAGAATAAATAAAAGTTATTATATAATACATTACATGATTAAAAAAATTACATGAGTAATAATATATACATAATAGTTGTAGTAATATTATTACTTTCATTATATTTATTAAAAATACAAAACAATAGTAATAATACAATTGTGTAAATAAAATTTGACACATACAAATTGTTATACTATTATTATTAATAATAATATTATTATCATAATTATATTATTATAATTAGTATTAGTATTAATATTAATAATTTTATTGTTATAAATCATATTAGTGTGATATATTTCATGATAATTATTATCATAAGTAATAATATTAATTTTATACTTGTATTACTACTAGTCAAAATATTAAGGATATTATTATTATATTTATTAAAAGGTTAATTATAATCTATAAAAAATATATAAATAAATATTATAAATATACATATATATAGAGACAGATATATATACAGGTATATAGATAACGTACATACATGCGGTATATACTAATATATAAGCAATCAGTATTAATTTTTATTAGATTATTATTATTAATGTAATTATAATTATTTACTTATATAAATATGAAAAGAGATAAATTAATAAATATCGATATATTACATATTCTGTTCCCAGTCGATTTCAAACTGTATTAAAAGGTTTATCCTGTCTGTAAAGTGTACTGATCGAATCTCAATTCTAAAAATAAACAAGAGGCTGTTAGAAGTCGTGATCACTCTTATTTTTTTATTTTATTGTGTACCGATGGAATATATTCTGTGGAGCCAAATCAAAACTAGAAAACAAGATTAATCGAGTCTCATTAGCTGTAATACTACCTACTATCCTCTAAATTATATTCTGTAAATTCAATTCAACTCAAAACATAGAAATCGAGATAAAATTTCAAGTGTCTGTAGCGATACCTCTGTTTCATAACTTTTTTATCAAAATTTCGAATTCGTAATAATCTTCAAAATCTAGAATTGCAACTGTGTTAGGAATTACTTACTCAAGCTATCTGCAAAAGCTAAACTTCCAAATCTTCTTATTGAATCTCAATTTTAGAGTCAAAGCTTATTTTTCAAAAAGTCAAAACTGTGTTCTTGAATCAAATTGAGGTTTTGCAAATTATTTCTGTTGAAATTGATAGTTCATAAAGTTTCTATAGATCATTTAAAACTTTTTTCAAGTTATGATCATAGTCTATAACACCCTGGAATTCGACTTTGATGTTTGAGTTATTTTCGAGTTTTATCTTATTGTTTTCATTTTTTTCTGATTCTGTGGTATCTATTAATTAAAATAAATGTTACCAGATATTAGGTGTCGTCTGTTAATCTTAAAAGTTATCAAGTAATTCGTTATTATTGATCATTATATCTGGGTTCCTGATCGGTTGTTCTAAAGAAGAAGGAGAAGAATAGAAACAGAAAACAAGAATGGGTTAAGTAGAAATGGTTAGGAAATATAATCAGAAAAATGGGCAGCAGCTCGATGGTTTGGGATGTTAGTGTACGAGCGGGAGGTCTCTGGTTCGAGCCCGGTCGTGGGCAATTCTTTTTAGGACGAATTTTAAAAGGGTATACCTTATTATTTCTTTTACTTTTATTATTATTATTTTTATTATTATTATTATTATTATTATTATTATTATTATTATTATTATTATTATTATTATTGTTACCATTATTGATTATTGATATTATTATTATGCTTATGAATAAAATTATAATTAGGATGTAAAAGATAATAATAGAAAGATAACAAAATAAGATAATTACGAAATTATTAGTTTTATGATTTAAAGAAAAATAATAAAAATTATAAGTATAAGATAATATATATAACTATGATTAAAATTGTTACCTTGATCATTATCGTTAACCTTATTATTAGCTTTATTATCAAAATAGTTATTAGTTAAAGATATATACATTTACAGATTATAATACAAACATGATTATACTTGTAATTGAATAATGAGTTAAAATGAAATATTATTATATTTAATATCATTATATTATTATTATCATTATCATTATTATTATTAGTGTTATTATTAACATTAAAGTTTATGGGTGATATTATCAACATGAGTATGATATGTATGATATAAATAGAGATGAAATCGTTAGTAATGACAATAAATAATATTATGAATGCGTAGGAAAACTAAATAAATTTATGGATTGTATAATTATGTATAACACATCTTTTATTATTAAAACTTTATTATAATTAATATCAAATTTATTATTTTTAACATTACCATAATTATATTAATATTATTACTATTATTAATATTATAATTATTATCATTTTTTACCACTATTAATATTATTTTGGTATTATTATAACTACTTTTATTAATATACAAATGATATATATATATATATATATATATATATATATATATATATATATATATATATTTATATATATATATATATATATTAAAAATATATCTAATACATATAACATAATGAAAATTAATATTTTTATACAACAAAATGAATAAATAACACATATACATATATACATTCAATATAAGAATAATATAACTAATAAAGTTATATATATATATATATATATATATATATATATATATATATATATATATATATATATATATAAATTTGTTCGATTACCATTACATGTGTTTATATACATAAATGTATATAGGTTCGTGAATCTGAGGCCAACCCTACACTTATTAAATGACGTCATATGTATTTTTACTACAAAATACAGTATGGTGAGTTTCATTACTCCCTTTTTATATATATTTTTGGGACTGAGAATACATGCGCTGCTTTTATAAATGTTTTACGAAATAGACACAAGTGATCAAAAACTACATTATATGGTTGGATTATTAAACCGAATATCGACCTTCAAGTCTGGTAACCTAAGAATTTAGGGAAATGGCCCCTGATTGACGCGAATCCTAAAGATAGATCTATGGACCTTGACAAGTCCCATTCGGGGTACGAATGCGTTAGTACTTCGAGATTATTATACAGACGAGAGGTTCTGTTTTGGGGATATTCTATGCATTAAGTTAACGTCGGTTACCAGGTGTTCAATCCATATGAATGATTTTTATCTCTATGCAGTTTGCGAAATGCCTGATACGAGAATGATATTTATGAGAAATGAAAATCTTGTGGTCTATTAAAATGATGGAAATGATTATTTATGTTAAACTAATGAACTCACCAACCTTTTGGTTGACACTTTAAAGCATGTTTATTCTCAGGTACGAAAGAAATCTTCCGATGTGCATTTGCTCATTTTAGAGATATTACTTGGAGTCATTCATGGCATATTTCAAAAGACGTTGCATTCGAGTCATTGAGTTCATCAAGATTATTATTAAGTCAATTATAGTTAGATATATTATGAAATGGTATGCATGCCGTCAACTTTCGATGTAATGAAAGATTTTCTTTTCAAAAATGAATGCAATGTTTGTAAAATGTATCATATAGAGGTCAAGTACCTCGCAATGTTACCAACTGTTGTGAATCGTTTATAATCGATATGGACTTCGTCCGGATGAATTATGACGGGTCTTTTCAACGCATATGTAAGATATTTTGTTGTTGAGGTCAATCGCATACAACAAACATTTCGTCACATCACATTACCGCAAACAAGGAAGAGATCGGCAGCAACGTACATAGTTATCAACTAGTTAGTATAAATTAGAGTAATGTATTAAACTGGTACTATTAGAATGCATGAAATGATATTCGTATTGCTAACTTGAAATATATCAATTTACGATGAAGATATCACGTTTACTCAAGGACGTAGCTATTGAAGGTGAAATGTCCCGTTCTTATTGATTAAAAACGTTCCATATTAATTGATTTCGTTGCGAGGTTTTGACCTCTATATGAGACGTTTTTCAAAGACTGCATTCATTTTAAAACAAACCATAACCTTTATTTCATCAATAAAGGTTTAAAAAGCTTTACGTAGATTATCAAATAATGATAATCTAAAATATCCTGTTTACACACGACCATTACATAATGGTTTACAATACAAATATGTTACAACAAAATAAGTTTCTTGAATGCAGTTTTTACACAATATCATACAAGCATGGACTCCAAATCTCATCCTTATTTAAGTATGCGACAGCGGAAGCTCTTAATAATCACCTGAGAATAAACATGCTTAAAACGTCAACAAAAATGTTGGTGAGTTATAGGTTTAACCTATATATATCAAATCATAATAATAGACCACAAGATTTCATATTTCAATACACATCCCATACATAGAGATAAAAATCATTCATATGGTGAACACCTGGTAACCGACATTAACAAGATGCGTATATAAGAATATCCCCATCATTCCGGGACACCCTTCGGATATGATATAAATTTCGAAGTACTAAAGCATCCGGTACTTTGGATGGGGTTTGTTAAGCCCAATAGATCTATCTTTAGGATTCGCGTCAATTAGGGTGTCTGTTCCCTAATTCTTAGATTACCAGACTTAATAAAAAGGGGCATATTCGATTTCGATAATTCAACCATAGAATGTAGTTTCACGTACTTGTGTCTATTTTGTAAATCATTTATAGAACCTGCATGTATTCTCATCCCAAAAATATTAGATTTTAAAAGTGGGACTATAACTCACTTTCACAGATTTTTACTTCGTCGGGAAGTATGACTTGGCCACTGTTGATTCACGAACCTATAACAATATATACATATATATCAAAGTTTGTTCAAAATATATTTACAACACTTTTAATATATTTTGATGTTTTAAGTTTATTAAGTCAGCTGTCCTCGTTAGTAACCTACAACTAGTTGTCCACAGTTAGATGTACAGAAATAAATCGATAAATATTATCTTGAATCAATCCACGACCCAGTGTATACGTATCTCAGTATTGATCACAACTCAAACTATATATATTTTGGAATCAACCTCAACCCTGTATAGCTAACTCCAACATTCACATATAGAGTGTCTATGGTTGTTCCGAAATATATATAGATGTGTCGACATGATAGGTCGAAACATTGTATACGTGTCTATGGTATCTCAAGATTACATAATATACAATACAAGTTGATTAAGTTATGGTTGGAATAGATTTGTTACCAATTTTCACGTAGCTAAAATGAGAAAAATTATCCAATCTTGTTTTACCCATAACTTCTTCATTTTAAATCCGTTTTGAGTGAATCAAATTGCTATGGTTTCATATTGAACTCTATTTTATGAATCTAAACAGAAAAAGTATAGGTTTATAGTCAGAAAAATAAGTTACAAGTTGTTTTTGTAAAGGTAGTCATTTCAGTCGAAAGAACGACGTCTAGATGACCATTTTAGAAAACATACTTCCACTTTGAGTTTAACCATAATTTTTGGATATAGTTTCATGTTCATAATAAAAATAATTTTCTCAGAATAACAACTTTTAAATCAAAGTTTATCATAGTTTTTAATTAACTAACCCAAAACAGCCCGCGGTGTTACTACGACGGCGTAAATCCGGTTTTACGGTGTTTTTCGTGTTTCCAGGTTTTAAATCATTAAGTTAGCATATCATATAGATATAGAACATGTATTTAGTTGATTTTAAAAGTCAAGTTAGAAGGATTAACTTTTATTTGCGAACAAGTTTAGAATTAACTAAACTATGTTCTAGTGATTACAAGTTTAAACCTTCGAATAAGATAGCTTTATATGTATGAATCGAATGATGTTATGAACATCATTACTACCTCAAGTTCCTTGGATAAACCTACTGGAAATGAGAAAAATAGATCTAGCTTCAAAGGATCCTTGGATGGCTTGAAAGTTCTTGAAGCAGAATCATGACACGAAAACAATTTCAAGTAAGATTTCCACTCGAAATAAGATTGTTATAGTTATAGAAATTGAATTAAAGTTTGAATATGATTATTACCTTATATTAGAAAGATAACCTACTGTAAGTAACAAAGGTTTCTTGATCTTGGATGATTACTTGGAATGGATTTAGAAAACTTGGAAGTAAACTTGCAATCTTGGAAGTATTCTTGATTTTATGAAACTAGAACTTTTGGAATTTATGAAGAACACTTAGAACTTGAAGATAGAACTTGAGAGAGATTAATTAGATGAAGAAAATTGAAGAATTAAAGTGTTTGTAGGTGTTTTTGGTCGTTGGTGTATGGATTAGATATAAAGGATATGTAATTTTGTTTTCATGTAAATAAGTCATGAATGATTACTCATATTTTTGTAATTTTATGAGATATTTCATGCTAGTTGCCAAATGATGGTTCCCACATGTGTTAGGTGACTCACATGGGCTGCTAAGATCTGATCATTGGAGTATATATACCAATAGTACATACATCTAAAAGTTGTGTATTGTACGAGTACGAATACGGGTGCATACGAGTAGAATTGTTGATGAAACTGAACGAGGATGTAATTGTAAGCATTTTTGTTAAGTAGAAGTATTTTGATAAGTGTCTTGAAGTCTTTCAAAAGTGTATGAATACATATTAAAACACTACATGTATATACATTTTAACTGAGTCGTTAAGTCATCGTTAGTCGTTACATGTAAATGTTGTTTTGAAACCTTTAGGTTAACGATCTTGTTGAATGTTGTTAACCCATTGTTTATTATAACAAATGAGATGTTAAATTGTTATATTATCATGATATTATGATATATAATATATCTTAGTATGATATATATACAGTTAAATGCCGTTACAACGATAATCGTTACATATATGTCTCGTTTCGAAATCATTAAGTTAGTAGTCTTATTTTTACATATGTATTTCATTGTTAATACACTTAATAATATATTTACTTATAATTTAACATAATTAACCAAGTGTATCAATATCTTAATATGATTCATATGTACCTAGTAAGACGTTGTTATAACGATAATCGTTATATATATCATTTTCGAGTTTCTTAAATTAATAGTCTCATTTTTATGTATATAACTCATTGTTAAAATACCTAATGAGATACATACTTATAATAAAATCATGTTAACTATATATATAACCATATATATGTCATCGTATAGTTTTTACAAGTTTTAACGTTCGTGAATCACCGGTCAACTTGGGTGGTCAATTGTCTATATGAAACCTATTTCAATTAATCAAGTCTTAACAAGTTTGATTGCTTAACATGTTGGAAACACTTAATCATGTAAATAACAATTTCATTTAATATATATATAAACATGGAAAAGTTCGGGTCACTACAGTATCTACCCGTTAAATAAATTTCGTCCCGAAATTTTAAGCAGTTGGAGGTGTTGACGTATCTTCTGGAAATAAATGCGGGTATTTCTTCTTCATCTGATCTTCATGCTCCCATGTGAACTCGGGTCCTCTACGAGCATTCCATCGAACCTTAACAATCGGTATCTTGTTTTGTTTAAGTCTCTTAACCTCACGATCCATTATTTCGACGGGTTCTTCAATGAATTGAAGTTTTTCATTGATTTGGATTTCGTCCAACGAAATAGTGAGATCTTCTTTAGCAAAACATTTCTTCAAATTTGAGACGTGGAAAGTGTTATGTACAGCCGCGAGTTGTTGAGGTAGCTCCAGTTAGTAAGCTACTGGTCCGACACGATCTATAATCTTGAATGGTCCAATGTACCTTGGATTTAGTTTCCCCCGTTTACCAAATCGAACAACGCCTTTCCAAGGTGAAACCTTAAGCATGACCATTTCTCCAATTTCAAACTCTATATCTTTTCTTTTACTGTCCGCGTAGCTCTTTTGTCGACTCTGGGCGGTTTTCAATTTTTGTTGAATTTGGATGATTTTCTCAGTAGTTTCTTGTATTATCTTCGGACCCGTAATCTGTCTATCCCCCACTTCACTCCAATAAATCAGAGACCTGCACTTTCTACCATAAAGTGCTTCAAACGGCGCCATCTCAATGCTTGAATGGTAGCTGTTGTTGTAGGAAAATTCTGCAAACGGTAGATGTCGATCCCAACTATTTCCGAAATCAATAACACATGCTCGTAGCATGTCTTCAAGCGTTTGTATCGTCCTTTCACTCTGTCCATCAGTTTGTGGATGATAGGCAGTACTCATGTCTAGACGAGTTCCTAATGCTTGTTGTAATGTCTGCCAGAATCTTGAAATAAATCTACCATCCCTATCAGAGATAATAGAGATTGGTATTCCATGTCTGGAGACGACTTCCTTCAAATACAGTCGTGCTAACTTCTCCATCTTGTCATCTTCTCTTATTGGCAGGAAGTGTGCTGATTTGGTGAGACGATCAACTATTACCCAAATAGTATCAAAACTACTTGCAGTCCTTGGCAATTTAGTGATGAAATCCATGGTAATGTTTTTCCATTTCCATTCCGGGATTTCGGGTTGTTGAAGTAGACCTGATGGTTTCTGATGCTCAGCTTTGACCTTAGAACACGTCAAACATTCTCCTACATATTTAGCAACATCGGCTTTCATACCTGGCCACCAAAAATGTTTCTTGAGATCCTTGTACATCTTCCCCGTTCCAGGATGTATTGAGTATCTGGTTTTATGAGCTTCTCTAAGTACCATTTCTCTCATATCTCCAAATTTTGCTACCCAAATCCTTTCAGCCCTATACCGGGTTCCGTCTTCCCGAATATTAAGATGCTTCTCCGATCCCTTGGGTATTTCATCCTTTAAATTTCTCTCTTTTAAAACTCCTTGTTGCGCCTCCTTTATTTGAGTAGTAAGGTTATTATGAATCATTATATTCATAGATTTTACTCGAATGGGTTCTCTGTCCTTCCTGCTCAAGGCATCGGCTACCACATTTGCCTTTCCCGGGTGGTAACGAATCTCAAAGTCGTAATCATTCAACAATTCAATCCACCTACGCTGCCTCATATTCAGTTGTTTCTGATTAAATATGTGTTGAAGACTTTTGTGGTCGGTATATATAATACTTTTGACCCCATATAAGTAGTGCCTCCAAGTCTTCAATGCAAAAACAACCGCGCCTAATTCCAAATCATGCGTCGTATAATTTTGTTCGTGAATCTTCAATTGTCTAGACGCATAAGCAATCACCTTCGTTCGTTGCATTAATACACAACCGAGACCTTGCTTTGATGCGTCACAATAAATCACAAAATCATCATTCCCTTCAGGCAATGACAATATAGGTGCCGTAGTTAGCTTTTTCTTCAATAACTGAAACGCTTTCTCTTGTTCATCATTCCATTCAAATTTATTTCCTTTATGCGTTAATGCAGTCAAGGGTTTTGCTATTCTGGAAAAGTCTTGGATGAACCTTCTGTAGTAACCAGTTAGTCCTAAAAACTGGCGTATGTGTTTCGGAGTTTTCGGGGTTTCCCACTTTTCAACAGTTTCTATCTTTGCCGGATCCACCTTAATACCTTCTTTGTTCACTATGTGACCGAGGAATTGAACTTCTTCCAACCAAAATGCACACTTTAAAAACTTAGCGTACAATTCTTCCTTCCTCAATACTTCTAACACCTTTCTCAAATGTTCACCGTGTTCTTGGTCATTCTTTGAGTAAATAAGTATGTCATCAATGAAAACAATGACAAACTTGTCAAGGTATGGTCCACACACTCGGTTCATAAGGTCCATGAACACAGCTGGTGCATTAGTTAAACCAAACGGCATGACCATAAACTCGTAATGACCGTAACGTGTTCTGAAAGCAGTCTTTGGAATATCATCTTCTTTCACCCGCATTTGATGATACCCGGAACGTAAGTCAATCTTTGAATAAACAGACGAGCCTTGTAGTTGATCAAATAAGTCGTCGATTCTCGGTAGTGGGTAGCGGTTCTTGATGGTAAGTTTGTTCAACTCTCGGTAGTCGATACACAACCTGAATGTACCATCTTTCTTCTTGACAAACAAAACAGGAGCTCCCCACGGTGATGTGCTTGGTCGAATGAAACCACGCTCTAAAAGTTCTTGTAATTAGCTTTGTAGTTCTTTCATCTCGCTGGGTGCGAGTCTGTAAGGAGCACGAGCTATTGGTGCAGCTCCTGGTACAAGATCTATTTGAAATTCAACGGATCGATGTGGGGGTAATCCCGGTAATTCTTTCGGAAATACATCGGGAAATTCTTTTGTAATGGGAACATCATTGATGCTCTTTTCTTCAGTTTGTACTTTCTCGACGTGTGCTAGAACATCATAGCAACCTTTTCTTATTAGTTTTTGTGCCTTCAAATTTCTAATAAGATGTAGCTTCGTGTTGCCCTTTTCTCCGTACACCATTAAGGGTTTTCCTTTTTCTCGTATAATGCGAATTGCATTTTTGTAACAAATGATCTCTGCTTTCACTTCTTTCAACCAGTCCATACCGATTATCACATCAAAACTCCCTAACTCTACAGGTATCAAATCAATCTTAAATGTTTCGCTAACCAGTTTAATTTCTCGATTCCGACATATATTATCTGCTGAAATTAATTTACCATTTGCTAATTCGAGTAAAAATTTACTATCCAAAGGCGTCAATGGACAACTTAATTTAGCACAAAAATCTCTACTCATATAGCTTCTATCCGCACCCAAATCAAATAAAACGTAAGAAGATTTATTGTCAATAAGAAACGTACCCGTAACAAGCTCCGGGTCTTCCTGTGCCTCTGCTGCATTAATATTGAAAACTCTTCCGCGGCCTTGTCCATTCGTGTTCTCCTGGTTCGGGCAATTTCTAATAATGTGGCCCGGTTTTCCACATTTATAACAAACTACATTGGCATAACTTGCTCCGACACTACTTGCTCCGCCATTACTCGTTCCGACACCATTTGTTCCTTTCGTTCTGTTAACCCTGGTCCTTAGACCTCACACTTCACCGCGCTATGACCATTTCTTTTACACTTGTTGCAAAATTTGGTGCAGAACCCCGAGTGATACTTTTCACACCTTTGGCATAGCTGCTTCTGATTGTTGTTGTTGTTGCGATTGTTATTGTTGTTGGGATGATTGTTGTAGTTGCTGTTGTTGTTGTTGTTGTTGTTGGGCCGTTTGTTGTAGTTGCGATTGATGTTGCGATTGTTGGAATAATTGTTGCGATTATTATTGTAATTGCTGTTGTTGTTGTATTGGTGATTCTTATCACCGTTTTCCTCCCACTTTCTTTTGACTAGATCACATTGGCCTCTTCAGCCGTCTGTTCTTTAATTCTTTCCTCAATCTGGTTCACTAGTTTGTGAGCCATTCTACATGCCTGTTGTATGGAGGTGGGCTCGTGTGAACTTATATCTTCTTGGATTCTTTCCGGTAATCCTTTCACAAATGCGTCGATCTTCTCTTCCTCATCTTCGAATGCTCCCGGACACAATAGGCACAATTCTGTGAATCATCTTTCGTACGTGGTAATATCAAATCCTTGGGTTCGTAACCCTCTAAGTTCTGTCTTGAGCTTATTGACCTCGGTTCTGGGACGGTACTTCTCGTTCATCAAGTGCTTGAATGCTGACCACGGTAGTGCGTAAGCATCATCTTGTCCCACTTGCTCTAGATAGGTATTCCACCATGTTAACGCAGAACCTGTGAAGGTATGTGTAGCGTACTTTACTTTGTCCTCTTCAGTACACTTACTTATGGCAAACACCGATTCGACCTTCTCGGTCCACCGTTTCAATCCGATCGGTCCTTCGGTTCCATCAAATTCCAAAGGTTTGCAGGCAGTGAATTCTTTGTAGGTGCATCCTACACGATTTCCTGTACTGCTAGATCCAAGGTTATTGTTGGTATGTAGCGCAGCCTGTACTGCGGCTATGTTTGAAGCTAGAAAAGTACGGAATTCCTCTTCATTCATATTCACGGTGTGTCGAGTAGTCGGTGCCATTTCCTTCAAAATAGTCAAATGGAACAAGTTAATCATACAGAATATTAAGAGTAGTTAATAGTATTTCGTAGCATAATATGAACTCATTTATAAAAGCTTTTTCTTCATATTAGCGTTTTATAAGTTTAAATTCGGGTAGTACCTACCCGTTAAGTTCATACTTAGTAGCTAATATACAATTCAACTACTACAATTCTATATGAAAAACTGATTATAATAATATTTCGCGTTCAAACTTTTATACAATATTTTACAAACTTACAATACCGCTTATTTTACATAAAGCACGAAATATAGCACACAATAACTTTGATACAAGATAGTTGTGAAGATAATTCTAGCTAGTACACAAGTCGTTCAGCAAAGGCAATAAAGACACGTAATTCATACGTCCATAAACAAGTCATGCATTCTGGTTTTACTAGGACTACTTCCCATCCTTGGTCTTGTGGAACATAACTGTTATGGCCGTTGATAAGACAGCGTGTTGTAACGTCGTCAAAGGGACGAGGGTTACATAATGTCCAACAGTCTCGTAATAACCTAAAAACCTCATTTCTTACCCCAATTACCGACTCCGTCACTTATGGGAACGTTTTGTTTAATAGCTGTAGCCCGATGTTCTTTTTCTCACTTTGGTGAGAAGCGAACATTACTAACCCGTAAGCATAGCATGCTTCTTTATGTTGCATGTTAGCCGCTTTTTCTAAATCATGAAGTCCTATATTCGGATACATTGAGTCAAAATAATTTCTTAACCCGTTGCGTAAAATAGCATTGGGTTCCCCGCAATATATGCATCAAAGTAAACACATCGTAACTTATGGGTTTCCCAATGTGATATCCCCAATCTTTCAAACGAAAGTCTCTTATAAACCAAGACATTCTTGGAACGTTCTTCGAATGTCTTACAAACTGATCTCGCCTTAAATAGTTGTGCCGAGGAATTCTGACCGACTCTAGACAAGATTTCATCAATCATGTCTCCGGGTAGGTCTCTTAAAATATTGGGTTGTCTATCCATTTTGTGTTTTTAAACTGTAAAATAGACAAGAGTTAGATTCATAAAAAAATACTTATTAATACAAGCAATTTTTACATATATCATAAAGCATAAGCACACTATATTACATATATTACACCACACGAATACAACTATCTTATTCCGACTCGCTCGTTTCTTCTTCTTCAGTTTTGGTTCGTTTTGCCAAGTTTCTAGGGATATATGATGTTCCCCTAATACTAGCTGTCGTTTTCCACAACGGTTTAGAAAAACCTGGTGGTTTAGAGGTTCCCAGGTCATTGTTACAACTTAAGGACTTCGGGGGTTGACGATACATATAAAGTTCATCGGGGTTGGAATTAGATTTCTCTATTTTTATGCCCTTTCTCTTATTGTTCTCTTTTGCCTTATTAAATTGTGTTGGGGTAATTTCTATAACATCATCGGAATCCTTGTCGGGATCCGATTCATCGGAGAATTGGTAATCCTCCCAATACTTTGCTTCCTTGGCGGAAACACCATTGACCATAATTAACTTTGGTCGGTTGGTTGAGGATTTTCTTCTACTTAACCGTTTTATTATTTCCCCCACCGGTTCTATTTTTTCTTCCGGTTCCGATTCTTCTTCCGGTTCCGATTCTTCTTCCGGTTCTGACTCTTCTTCCGGTTTCTCTTCGGGAACTTGTGAATCAGTCCACGAATCATTCCAATTTACATTTGACTCTTCATTATTACTAGGTGAGTCAATGGGACTTGTTCTAGAGGTAGACATCTATCACATAATATCAAACATGTTAAGAGATTAATATTTCACATAATATTCACATGTTAAAAATATATAGTTTCCAACAAAATTTGTTAAGCAGTCATTTTTCAAGTAAACATGGTCGAAGTCCAGACTCACTAATGCATCCTAACAAACTCAATAAGACACACTAATACAAAATTCTGGTTCTCTAAGACCAACGCTCGGATACCAACTGAAATGTCCCGTTCTTATTGATTAAAAACGTTCCATATTAATTGATTTCGTTGCGAGGTTTTGACCTCTATATGAGACGTTTTTCAAAGACTGCATTCATTTTAAAACAAACCATAACCTTTATTTCATCAATAAAGGTTTAAAAAGCTTTACGTAGATTATCAAATAATGATAATCTGAAATATTCTGTTTACACACGACCATTACATAATGGTTTACAATACAAATATGTTACAACAAAATAAGTTTCTTGAATGCAGTTTTTACACAATATCATACAAGCATGGACTCCAAATCTCATCCTTATTTAAGTATGCGACAGCGGAAGCTCTTAATAATCACCTGAGAATAAACATGCTTAAAACGTCAACAAAAATGTTGGTGAGTTATAGGTTTAACCTATATATATCAAATCATAATAATAGACCACAAGATTTCATATTTCAATACACATCCCATACATAGAGATAAAAATCATTCATATGGTGAACACCTGGTAATCGACATTAACAAGATGCATATATAAGAATATCCCTATCATTCCAGGACACCCTTCGGATATGATATAAATTTCGAAGTACTAAAGCATCCGGTACTTTGGATGGGGTTTGTTAGGCCCAATAGATCTATCTTTAGGATTCGCGTCAATTAGGGTGTCTGTTCCCTAATTCTTAGATTACCAGACTTAATAAAAAGGTGCATATTCGATTTCGATAATTCAACCATAGAATATAGTTTCACGTACTTGTGTCTATTTTGTAAATCATTTATAAAACCTGCATGTATTCTCATACCAAAAATATTAGATTTTAAAAGTGGGACTATAACTCACTTTCACAGATTTTTACTTCGTCGAGAAGTAAGACTTGGCCACTGTTGATTCACGAACCTATAACAATATATACATATATATTAAAGTATGTTCAAAATATATTTACAACACTTTTAATATATTTTGATGTTTTAAGTTTATTAAGTCAGCTGTCCTCGTTAGTAACCTACAACTAGTTGTCCACAGTTAGATGTACAGAAATAAATTGATAAATATTATCTTGAATCAATCCACGACCCAGTGTATACGTATCTCAGTATTGATCACAACTCAAACTATATATATTTTGGAATCAACCTCAACCCTGTATAGCTAACTCCAACATTCACATATAGAGTGTCTATGGTTGTTCCGAAATATATATAGATGTGTCGACATGATAGGTCGAAACATTGTATACGTGTCTATGGTATCTCAAGATTACATAATATACAATACAAGTTGATTAAGTTATGGTTGGAATAGATTTGTTACCAATTTTCACGTAGCTAAAATGAGAAAAATTATCCAATCTTGTTTTACCCATAACTTCTTCATTTTAAATCCGTTTTGAGTGAATCAAATTGCTATGGTTTTATATTGAACTCTATTTTATGAATATAAACAGAAAAAGTATAGGTTTATAGTCGGAAAAATAAGTTACAAGTCGTTTTTGTAAAGGTAGTCATTTCAGTCGAAAGAACGACGTCTAGATGACCATTTTAGAAAACATACTTTCACTATGAGTTTAACCATAATTTTTGGATATAGTTTCATGTTCATAATAAAAATCATTTTCTCAGAATAACAACTTTTAAATCAAAGTTTATCATAGTTTTTAATTAACTAACCCAAAACAGCCCGCGGTGTTACTACGACGGCGTAAATCCAGTTTTACGGTGTTTTTCGTGTTTCCAGGTTTTAAATCATTAAGTTAGCATATCATATAGATATAGAACATGTATTTAGTTGATTTTAAAAGTCAAGTTAGAAGGATTAACTTTTATTTGCGAACAAGTTTAGAATTAACTAAACTATGTTCTAGTGATTACAAGTTTAAACCTTCGAATAAGATAGCTTTATATGTATGAATCGAATGATGTTATGAACATCATTACTACCTCAAGTTCCTTGGATAAACCTACTGGAAATGAGAAAAATAGATCTTGCTTCAAAGGATCCTTGGATGGCTTGAAAGTTCTTGAAGCAGAATCATGACACGAAAACAATTTCAAGTAAGATTTCCACTCGAAATAAGATTGTTATAGTTATAGAAATTGAATTAAAGTTTGAATATGATTATTACCTTGTATTAGAAAGATAACCTACTGTAAGTAACAAAGGTTTCTTGATCTTGGATGATTACTTGGAATGGATTTAGAAAACTTGGAAGTAAACTTGCAATCTTGGAAGTATTCTTGATTTTATGAAACTAGAACTTTTGAAATTTATGAAGAACACTTAGAACTTGAAGATAGAACTTGAGAGAGATTAATTAGATGAAGAAAATTGAAGAATGAAAGTGTTTGTAGGTGTTTTTGGTCGTTGGTGTATGGATTAGATATAAAGGATATGTAATTTTGTTTTCATGTAAATAAGTCATGAATGATTACTCATATTTTTGTAATTTTATGAGATATTTCATGCTAGTTGCCAAATGATGGTTCCCACATGTGTTAGGTGACTCACATGGGCTGCTAAGAGCTGATCATTGGAGTGTATATACCAATAGTACATACATCTTAAAGCTGTGTATTGTACGAGTACGAATACGGGTGCATACGAGTAGAATTGTTGATGAAACTGAACGAGGATGTAATTGTAAGCATTTTTGTTAAGTAGAAGTATTTTGATAAGTGTCTTGAAGTCTTTCAAAAGTGTATGAATACATATTAAAACACTACATGTATATACATTTTAACTGAGTCGTTAAGTCATCGTTAGTCGTTACATGTAAATGTTGTTTTGAAACCTTTAGGTTAACGATCTTGTTGAATGTTGTTAACCCATTGTTTATTATAACAAATGAGATGTTAAATTGTTATATTATCATGATATTATGATATATAATATATCTTAGTATGATATATATACAGTTAAATGCCGTTACAACGATAATCGTTACATATATGTCTCGTTTCGAAATCATTAAGTTAGTAGTCTTATTTTTACATATGTATTTCATTGTTAATACACTTAATAATATATTTACTTATCATTTAACATAATTAACCAAGTGTATCAATATCTTAATATGATTCATATGTACCTAGTAAGACGTTGTTATAACGATAATCGTTATATATATCGTTTTCGAGTTTCTTAAATTAATAGTCTCATTTTTATGTATATAACTCATTGTTAAAATACCTAATGAGATACATATTTATAATAAAATCATGTTAACTATATATATAACCATATATATGTCATCGTATAGTTTTTACAAGTTTTAACGTTCGTGAATCACCGGTCAACTTGGGTGGTCAATTGTCTATATGAAACCTATTTCAATTAATCAAGTCTTAACAAGTTTGATTGCTTAACATGTTGGAAACACTTAATCATGTAAATAACAATTTCATTTAATATATATATAAACATGGAAAAGTTCGGGTCACTACAGAAGGGGAGGAAGGGGTTGTGCCCCACAATAAAATTAACTTATAGCATTTTGAGTTATGAGTGTTTAAACTTGTTGATCATAAAATTGAAGTCCGTATGAAGGTGATATATCATAATTGTGTTATGATATATCAAACCAAATGACTATTGGAAGTTTATGAAATCATCTTTGATAATTTCCAATTAATGACGATGTTCCGCTAAATATTTAGTGTACATGTTCAAGCTCTCCAATAAAAGTTTATGAAAACATATTTTCTTAAAGTGTAATGATTTCGACCTCTAATGAACATATAGTAGGAGATCCTAACATGTGAAACACGACGACCATTAAAAATTCACTAATTAGAGATGTCGAAATATACTCTTTCCCGTAACTTTTCATACCAGACCAACCTACTAAAGTGCAAATAGGGATCAGAAATGTGGTCAGTATCACAAAGAATAAAGAGATATCGTCTATACCCAAAATAAATATAGCGACAAGGAGCAAAGCTGGCTACATAGCTTTGCTTCTCCCCTTGTAGTTGTATCCGTTCTTGTCGTGTACTATGTACATTTTGACTACGATGATCCCATGAACTAATGACTTATGCAAAAGAATACGAATTAAGAATGTGCAATCCAACTTTTCGATATGTCGAGTTTTTTACATTATATACGTGTGACATAGCATAAATATCTCAAGATAGTCTAGTAACTCACGAGATGTTACGAAATAACTTAGCTAAGGTAAGTAATTTAAATAATCACTCGTCCCTCCAAATAATCTGAACATAAAAACCTTATTTGCATACGTGTCAGCAAGTCATATAGCGGAAAGATGCCAAGCAACACCTCTAGTGGTTATCAGTGGTAACAAAAGTTTTGTTATTACATGTCTATAAGAAAGTACTACAATATTTTGCTAAATATTTTCATTTATAAGTGATACCAGGGTCTTAATTCTTCATCATCTTTGGTCACTTGAGATAGATTTTGATATTTACAAAGTTTAACAACACAAATTGAATAAAACAATTTCTCTTTAGATTTCGAGAGTACGAGTATTTACATCGTCTAAATAAAAGTTAGAAACAGAAAATAAGTGACCAATTTTATCAACTTTGTGATTCTTAAGGACGTTTATAAAATACATAAACGGCTCTTAACTATGCAAAATATTAAGATAAATTCACTTTTTAAATGTATATTACATCACTCTGTATTTCGTAAATGACAAAGTAATTTCATTGAAGGTTTTTTCAAGTTGCAATTCAATTAATGTAAAGAGACTTTTGATATAAAGTAATTTGATTGTGATTTATGAAACTTTCCAAACCGTTAATCCTTTAGAAAATGTGTTACCAATGAGCATGTTACAAAAAGTACAAAAACTTTCCTTGATTTATGTTTAATGTGATTTGTAGTTAAAATAATATATGGTCCAAAAGTCTGGAGTATCATCTTAATATATCAACGGTCGAGATTTCATCAGCTGCCAATCCAATCACACAGTAAATCATGTTAGTATTTTATTTAAGAAAACAGGTGCGGTCGGATGTAATAGCAATGCTTGGCGTGTAAGTCGCCGAATAAATAGTTTTGTGGTACTAACACGTGTCCATCCATGTCAACATAATGGACTAGTGATTGATAATTATGTGTCAAACAATGTTAAACATAATTAATTAATTAATTAATGGACTCATGATTGGTTTGTTTGTATGGAATCTTAAAAGCGGATGATTGGGGTGTTTTGAAGGGCTTAAAAACGATACGTGTGTTATTTTATGATAAGTTTCACACTTAATAAACACAATACATAAAAAAAAAAAAAATACGTTAAAAGATACGCGTGGCAAAATGAGGGTCAAACAATTTATTTAGATACGAATTTAATTAAAAGCGTTCCACCCTTTTTAGTTAACAGATAAGAATGAATTAAGATGGAAAAGAAATGAAAACTTAGGAAACTTTGCCTTCACTCAAAGCTTGAACAAACATGGTTACGAGAGATGTTTTGGCACCAAAGATCTCGACTTTTTTTTTTTTTTTTTTTGAAAGGCAAACAAGATTTTATATCTCAAAACACAAATGTACAAAGGATTGAGGAAGAACCCTCAACACACAATAGATAAAACAAGTTTGCAAGGATGCAAACTAACTCGACTTTTTACATTACATTTTTTTTACATTACAACTATAACTATGTTAATCTTAGATAGACACTAGGATCATTCATCCACGATAGCCAACCTAGATTTCTTTTCTTTTTCAAACGATGAGCGATCCACTCGAAATATGAAATATGAGAAGTTGAACACAAACACTGAGAAGTTGAACACAAACACTGAGTAATTCTTTAAGAAATGGCATGGCAGGTGATGGTGACATTATTAAGGACCCCATAAAATCACCGATTAGAAGGAATGGTATATGTATCAATGCTGAACCGGTACCAAACTGCGTAATATCGATATCGAGAAAGAACTAACTCTTTCTCGAATACCGTACCGAACTAAAGGTATCGATGTAAACATTTGAGAACTAACTGATCGTATTATAGATATTGAATTGATAATTCTTGGATTGGATGCTTTCAACTGATTACCTATGCTATTTATAGTACAATATCTCTAACGACTTTAAGGATAAACAAGGTAAGGAGCAGTGGCGGATTTAGGAATCTTAGTCACTAGTTAAAAGCTCAAAAAATTTACACTATTCAGGGGTGTCACCCAAAAAAATTACACTATCCAGTAGTGTCACTAATTAAAAGCCCCAAAAATTTATCACTAGATTGTGTATTTCAGTCGTAGCCCGTGCTACCACTCCTATTAAACTAGATCCGTCCCTGGTAAGGAGCCTTGTGATTTGTGGAAGTAATTTTAAAAACTTTGATGTATGACAAGTAGACGTTGGTAATGAACCCTTTGTATCCTTGATGTATTCCTGGTGTTATTTGTCTTCATTAGGAGATGATGATCTTGTATCTGATCCCCTAAGGTGATTTACTTCTTTATTTCATAACCACAAGTTGAATAGTCGAATTTTGGCATTCAACTTGACGAGAATTTCATTGAAGAGTCTTTCATTTACTGACTTTGTAAGAATGTCTGTCAGTTGATCTTCTTATTTCACACATGGTAGAGATATGATTTATGCTTCGAGCTTCTCTTTGACAAAATGTATATCTATTTCAACATGTTTTGTTCGATCATATTGAACAAGATTTTCGAAAATCTTGATTGCGGCTTCATTGTCGTACATTATTCAGCTGGTGTCTTATGGTGAATATTTGATTTTTTTTTTGCATTTTTCAGATTCACAATGCTTCTTGTACTCCTCGGGCTATGCCTCTGAGTTCTGCTTCATCACTTGATGAAGACACAACCTTTTGCTTTTTGCTTTTCTATGTAACCAGGTTCTCGACGGCTAAGGTGAAATAGCCCGATGTAGATTTTATATCTCCTTTTTTACCTCCCCAGCCTGCGTCTGTATATATTTGAGTTTTGAGATGATCGTTGTTCTTGAATAGAATTCCATGTTCAGTCGTTCCCTTGAGGTATCTAATAACTCTCCAAACAACTTCCATGTGATATACTAAAGGTTCATGCATAAATTGGTCGACCACTCTTACTGCATATGCTATATTCGGGCGAGTATGAACAAGGTAGATGAGCTTCCCCACAATTATTTAATAGTGTTCTCGATAATTAGCTTCCTCTACCATGTATAATCTTTGGTTTGGGATTATAGGGGCCTCGGCTGGTTTGCAGTCGATCATTCGTGGATCAACGAGCATATCAAAAACTATATATATATATATATATATATATATATATATATATATATATATATATATATATATACATACATACATATATTCCTTGTTTCGATCTTAGAACTCCAATCCCGAAATAATATTTTAGTCTTCCCAAATCTTTCATTTCAAATTCACTTGATAAGTTTCTTTAAGACTTGAAATTTCTTTTGGGTCATTTCCGGTAATTATCATGAAATCGATATAAGTAATTAAGCATGTTATTAGCTAGCCATTTTGTTTGAGAAATAACATGTGGTTTGAATTACTTTGTTTAAAGCTAAATTTTTTATGGCTAAGGTAAATCTTTGAAACCACGCCCATGGAGATTGTTTTAGACCATACAAGGATTTTTAAGTCGACAAACTTCCCTTGTTCTAAAGTTTTCGGTGAATCCTGGCGGGGCTTGCATGTAGACTTCCTCTTTAAGCTCTCCGTGGAGAAACGCATTATTTCATGTCTTATTGATGAATGGGTCATTTTTTATTTGCAGCAATGGAGAAGAATACTCTGATAGTGTTAATATTTGCTACTGATGAGAAAGTTTCTGAATATTTGATCTCATAGGTTTGGGTGTACTCATAGAAAATAAAGAAGAAAATTACCTTAAGGGATCGGATATAAGATCATCATCTCCCAATGAAGACAAATGACAACAAGAACACATCAAGAATACAAAAGGTTCATTACCGACGGCTACATGCCATTTATTAAAGTTTTTAAAATTATTTCCATAAATAACAAGGCACCTTACCTGGTTTATCCTTATAGTCGTTAAAGATATTTACTATAAATAGAATATGTAATCAGTTGTAAAAGCATCCAATTCAAGTATTATCATTTCAATATCAATAATCCGATCAGTTAGTTATCCATTGTTTACCTTGTATCAGAGTTGAAGGTTTGTTGATTCTGAATCATACAACCGTTCAAAACTTCAATCATATACCAAAACTGAGCTGCCATGTCAAATGATGGTAGCTCAGTCAACAACACAAACCAACTACACCTCAATCAGAAAAGTTACATGAATGTTCGCTGCCAACCACCATTGCTCACCATCAAAAAAGGAATCGTTCAGAAGGTTTAGGACGGTGGAGATGGCGTCAACGGTAGCGTTGGTAGTAGTGGCCAACGACAATCACAAGATTATCAGCAATGACACCTCAAAATTGATTAGAAAAGCTGTATTTCATCACGGAATTCAACGAGAGGTACACCAAACTCGAACTACTTATCTTCAATACATATAACGACCGAAAGGGTGAGGGTAAAACCCTCAATCCCTAATTTTTTTTATTGAAATGGCAACAATCGGTCAAAGGGGTGAGGAAAAAACTCTCAATCCTAATTTTAAAATGAATTTATAGCAATCAGATAGTGACTTATTGTAGGATTAATGTGCAAGGTACAACATATAACTATATGGCCAACCTCATTTGAGCCTTCGGGGTCACACACATATACACCGAGACGTCAAACAATATATATATATATATATATATATATATATATATATATATATATATATATATATATATATATATATATATATATATATATATATATATATATATATATTACTCAAGTAACAAAATAGTAAATCGAAATTAATTCATTTACTATTCATATGAATAGTAAATAAATCGAAATTAATTAATTTACTATTCACATGAAAGCGACATGATAGAATTTATTAATTATAAGTTATATAATATACCCCTAAAGTATTTGAGAAATACGACTTTATGATATATATTTGGTCTAATTTGAATTCACGGGTTAATTGAAAAAGGTTCACGAGTTGTTTTTACATGTACTCCTCAAATATATATATATATATATATATTATATATATATATATATATATATATATATATATATATATATATATATATATATATATATATTGGTTCTTGTTTTTGGTACAGAGTAACAAAACAAACAAAAAATTAAAACCTTTTCTTACATCTCAAAGATCAAGAAAGCTACATGCCATTTTGTTTATGAAACGAAATCAATACGGAGTAATATTTATCTATTGCTTATTAATATAATTTGATTATATTAATTTGTTACTTTGGGTTTGGACTAGCATCCATTGACGGTCGTTTGAAGTGTAGTGTGGACTATCCAAAGAGACGGTCATACTTTTGATCGTAAGTTTCTCTCCATCTCATCAATTTCTCCAAGAAAGGTATATCGTTAACTCCTCTTTTGTTTTAATAATCATGACAATTATTATGGTGTAACTGGATCTAATTGGGATAAATTAATCGTGTGCATGTTTCATTAAATATATGAATATTTAATCTTATAAATGTTTTATGAAATAATAAAAGATTATTATTTTAACTATCCGCTGCGTTAATCTGATTTGTTAAAAGTACACACGATTTTTCATCAGTGGTATCCGAGCCGCTTTTACACCATCTTAATTATCGTGTGACTATTCTTTAGATTTAGCTTTGTGATATATTGGTGAAAGTCGAAACCTTTTTGGTTTTTAAAGTCAACTCGGTTGATCTAGACTTAACCTCATGATGCACAAATATGATTGAAAGAATATCACTTTTTTAAATTGTAGATTTAATTGTTATGGCTTGAATATTTATTATAATTGTTGATTATTTTATTTCATGGTTATACACATGCATTGTGACCATGGACTAGCCATATTTAAGTTTTAATAATGTAGTTATTAAAATTGTGATTGCACACATAGCTCATAATGCCTCGATCTATGTATGATTGTTGTTATTGTTGATTACGGTAATATTATGTCATGTTGATTATTTGTATTATTAGAAAGGCCATTTTGAAGCCAAAGTTGTATTATATTTATTTTTCATTTTCATAGTATTGTATTTAAGTTTATTTCAATTTGTAAAAGTACTAGTTTAGTTGTATTTTCAAATTTAAATAAATGTAACAAGATGAAGATTGAAGATAAAATACAACATGCTTTTGGCTTAGAAGATGGCGAACAGGTCAAGTTCACAATGATGGTGTTTGTCAAGTTTTCACTTGATTCTTGAATCAAGTGGGAGCTACGATATTACCCTTAGTTTGACCTCTTGATCCCATGTCGGCTCATGGGATCAAGCATAGGATTTTTGGGCTAGGCTATGTGTGTGTGATGCATGGTATGGTTGTGTTTTATTTTTACGCATTTATATTTAATTGTTGATTATAATATATGCTAATTGTTTTTGATGAAAACATCAAATAAAACTAGTAACGAGTTTCAAAGGTTAAAATTAATGATTTTAAAAAGTTAAACTCTAATGCGTTTAAAGTTAATTTTTTTTTTTTGAAACTCAAATTATATATATATATATATATATATATATATATATATATATATATATATATATATATATATATATATATATATATATATATATATATATATATTGTGACAATCGCTCCAAATCCATATGGACGAACACGTCATTCATCGATTTCATTGCGAGGTATTTGACCTATATATGATACGTTTTGTAAACATTGCATTCTTTTGAAAAGGCACACCATAAATGAATATTTAAATCAAAGGTTTTCGACATCTGATGATTTCTACATATAGACAATCACCGTAATATAATAGTTTACAATGATACTTCCATTGACAATGCAGTCAAAATAAGATACATGGTGATGATTTGGTGAATGCAATGTTTCCTTGAAAAGTATGTCATGTAAGACTCCATGCACATAGCTTGTCTAACATATAAGCAAACAGCGGAAGACTTCTAGGGAACCTGAGAATAAACATGCTAACAAGTGTCAACACAAAGGTTGGTGAGTTCATAGTTTTAATGTTTCGTATAATCTGTATATAAAGGTGGATCACAAGATTTTAGTTGTTTCGTCCGAAACGTTTATCAAAATATTCTACAAGATTGAGCACCCTGGTAACTAAACTTTAACGTTATAATAAGTACCCCTGTTTTAACATACATGCAACCAACATGTACAATACACGCAATCCAACGTGTACTAAACTCAAATAGCATACATCTGTTTTATAGTTCAGGCTAGGGTTTCTATACCTGGAACATATGGGGATGTCAAGCCCTATGGATCCATATACAACTATTCGCACCCACCAGTTCTTATAACCGGCAGTTACTAGTTACCAAAGCTAAGGGATTTTCAGTTCAAACTCAGTGTAGAATTAAATATGTACTTGTATCCATTGCGTTTAAAATAAATTGCATGTATTCTCAGCCCAAAAATATAGATTTCAAAAGCAATTAAAAAGGGAGCAAATGAAACTCACCTTAGCAGCATATAAAGTCGTTCACCAAAATGTGATCGAAACTCGGATTACCAAATAACCGTAGATCTCAACCTAAAGAACATATGTTGGTCAATAAATGTCTATCAAGCTAGGTCAGGTCATAGTGTATCACAATTCTAATGCTCGATATCGACATACAAAAGTTATCCAAAGTCATTTCAAAAAGTCAATTTTGACAATAGTTCATTACAACGAGATGTACCTTATATAAGGATTCATTTACTCGGTTGATAACATTCAAAAATCCAATTAATCAATCTTACAAACAAGTTGTTTAAATATCAATTGCAGATTCATAAGCAATTTCAATTAATATTAATCATAATTCAGTTGTCCATATCTTTTAATTCGTTCATCGAAATTACGCGATTTCTAAATGATAAGTTATTGATTTTTTGCCAGCTTTCCAAAAACATGCATATCATATACCTTTTACCAGTATTATATGTATCTAATTCGTGATTCATCATAAACTGTTTAACGAAGAAATTTTGCATACAAGCATGCATAAATATATATACTCGAGCACTAGACATGGATACACAATTAATATACAAAAGATAAGATATGAATGCTCACGTATCAATATTGTGATTCAATATTGTAGGAAAGTACGTAGACGCAACAGAGATGATAAACACTAGGTCTGACTTAGAAGCAATACTCCCGAACAATACCCATAACCTCCATAGCTATAACCCATAATTTCCTTAGCTTTAACCCGTTTAAAACTCGTTTTGAAAGTGACATGCTCATGACCTCCTCGTAGTATTTTATGTATATATACTACTAATAATTGTAAGATTAATAATAATAATATTAATCTTAATAATAATAATAATAATAATAATAATAATAATAATAATAATAATAATAATAAATAATATAATTATAATATATATAAATATAGAGAGTAGAGATGGATATAGATAAGTGTGTGTACTGTAAACCAAATTCGTCAAGCTTTATAATGTTGGCCAGCCCAAAGGTGCCATGCGATCGCATGGCTTCCCTAGCCATTTACCATGCGATCGCATGGAATGATTTTCCAGCTCACATTGTCTTGTTTTGTAGTGTGTCGACATAATTTTTAATTATATATATAATATATAATATTTATAATAATTATATATATATATATATATATATATATATATATATATATATATATATATATATATATATATATATATATTATATTATATTCTCATGCAACGTTGACTTGTAATATTAGTTCCGATGACTTGTACGTTTACGCTCGACTTAAGCCCCGGTTTCGGTTTCTCGAATGTTATTTTGTACGCTTAATAAATTAGCATTTTACGTTTTGTGATGTGTACCATTATTAAAAATATAGACTTAATTCACCAAAAATTATATTATAATAAATGTAACTTATAAATTTGAGTATTATGGTCATTTGCTTCTATAAATTATCGTCTCGTAGTATATACATATACATATATACATTTTCATTTTAAAATAGTGTTTTACTGTAGCAAAGTTACTGCAGCAAAGTTTTTTTACTGTAGCAAATAGTGATTTTCGAAAACACTGTAGCTTTTCGGGTACTGTAGCAATTCGAAAATACGGTAATGCTTTTTAGTGTTTTACTGGTTCATTTTAAACGTTTTAGTTAACTTATCTAAATATTAATCGAATCAATAATCGAATGTTACTGTCGTTTACTAAATAACTTGAAATCATATATATATATATATATATATATATATATATATATATATATATATATATATATATATATATATATATATATATATATATATATATATATATATATATTGTTCGTGAATCGTCGAGAACAGTCAAAGAATAATTGATTACATGAATATAGTTCCAAAACTTTCGTGACTCAACATTACATACTTTGCTTATCGTGTCAAAAATATTAAATCATTTAAAGATAAAGTTTAAATTTGGTCAAAAATTTTCGGGTTGTCACAGTACTTACCCGTTAAAGAAATTTCGTCCCGAAATTTGGTTGGGATGGTCATGGATGACAAAAAGTATGTTTTCATAACTCATACAAGTTGAAAATTAGAGTTTTATCATCATTGAGTGATATGGATAAAACAATTTGTTTATGTGAAGTGTACGAGTGAAGTTATCACAAAAGAGTGAAATGATAAAAAGTAAGTTTCGTCATATCTTTTGACGTAGATGGGTTGATTTTCGGAGTTCAAGAGATTTGGAGAAAATCTTCGTAATAAGATTTGATTCTTCGGTAATTAAGAAAATTATGATTCTTTTTGATTTAATGCGATGATCTGTCTCGATTTTCCTGTCTGATATTATACTATAAATCTACCCCCTTCGTTTCCTTATTTTCCACAGCTCATACCATTTATTCTTTCTCCCTCAATTCTTATTTTAAAGCATTCGTCAATATGCTCCATCCAGTTCTGATTCTTGATATACTTCTATCCTTCATATCCATCATTCTTCTTTTCCATCTGCCGCCAGAAGAATCTATTCACTTCTACTATACTCTTGGTTTTATAGTATTTTTAGTCCTCCCTTGTCTTTATATTGCTATATTCATTGATATATACGGTTTATAATTTCTGAGTGGTTGTTGGGTTTTATATCTTCCCTTATATTTCGATGTCTCTGCTTCTGTCTTTCCATAATCATTGACATCCACAGTTAATACTCTCTCCAATTTACTGTGATTTATATATACTCCCATTGATATTTTGAAGCTTCATGCTTTTGTTTTATCTTCCCGACTTTAAATCAAGCGAATAATGGTCCAGAATTCGTAGGTATTAATTTCGGAATGAACATAATTAACGGTAATAGCACAATCTGACTTGTCAAATTATCAGAATATCCAGAAAAGACCGAATCATCAAGAAATATATTTTCTTGATATATTTAGAGATTATATAGAATGAAAGAGTTATGTAACATGGTTCATGATGAGGGTGTGATCTGTGAACCTTTGTCACATTCCATTAGAAACTCAACATGACTTACTGTAATATAATCACGTGATCAAGTGTCATTATATTATACTAACTCATGCTTCAGTTCCCAACATTACTTTAAAACATCCATTTTTTTTTGAATTTTTCAGATTTTAGAAACTAAAATAGTTTCTTTTATGATGTAACACAGATAGCGCGAAGAGGTAATGATTTCAGATAAGAATGGTTTCGAAAAATATCTTCAGAAATATGGAGGATATTTATAATGGGAGATACGATGATATCTTAGAATATTTAAGATAAGATGATGATGAAGAATATTGTCCGCAAAGGTTTTAGAGTAAGGAGCAAGGTATTCGCTAATGATTTCAGCAGACACTGAATCATTTGGATTCTTTGAAGGTAGATTTAGTCTTTGTGATTTGTCCACAGCCTCCTTCATGGTTTTCTCAATTCGTTTTCCAGTTTCAAACCTTCTCTTTTTCTCAGCTTTACCACCATACTATTCTTTATCATCAAACTTTTGACTGTTAAGGTCGTTTACAGTTTTTGCTGCTTCATCAGCATTGTTCCAATTTCAGAGAACTAGTTCATAGTTTGGGATGTTTTTCAGAAACTTCACATTCGGAGTAAATAGTCTAGGAGATAGACATTATATGTTTATATATAACTGTTGGCGTAGAATTGCTGCAAAATTCGAAATACTGATTGCTAATTCCCGGTAGTTGGTATGGCAATTATCGTTAGAAGATGTGGATGAGTACATGATAGGGTTTCAATGAGTATAAGAATTTTTTGGAACATCAAAGATAAATGAAGTTGTTGGTAAATTTACTGCTAATGTGATGGAACACGAAAGGTTCCCCATTAACAAGAATGTATATGTCAAGGTTACAATAAAGTTAATCTGAAAAGTCGAAGTTGACTGGTTGGAAGTGGGGTAAAACTGGATACTTTGAAAAAGAAATTGCAAGGTTATTTTCGGTAAAAACAACGCTAAAGGATCTTGCACAGTTTTGAAGTCAAAGTATAGATTTGAAAGATGTAGAGATCTAAGAATGATGTCACCGGTTCAGAGTTATGACTTGGATTCTGATCCGCCAATATCAGAATATGTAATTGAATTTGTATAAAAACGATTGTATATCGTTGTGAGCATTGTTAATAATTTTTGAATCAAAGTTGAAGAATGTACAGTGTAACATATTAATTGCGAGCTTATATATTTCCCGGGTATTACCTACCCGTTAAAGATTTCACAATTAATACTTTGTACAAAAGAATTTTTATTACCGTCTTTATGAAAATATATGTATGTATATTTTCTTCAGATGTAACACAGATTTAATGAGTTAATATCATATTAAGCTCATTTAATTTTTTTTTTTTGGCTGGATTAGAAATGAATAATCTCTAAAACATTAAAGATTTCATAATCTTCGTGGAGTATTTTACTAATGTAATCAATACTTCGTTATTCAGTTTTATTGATATTTCCTCAGTGAATCATGTTGGTGCTTATGGAACTCTTGCTAACTTCGCAAGGTAAAAATGATGTTTTCTGGAAAGTTTCGAGTATATCGAAAATGAAAATGTAAAATCAATTATGTAATTGAATAATACACTTGGTTTATTATGAAATGGAATTCATTAAGTTGAAACAGAGATTGTAGTTAACAATGGTTAAGTTGTTAAGGAAGGATGTACATCATTGCATATTAGTAATATGAACTAACCGAGTAGTGCCTACCAGTTAAGATTCACACGTAATAGCTTAGTACGAAAAGATTTATTTTGATTTCAAAATTCATATATATTAAATATACATAAAATTTCTTCAGGGGAAATGTGTTAATACTTCATCAGTTATTGTTGCTGGTATTTATTGGTAACTACGGTGCGTATGACGTTGATGCTCGTGGGACAGATTGTGAAGTTGAGGTTTGCGATGCGGATGTTGTTGTTAGTGGTAATGGTACTGTTGGTGTTGTTGTCGGTGGTACTGTTGATGCCGGTGATGCTGCTGGTGCTTGTAACCTTTGCACCATATTCTCCAAAGCCACTACCCGAGTGCGAAGCTCGTTGACTTCTTCTACTACACCGGGATGATTGGCGGTTCGGACGAACGGATGAATAAGATCCAGAATTTGAGAGAGTATATGATCATGACGAGATATTCTGGAGATGAGAGAGAAAATGGTATTACGAACAGGTTCGCCGGTAAGTGCTTCAGGTTCTTCGCCAAGAGGGCAATGTGGTGGATGGAAGGGATCACCTTCTTCTTGTCTCCAATGATTAAGTAAGCTACGAACCCATCCCCAATTCATCCAGAATAGGTGATGGCTGATTGGTTAATCCATTCCGGTTACACTGTCTTCGGGATTCAGGTGAATATCCATATCGGAATAGCTGTCGGAGTTTAAGGAATTTGAACTAGATGCGGGATCCATCTTGTATAATTAGGGAATTGATTTTTGATATGAATTAGATTATAGAACTTAGATTGATATTCTTCAATACATAATTTACATATGTATATATAATACCAAAATCCCATAAATTACGGAGAAATTTTCGAAAGATGTCAGGAAAAGTTTACAGTAACAGATACGCTAAGATATGAATTTTTATCTATACACTATTTATGCAATAAATGCAGGAAAGCGTGTCTAGACTTAAGAATGATAAGCATGTAATTTTCGACAAGAAATGATAAGCAAAACTCGGTAAAAACAGATACGGTCATAGTCCAGACTCACTAATGCATCCTAACAATTACCAGTTAAACACACTAATGCAAATTCTGGTTCCCTATGACCTCAAGCTCTGATACCAACTGTGACGATCGCTCCAAATCCATATGGACGAACACGTCATTCATCGATTTCATTGCGAGGTATTTGACCTCTATATGATACGTTTTGTAAACATTGCATTCTTTTGAAAAGGCACACCATAAATGAATATTTAAATCAAAGGTTTTCGACATCTGATGATTTCTACATATAGACAATCACCGTAATATAATAGTTTACAATGATACTTCCGTTGACAATGCAGTCAAAATAAGATACATGGTGATGATTTGGTGAATGCAACGTTTCCTTGAAAAATATGTCATGTAAGACTCCATGCACATAGCTTGTCTAACATATAAGCAAACAGCGAAAGACTTCTAGGAAACCTGAGAATAAACATGCTAACAAGTGTCAACACAAAGGTTGGTGAGTTCATAGTTTTAATGTTTCGTATAATCTGTATATAAAGATGGATCACAAGATTTCAGTTGTTTCATCCGAAACGTTTAACAAAATATTCTACAAGATTGAGCATCCTGGTAACTAAACTTTAACATTATAATAAGTACCCCTGTTTTAACATACATGCAACCAACATGTACAATACACGCAATCCAACGTGTACTAAATACAAATAGCATACGTCTGTTTCATAGTTCAGGCTATGGTTTCTATACCTGGAACAGACGGGGATGTCAAGCCCTATGGATCCATATACAACTACTCGCGCCTACCAGTTCTTATAACCGGCAGTTACTAGTTACCAAAGCTAAGGGATTTTCGGTTCAAACTCAGTGTAGAATTAAATATGTACTTGTATCCATTGCGTTTAAAATAAATTGCATGTATTCTCAGCCCAAAAATATAGATTGCAAAAGCAATTAAAAAGGAAGCAAATGAAACTCACCTTAGCAGCATATAAAGTCGTTCACCAAAATGTGATCGAAACTCGGATTACCAAATAACCGTAGATCTCAACCTAGAGAACATATGTTGGTCAATAAATGTCTATCAAGCTAGGTCAGGTCATAGTGTATCACAATTCTAATGCTCGATATTGACATACAAAAGTTATCCAAAGTCGTTTCAAAAAGTCAATTTTGACAATAGTTCATCACAACGAGATGTACCTTATATAAGGATTCATTTACTCGGTTGGTAACATTCAAAAATCTAATTTATCAATCTTACAAACAAGTTGTTTAAATATCAATTGCAGATTCAAAAGCAATTTCAATTAATATTAATCATAATTCAGTTGTCCATATCTTTTAATTCGTTCATCGAAATTACGCGATTTCTAAATGAAAAGTTATTGATTTTTTGCCAGCTTTCCAAAAACATGCATATCATATACCTTTTACCAGTAATATATGTATTTAATTCGTGATTCATCATAAACTGTTTAACGAAGAAATTTAGCATACAAGCATGCATAAATATATATACTCGAGCACTAGACATGGATACACAATTAATATACAAAAGATAAGATATGAATGCTCACGTATCAATATTGTGATTCAATATTGTAGGAAAGTACGTAGACGCAACAGAGATGATAAACATTAGGTCTGACTTAGAAGCAATACTCCCGAACAATACCCATAACCTCCATAGCTATAACCCATAATTTCCTTAGCTTTAACCCGTTCAAAACTCGTTTTGAAAGTGACATGCTCATGACCTCATCGTAGTATTTGATGTATATATACTACTAATAATAATAAGATTAATAATAATAATATTAATCTTAATAATAATAATAATAATAATAATAATAATAATAATAATAATAATAATAATAATAATAATAATAATAATAATAATAAATAATATAATTATAATAGATATAAATATAGAGATAGTAGAGATGGATATAGATAAGTGTGTGTACTGTAAACCAAATTCGTCGAGCTTTATAATGTTGGCCAGCCCAAAGGTGCCATGCGATCGCATGGCTTCCCTAGCCATTTACCATGCGATTGCATGGAATGATTTTCCAGCTCACATTGTCTTGTTTTGTAGTGTGTCGACATAATTTTTAATTATATATATAATATATAATATTTATAATAATTATATATATATTATATTATATTCTCGTGCAACGTTGACTTGTAATATTAGTTCTGATGACTTGTACGTTTACGCTCGACTTAAGCCCCGGTTTCGGTTTCTCGAACGTTATTTCGTACGCTTAAAAAATTAGCATTTTACGTTTTGTGATGTGTACCATTATTAAAAATATAGACTTAATTCACCAAAAATTATATTATAATAAATGTAACTTATAAATTTGAGTATTATGGTCATTTGCTTCTACAAATTATCGTCTCGTAGTATATACATATACATATATACATTTTCATTTTAAAATAGTGTTTTACTGTAGCAAAGTTACTGCAGCAAAGTTTTTTTTACTGTAGCAAATAGTGATTTTTGAAAACACTGTAGCTTTTCGGGTACTGTAGCAATTCGAAAATACGGTTGCAAATTAGTGTTTTACTGGTTCATCTTAAACGTTTTAGTTAATTTATCTAAATATTAATCGAATCAATAATCGAATGTTACTATCGTTTACTAAATAACTTGAAATCATATATATATATATATATATATATATAACTTAATGTGCATATATATTTATATTTATATTTATATATATATATATATATATATATATATATATATATATATATATATATATATATATATATATTGTTCATGAATCGTCGAGAACAGTCAAAGAATAATTGATTACATGAATATAGTTCCAAAACTTTCGTGACTCAACATTACAGACTTTGCTTATCGTGTCGAAAATATTAAATCATTTAAAGATAAAGTTTAAATTTGGTCAAAAGTTTTCGAGTTGTCACACACATATATATATATATATATATATATATATATATATATATATATATATATATATATATATATATGGGCGACATCTTTTAAAACTGTTTTAAAATGATACACGTTTGTGTATTTGTTACTTTTATATATAAAATAAAATAACAAACTAGACGCATAAACACGATCGACATATATAAAACTGGTTAAAATGATTTTTAACAAATAATGTAGCGAATCTTGTGTGCATGCATTATTCGTTAACACAAACTTTTTAAAAATACCCGTCAAATTTAAGTCATGCCATCCAATGAGCTTGTAAACACTCCTCGTTATTTTTTGATTACAGTGAGACCTAATCGAATTATAGCAACGAGGTAGATTTTCAGTTACGAGTGAGACTAGGCTGAATTTCCACTGTTTCCAAATTGGACGACTTAATCGTATTCACGGTGAGACCTGAGTTCGAGGCAAGGATAGGACAAACATGCCAATAGATAATAGTGGTTTGTTAGACTACACATATCTCAAGGTCCCATAAAGATCTAAGAGTTGCACCTGTGATGCAATTGGTACTCGCTACCTACCAGTAGACTCTATAACTGCTAGCTGAACAACAAATGTAGTTATGGAACCACTATGTGGATCTTAGGCTTTCGTAAATTAATTGTTTTTAAATATATTAAAACTTGGGTAATTAATTTATTAAAGTATTATATCGCAAATACTAAAATTGAACCTTGTTCTTTTGTAGATGTCAAACAATCAAAACGTATACCAAAACACCCTCCGTTCTTTGTTGGAGAAGGAGAAACTCAATGGTTCAAACTTCATCGATTGGTACCGCAACCTGAGAATTGTTCTCAAATATGAAAGAAAGTTGAACAAAATTGAAGAACCCTTACCCGAAGCTCCTCCTGGGACAGCTACTGCTGCTCAAAAGAATGCTTATCAGAAGTTGTTTGATGAGCAAGAGAAGATAGCTTTAATCATGCTTGCTAGTATGACTTCTGACCTCCAAAAGGAAATGGAAGATCGTACAGCATATGATATGATGACTGAACTGAAAAATATGTTTCAGAAACAGGCTAGTCAAGAGTTATATGAAACTTATAAGCTTCTTCAAACATGTAAAATGGAGGAGGGTCAATCAGTGAGCTCTCATGTCTTAAAAATGAAAAGCTACATTGACCGATTGGAAAAACTTGGAACTACCTTACCGCCTAACTTGGCTGTGAACACGGTTTTGCTTTCACTACCAAAATCGTATCACCAGTTTGTGATGAATTACAATATGCAAGGTTGGGAGAAATCTCTGTCAGAGGTGCACTCGATGCTCAAAACTGCTAAACAGGATATTCCATATAAGGTTCCCAATCCAGGTGTCCTGATGATAAGGGATGGTAAGGTGAAAAAGAATAAGCCAAAAACTTGGGGAAAAGGAAAAGGCAAGTCAATTGCTAAGAAGAAAATTCCACCACTCCCAAGAAAGAAAACCCAGCGAAAGACGCCGAATGTTTCCACTGTGGAAAAGTTGGCCACTGGAGTAGGAATTGTCTTTCCTACCTATCTGAGTTGAAAAAAGGCAAAGCTGGCCAGACCAGCAAATCAGGTATATTTCATATACAGTTATATACTTTTTCTAGTGATTCCTGGATTTTTGATACTGGTTGTGGTACTCACATCTGTAACAATATACAGGGAATGAGAAGAAGTAAGAGACTGAAGAAAGACACACTAGACTTAAGAGTGGGCAATGGAGCTCGAGCTGCTGTTGAAGCTATTGGCACCTATGAGCTTACTCTACCTAGTGGTCTTATTGTTTTGTTGGAACAATGTCATTATGCTCCTAGTATTACCAGCAATGTAATTTCAGTTTCTCTTTTGAAAAATGTTAGTTTTGAACTTACATTTACGCACTTTGGTATTTCAGTTTCTAAGAATAATGTATTTTATTTTACTGCTATTCCACGTGATGATATTTTTGAAATTGACATGCATGGTGTTATTTGTGATGACCCGAGAATTTCCAACCAAATTTAAACTTTAATCTTTATATGGTTCCGACACGATAAGCAAAATTTGTAATGATGAGTCTCGAAAATTTTGAAAGTTATATTCATGTAATCAATTACCCTTTGACTATGCCCGACGATTCACGAACAATTGTGTGTAAATAAATATGTAAATATATATGTATAACTAAATTCTATACAAAAGTAATATAATGTATATATAATTAATAAATATTAAAGATTCTATAAATTATATAATTGGTAGATATGATATAACAAATGGAAATATATTAAACTTAATTAACAAGTTTGAATATAATTGTTATATTAATATCATTATCATTATTAGTAGTATTATTATTAATATTATTAATAAATTGCTGTTATTATTATATATATTGTGTAATGTATAAATGTTAAATATATGTTATTATATAACTATTAAATATTACATAATTAATAAATTATAATATTAAGTGTAGTTACAAGTTAAAATATGATTATTATATTAATAATGTTATTATTATTTTCATCAAAATAAATATTAATATTAATATCTAATATGAATATTATTAAATTATATAGCTATAAAATTTAATACATGTAAATTGCTATATTAATGTTATTAGAATGATTAAAACTATAATTTTGATTATTATGATTAATTGTTATAATTATTTATTATTATTACTAAGAATTATGATTTAAAAATATTATTATTACTTTTTACCATTATCCTTATTGCTATATTCATATTATTATTAACTTTATTAATTAACATTATTATTAATAATTATTATTATCATTTTATTATCAGTTATTATTATTAATACACTTATATTATTATTTTTATTAATATTATTATTATTATTATTAATTAGTATTATTAATATTAATGTATTTATATTATTAATTAGAATAAAGAAAATGGATCAGAGAAAGAATCGAATTTGTTAAATGTAACTATCAAACTGTTGGGTGATTGAATTGTGACTCTAGAGTTGGTACAATCGAATTTAAACATAGATAATAAAATAAGAATCTGTTGAACATCCCTATCGTCCTTTAATATTTTTTCTATATTTCTGTTCAACTAGGATTCAATGTCGATACACTTTCACTTTATAATCTTTCTCATGTTGTTAATAAAATTATTCAATTCTTCTATCACCGTTATCAATTATCAATAGTAACTGGTTCGAATTGTTGAATTAGACAGAAAAATGAAGAATAAAAACTCGTATCCCTCTGTTTCATTTATTTTTTTTTCAAAACTTGAAATCGAATTGATTTACAAAATCTAGAATTGCAGAGTCGTTAGAAATTCTTCATTTAAACTATCTGCAAACTTCAATTCTTTATATCGATTTCTAATTTTAGAGTCAAACTTGAATTTTTAAAAGTCAAACAATCGGTTCTTGGTGAAATTCGAACTCAATTCGATGTTTTAAGTTAAAATGATGATTCAGAAATATTCTAGGAGAGTATTGAAACTTATTTCATGTTGAAGCTACAATCTAAAACGGTCTAAATTGTTTGATTGATGTTTGAGTTCTTCGTGAATTAAAAATAGTGAGTATATATATATATATATATATATATATATATATATATATATATATATATATATATATATATATATATATTTTTTTTTTTTTCTGTTAAAATCGATCCAACAACCATTGGTAGTTTCTGATTCGTTTGAAAATTCGAAAAATAAATAAATAAACTGTTGAGGGTGAGGTTTTGATCTCTGGTCGAATTGGAATTCATGAAGAAGATGAGGAAACGATATATATTTTTTTTAGGATAGCAATATATCAGAAAGGCAGTAACGGACGGATGGTCAAGTGTGGTTGTCGGATACCGAGAGGTCTCGGTTTCGAGCCTTGCTCGCGACATCATTTTTTTTTAGGCTTTCTAAAGGTAGTTTCCATAACAAATTTTTATTATTATTATTATTATTATTATTATTATTATTATTATTATTATTATTATTATTATTATTATTATTATTATTATTATTATTATTATTATTATTTAAATTAAGATTTGTTGATATTATTATTATGATTATCACTAATATTGTTATCATTAATATTATTATCATAAGTATTATTATTATAATTATTATCATCATTAATATTAATATTAAGATTATTATTACTACTACTATAAGTATTATGAATTGGTTACAAATATACTTAAAACTATGTGTCATATTATAAGAGATTATAAAATGTGTAAGATTTAGAACATGAATGTAAAGTTAATAGATGTGTTACGATGATTCTTTTCATAAAAAGATGATCAGTAATCAAAGGTTATAATTTGAACTTGAACATGAAAAATAATTATGATAAAAGAATAATCATGGTTATGAACTCTTAAACGAAGTATTATTATTATTATTATTATCATTATAACTAAAATATATAGATATATTATAATTACTATCATGATTATTATTATTATTATTATTATTATTATTATTATTATTATTATTATTATTATTATTATCATAACTATCAGTAACAGAAAAATTGATATTTTTACAAGTATTATTATTAATATCACTATACTTATTATTAATATAATTAGTATTAACATTATTACATTATTTAGTAATATCATGTATTATCATTATTATTATTTTTATCATTATTAATATAACTTATGTATCATTATAATTACTATTAGTAACAAACAAATAATATATATATATATATATATATATATATATATATATATATATATATATATATATATAACACCTATCTAATACATATAACATAACAAAAATCAATATTTTCATATACAAAAAGAATATATGAGACATATATAAAAATGATATAATTAATAAATTAAATATAAATAAACTAATTCGATTACAGTTAAGTGTATTAATAAATATCCAAATGATATAGGTTCGTGAATCCAAGGCCAACCCTGCATTGTTCAGTTGTTCAATATATTCATATGTATTTTTACTACAAAATACATTAGGTGTGTTTCATTTGGTCCCTTTTTTAAATACTTTTGCAATATATATTTTTGGGACTGAGAATACATGCGCTGCTTTTATAAACGTTTTACGAAATAGACACAAATAACTGAAACTACATTCTATGGTTGGATTATCGAATCGAATATGCCCCTTTTAGTCTGGTAATCTAAGAATTAGGGAACAGACACCCTAATTGACGCGAATCCTAAAGATAGATCTATCGGGCCCAACAAGCCCCATCCAAAGTACCGGATGCTTTAGTACTTCAAAATTTATATCATGTTCGAAGGAGGATCCCGAAATGATGGGGATATTCTTATATGCATATTGTGAATGTCGGTTACCAGGTGTTCAATCCATATGAATGATTATTTTTGTCTCTATGTATGGGACGTATATTTATGAGAACTGAAAATGAATTCTTGTGGTATATTAAAATGATGGAAATGATTATTTATGTTAAACCAATGAACTCACCAACCTTTTGGTTGACACTTGAAAGCATGTTTATTCTCAGGTACGCAAGAAATCTTCCGCTGTGTAATTGCTCATTTTAAAGATATTACTTGGGGTCATTCATGACATATTTCAAAAGACGTTGCATTCGAGACGTTGATATCATCAAGATTATTATTAAATCAATTATAGTTAGATATATTATAAAATGGTATGCATGCCGTCAACTTTTGTTGTAATGAAAGATTGTCTTTTCAAAAACGAATGCAATGTTTGTAAAATGTATCATATAGAGGTCAAGTACCCCGCGATGTAATCAACTGTTGTGAATCGTTTATAATCGATATGGACTTCGTCCGGATGGATTAGGACGGTTCGCTTCAGTTGGTATCAGAGCGGTGGTCTTAGCAAACCAGGTCTTGCATTAGTACGTCTAACTGATAGTTGTTAGGATGCATTAGTGAGTCTGGACTTCGACCGTGTCTGCATGTCAAAAGTTTTGCTTATCATTTCTAGTCGGAAATCATCTGTTTACCATCCTTAGAAAATTATCTACTTATCATTCTTAGTCTAGACACGTTTTACTGCATTGACTGCATGAATAGTGTACAGACAAAATTCATATCTTAGCGTATCTGTTAATTCATATCTCAGCATTTGTTACTATAAACTTTGCCTGACAGCTTCCGTAGATTCCTCCGTAACTTATGGGATTTTAGTATTATATATGCATATGTAAATTATGTATTGCAGGGTACTAATCTACATCCTATAATCTATTTCTTATCGAAAATCCTTCATCTGATCGTACGAGATGAATCCCTCAACCAGTTTGAATTCCTCGAATTTCGACAGCAATTCCGATATGGAGTTTCACCTAAGCTCTGAAAGCTGTGTCACCAGAATGAATCAACCAATTCATCTGATGGGTTTGTAGCCTACTTAATCATTGGAGACAAAAAGCAGATGATCCTTTCCACCAACCGAATTCACCCCTTGGTGAAGAACCTGAAGCACTTATCGGCAAACCTATCCGAAACACCATTTTCAGCCTCATTTCTAGAGTAGCTCGACACAATTATATTCTATCCACAATTCTAAACCTTATTCATCCGCTCGTTCTAACCGACAATCATTCCAGAATAATGGAAGAAGTCAACGAGCTCCACGCTCGAGTAATAAATTTGGAGAATATGGTGCAAAACGTACCCGCTTCAGCAACATCGGCACCAGTACCACCAATAACATAAGCCTCAACACCACACGCCTCAATATCACCATCTGTACTTCGAGTATGATCTTCGTTCTACGTATCATTCTACCTCATTTATTTTCGTTCGACATGGCGATTATGTAATCTCTAAAGTTTTAGAGAATATTCATTCTAGTTCCAACCGAAAATCAAATGAGTTTAATATCATATTAACTCATTAAATCCATGATTACACCTGAAGAAAATATATATGTATATATATTTTCATAAAGATTGTAATTAAAAATTCTTTCGTACAAACTGTTAATGGTGAAAATATTTTAACGGGTAGGTAATACCCGAGGAATATTTAGATTTCACACTAATAAGTTACATTGTACATTCTTCGAATCTGATTCAACAGTCATTTACTATCATACTTACATCCACCGATATACAAATCCGTTCACCACAGAATAACCATATTCATCAAATTTCATATTTGGATTTTGATTTATCAGAATCCAACAAGTGGCATAATGAAGAAAACATTTGACAAAATAAAATTTGTTAGAAACAAACAAATTAACTATGAGAAATTTTGTTAAGAATCCACGCTAACTGTTCCTAGCTAATTATTCCTAGCTAACTGATTACATTTTATTTATCGCAATTTAATTATCGCAAGTTACATTCTCGCAATTTTATTTATCGTCATTTAATTTCTGTTATTTACTTTACGCACTTTATTTATCGTCATTTAATTTCTATTATTTATTTTTACACACTTTAAATATCGGGACACGTATACAAGGTTTTGACATATCATATCGACGCATATATATATATATATATATATATATATATATATATATATATATATATATATATATATATATATTATTTGGAATCACCATAGACACTCTATATGCTGTAATGTTAGAGTTCGCTATACAGGGTTGATGTTGATTATATAATAATATATATACTTTGAGTTGTGATCGAGTCTGAGATGAATACGGGTCACGATACGTATTAATTAATTCGAATATTATATATTAAACTATATATGAATTATTGAATTGCTAACTGTGGACTATCAACTGTGGACTACCAACATTGGACAATTAAAATGAATTAAAATATTGACTATAACATATGAAACTAAACAATTCTTCAAGTTTGCCACTTGATTTTTTCTTAAACCTCATTGTATCTCGACGATTACAATCCGCGTTCAAACTTTTCGTGATTCTTGAAAACACCTCAATCGAGAGGATGAACCAACCACACTTCATCTACAGAAAGAAAGATTGATGTGTATAGTTATGCATCTAAAAACTCTCGGAAACTGAGTAAACGTTTAACGCGTAGCTGTGCTAATTCCTTTAGCGTTATTATTACCGAAAATAACTTTGCAATCTCTTTCCAAATTAATCAATTTTATCACAGCTCCAACAAGTCAACTTCAACTTTTCGTTCGAAACAACCTTATTATAACCTTGATATATACGTTGTCTTTTCGCCTTCATTAACGGGGAACTGTTTAAATCCCACCACATTAACAGTAAACGTACCAGTAACTTCACTACTCTTTGGCGAAAGTCACTTCGATAAATCACTATATTTATTCATTAATACCCTATCATATACTCATCCGCATTCTGTAACAATAATTGCCATACTAATTACCGAGAATCAGCAATCAGTATTTCGAAACTCATGGCATATCTACATCAACAGATATATGTATACATATAACATTTATATCTTAGAATGATGATCTTTTATTCTGAAATTCTGAAAAGCACTCAGTCTACAAATCAAATACTCTGAATATTGAAAAAGCTGAATGAAGCAGCAGAAATCGTAGACAACCGTAAATGACTTTAATCGTCAGAGATTTGATAATAAAGAATAGTATGTTAGCAAAGCTCAGAAAAGTTGGAACTGGAAAACGGATTAAGCAAACCATGAAGAACACTCTGAACAAATCACAAGGACTAAACTTGTACATAAAGAATCCAGATGATTCTGTTTCTGATGAAATCTTTAGAGAATACCTTGCTCTTGACTCAAAACCTTGCTGACAAATCTTCTTCATCATCCTTCGATATTAGAAATTCCAAGATATTATCGTATCTTTCATTATAAATATCCTCCATATTTCTGAAGATATTTTCACAATTATTCTTTTCTGAAATCATTAATCTCTTCGTGCTATCAGTATTACATCATATAGAAACTGTTAGTTTCTATATTCTGTAAACTTTCGAGCTTAAAATATGAATGTTATTGAAGTAATGTTGGGAACTGATTCATGAGTTAGTATAATATAATGACACTTGATCAACGTGATTATATTACATTAAGTCATGCTGAGTTTCTAATGGGACGTGATGATTCACAGATCATAACGTCATTATGTGCCATGTTACATAACTCTTTCATTCTACTTAACTCCTGAACAAATCAAGAAAATGTATTCTTGATGGTTCTATCTTCCGTGATGTTGATAAATTTAAAAATCTTCACGTTCCTTCCTGCTTAGAACATTATAATCATTCAAAACTCTATATCTACAAATTCTGGACCATTACAAGAGATGCCCAATCGCAAGAAGAAGAAACGAAGGGACAAAGCTCCGAAATAGAAAATGAAGTATAAATCGCAGCAAATATGAGGGAGTATTAACTATGGATAACAATGATTATAGGAAACAGAAATAGGGACATTGAAATATAAGGGGATATATAAAGCCTAATAACAGCACGGAAATTACAGACCGTGTATATCAATGTTTATCGCAACATAAAGACACAGGAGAATTAAAAACACTATAACCCCAAGGGCGAAGTAAAAGAAAACAGATTCCTCCGGTGGAAGTTGGAAAAGGAGAATGATTGTTGCAATAGTTAGGATAAGGACAAGGATCGGAACTGGATTAAGCATTTTCATAATCTTTTGAATGTATGAATTAAGAAAGAAAATATAGGAATGGTGAGAATAATGGAACGGAAGAGTTTAATTTATAATGGAAATATCAGACAGAGTAATCGAGGCAGATCACCGTATTTAATTATAGAGATCTTAATTTCCTTACTCGCCGAAGAATCAAATCTTTTAGATTTCGAAGATTATCTTTAAAATCCCTTGAATTCCGAAATTCAACCCTGACTCTGTCAAAAGTTAAGACGCACCTTATTTTCTAAATTCAACCATGACTACGTCAAAAGATTTGACGAAACACTATTTACTCATCTCATTCTTTTGTGATAACTTCATTCATACTCTTCGAATAATCGAATCGTTTTATCTATATTACTTAATGATGATAAAACTCTATTAATCGACTCATATTCGTCATAAAAACATTTTTATAGTTAGCCATGATGACCTCGATCAAATTTCGGGACGAAATTTCTTTAACGGGTAGGTACTGTGATGACCCGGGAATTTCCAACCAAATTTAAACTTTAATCTTTATATGGTTCCGACACGATAAGCAAAATCTGTAATGATGAGTCTCGAAAATTTTAAAAGTTATATTCATGTAATCAATTACCCTTTGACTATGCCCGACGATTCACGAACAATTGTGTGTAAATAAATATGTAAATATATATGTATAACTAAATTCTATACAAAAGTAATATAATGTATATATAATTAATAAATATTAAAGATTCTATAAATTATATAATTGGTAGATATGATATAACAAATGGAAATATATTAAACTTAATTAACAAGTTTGAATATAATTGTTATATTAATATCATTATCATTATTAGTAGTATTATTATTAATATTATTAATAAATTGTTGTTATTATTATATATATTGTGTAATGTATAAATGTTAAATATATGTTATTATATAACTATTAAATATTACATAATTAATAAATTATAATATTAAGTGTAGTTACAAGTTAAAATATGATTATTATATTAATAATGTTATTATTATTTTCATCAAAATAAATATTAATATGAATATCTAATATGAATATTATGAAATTATATAGCTATAAAATTTAATACATGTAAATTGCTATATTAATGTTATTAGAATGATTAGAACTATAATTTTGATTATTATGATTAATTGTTATAATTATTTATTATTATTACTAAGAATTATGATTTAAAAATATTATTATTACTTTTTACCATTATCCTTATTGCTATATTCATATTATTATTAACTTTATTAATTAACATTATTATTAATAATTATTATTATCATTTTATTATCAGTTATTATTATTCATACACTTATATTATTATTGTTATTAATATTATTATTATTATTAATTAGTATTATTAATATTAATGTATTTATATTATTAATTAGAATAAAGAAAATGGATCAGAGAAAAAATCGAATTTGTTAAACGTAACTATCAAACTGTTAGGTGATTGAATTGTGACTCTAGAGTTGGTACAATCGAATTTAAACATAGATAATAAAATAAGAATCTGTTGAACATCCCTATCGTCCTTTAATATTTTTTCTATATTTATGTTCAACTGGGATTCAATGTCGATACACTTTCACTTTATAATCTTTCTAATGTTGTTAATAAAATCATTCAATTCTTCTATCATCGTTATCAATTATCAATAGTAACTGGTTCGAATTGTTGAATTAGACAGAAAAATGAAGATTAAAAACTCGTATCCCTCTGTTTCATTTTTTTTTTCAAAACTTGAAATCGAATTGATTTACAAAATCTAGAATTGCAGAGTTGTTAGAAATTCTTCATTTAAACTATCTGCAAATTTGCAAACTTCAATTCTTTATATCGATTTCTAATTTTAGAGTCAAACTTAAATTTTCAAAAGTCAAACAATCGATTCTTGGTGAAATTTGAACTCAATTCGATGTTTTAAGTTAAAATGACGATTCAGAAAGATTCTAGGAGAGTATTGAAACTTATTTCATGTTGAAGCTACAATCTAAAACGGTCTAAATTGTTTGATTGATGTTTGAGTTCTTCGTGAATTAAAAATAGCGGGTATATATATATATATATATATATAATATATATATATATATATATATATATATATATATATATATATATATATATATATATATATATTCTGTTAAAATCGATCCAACAACCATTGGTAGTTTCTAATTCGTTTGAAAATTCAAAAAATAAATAAATAAACTGTTGAGGGTGAGGTTTTGATCTCTGGTCGAATTGGAATTCATGAAGAAGATGAGGAAACGGTATATATTTGTTTTAGGATAGCAATATATCAGAAAGGCAGTAACGGACGGATGGTTAAGTATGGTTGTCGGATACCGAGAGGTTCGGGTTCGAGCCTTGCTCGCGACATCATTTTTTTTAGGCTTTCTAAAGGTAGTTTCCATAACAAATTTTTATTATTATTATTATTATTATTATTATTATTTAAATTAAGATTTGTTGATATTATTATTATGATTATCACTAATATTGTTATCATTAATATTATTATCATAAGTATTATTATTATAATTATTATCATCATTAATATTAATATTAAGATTATTATTACTACTACTATAAGTATTATGAATTGGTTACGAATATACTTAAAACTATGTGTCATATTATAAGAGATTATAAAATGTGTAAGATTTAGAACATGAATGTAAAGTTAATAGATGTGTTACGATGATTTATTTCATAAAAATATAATTAGTAATCGTAGGTTATAATTTGAACTTGAACATGAAAAATAATTATGATAAAGGAATAATCATGGTTATGAACTCTTAAACGAAGTATTATTATTATTATTATCATTATAACTAAAATATATAGATATATTATAATTACTATCATGATTATTATTATTATTATTATTATTATTATTATTATCATAACTATCAGTAACAGAAAAATTGATATTTTTACAAGTATTATTATTAATATCACTATATTTATTATTAATATAATTAGTATTAACATTATTACATTATTTAGTAATATCATGTATTATCATTATTATTATTTTTATCAATATTAATATAACTTATATATCATTATAATTACTATTAGTAACAAACAAATAATATATATATATATATATATATATATATATATATATATATATATATATATATATATATATATATATATATATATATATAACACCTATCTAATACATATCACATAAAAAAATCAATATTTTCATATACAAAAAGAATATATGAGACATATATAAAAATGATATAATTAATAAATTAAATATAAATAAACTTATTCGATTACAGTTAAGTGTATTAATAAATATCCAAATGATATAGGTTCGTGAATCCAAGGCCAACCCTGCATTGTTCAGTTGTTCAATATAGTCATATGTATTTTTACTACAAAATACATTAGGTGGGTTTCATTTGCTCCCCTTTTTAAATGCTTTTGCAATATATATTTTTGGGACTGAGAATACATGCGCTGCTTTTATAAATGTTTTACGAAATAGACACAAGTAACTGAAACTACATTCTATGGTTGGATTATCGAATCGAATATGCCCCTTTTAGTCTGGTAATCTAAGAATTAGGGAACAGACACCCTAATTGACGCGAATCCTAAAGATAGATCTATCGGGCCCAACAAGCCCCATCCAAAGTACCGGATGCTTTAGTACTTCGAAATTTATATCATGTCTGAAGGAGGATCCCGGAATGATGGGGATATTCTTATATGCATATTGTGAATGTCGGTTACCAGGTGTTCAATCCATATGAATGATTATTTTTGTCTCTATGTATGGGACGTATATTTATGAGAACTGAAAATGAATTCTTGTGGTCTATTAAAATGATGGAAATGATTATTTATGTTAAACTAATGAACTCACCAACCTTTTGGTTGACACTTGAAAGCATGTTTATTCTCAAGTACGCAAGAAATCTTCCGCTGTGTAATTGCTCATTTTAAAGATATTACTTGGGGTCATTCATGACATATTTCAAAAGATGTTGCATTCGAGACGTTGAGATCATCAAGATTATTATTAAATCAATTATAGTTAGATATATTATAAAATGGTATGCATGCCGTCAACTTTCGTTGTAATGAAAGATTGTCTTTTCAAAAACGAATGTAATGTTTGTAAAATGTATCATATAGAGGTCAAGTACCTTGCGATGTAATCAACTGTTGTGAATCGTTTATAATCGATATGGACTTCGTCCGGATAGATTAGGACGGGTCGCTTCATTATTTCAAATAATAATTATGTATATACCTGTACTGCCAAACGATTCAAGCAAGACTTAAATAAGACCTATCTATGGCATTGTTGTCTTGGTCATATAAATCAACAACGCATTTCGAAACTCCAATCGAATGGGATTTTGGAATCAACTGGCTCTGAGTCATTTGATGTATTCGAGTCATGTTTATGTGGAAAGATGACAAAGGCTCCGTTCTCCGGTTTAGGTGAAAGAGCTAAAGATCTTTTAGGACTAATACATACTGATGTGTGTGGCCCTTTTAGAACTATGTCTAGAAATGGTGAATCATACTTCGTTACATTTACTGATGATTATAGTAGATATGGTTAGGTTTACTTGCTGAAACATAAACATGAAGTTTTTGAAACATTCAAAATCTTCCAAAATGAAGTAGAGAATCAACTTGAAAAGACCATTAAAGCCCTTCGCTCTGATAGGGGAGGGGAATATATGAGTCAAGAGTTTTTAGACCACCTGAAGAATCGTGGGATTGTCTCACAATTCACTCCACCTTACACACCACAACACAATGGTGTGTCGGAACGAAGGAATCGAACTTTACTTGATATGGTTCGATCTATGATGAGTCTAACTACTCTACTGATGTCTTTTTGGGGTTATGAATTAGAGTCTGCTGCACGCATACTCAATATGGTTCCAACCAAGAAGGTAGAAAAGACACCATATGAGTTATGGCATGGAAAGAGTCCTAAGTTGTCTTATTTGAAAGTCTGGGGTTGTGAAGCGTATGTGAAACATGACACATCAAACAAGTTAGAACCCAGAGGTATCAAATGTCACTTTGTGGGATACCCAAAGAAAACAATGGGTTACTACTTTTACTACCAAGCTGAAAACAAAGTGTTTACTGCTCGGTTTGCTGAATTCTTTGAAAGAGATCTTCTCTTACAAGAACTCAGTGGGAGTAAAGTAGATCTTGAGGAAATTCAAGAATCACAAAGTAACTTACCTTCTGAAGGCACTAGCCAACCGCACGTTGAAGCTGAATACACTGTTGGTGAGCTAGAACGTGTTGCACCTATACTTCGTAGATCTAGTAGAACTCCTCATCAACCTGAGAGGTTAAATCTTCTGATTAATTCAGAAGAACCTCATCTAGGAAATTATGATGAACCCTCTAGTTATGGTGAAGCCATGTCAGATCCACAATCTGACAAATGGGGAGATGCTATGAAGGCAGAGATGCAGTCCATGAAAGATAATCAAGTATGGGACTTGATTGATCTTCCACCCAATTGCAAGACAGTGGGCAGTAAATGGGTCTTCAAGAAGAAGGCTGACATGGACGGTAATGTAAACACTTTTAAGGCTCGATTGGTGGTAAAAGGTTATACTCAAACTCAAGGAATTGATTATGAGGAAACTTTTTCACCAGTCGCGAGCATTAAATCAATTAGGATACTTATTGCCATAGCTACTTTTCATGATTATGAAATATGGCAAATGGATGTCAAAACCGCTTTCCTAAATGGTGACCTAAGCGAGGACGTATATATGGTTCAGCCGGAAGGGTTTGTGAATCCTAAGCATTCTACTAAAGTATGCAAGCTTCTAAAATCCATTTATGGATTAAAGCAAGCATCCAGGAGCTGGAATCTTAAGTTTGATGAGAAAATTAAAGAGTTTGGTTTTTATCACGGAGATGAGCCATGTGTTTACATTAGAGCTAGTGGGAGCAAAGTTGTCTTCTTGATCTTGTATGTTGATGACATACTACTTATTGGAAATGACATTCCAACTTTGCAAGATGTCAAATCTTGGCTTGGAAAATGTTTTGCCATGAAAGATCTTGGAGAAGCTAAGTATATTCTAGGAATCAGGATCTATAGAAATAGATCCAAAAGGCTTATTGGTTTGAGTCAAAGTACATACATTGACAAAATCTTACGAAGATTTAACATGCAAAACTCCAAGCGCGGAGCATTGCCCATGCAAAAGGGCATAACCTTGAGCAAGTCTTAAAGTCCTATCACACCTGATGAGATAAGATGAATGAAATGTGTTCCGTACGCTTCAGCTATAGGATCCATTATGTATGCCATGTTATGTACTAGGCCAGACGTCTCATTAGCCTTGAGTTTGACGAGTCGTTATCAACAGAATCCATGAGAAGAACATTAAGTTGTTGTTAAGAGCATTCTTAAGTATTTGTGGAGAACTAAAGATATGTTCTTGGTTTACGGTGGTTTGAAAGAAGAGTTGAGTATTAGATGTTATACAGATGCTAGTTTTCAAACTGATCGAGATGATTCTAGATCCCAATCAGGGTATGTCTTTGTCATGAATGGTGGGGCAGTTGATTGGAGAAGCTCAAAGCAGAGCACAGTTGCACAGTATACAACGAAAGCAGAATACATTGCTGTCTCAGAAGCTGCTCAAGAAGCTGTCTGGATTAGGAAGTTTATTGTTGATGTTATGCGAGGTGTATATGAAATAGCTTTAAATTTTACTAGGAAATACTATTAAATATGCTACAATTTTACACAAGATATTTATTTATTTATAGAATGGATATACTTAAACCTTGCTACAACACTTATAGGCAGTGTACCTAATCGTACGGTAGTGTAGTTTTTAGTAAGTCCGGTTCGTTCCACGGGGAATCTTTTAGACAAAGCTTAACGCTATATTAGTTTTATTTTATAAAAATACAAATATATATATATATAAGTAATATTATTATTATAAAGGGGGGTTTTTACCGTTTAATGACCGGTTTGTCCATTTTAAAAACTTTAGTCGCAGTTAAAACCTAATGTAAAATATTAAATAAATAAAAGACTTAATTTAAAGCGTAAAATAAATAACGATAATGAAATTGTAATAAATAAAAGTGCGATAAAATAAACTTGCGATAATTAAAAAATGCGATAATTAAAAGTGCAATTCAATACAATAACAATAAATAAAAGTGCGATAATTAGAAGTGCAATTAAATATAAAATAAAGGAAATTAAATATGAAATAAAAGAATTATGCTTATTTAAACTTCCGTAATCATGATGTTTGACGTGTTGATTTTAGTTTTATTCCCATGGGTTAATTGTTCTTTGTCCTGGATTATTTAATATGTCCATACGGATTTGTCCATAGTAGTCCATCAGTCATAAATATAAAGAGCGAAAGCCTTCTTCAAATTATTCTTATTCCCGAAGTCAAATATTCCAACTAATTGGGGATTCGAATTGTAACAAGGTTTTAATACTTTGTTTAATGAATACACCAGGTTATCGACTGCATGTAAACCAAGGTTTTACTACTTTGTTAACAATTACACTAATTACCCTTGAATGTAATTCATCCCTGTTTCAACAAGTCTATTAACTATTAATCCAGTTCCGTGTCCGGTAAAATGAATAATTATTGGTATTTATAGATATCGCGCCCACCGTACCCAGTCAAGCGTATGTGGTTATATATAAATACATCAAATTATAAGTTTGTATATTAAATTAACAAGGTATTGTTTAGTTAATATAAAACCCATTAATAGCCCATAGTCTAATTTTCACAAGTGTCGTTCTTTTATCCAAACCCCAATTATGGTACAAAGCCAAATTACCCAATTTTTATATTTATATCCCAACATCATGATTACTTCGGTATTAAATAAGCATAATAATAACTTAGCTACGAGACATTAATGAAAATAATATAAACATAACTTACAATGATTAAAAATAGCGTAGCGTTACACGGACAGAATTTCGACTTACACCCTTACAACATTCGCTAACATACCCTTATTATTAGAAACTAAAATTAAAATTAAAATTAAAATTAAAATATAAATATAAATATTTACGTATACATATATAGAGAGAGATTGATTATTGGATATTAAAAACGTCGAATTGCGCTGGCTTTTATAGGAATTTTCGTCCAGGGAAGCTCCGCGACTCGCGGTATTTTTCTTCTTCAAACTCCGCAACTCGCGGAGTTTGTTTTTACAGCTCACTCCATTTTGGATCCTTTCTTGCCGACGGTTTTTAAATATAATATAATATATATATTAATTTTAAGAATTAATTATATATTATATTATATTCATGTGCATAGTTGACTTGTAATTTTTACTCCGTTGCGTCGAGCGTTGAGAGTTGACTCTGGTCCAGGTTCCGGATTTTTGAACGTCCTTGCGTACAATTTAATATCTTGTACTTTGCATTTTGAATCTTGTACTCTTGTAATTTCGAGACGTTTCTTATCAATAATTGGAACCTCTTTGATTGTATTTTGTACTTTTGAGCTTTTTGGTCGTTTGCGTCTTCAATTCGTCGAATCTATCTTTTGTCTTCACCTTTTATTATTTAAATGAATATCACTTGTAAATAGAACAATTGCAACTAAAAGCTTGTCTTTCTTGAGGAATAATGCTATGAAATATATGTTCGTTTTTAGCATTATCAAATATTTCCACACTTGAGCGTTGCTTGTCCTCAAGCAATATAGTCTTGAAATACTAGAATCACTTCTTTATTCTTCACACTTTGTACATCAGTGATTTCTATACGGCGGTATAAACAATGGTAGTAACGATGTGGTTTACAGTCCCACATGACTTATAAAAATTTAGATCCTTAAAGAAATAGGATCTTTATGAAAACATTTGATCTTTTGAAAATTTCATTCTAGCTTTTACCCTAGATAAGTTTTCTGGAATAACCCTTCACCGATGTTTGCAAATTCTTTTTGTGGGTTTGGTGGGTTTCAGATTTGAAAATTTTAGCTCAAAACTTGTGGTTTTATGTCACCCACTTGCTAACCTTGTATTGGAAAAGCAACACGTCCAGTATACTTGCTCCGAATATTACCTTTTGGTAAACTACCGTCCGGTTGTAAAGGAAAGCATTGAACAAGCAACTGTTAAGGCAATGTCCCCTTACATGCTTTTAATTATGGTCTATAACGTGTCGGATGCAATTACTATCCTTGGTAGGAGCAATAGTAAAGCTCACCCTTATAATTTTTCGGTCTGGCACAAGGTCCTGTCTTTGACCATACTATGCAACCACCGTTCTTACGGTTGACACCCGATTTGGTTCAGATGACCTAATGAATTCCAGGTGAATTCCTAGGATTTTACGTTCAATGGTAATGAACGCATTGAAATTGGGTTTTTAGAAAACAAATCGGTTTGTAATTTTGATCAAAATATTTTCTCGTTCAAGCTCGAGTTTAGATATCATTGAATTCCATGAGTTTGAATTCTCAATCTTTAAGGTCAATCTCAAGGATTGAGTAATATCAGTCTTAAAAGCTGATTTTTGATCTTTAAGGAGATTATCCTTTCTGGAGATCTGATTCATTAGTCTTATCCAGCTAATTTGCACGGCGTCCTCCCCATTTTACGAGACAGATCCTCTCATGGTTAGGATAAGTCTGACCACTTGGTGACCCTGTTTTATGCTGAGGTCCGTGGATTTCCTGCTGATTTTAGAGATGACTTTTCTAGATTTTTCGTCAACCTACAGCTGGTCTGGACGACAACTTCATGACCTAAATCAAGAAGCGCGTTTCTTTTTCGGAAGACTTTACTTCCTTTTAATGATGGAATTGATTCATCGTGTAGATCCATCTTTCTTACAGTAAATCGGGTAAAAAAGTTTTAGTTTAGTCCAAAGCAAAAGTATCTTTAATATGTGACATATGTTTAAAATAACTTGGTAAATTTTCCCACACTTGGCTTTTATTTTTCCTTTTTATTGTCCTCTATTCCATTTTAAATGAATTTTAACATTTTGGTTTGTTTCTCAATTTATGTCCTTTCCAAGGTAACGACAATTTCGGTATTAACACCTAGTTTTCATCGTTCATAAATATGTATAAACATGATTTTGAATTCATTTAATTGAAAATTTTGAAAAATTTTACTAGAATTGGGTAGTCAGTATATAAGACTAGGACTGTTCTTTATTATCAGAGAGCACTAGATTCTAATACAACTACTGCTTTACTAGTATTTTTAATGGTAACCAAGTGTTTAAGATAAAAATTTTAAAAATCCGAAAGAATTTAACCCCTTCTCACACTTAGATCTTGCAATGCCCTCATTTGCAAGAAATCAGTAACAATTTAAATTATTGAGGGTGATTAGCGTAGAAAAATGATTAAATTTTACCAAAGTTTCCAAACATATTGGCGTTTGTTTTCTGAATGATAAATGGTGCATATCCTTTGTTCATTCCCTCTTGTTGTTACATCACATATATTTTACATCTTGTCGTCAAAATTAGTTGCTTTTGCTGAACTTAATGCCAGTCTTTGAAAATGTGTTGTTTTACCCTGTTGTGTACATAAGATAAACTGCAAACATATATACATATTTTTGAAGTTTGGTATATTACCCCACATTCAAAAATTATTAAAATCTAATAATAAAAGTTAGAAAAAAAAAACTATTACAATATCAACATAAGTGTTAAATGTAGTAACATTACAAAAATAAAATAAATAAAACTAAATAAACTAGGGTTGTTACTGATACCAGTAGGGGTTCCATGCATAACCGTATGTGTTATAAAATGCTTCAGCTGGGTTATAAGTAGGATATGGTGGTTGCATCTCTATAGACCAGGGAGGAAATATGGGCGTTGGAGTAGGAATATAGTTTCTACCTACATGTTGGCAATGAGCTATGATTTGGTTTTGATGAACTTGCCAATCTTCAAATGCTCGATGTCTAGCATTTTCATACTCTTGTGAAGCTATAAACCTTTGCATTTCTGTCATTTCATTTCCCCCTCCCACATTACCTGGCTGTTGATTTCTCTCAACCTGTGGATGTCTTCCATTATATCGTACTGCGGCGTTATTTCGCCTTTTCAAAACCTTAGCACCATGATATACATTTAAACCAATTGTATCGTGGGGTTCTGGTTCTTCGATTAATAATCCCCCCCGACTTATATCCACATTGAGATACTCAGCAATTAATGTAATAAATATACCACCTCCTATTATACTGTGCGGTCTCATCCCCCTAACCATAGCTGATAAATAATAACCCACACAATAAGGTATACTTACAGCGCTTTGTGGGTCTCGAATACACATGTAGTAAAATAAATCTTGCTCATTTACCTTTTCTTTATTTTTACCTCGCTGTGTAATCGAGTTCGCTAGAAACCTGTGAATTACTCTTAACTCAGCTCTATCTATATCCAAATAAGAGTAATTTCCCCCTTTAAATCGGTGATGGCTAGTCATTTGACTCCATACACCATGCGTATCAAAATTTTCATCAATCTTCCTACCATTCAATATCAACCCTCGATAATCGGCAGATGCTAGCTCCTCAGGCGTATATATACGTAAGGCCTGAGCCATGTCTAGTAGAGACATGTTGCGCATCGAACCTCCTAACAAAAATCTAATAAAAGTTCGATCGGTTAAACTAGCTACCCGATCATTTATTTCTATACTACACAATAATTCTTCACACCATACTTTATATACAGGTCTACGCATGTTGAATAAACGTACCCAATCGTTAAAAGTAGAATTACCATACCTCTGAGTAAGTAATTCCCTAATTGGCTCGGCCAATTCTACGGCTTCTAACGGTTCCCATTCTATTACCCTAGGTACTTCAACAGCTTTAGAATGAAGAGAGTGCAAGGCCCTTTGGTATTTTGGATAATCTATCCAACGTCTGTCTAATCTCAAGTTCGGGTGCAAATCTTCCACGTGCATATCTGAAAATGTCATAACTGGATGAGGTATATCTTGTTTGTAATAGTTATCAATATCCTGTTGTTCCGCATTCTCAAGAGGAGCAATGCGAGCTTGGGATGAAGATTCACCCCTTTCAGTCTGCAAAACACATCAAACACAATTTTTGTGCATCCAAATATGCATTAGTGTCAGCAAAATCATCAATCAAAATAATTACAATGACATGTTCAATTTATATCAAACTTATGCTCATTTTCATATTTTTATCAAATCTACACTTTTTCAAATAAGCATATACGAAAATGTTTACCAAGTTCATAAGCATTCAACTCAAATAACATGTCAAAATAATCATTATTAGTAACTAAACAAGTTTCAAATGGCATTATCTCTCAAAAATCAAGTTCATGAATTTTAGACTTGAAAAAGTCCACTTTAATTCTCAAAAATCATGTTTAGGCTCAAAGTTTGGATCATTTAACTACCTAAACATGTTACACTACTTAATTTAGCAATAATTCATGACAAAAATCGGCCATAACCTCTTTATATCAAAAAGCCCCAAATTTGCTCAAAAACACAAACCCTAGATTACTCAAAATTTGAAGTTTAAGGCTTCTAATCATGTTAAATAGCATCAATCTAGGTTATACAAGCATAATACACAAACAATTTAAGTATAATTACACTAAAAAGCATTAAAATCGAATTAGGTATAAAATTGCTCAAGAATACTAATTTTCGGATTAAATGGTGTTTAGGTGTAGAAATTTACCGTTTTCCTTGAGTAATTCCTTGATAGCATCCTTCTCAACATGATTTTGTGAAAGATTTGATGAAAAATGATCAAAAATTGCGAATTTTGTGTGTGTTTTTCGGGTGTTTTTCGCAGTTATTTGGGGTGTTTGTGTTGGGGACTGTCTGATCGATCCCTTATATTTTTTTCTAGATTTTAGACCCTCCGCGAGTTGCGGCACTTTTGTTCTTCAAACTCCGCAAGTCGCGGAGTTTGACCTTTTTTTTTTTTTATAAAAACCTTAACTTATAATTAATTAATTAATTTTAAAATTTTGTTTCCCTTGTTATTTAGGACGAGGTCGTTTCGGATCGATGTCCTAGTCCGTCCCTCGACAAAATTTTAAAATTTGTCTATTTAAAGCAAGGTTTTAAAAGCAAAGATTTTTTTTGGGTTTTTTAATTTTTTTGGCATAATTTAAATCAATAAGATAAATAATGATAATAAAAGTTCTCGTCCCTCCCTCGGGTAGAGCAATTTCGGTTCAATGACCTAGTCTTCAACTCACGACGAATTTTAAAAATCATATTTTTAACTTAGCGAAATAAAGTAAATTTTTGTTTTTAAATTCACACCAAACTTAAATTTAAAATGCATAAAATTAAAAATTCATATTTTAAAAATTAAAAATTCACACCAAACTTATATTATATTTTTGTTTTTATACATACAAACTTATATTGAAAATATTAATTTTCCAAATATTTACAATTTTTAAATATATTGATTTTAAAAAGTTTACAATATTATTTTAATTTTTATATATTAATTTTAAAACATGGTAAAAATAAAATTAAAAATCTTTTTGGCTTTTATCCCACTTTAATCAATCAAATATTATCAAAAACATGCGCCCCTCTTTTTGGTAAAGTAATTTCGGTTCCATGACCTAATTTAACTCATGAAGAATTTTTGAAATATTTTGGGTTGATTGATTAAAGATATTTATACCTTTAGAATAAACGTTAAATTTCGCAGTGATGTAATAAATTTTTGTATGATATCAATAATTTCGGTCGCAAGACCTAATTTTATCGAATACCAATTTAATACTTTATAGCGAACAAATTAGCGTTTATTATCAAAAGGTTAAAAATAAAAATAAAAATAAAAACTGTACATACTTACATGTGAAATAGATTTCTTAGTGATATGCTCTAGCCCACTCATAAGATAGTCGAACTAATTGATTTTCCATGGCTACATAGGCGTAACCTCGAGCATTTAATGTTTTTTCTTCTAAACATATGAACGGTCCATCTCTGCATAAAGTAACAAATTCGGTGTTTGAATAGGTTTGATTATTTGGACATTTACCTTCGTGTGACCATTTTCCGCATTTGTGACATTTTTCAAGGTGTCGTGCTCTTCTTTTCGCTGCGGATTTTGATTTTCCTTTACCAAATTGTGACTTATTATCTTCGCATCTGGATTCTTTTCTTACTCCGTCCAATTTACCTCTGATTAATGATACTATTTCACTCGGAAGTGTGTCATTATTACGTTTAGTGATCAAAGCGTGTAGCATTAGACCATGGTTTAGTTCACAGGAAGTCTTCATTTCGTAAAAACCTAAAAAAAATAAAAATTTAGAATGGGGGGAGAAGACTAGTTCTTTAGGGTTTGCTAGGGAAAGACCATTCGGGTTCCATTTTCGAGAACTACACGAAAATAGAAAATCTAACTCTAATAGAAATACATAAACCTCCCTACACTTAGTTGAAATTGTGATTAACATTATTTTCAATTGAATCATCAATAACTTGTATATCTTTGACTTTTACTTCAATCCATTTGTTGATTTCATCCGTAACTTTCAAAAATTCAACTAACATCGCCTTTTCTTTTGGCGATAAATTGGATACTAATCAGTTACATAACTTAAAGTTTTCCTTAATCTTAGCATCGTGAATCCGTTTATAAAGTTTCTTCGTTGAACTGTTAAAAATGGGTTCATCTAATTTCGTATCATCAACGGCATTCTTTGTGATTGGATCATCATTAAGTGTTTCTTCATCTTCCCCACACTTATGCATTTTTATTGGTCTAACAGTTTTAGTTGGTGGAGATCTAAACTTTCGGTTCACAAAGGTGATCGATGTATCACCATCCCTAAGTGTCATTCTTCCTTCTCTTACATCAATGAATGCCTCGGTGGTTGCTAAAAATGGGCGACCTAGAATTAGAGGAATATCAAGGTTTTCCTCCATATTAATCACTATGAAGTTTGCAACAAAGGTCAAACTTCTCACGTTAACAAGTAAATTATTTGCTATTCCAACCGGGTGTTTAATGGTTTGGTCAAATGATTGAACACCTATTTTGGCTGGTTTTAATTTACCCATGCCTAATCTTTTGTATAAGGAAATAGGCATAATATTTGCACTTGCTCCTAAATCTGCGAGTCCATTATATACAGCACCATCATTAAGCAAGCAAGAAATGATAAATTCACCCGGGTCTCCTGCTTTAGTAAGTCGAGTTGGTTTGTAAACCTTTTTCGGGTGTTCTTTTCTTGGTTCTTTCACTTCTATTTGAATTTCTTATTAACATTTTTCTTCGTTTGTTGGAATGGGAGGTTTGTATAAGAATTCTTCTTCATCACTCAAATTTGACTCCTCCCTATATTCCAATTTTGATTTTTCATATGTTGTTGATAACATATTTATGTTTTCATTTTGAAGGTTTTCTTGGGTGGTGAAATTATGATTAACTTCATTGTCAACTTCCATCGGACCATGTATGTAATGTTTAACTCTGTGACCATTAACTTTAAATTCAATCCCATTTGAATTTATTAATTCTACTGTTCCGTATGGGAAAACTCTTTTGATTATGAATGGTCCAGACCATCTTGATTTCAATTTTCCAGGAAATAGCTTGAATCGTGAATTGAAAAGAAGAACTCTGTCTCCTTCTTTGAATTCTTTTGAACTTCTGATTCTTTTATCATGCCATTTCTTCGTTCTTTCCTTATAGATTAACGAATTTTCATATACTTCATGTCTTAATTCTTCTAATTCGTTTAATTGACTTAACCGTAGATGTCCAGCTTCATGTAAATCAAGATTACATGTCTTCAAAGTCCAAAATGCTTTGTGTTCAATTTCTACTGGAAGATGACAAGCTTTTCCATAAACGAGTCTAAAAGGTGTGGTTCCAATTGGAGTTTTGTAGGCTGTTCTAAAAGCCCAGAGTGCATCCTCCAACTTAATGGACCATTCATTCGGATTTGTTCCTACAGTTTTCTCTAGAATACGTTTTAAAGCTCGGTTGGTATTTTCAACTTGTCCACTTGTCTGTGGATGATAAGCAGTGGAGATTTTATGAGTTAATCCATATCTTTTAAGAACTTTCTCAAGTTGATTATTACAGAAATGAGTTCCCCGATCACTTATTAAAGCTTTCGGTGTTCCAAACCTTGCAAAAAGACGTTTTAAAAAGTTGACTACAACTCGTGCATCGTTAGTTGGGAGAGCTTGTGCTTCCGCCCATTTAGATACATAATCAATGGCTACGAGAATATAGAGATTATTATGAGATTTTGGAAATGGACCCATAAAGTCAATACCCCAAATGTCAAATACTTCACATACTTGAATGACATTTTGTGGCATTTCATCACGTTGACTTATTTTTCCGGCCCTTTGACAAGCATCACAGGATTTGCAAAGAAGGTGTGCGTCTTTGTAAATTGTAGGCCAATAGAATCCAGCATCATAAACTTTTCTTGCTGTTAGCTGAGGCCCATAATGCCCTCCTGTTGGTCCTGTGTGACAATGGTTTAAGATTTTACTAACTTCATCTCCGAATACACATCGGCGTATTATTCCATCAGGACAACTTTTAAACAGATGTGGATCTTCCCAGAAATAGTGTTTTATATCACTAAAGAATTTCTTTCGTTTTTGGTATGATAATCCTTTCTCAAGGAATCCACATACTAAGTAGTTTGCATAGTCTGCAAACCATGGAATTTCATTATAATCTATCTTCAGTAGATATTCATCAGGAAAGTTGTCTTGTATGGCCGATTCATTTAGAACTTCTAAATCAAGATTTTCAAGACGAGAAAGATGATCAGCGACGAGATTTTCTGCTCCTCTTTTATCTTGGATTTCAATATCGAACTCTTGTAAGAGTAAGATCCAACGGATTAATCTTGGTTTAGCATCTTGTTTCGAAAATAGGTATCTAAGAGCAGAATGGTCGGTATAGACCACCGTTTTAGCTAGAATGAGATATGAACGAAATTTGTCAAAAGCAAAGACAATAGCAAGGAGTTCTTTTTCAGTAGTTGTATAATTTTTTTGTGCTCCTTGTAACGTCTTACTAGCATAATATATAGGTTGAAATCGTTTTTCAATCCTTTGTCCTAAAACGGCTCCCATTGCAAAATCACTTGCATCGCACATTAGTTCAAATGGTAGATTCAAATTTGGTGTTATCATGATTGGCGCATTAGTGAGTTTCTCTTTAAGAATGTTAAAAGATTTGATGCATTCATCTGAAAAGATGAATGGAGCATCCTTTTCTAGGAGTTTATTAATAGGAGTGGCAATTTTAGAAAAATCTTTTATAAAACGTCGATAAAAACCGGCATGCCCTAGAAAACTTCTAACTCCTCTAACATTGGTGGGATGTGGAAGTTTAGCAATTACATCTACTTTAGCTCTATCTACTTCAATTCCTTCCTTTGAAATTTTATGACCAAGAACGATGCCTTCTTTAACCATGAAATGGCATTTCTCCCAATTAAGTACTAGATTTGATTGTTCGCATCTAATAAGCATTCGTTCAAGATTAACTAGACATGTTTCAAATGTATCACCGAAGACTGAAAAGTCATCCATGAAAACTTCCATGCATTCTTCTATCATGTCGTGAAAAATCGTCATCATGCACCTTTGAAAGGTTGCAGGGGCGTTGCAAAGTCCAAATGGCATGCGTTTGTAAGCAAAAGTACCATAAGGGCACGTGAACGTGGTTTTCTCTTGATCTTCAGGTGCTATTGGAATTTGAAAATATCCGGAAAAACCATCTAGAAAACAATAGTAACTATTTCCGGCTAATCTTTCCAACATTTGATCAATAAAAGGTAAGGGAAAGTGATTTTTTCTGGTGGCGTCATTTAATTTTCTATAATCAATACATACACGCCATCCTGTTACAGTTCTAGTAGGAATAAGCTCATTTTTCTCATTTGTGATGACAGTCATGCCACCCTTCTTAGGTACGCATTGAACTGGGCTTACCCATGGACTATCAGAAATTGGATAAATTAAACCTGCATCAAGCAGTTTAATAATTTCTTTCTTAACAACATCTTGCATATTAGGATTTAGTCTTCGTTGGCGTTGTACATACGTTTTATGACCTTCTTCCATAAGGATTTTATGTGTGCAATACGAAGGACTTATTCCTTTAATATCATGAATCTTCCATGCAATGGCTGGTTTATGAGCTTTTAACACAGAAATGAGTTGTGATTTCTCATTTTCAGTAAGATAAGACGATATTATTACACGTAATTCAGATTCACCATGTAAATAAGCGTATTCCAAATGGTTTGGAAGTGGCTTTAACTCTAATGTCGGAGGTTCTTCTATCGATGATTTGTATCGATATCTGTCTTCTTCTTTTAGCATTTGAATTTATTCTGTTGTTGGTTCATATCCATTAGCTATTAGTGTAGCTAACATTTCAGTTTCATCAATTGGTTCAGTTCCTTCTCCTAAAGAACATTCTCCTATTCCTTGTAATTCTGAAAATTCTTCTAACAATTCTGCATGTGAATCTATAGTTTGAATATAATAACATGTATCATCTGCAGATTGCGGTTGTTGCATTGCTCTATCAACTGAAAAGGTAACACTCTCGTCCTCTATACTTAGGGTCAGTTTCTTACCGAACACGTCTATCATTGCTTTAGCCGTGTTTAAGAATGGTCTTCCTAATATGAGAGGAACTTGAGAATCTTCTTCCATGTCCAGAACAACAAAATCTACTGGAAATACTAAAGTACCAACTTTAACTAGCATGTTCTCCATTATCCCTCTAGGATATTTTATTGATCGATCGGCTAGTTGTATGCTTATTCTTGTTGGTTTCAATTCTCCAAGGTCTAGTTTAGCGTATAGTGAATACGGCATTAAATTTATACTAGCACCTAAGTCTGCCAATGCTTCTATTGAACTAAGACTACCCAGAAAACATGGAATTGTGAAACTTCCTGGATCAGATAGTTTTTCTGGTATCTTATTCAACAGCACTGCAGAACAATTAGCATTCATAGTAACGGCCGAGAGTTCTTCCATTTTCTTTCTATTTGTGATCAGATCTTTCAGAAATTTAGCATATCTAGGCATTCCTGAAATCACATCAATGAAAGGAAGATTTACATTTATCTGTTTAAACATATCCAAGAATTTGGATTGCTCGGCTTCAAGTTTCTCTTTTTTCATTTTACTCGGGTAAGGAAGTGGTAGTTGGTATGGTTTAACATAAGGTTTAGCCTTAACTGTGTTATCTTCATTAACCTTTTCAACTACCGGTTCTTTTTCCTTATCTTGATCAGGTTGTGGTTCTTGTGGAGTAGGAATAGCTTCATCAGAAATTACAGGTATTTCAGGTGGTTTAAGTGTTGTACCACTTCTTGTGGTAATTGCTTTAGCTGTTTCATTCCGGGGGTTAGCATTTGTATCACTAGGTAAACTTCCCGGTTTTCTTTCACCTATTAACCTTGCTAGGTTACTTACTTCTTGTTCCAAGTTTTGAATAGAAGCTTGTTGATTTCTAAATGCTTAAGCATTTTGTTCTTTAGTTTGTTTTTGAGATGTGAAAAATTGCGTTTGAGTTTCAACTAGCTTCGTCATCATATCTTCTAAATTTGGCTTTTTATCATCGGTTTGTGGTGGTTTGTTTTGAAAATTAGGTCTTTGTTGATTGTAAGTATTATTGGATACTTGTTGATTACTAGGACCTTGTTGGTTGTTGTATGGAATATTTCGGTTATAATTCTGGTTTTGATTGTAAATCGGTCTTGGCTGTTGATAATTATTCTGATAATTATTTCCAGGCCTTTGGTTTAGATATGAAATATTCTCTCTTTGTTCCATTGTTAGTTCAATACTGAGACAATCTTTTGTCAAATGTGGTCCTCCACACTGCTCACAACTAATTCGTATTAAGTGTATATCCTTAGTCATCTTTTCCATTCGTCTCTCGACAACATCTATCTTTGCTGAAATGGAATCTAAGTCATGGCTAGAATTGGCTCTAGCTGCTTTAGATGATCTAACGATATCTTTTTCTTGGTGCCACTCATGTGAGTGGGAAGCAGTGTTATCAATAATTTTATAAGCATCAGTTTCGGTTTTCTTCATAATAGAACTACCAGCTGCTATATCGATGTCTTTCCTTGTAGTGATGTCGCATCCTTGGTAGAATATTTGTACTATTTGACAAGTGTCTAAACCATGTTGCGGACATCCTCTTAATAACTTTCCAAATCTAGTCCACGCCTCATATAGAGTTTCATTTGGTTTCTGGGTGAACGTAACAATTTCTCCTTGAAGTCTTACGGCTTTAGATGCCGGAAAGAATTGTTTAAGAAAATTTTCAACTAAAACATCCCATGTATCAATCGCCCCTTCAGGTAACGATTCCAACCAATCTTTGGCTTCTCCCTTTAAAGTCCAGGGAAATAACATGAGATATATATGTTTATCCTCCACTTCTCTTATTTTAAATAGTGTGCAGATCCTATTAAGGTACGAAGATGTTCATTTGGATCTTCCTTCGGCGCACCACTAAATTGGCATTGATTAGTCACCATATGTAGAATTTGTCCTTTGATTTCATAATCTGGCGCATTAATGTCAGGATGAGTAATTGCGTGACCTTGGCCAGTGCGTTTAGCTCTCATTCGGTCTTCCATACTTAAAGGTTCCAGATTCTCCATTATTGAATTTGTTGAATCTGAATCACTAGAGGATTCTGATTTAATGGTTCGGTCCTCAACAATCTCTGTTTGAATGATTGGTGGTTCCGGAGGAAAAATTAATGGTTCAGTATCTATGAATCGTCCCTGAATATTCTCGGGATTCTCAATTGTGAGGTCGGGTTCAAAAAATGGATTATCGGAAATTTGAATTGGAGTACTTGGTCGACTGGATGATGATTCTAAAGAAAAATCAACGGCGGTAATATTAGCTAGATGTCTTGATCTAGTTACAGGTGGTGAACGTACAAAAGGTGGTGAACGTCTTGCTCGGTGCATTCACTGAATATCCTATTAGTTTTTAAAAGGAAAGAAAAATTATATAAGTTATCCAATTAATAGACTTTTCTGATTTTGCCCACGTTTCGAATAGCCAAAAGATGCAGCAGAGGGGCAGGATTCGTTTGGTCTCAATATAATTGAGTACTGTTTGGCTCCAATAACCCGGTCCACGTACAAATCCAACTATTACTACGAACCAAAAAATTTTGATGTCTATCAAATTAACCACTTAAAATAAATTTTCGTAATTTTAAGAAATTTAGATAAGAAGTAGAATAAAAATCTATGTCCTAAAACTAGAATGAAGAGAAATAAGAAAGAAAAAGAAAGAGAAAAAAAAGGGTTGAAAAATAAAAGGGTTGAAAAAGAAAAGGGTTGAAAAATAAAAGGCGTCGAAAAATAAGAAAGAGAAAAAAAAATTGACTTATGAAACTTTTAAAACACTCGACTAACCCAACCTTATTACTATTACTAACTTAAAATTAAAATTGCAAATTGAGATTACTAATTGGAGTGATAATTGATACATAGGTAAAAGGCGTCGAAAAATAAAAAGTAAGAAAGTAGCGCGTTGAAACTTAAAAAGGAACCAAAAACTAAAAGTTGCGTCTAAAAATATTAAAGATTACAAGTAAAACTATATCCCAAATGGCAATAACTTAAAAAGGTACTAAAACTTAAAAAGGCGTCGCAAAATTCTAAAGCACCTAAATCTTAGTCTAAAGAAAAAGCACTTAAGGGATTTTACGGCAAAGCCTAAAAATCTAGAATTAAAAATAACTATGGCAAAAACTATGGCTTAAAACTAAATATGGGCGAAAAATACAAAAAATTATGCTAAACGAATAAAAAGGGACAAAATAAAAAAATACTAAAAGTTGTAAAAAGTACAATTTTTTATAAAAATATTATTTTTATATTATTTATTTATTAAAACTATTAATTTTACAATTTAATTAAACTAATTAAACTAAATATATAAAATAATAAATAAACTAAACTAAATAATAAATAATTAAAACCTATTTAGGGTTTTAAATTTAATAATAAATAATAATAATAATAATTATACGTAATTAATGCCTGATTAGGGCTTCCTGTGTGCCAGTGTCAGACGGCTCCGCGAGTTGCGGTGCCACGTACAAGCAAATACCGCGAGTCACGGGAAATGAAAATTCAGATGACAGGCTGGTTTCGACAGGTTTCGGTTTTTTATTTATTTATATATATATATTTTTTTATTTTTCTGTTTTTAATTTAATTAAAATAATTATATAATTTAAATAAAACTTATCTTTAAAAACTAAGATAGAAATAAAATACTTTATAATTTTATAAATAAAAATCTAAAAAAAATAGATTTATATATATTTATTTTTTTCGGTTTTTTTATGTTTTAAATAAACACAAAATATTTAAATAAAACTTATATTTTTATAAAATAAAAATAAAGAAACTTTATAAAACTTAAATATTTAACAAACTCTTAAAAATATTTATATTTTTATTTTTCTTTTTATATTTTTAGATTTTTTAAAACGTATTTTTACGAAAGCGTAATTTTTTTTTAATAAAAGTAAACTTAAAATAAAAATCTTTTTTTTTATATAGCGTTGCGCTTCCGGCTTTTAAGCTAGATTTTAAGTTCTCCGGCAGCGGCGCCAAAAATACTTGATGTTATGCGAGGTGTATATGAAATAGCTTTAAATTTTATTAGGAAATACTATTAAATATGCTACAATTTTACACAAGATATTTATTTATTTATAGAATGGATATACTTAAACCATGCTACAACACTTATAGGCAGTGTACCTAATTGTACAGTAGTGTAGTTTTTAGTAAGTCCGGTTCGTTCCACAGGGAATCTTTTAGACAAAGCTTAACGCTATATTAGTTTTATTTTATAAAAATACAAATATATATATAAGTAATATTATTATTATAAAGGGGGGTTTTTACCGTTTAATGACCGGTTTGTCCATTTTAAAAACTTTAGTCGCAGTTAAAACCTAATGTAAAATATTAAATAAATAAAAGACTTAATTTAAAGCGTAAAATAAATAATGATAATGAAATTGCAATAAATAAAAGTGCGATAAAATAAACTTGCGATAATTAAAAAATGCGATAATTAAAAGTGCAATTCAATACAATAACAATAAATAAAAGTGCGATAATTAGAAGTGCAATTAAATATAAAATAAAGGAAATTAAATATGAAATAAAAGAATTATGCTTATTTAAACTTCCGTAATCATGATGTTTGATGTGTTGATTTTAGTTTTATTCTCATGGGTTAATTGTTCTTTATCCTGGATTATTTAATATGTCCATACGGATTTGTCCATAATAGTCCATCAGTCATAAATATAAAGAGCGAAAGCCTTCGTCAAATTATTCTTATTCCCGAAGTCAAATATTCCAACTAATTGGGGATTCGAATTGTAACAAGGTTTTAATACTTTGTTTAATGAATACACCAGGTTATCGACTGCGTGTAAACCAAGGTTTTACTACTTTGTTAACAATTACACCAATTATCCTTGAATATAATTCACCACTGTTTCAACAAGTCTATTAACTATTAATCCAGTTCCGTGTCCGGTAAAATGAATAATTATTGGTATTTATAGATATCCCGCCCACCGTACCCAGTCAAGCGAATGTGGTTATATATAAATACATCAAATTATAAGTTTGTATATTAAATTAACAAGGTATTGTTTAGTTAATATAAAACCCATTAATAGCCCATAGTCTAATTTCCACAAGTGTCGTTCTTTTATCCAAACCCCAATTATGGTACAAAGCTCAATTACCCAATTTTTATATTTTTAGCACAACATCATGATTACTTCGGTATTAAATAAGCATAATAATAACTTAGCTACGAGACATTAATTAAAATAATATAAACATAACTTACAATGATTAAAAATAGCGTAGCGTTACACGGACAGAATTTCGACTTACACCCTTACAACATTCGCTAACATACCCTTATTATTAGAAATTAATATTAAAATTAAAATTAAAATATAAATATAAATATTTACGTATACATATATAGAGAGAGATTGATTTTTGGATATTAAAAACGTCGAATTGCGCTGGCTCTTATAGGAATTTTCGTCCAGGGAAGCTCCGCGACTCGCGGTATTTTTCTTCTTCAAACTCCGCAACTCGCGGAGTTTGTTTTTACAGCTCACTCCATTTTGGATCCTTTCTTGCCGACGGTTTTTAAATATAATATAATATATATATTAATTTTAAGAATTAATTATATATTATATTATATTCATGTGCATAGTTGACTTGTAATTTTTAGTCCGTTGCGTCGAGCGTTGAGAGTTGACTCTGGTCCCGGTTCTGGATTTTCGAACGTCCTTGCGTACAATTTAATATCTTGTACTTTGCGTTTTGAATCTTGTACTCTTGTAATTTCGAGACGTTTCTTATCAATAATTGGAACCTCTTTGATTGTATTTTGTACTTTTGAGCTTTTTGGTCGTTTGCGTCTTCAATTCGTCGAATCTATCTTTTGTCTTCACCTTTTATTATTTAAACGAATATCACTTGTAAATAGAACAATTGCAACTAAAAGCTTGTCTTTCTTGAGGAATAATGCTTTGAAATATATGTTCGTTTTTAGCATTATCAATTGTTGAACTCGAAGTAGTTCCCAGCATTGAATCCCCTATGGAAATGTACTGTGATAATTCAAGTGCTATTATACTTGCGAAAGAATCACGTGTACGTAAAGGTAGCAGACATATTCTTCGAAAGTTTGACTACATTCAAGAAGTCGTTGAGAGGAATGATATTAGTATTCTTAAGGTTCATACAGATGATAATGTGGCTGACCCGTTCACGAAGCCCATGACACACAACAAGCATGATGATCATGCTAGTAGTATTGGACTTCGTTATGCTGCTGATCTTTTTAATTTGTAATTTAGTATTTGGATATTTTTGAAACATTAAGCAGTTTTATCTTAATTAATTGATATATAGTTGGTATGATCAGTTTCATTTATATCACTGTGTTCTATATTAGCATGTTTAATCCATGAATAATTGTTGATTATTCAAAATCTCCATAATCGGTCATGTTATGGGAATAACATGAATTAAGATTAATGTGAAATTTTGGTTATATTCATTGATGATGAATAGTTAACTTGTTGAGATCAAAATTCATATGTATTCATTGATGATGAATATTGGAATGACCCAACCATGAGATGTCACTACATGGATCGTAGTCAGTAGTGAATCTTTTAGTGATTATGTCTTTGTGTCCTTAGACTTGAGATGCACGCCCGTCTTGATGAGTGTAGCATTGTACTTTGATATGGTTAAACGCTGTTCTGAATAAGGCTGTTATAAAGGCCATTATTGGGTATAATGTAAAGCTCGTAATAGACACGTGTATGCAATATATAATTTGTTCTTCTAAAATGTTTGGAGTTAGATACTTTTTGAGCTCCTCGATGAATGAATAAGATATTTGTGTGGCCGCACCCAGATGTAATTAAGATGATACTTAATTAGTTTGGTGATCTAATTCAATTCTAAGATCGAGAAACAAAATTGTTAAACAAATAAGAATGACCGATGATCCATATCTCAAGTTTAACTAAAGTATCTGAAACAAAAGGACGAATGACATTTAAAACTTACCATAAATAGTTTCGAGAAACTACCCTCACATGAATTTGGGGACAATGACGTGTTGCTAGACGCTTACCATTGTTTGTATAGTTACTTGATGCTGTGCCATGCACAAGTGGGAGTCCGTAGGATTAATGTGCAAGGTACAACATATAACTATATGGCCAACCTCATTTGAGCCTTCGGGGTCACACACATATACACCGAGACGTTAAATAATATATATATATATATATATATATATATATATATATATATATATATATATATATATATATATATATATATATATATATATATATATATATATATATATGATGTATATATATTACTCAAGTAACAAAATAGTAAATCGAAATTAATTCATTTACTATTCATATGAATAGTAAATGAATCGAAATTAATTAATTTACTATTCACATGAAAGCGACATGATAGAAATTATTAATTATAAGTTACATAATATACTCCTAAAGTATTTGAGAAATACAACTTTATGATATATATTTGGTCGTTAATTGAAAAAGGTTCACGAGTTGTTTTTACATGTACTCCTTAAATATATATATTGGTTCTTGTTTTTGGTACAGAGTAACAAAACAAACAAAAAATTAAAACCTTTTCTTACATCTCAAAGATCAAGAAAGCTACATGCCATTTTGTTTATGAAACGAAATCAATACGGAGTAATATTTATCTATTGCTTATTAATATAATTTGATTATATTAATTTGTTACTTTGGGTTTGGACTAGCATCCATTGACGGTCGTTTGAAGTGTAGTGTGGACTATCAAAAGAGACGGTCATACTTTTGATCGTAAGTTTCTCTCCGTCTCATCAATTTCTCCAAGAAAGTTATATCGTTAACTCCTCTTTTGTTTTAATATTCATGACAATTATTATGGTGTAACTGGATCTAATTGGGATAAATTAATCGTGTGCATGTTTCACTAAATATATGAATATTTAATCTTGTAAATGTTTTATGAAATAATAAAATATTATTATTTTAACTATCCGCTGCGTTAATCTGATTTGTTAAAAGTAAACACGATTTTCCATCACTTATACCATAAGGTTGAGAAAAAAACAAAAAAACAAAATAGCCCCATGATCCTTAGTTCTAATCGGATACAGAAGAAGTCGCACAACTCTAATATCGGGTATAATGGAAGTTTGAAGTCTACCCCTCAAAATTTCTTAAATATTCCATTTACCCATAACCCCTCATTTCTAAATTTATCCTCCTTGAATACAACTTTACATAAAAGACAAAATAAAAGGTTTGTTAATAGCGCTTTAAAATACAAAATAATAAAACTAAACAATTTTAAAAAACATTGTCTCATACCTTTAATAATTTCAAGTTTTAAAGGGGAAGCAAACGTTATTATAAATAATAGAAAATGTAATGAATGTGTTTTAGATTGTGGTGCGACAGACATCGTGACTTTTGAAAAATCTGATTTATGTTCTGAATCAAAACCTTAAAAAAATCAAATTCAAACGGCCAACGGTAGGGTGGTTAAAGTCAAAGGAGGATGGACTATTGAAATTTCTCTAACCATTAAACTATCAAGCTGCCTTTATATCCTGAATTTATCTCATAAACTATTATCAGTGATCCAAATAACGAAAGAATTAAATTTCACCGTATTACTTCACCCAACGTTCTTTATACTACAAGACATCAGAACCGGGGAGATCATTAGTAGGTATGAGAAAGACGGACTCTACTATGTTGACGAAGTCACACGACAAGGTAACGTGATACTTGCTCACAGAACAATAGATAGGGAAGTTTGGTTATGGCATAGACGGCTAGGACATCACTCCGAAAGTTATTTGCAACTTTTCTTTCCTAAGCTTTTTCTACCTAATAAAACTTTACAGTGTGAAAGTTGTATTTTGATCAAAAGCCATCAAAACACTTTTAAACCAAGTAACATAAAAACGAAATCTGCATTTTATTTAATTCCTTCTGATGTATGGAGACCGACGAAAGTCATCGGGGGAAAGTATTCATTAAATTCCATAAATTCCATGCTATAAAACTTGATAGCATGGAACGGATCCGGTAATTTAGGTTCCATCTTTGATGGAAAAGTATTCACTAAAGTGTTGAGCATCTTCATCACAACAGCCATTTTGAAGTTTGCACAAGGTAAATCACACAAATGTCTACTTTGCATTCCCTTTTTAGGGATAAAATTTGAGCATTGTTTCAAAGATATGGAACGTTACATGTTTTCTATTGTCTTCAACGAACTTTAAAAAATCTTATTATTTGTGTTTAAGTTCTACAAGCATATATTTCTAAACTTTTAACTACATAAAAGTCGTTTTCTTGATATTTGTGTACATTATATATATATATATATATATATATATATATATATATATATATATATAGGGGCAGGATCAACGGGGAAGTAACCAATCGGGGGGAAGCAAAATTTTATTTTTCGTTTTTTTTTGAATTTTTTTTTTCCGGCATCAAGATCACACGAAAATATGAACATTTAGAAGAGACACTTCGTGATGAATGTTATTATTTAGGCGGGAAAACGATCGACAAAAATAACATTCAAGATAATATTGTTCGTGAAGAATATGAACGTTTTTTTTCTTCATGTTTTGTGAAGTAAAATTTAGCCCTATTTAGAGTTTAGGGTTTAGGGTTTAGGGTTTGGTGTTTTGGGTTTATTCCATAAACTCAACACACCAAACCCTAAACTCTAAACCGTTCGTGTTAAAAACTCAATCTAAATCCTAAATCTAAACCCTAAATCTAAACCCTAAACCCTAATTTCTAAACCCTAATATCTAAACCCTAATATCTAAACCCCAATAGCTAAAACCTCAAAATACGCTCGAAAAACATGATAATTGTTATATATTACTTCTTCGAGCGTTTTCCCGCCAAAATAAAAACATTTATCACAAAGTGTCTCTACTAAATGTTCATATTTTCATCTCATCTATAATGTTCGTGAACAAAGTTTTTTCAAAAAACGAAAAAAAAAAATTGCTTCCCCCCGCTTCTCCCCGAATGGTTACTTCCCTCTTGATCCTACCAATATATATATATATATATATATATATATATATATATATATATATATATATATATATATATATATATATATATATATATATATATATATATATATATATATATATATATATAGGGGCAGGATCAATGGGGAAGTAACCAATCGGGGGAAGCAGGGGGAAGCAAAATTTATTTTTTTTTTGTTTTTTTTGAAATTTTTTTTTCCGGCATCAAGATCACACGAAAATATGAACATTTAGAAGAGACACTTCGTGATGAATGTTATTATTTAGATGGGAAAACGATCGACAAAAATAACATTCAAGATAATATTGTTCGTGAAGAATATGAACGTTTTTTTTCCATGTTTTGTGAAGTAAAATTTAGCCCGATTTAGAGTTTAGGGTTTAGGGTTTGGTCTTTTGGGTTTATGGAACTCTAAACCGTTCGTGTTAAAAACTCAATCTAAATCCTAAATCTAAACCCTAAATCTAAACCCTAAACCCTAAATTTCTAAACCCTAATATCTAAACCCTATAAACCCTAATATCTAAACCCCAATAGCTAAAACCTCAAAATACGCTCGAAAAACATGATAATTGTTATATATTACTTCTTCGAGCGTTTTTTCGCCAAAATAAAAACATTTATCACAAAGTGTCTCTACTAAATGTTCATATTTTCATCTCATCTATAATGTTCGTGAACAAAGTTTTTTCAAAAAATGAAAAGAAAAAAAAAAGTTTTTACTTCCCCCCGCTTCCCCCCGAATGGTTACTTCCCTCTTGATCCTACCACTATATATATATATATATATATATATATATATATATATATATATATATATATATATATATATATATATATATATATATATATATATATATATATATATATATATATATATATATATATATATATATATATATATATATATATATTCAATTAGAGAAAATGGCTTGGGTTCGACACTGGCTCGGTATAGGCTCGGATTGGTCCTCAAGGTTCTATATTTACTGTTTATAACCGAGCCTGTTTTTTCCTTTTTTTTAATACGATTTTTGTAAGGGATAAAACGTTATGTAAATAGAACAATGACAAAAGTGGCCAAGTGGTTTTCTTCACTTTTCTAAACAAGGATACTCACGTTCAAGTCGTAGGATCTTTTCCCCCCTTTTCTTCGTTCTTTTTTTCCCTTCATTTTTTAATATATTTATTTACTCAAAATTTTACTAATTGATTATTTAGATAATATAATTAAGCTTCTTACACTTTAATATTTAGATTATTCGTTATAAAATCTAAAATTCTTTCTTCTCGTCTTTTTCAAAATATATTAAAGTTTTCCAATTAAAAATATTCGGTACAACGCGGTTTTCCCATATTTTACTATTAATTAATAAAAATATTTAATTTATGCGAGCTTTAGTTATTCTATATGTTGAAGATATATTAGGTTTGTTAGGTGTGTTGAAGAGAATTATTTTCTTTTGAGTTACATCAGGCTTATTAGTGTTAAATTATTTTAATTGGAATCATATAGTTATGTAAAAAAAAAAAAAGCTCCTCGCAATCCTAGTTCAATACAATACAATAGTGAGTAAAAGTAAATGCAAAAATAGATGTTATTAGAATTAAAATACTTGCAATGGAAATTTTCAAAGTTCACCACATACATTAGTAAAATGTGTAACGTTTAACACATTTAAAACAATAAACTCATTTATAAATCACATGAAAATTATGAAATAATGATATTGATGGCAACGGAGACAGAAGCCAGGACCACCACAGAATATTGTCCGCTTTGGGAACAGCGAGCCACCAGCGACTCAACTGCCCTCACGGGTTTAAAACGCGTCCTGTGAGGAAGAGGTATCAAGCCACATATAAGGGCCTTTGTTTTTGCCTCTCCAACCGATGTGGGAAAGGGGTGAAGGTCACCCCAACAGATATCCCACAAAAAAAGGTTCTTAAAAATATATACACGTAATGCAAATCTGATAATTTCAGCTATCATTGATCTGGGGATGATGTGAAATGCAAGGTTCAACATGTCATTTCATGTCAAGCTTCGTTACATTTAGAAGACTGTTAATGCAACACCATGGGTTATGTTCTTAACTCTTACCAATTATGTATGCTTATAGTTTGCACAATCCTTCAAGATTTGGAGAGACCGTGAAAAACTGATTAGGCAATGGAACAAGTTCCCCGTCTCTATTCGTTTTTGTAGTTCTTGTTTACTTGTCTCCGAACATGCTTTCTGCATTATTGTTCCTCCTACCTTTTCTCCGTCGATATCTCGAGAGATCATATTATAGAATAGTAAGGTTTATTATGTGGTGGTCACATGTACATGAAACCTTTGGTCAACTTTTGTCTTGTTGTACTTCTTTTATCCCACAAAAAAAGTTACACAAAAAATCAGTGTTGCAGAACTCAGAATTACTCGTCAAGTACTCAGTTTTTGTAACTCGAGGAGTGCTTGGCGAGTACTCAGTCAAACTTGGTCAAAAATTGATCAAAAATCGGTCAACTTTAGCCAAAACTTGGGATCAGTAAAAAAAATCGGCCAAAACTCGGGATTACTTAGAAAATCAGTCAAAATCGGTTACCTTGGTCAACATACGAGTAATCCTTAAAAAGTTCCGACCGAATACTCCCCAGTTGCGATATTTACAACCTCGTATAAATTTTATCTATTTTAAGCATGTACCTAATCTGCCTATTTTGCTAACTCTCACAAGCCTAAGTTATGTTTCTTATATAGAGAAATTTACGTTTATTGATGTGTCATTCAATATATATTTATGATACTTTAAGGAAATTCTTAGCTTCCACTCTTCCCTGGTAGGGGAGTGCATGAGGATCCTCTTTCAATCATCAAGTAGGACAACTTTAATTAAAAAACACATGACGATTAGTTCAGTTAGTTGTTTTAAGATATACATGTAACTTTAACTGTTATATGTTAGGTATACATTCTTATGGGTTGTCCTTATAGTTGCGAATTTAGCTTTCAGTTTCTACTTGGAGGTGTTAATCTTCTTTTGCTCGCGTCGACTGTCAATACTTCTAACCTAACTAACGATTATCTCATGCAGTGGTGGAGACGGTAGAGTGGCTTTGGCATTGGGTGCTCTATTACCTTCAACTTGATCATTTGAAATGGATATTTTGTATTTAAGAATATTATCTTAACCACCCTAATAGATTAACATAATTAGCTCAGTAAAGTAATTCTACTTATATATTTTTTTATAATTAGCCAAACTCTACTATATTTTATTAGCTCAATTCCCTATAACAAAAATTCCGTTTTAAGATTCAACTAATCAATTATTAGATCTTGATACAAAAATTACGAAAATAAACATGGTACCATTTCTGACTTTCTCTATAAGTTCTTTCAAATTTTTTTTTAACTTTAATAATTTTCATTAAATTACAACTATATTTTTATTTATTTATTGTATACTACTAAGTTTATGAACGGCATTTTATTAAATATAGCGAAAATATAGGTAAATAAAAATGTACTTACATTTGTGAGTTTTTAAAAAAAAAAAAAAAAAAGGAAATGAAAGGAAAACAATGAAAATGTATATAGGGCATTCATTCATTGATATTGAGTTTTAATAAAAGTGGTCTTATTTCACATGTTAACTTATACTTGCTATGTGAGTATGTGTATATGTAAACCATGTTTTCATTTCGACTAGATAAGAAGGCTTCATCTGTTGCTCACTGAAAAGGAATCTTCTATTGACGTGCCATCAAACATTGAAGCCAGAAGACGTATCTCTTTATTCTCAAATTCATTGTTTATGGAAATGCCCGCCGCACCTAAAGTTCGAAACATGATATCTTTCTAGTAAGTTTGTTGCTCGTCCATTACTTTTATGTATTATAGATGTCTTTTCGGGTCCATGGGCCATTCATATAGTGGTTCATTTTTTAACTCTAAAAGTAAAATGAAATAAAATTTTCATAATAATAATCACAATATGCCTCCTATTTTTTTTTACCAATAGCACTTCCAATTTTAATGGCCCTAAACCGAAGCACCTAGGTCCTACTCAGGCTTACAACTTGATTAACGATAAAAATTGGTCAAAGTTTGTCAAAACTCGGTTGAAACTCAGTATTTAAATGGTCAAAAATAATATTAATAGAAATTTTATCATGTGGTAACCTACATAAATAATGTTGCTTATCAGTAGATGTCTCATCAATCGTGTGTCTGTTGAAATTAAGTTAGCGCTAAGAAATAATCATTCTCATACCCGATTTTTTCGGGTATTGTTTGTTTTACTAAAGGGTTATTACTCCGTACTTCAGTTAGGATGTTCTTTTCCCGATGGAGATCTTGGAAAGGCCAAATGAAGACGGGGTTATGATCCTCTTTTATTTGCAGAAAATTTTCCCAGGCAAGTTTGTTTTCTCGGTTGTTTTCGATATTTTTCGTTGTATCTCGGTGTTATGATACTGAGTTGTTAATATATGATAGACAGATGAATGGGGTAGATTGTAAGACGAACTTATTCGAAAGACTAGCTTCGCCATTGGGCATCACATAGAAGTCAAACGCTAACTAAAACCGGTGAGTGATTAGGCTGGTGATGAAATCCTTGCATTAACTTATTTATTTTCCTAAAGGGTGATCTTTTAGTTTTATTACTTTTTGTATTTTTCTGTATTAAAAACATGAAGTAGTTCGAGGTATGATGTATTATCGGCAAGCTTTGAACTCCAAGCTTTCTTTGACATGGCAGAAGATGAAGGTTTGTATAAGAAGTGCATGTTCTTCTATTGTTTGTTTTTCATTCTATTCTATATTATATTAATATGTATAGATATACTTCTTGTTTGTAGAGTTGATGAAAAGTTACAAGGCTGCTGCATCTAGTACACAATTTCAGGCATTGGTCGATATGAAGTTCTCACAGGTGGTATCTTGCCAACAATATGGTAAACAAAAACGTTCTCCAGATGCTCGTGCTCATGACATTCCGAGGCTCATGACAACGTAGGTTTTTATTAAAAAAAGTTTTTATTTTATTTTATTTTATTCTCTTTGTGTTATTTATTGTAAGGTACATAGAAATAGAAAGTATGTGCTAATAATGTATATATTAGTATGTTTTCTGAATATCCTTTACAATTATGAGCAGGTATCCATCTCTTCGTCTTACGTATATTGATGAGGTTGAAGAAACCAATGGTGAAGAGTTGAACAAGGTGGTTGGCCGAGTTTCTTATTATTTGGTTCTCCTAAAAGCTGTACCGAAGTCTGATGACTCCTCCGACCCAGTTCAAAACCAAGATCAGGTATAGTTCCAATTTTTTTCTACAATGGTCCATATAAATACACGGCAAAATTTTATTTGGTTGTTGGAACTTTTTAATGCTTAAAAGAAACGAGTGCTCTAGGTAATGGGTAGTCAAACCCATTTTTTGGTATGGGTCAGGTTTTGTTGACTCGAAATACTTAGTTATCGAGTGTTTTTATCATTTCAGTAGTATGAAATTTATGAACGAATTTTTATTAAATATAACGGAAATGATGGTAAATAAAAAATGTATTACATTTGTGAATCTTTTTTTAAGTAGGAAATGAAAGAAAAACAGAAAATGAAAGGAACAGTAGGGAGATGAAAGAAAAACCAAAGGAAATGAAAGAAAAACCAAAGGAAATGAATAGATATTATAGTGTTTTGTTTGATATAATTTACTTCTAAAATATGCCGATTAGAAAGAAAGACTATTAATTTTGTTATAACGTACAATATCTATTATTATTCTTTATAAATAAGTCGAACCCCTAACTTAAAATTCTAGCTTTGCTTATGTATATATGTTCTCAAGTATAATGGTAAATCCTTACCAATGGTACGAGTTCTTCCCTCATGGTAATAAAGCTTGTTTGTGGCCTTAATTTCAAGTTTATAAGTTACTCCAAGGAGTGATGTTCAACTTGACATTGTTCTTTCATCTTTTCAAGCTCAAAACAATTTGGGTGTCGTCATATATTGCATTTTGGGCTCCTAGTATTCTTGTATGTTATATTCATCCAAATACTTCTATCTTACAAGCTAAATAATTTAATTTTACCCAATTTTAAGTTAAAGGGTCAATTTGGGTTATCTTTCATCTCAGATGGTTAAATGGGTATAATGTACCACACTAGACCTGAAAAAAGGTTAAATGGGTTATACATGTCTACGTGTACATAGTTTTTTGACATGAATTATAAGTATAAAATTTATCTAGTCATATTTACCATATTAATTATGGAATACTTCTTAATCAGAAGTAAAACACAAAATGTGCTTACGTCAAACTTGAATTGGTCTATTTTGGCCTGCTCCAAACCATTCCTTTTGGCTCAAACATGTTTTGGCCCATTACTCATGCTACCTACCCCGCCCATATTTCCTTATCTACAACAAGCGTGTATTAAGTATGCAAATTGAATTTCTTTTTTCCTTTATTTTCCCTCATGTGTATTTAATGGATACTCAAATTTGGTATGCCATTTTTTCCACAATATTTGGTGATTTTTATGGTGCGTTTCGACGACTTGGATTATGTTTTTAGATCCTTTCTCACGTTATTCTTTTTTTAGATACGAACTCTGGACATGTTGAGAAGCTGGTTTGAGCAACTGCCACTTGCTTTCAACAATAACTTAATTCCAGTCATAAGTAGCGAAGAGACTAAAAGTGGACTAAAGTATAAGGTTTACTTTACTATTCTGTCATTAGTAAATACACATTACAATATTTCGGCTTATATTCTTATAGTTATGTATTTGGGTATCTATTTCAAGTTACATCTAAGAAAGAGGATGCAGCAAGTTTGCTCAGATGTGGAATAAAATAAATAGTACAAGTTTTAGTGATGAGGATTTGATAAATAATCGGTATGATGAAGATGATTTAATACATATATCTTTGAAAACTTCTTTTATTCGTTTATGCTTATTTTTGCACATGTTTTGTGATGATTCGGGGAAATGGACTTATTACTCATCAGAGGCGGATTTAAACATGTGCTAAGTGTGCCGTTGCACAGGGCTCATAATTCAAAGGGTCCCAAGGAAAAGCCGACATATATTATATATAGTGATTCAACCAATTAACTGATCCAAAATTTTTAGTAAATAAAATAAACGACTGAATATACACATAAAAGCTCATACGCAATTCCCTACTACTGAATATTGTTTGATGTTAAGTTTTTTGCAACCGCTCTTTTGAAAGATGTATTATTATTAATATTATTGAATTTATTATTATATATAGAAAATTTTATTATACAAAAGGCCTAGTTTTTTTACTGAACAAGGCCCATAATTTTAAAGGGACGGCATTGTTACTCATGCCAAATTGGGTAGATCGTGATTTGGATCTCATTCAGTAGACTCATTTTTACTTTCTAGCAAGGTTTCTTCTTTTACGATGATTTTATTCATGACTCTTAATGGACATATTGGAGGTGGCAAAATGGGCGGGCGCGATTTTGGCGGGTTGGGTTATGGGTCTAACATATAATTTTTGACATTAACTAGATGTGTCGGTTACCCAAAACACATTCTTGTGGGACTTCTATTTATTTTTAATTAATTCCCTTATTAATTTTTAATCATTTTTTGAATAAATTGTTTAATGAGTTTCAATTCATGAAGTTACAATTGCGAGAATTTTAACTCATTTGACATGTATCCGTTTAAACTAATATTATTATTTTTATCCATTAGAGATAAACTTAACATAGATTAAACAATTTATAAATAAATTGGCTAATGAATTTGTCAGCTGTTATTTTACAGCTGTGTGAGAGCGTTTGGATCCGCGAAGGAAATACAAAACCCCAGTTAGACACCAACTCTTCCTATAGCTTTGGATATGGAAAAAGATAGTAGTGGAAGGGATTCAGAACTACAAAATAGGATCGTATCTGATGGTTATATGGTCAACGCAGTTCGTGAATGTTTTGCCTCATGCAAAAACATAATGATGTTTTTGGTTTTAGGAGGATCGAGAGAAGACGTAAGTAATCTCATCAGAATCATTTCCACGATTAATATTATATTACTATATAGTTATTAAATGTGGTTTGACTTTTTCTCAGTGTGCTGGCCGAGATATTTGCAATTGTTGTCGATCACATAGAGAAGAAAGATGTATTCAGCAAGTTTGATATGAGTGAACTATCTAGTCTCACTATTCAGTTTGTCAAGCTTCTTGAGTTTTTGGTTAGTATGCTACTTTCTTTCAAAAAAAATGGGAACAACATCAATTCTGACCATACATGGGGATAACAAAAAAGCTCCAACCCTAGAACTTTTGGGTCGGGTTTGGCTATTGCTTATCGAGTATGTGGCGGGTTTGGGGTATAAATGGGGATTATTATTGAGTATGGGAAAACAAGGTAAATAAAAAATGTACTTCGTATTACATTTGTGGGTCTTTTTTAAGAAGGAAATGAAAGGAAAAGAATGTAAACAGTTGGAACATGAAAGAAAAAGAAGAGGAAATGAAATAGAAATTTACAATGTTTTTGTTTAATATAGTTTACTTCTTAACATGAGGTAACCTACGTAAATAATGTTTGTTATCAGTAGAGGTCCTATGAGTGCGTGTATCCGTTGGTTTTAAGTTAACGCTAATAAATAATTATTATAATACTGATTTTTTCAGATATTGCGGGTTTTACTAAAGGGTTCTTACTCCGTACCTCATTGAGGATGTTCTTTTCCCGGTGGGATCTTGGAAATACCAAATGTAGACGGTGTTTCGATCCTCTTTTATTTTTAAAAAAATTTCCTAGGCCAATTTGTTTTCTCAGTTGTTTCCGATTTGTTATATCTCGGTGCTACGATACTAAGTTGTTAATATATGATACACAGATGAATGGGACAACTTCCTTCAACGGGTAAATTGCAAAAATGAAGACGAGGTTATAGGTCTTCCGGATATGGAAGACCAGCTTCACCATTGGACATCATATAGAAGTCAAACACTAACTAAAGCTGGTAAGTAATTAAGCTGGTGATGAGATCATTGCATTAACTTATTTATTTTTTTAAACGGTGAATTTTATTTTTAATATTTTATTATTTTTTGTATATTTCTGTACTAAAAACGTGAAATAGTTCGAGATATGGTGTATTATTATCTGCAAGCTTTGGAACTTCGGGCTTTCTTTGACATGGCGAAAGATGAAGGTATGTATAAGAAGTGCACATTCTTCTATTTTTTAACTATATATTATATGAATATGTATAGATGTATACTTCTTGTTTGCAGAGTTGATGAAAGGTTACAAGGTTGATGCATCTAATACAAAAGAATATTTAAGCCATGAAAGATCGTTACTGACACAATGTCAGACAGTGGTCGATACGAAGTTCTCATATGTGGTATCTTGCCAACAATATGGTAAACAAAAGCGTTCTCCGGATACTCGTGCTCATGACATGTAGATTTTTTTAAAGTTATTTTTTATTTTTTTTCTTTGTGTTATTTATTCTAAGGTAGATAGAAAGTATGTGTTGATAATGTATATATTAGTATGTTTTCTGAACGTCCTTTATAGACTCATGAGCAGGTATCCATCTCTTCGTGTTGCGTATATTGATGAGGTTGAAGAAACCAGTGGTGAAGAGTTGAACATAGTGGTTGACGGACTGGAGTAAGTGGATAAGTAACCGCAGAGGAATCTGTGTTTCGCAGATAAAAATTGAGAAACTTGCTGGGAAAAAGAACACGAGCATCTTATATCTTCCAGGTTACGCGGTACCATCACCGAACTATTGTTGGCGCTTCGGTTCTTTATTTTTCAGTTTGCCCTCGTGAGCTTAAGAAGTAGCAAAAGTTTTGAGGTACTTTTCATTTTTTTTTTATTTCCTTTTATTTCCTTTTTTCCAATAAGTCTTAGATATTGAATAGCACTGAATCTGTATTAAATACCGTAATGTTTGCTACTTCGTTTTAGGTTTACGAAATTTCATGGCTTGTGATAATTGGAGCATTAGTTGTAATGAAGGTGTGTACACTGTACGCGACACCTAATATTTTGTAATAATTAAAATAGCATTTAAATAAAACGTACTTTAAGAAACCTAAAATGTGACAAAGAATGGTTGTGTCTCACTTTTGGATTAAATTATAAATATTGTATAATCATACATGAGTAACTAGCTAATCCCGTTTACTTTTTTCTATTCTATTTCGGACTTTTCATATTGGAGAAAAACTCTTAGTGCTGACTATCAGATTGTGTTCCGAATTATCAATGGTTTAATCTTTGTTGCATCTGTTTCTACTTTAATTTTTTTGATTAGGATATAGTAATAAGCATTCTCGCGTTTTTGGCTACTGGCTGGGGGCTGCTTTTAGTAAGCATTTCTGCCTCTTCTCTTTGCATTATTTTCTTCATTTAAATTTGAATAAAAATTAAGACCCACTTTTTATATCATACATAATAATCTCAAAATAAATTCTTACAATTCTTATATCATAATCTCTAAACTAAAAGAAATGAACCAAATCTGAAAGAAATGAGCATATCACTTATATTTATTGATGATGTATGTACATCACTTGGGCTTTCAAATGATTCTCATTCTATTGTTAATTAGCATTATGTTGATGTTATGTAATCCTTTTTTTTATATCAGATTGCACAAGCATTCACACGAGTTTTAAGAAAACTTGGATTATGGCATCAATCAGAACCATAGCACAATATTATAAATAACTATGGGGTTATTGTTGTTCACTCCGGTTACATTTATGGCTTGGTTTCTGTTTGTTTTTTAATTCCAAACGCGAATGCAATTCAATCAAGCCTTCAGTAGAGGTCTTAAACGTTAAAAAAGGATGGTAAAAATAGAAATTACATGTCGCAGATCACCAGTGGTGGCGACAATAGAGTGGCTTGGGGTTGTTTTACCACTCTCAACTCGTTCGTTTTAAATGGATATTGTGTATTAATTCAAAAATATTATCTTAACCGCCTCTAATAAAGTAATGTAATTAGCCTAATAAAGTTATCTTATTTTAATGTATTTATAATTAACCAAGCTATCCTACTCTATACTACTCACTATATATTACTAGCTCATGAACCCTATTATAGTTAAATAAAAATATTGTTTAAAGATACAACTAATGAACTACTAGATCTTTTTTAACAACAATTTTGACATCGTATACTCTCATTTGTCACTCACGCACACCTTCGAGTGGAAACCTGAACCGCTAACCAGGGAACATCGAACCACAATTGATACGGGCATGTGGTCGAGCCTTTATCCTATCAAGCGGGCCTGTAAAACCTCCTTATAGCGTCAATATATATCACCATTATTAGTGTTCAGTTGGTTTAAAGAAATCAGGGGCATCCCCTAGGATCGAACTCACGACCTCTCCCTATCCCATGACTCAAGGACATGGGGTGAACCGTTGAGTTATGCCCGCAAGTTCAATGAATTGCTAGATCTTAATACACAAATAACGAAAATGAAACTCGAGGTCCACGTTTTTCTACCATCGTTGACCATCTCTATTCGTTGTTTTGTTCTGGTGCATCTACTAGTGTCTTTCACATAATGCCAACGAACACCGTTATAAATATCTATGATTGTCTCATTTGATCGAGTGTAACGAGGCAAAACAGTTTCGTTAATGAAATCTGTGACAACTTTTGTTAAATCGACTGAAGAAGTTGAAAAGAGAGAAGATGATTAAAGTGAAGAGGGAGTGAAGAATTACATTGGTGATCGATCAAGTGCCTGATTATATAGTAATCATAGACGGAATTTAGTGGTAACTTGAGAGGGCCACGACTACCTCAAGAATTTGTGCAATTGGTACACGAGTTTTATATTTTTGGTATTATGTTTAGAGTTTTATTTTATAGCCCTCTCACTAAACCTCTATGTTATTTAGAGATATTATTGTAGAATTATATTTGTCTGGTTTAATAAAAGTTCAAAAATTAGAGTTTAGCTATTAGGGTTTCGAAATTAGGGTTTAGAGTTTAGAAATTAGAATTTAGGGTTTAGATTGAATTTTTAACACGAACGGTTTAGAGTTTAGGGTTTAAGGTTTAGGGAGTAAACCCAAAATACTAAACCCTAAACTCTAAATCGGGCTAAATTTTGGAGAAAAAAAAAACTTCATATAAGATGAAAGAAAACGACGTTCCAAAAATATTATTAGGAATAATATTAATGTTATCGATTATTTCTTCAATCGTTTTTCCGCGTAAATAATAACATTCATCACAAAGTGTCTTTTTAAATATTCATATTTTCACCTAAACTTAATGTCTGAAATTTTTTTTTCCGGAAAAAACGAGAAAAGTTCACTTCCCCAAAAACATGATTCCCTCTTGATGATGACCATATATATATATATATATATATATATATATATATATATATATATATATATATATATATATATATATATATATATATATATATATATATATATATATAATTGCATATTCCAAGGGGAAGTAAACAATTAGATGGAAGTGAGGGAAGCAATTTGAGCCACAAGATACGATACGGCCTATATTTGAGATGGAAGGGTAATTATGTAATTTTGCAGTTTATGGGTTTGTTAAAAATGATATCATATATGCGTTATCTATTCCATTCTTGTTATTCTACGTTCAATTTTCTTTCAAAACCATCGCAACCGTATTCCATTAACAGATCCGCCATCGACGATTTCGATTTTTCTTTCATCGACAAACAATAGATTGAGACGCGTTTCTGCGATTGCTTATGTTGTTACTCCGATGCAGCGCTGCTACTCTGATTAGAGATGTTTGTTACTCCGCTTACAACGTCATTCTTTTGATTATAGCTATTTGCACTCTGATTGCAGCACCATTTACTCTGATTTCGATTATAGTGCTATCTTTTACATTCACTATGTTTTATCATTAGGCACATACGGTTGATTCTGTGTTTTACGGTTGATTCCGTGTTTGAACATCAGTTCTCGAAGCTCATTCATACAAGGTATGTTTAATAACTTATAAAATAAACCTAAGAAGACTTTTTAAAAAACTACGACTATATCTTTCAATTACACTAAATTTCTAAAGACAATTACAATTATTTATAATTTAGTAACTTAAAATTTGCAATTAATTAATTAAATAAATACAAGAGTTTTAATCCCTGGAATCCAATAATTTGCTTGAAATCCAACGGATCAATTAGAGTGCGACATGTGGCACGACAATCACATGTGATTGAAAAAAAAATTCAAAAAACTTTTGTTAGGGTTAATTCGGTGATTTGATTAAGTTTGTTAGGGTTTCGTGATCATATCTTTAAAATTTCAGACTTTAATTCGGTGATTTGATCAAATTTTGATCAAAAAATTGGTGTTTAAAGGTTTTAGCACAAATTTACTGAAATTCGTCATTTTACTAAATAAATTTTTTTTTCAATCACACGGGATTGGATTTGACATGCAGAATCATATGTGATTGGGTTTAACAATCACATGTGATTGGCATGCAGAATCACATGTGATTTATTGCATGTCAAATTCAATTACATGTGATTGGAAAAAAAATATCGAAAAACCAAAATAAAAAAATTTAAAAAAAAAAAAATTTCTTAAAAAATTTTTTTTGAAAAAAAATTGTTTTTTTTTTTTTTTTTTTTTTCAATCAAACGTGATTATCGGATTATGGCTCCCTTAGATTTAAACTTAAAAGTTAGTTTCAATTTAAATATAATACAGTTAGAAAAAAAAAAAATAGCATCGATCCTTGTAGTAAAAAGGAAAGGTGAAGCCATCCATAGATCGATCAATAATCGATAGATAGACATGGGTTCGGTTGTGAAGAACGTTCTAAAAAGCATCAGAGAAAGAGGCCTCCTTAACTTCGCTAGGGACCTTCGTGAAGAAGGATACTTGTTCGTTCTTATATCTATCTATCTTCTATATATTTGTTATATGTATTTCACGATTTATTTATGTTATCTTAAATAATTTAGTTCAATCAAAATCAAATTCAACATCTATTTTTGAAATAAATCTAATCAAATCAAATCAAATCTCGCTTCAATTTAATCACTACTTAGTTGTATTATCTGATGCATGTTTGTATATAGTAGCAATTAGGTTAGATTTATAATATATATATCGATATCGATATCGATATATCGATTTAATTTATGATGATGTTACGGAAATTAGGTTATTATTTGTTTTTACTTAGAATCATTTTTTAGGTTGAGCAAATGATATTTCTTATACTTGTTTGTTTCTTAGTGGTTTTATATCACAATAATGGTTCATTTCGGCTTTCGATAATCAAATCTGTATTGATGTTTTCGATACAGACCGAATTAACTGATATCGGTTTTGGAGTTAAAATCACTTTTTTGGAGAAGTCCACATTTGATATTAGCCTAGAGGGAGGAATATGTGTATTGTATATAGGATTATACTTATAAGCGTATCTATTGTTATACTGCAAACGAATTAAACTTTGATTGTGTTTGTTTCAGGAATTGTCTTACAGATGGAAATCTTTTGTAAGTAAAGCTCCCCTACTTCAAATTCATGTATCTTAAATTTATACGAGTATTATTACGAGTATTATTTTCCTTACGATACACGTACGTCATTCATAATGAGTGCAGGACACTTGGTCTGCATATCGATATTACAAATATAGATGTATTGTAATTTTTGTTTTGTTTATATAAGTCAGATAAAGTAATGCATCTGATTCATTTCTTAGTATACAGCTAGTAAGGTATAGACTGAAGTTTTACTGGCTTACTGTATGGGTTCCTTTGCCATTTAATCGAAAGACATGATATAACTTTTAGGAATTTTAACTCCATTAAGAAATTAGAAGCTCGTTGTTTAGGATATTTGAAACGTGAATATTCAGCCTGCTTTGTATCATCTATCTATAAGTCTATAACAATAAATGATTATGGAATTATTTTTTTCTCTGAATCATCAAGGCAAACCAAGAAACACAACATAGGTGGTACACTAGTGGGAGTCGACAAGTTTGGAAACAAATACTATCAGAAGCTTGAGAACGTACAATATGGTGAGTCGTGATCTTGATATTTTTTTTATGTTCAACTATCTATTTACATTTTAGCCTCCCTCTTATATAGTTCATGAATATCTGCTTTGTGTTGCAGTTGTGTAGTGATTAGCAGCTACATGTTTTTCACTTGTTTTGATTGTGTTATATTTATCCCTTGAATAGTATATCGAGTTTGTTTATTTTTTCGAAATGGACTCTCGTTAATGAAGTAATCCACCTTATATGCTTCTCTTCCTGCTTTTTCGTGTATGTAGTATTATCTTTTTTAAAATCATACATCAGAAAGCCTACAACTATCCTACCTATAATCTCACAAATGTACACATCGTCTCAAATGAGACTTCAACCCCCACCCTTTTGGTTGATAGGTCCTCAAACAGGTATACAGAGGAGGTTTTACTCAGTTGTACGCGGCCTAACCGGGTTAACCCGTGACCGTTTTCGACACTTTCTGCAGCCGCATTAAGATGTGTTTACTAGTGAGGTTTGAACCTAAGACCTCATGTGAGGTTACCATTAGGCCAAAGACCCATCAATACATGTATCTAATATCGGAATTCAATCTGTTGGATAGATGATGCCTATTTTTTTTTTACAAATTGATGATCGTTATGTGCAACTTAATTTATATAAATATATTAATCAGGTATTTTCACTTGTAGGAAGACACAGGTGGGTGGAATATGCGTCCAAGGACCGTTACAATGCTTCTCAGATCCCAGCTGAATGGCATGGTTGGCTGCACCATATAACTGATCACACAGGAGATGAGGTAAGTCATATCTTCTATCTCAGTATGTTGGTCATTGTAGGATCATTTTTTTGTAGTGTTAGTTTTTTTAGTCAGTCAAAAGCAATTGAATACTGCAATTTGTGCACCCTTAGTTAGCTATTCACGAATAAAGTTGGGTGATATTGGAAATTATTATATTTGCAACTAGCGTATGAATAAAGGAGGCAATATCAAGTTTCGGCACACCTACACGTAGTTGAGTAGTTTTTGTAATCATGTAGTACCATAATTGTATTACATTTATAGTGAAAAGTTCAAAGAACTTTGGGTCAACCAAACATGTTTTAATCAAAACCGACTATTTTGAACCGTTACCCGACCTGCCCATTTTCTTAAGTTCGTGATAATAGCATTATTTGATGTTTTGCTACATCTTGAATAATGATGTAATTTTGGTTTGTTGCAGCTTCTAATGCTTAAACCGAAGAGGTACGGGTTGGATCACAAGGAGAATTTCACAGGGGAAGGTGATGAATACATCTACCATTCCAAGGGACACACGCTTAACCCAGGCCAGAGAGATTGGACCAAGTACCAGTCCTGGCAACCAACCAAGACCCAATAACTTTGTTCCTTAAAAACAATATTTGAATCAATGGGCTATTAGGAGCTGGTGTGCGGCTCCAATATATCTAGCCGTTAATAAGCTTGTTTGAAGTGGTTGAACAATGCTAGACTAATTCAATCTTTAAAACAGTTTTCAACTGTCAAGTTATTTCTTTGTTCCCTGTTAATGTATTGAACAAATTATGGTTGCAGTTAATCTGCTGCTAAATTTGGTTATTTTGTTGTCAAGTTAAAAGATTTGTTGTTTTTCGAATTGAATTTAGACACGCGTCGTGTCTCCATTGGATTCCGTGAGCCAAACGGTCGAACTAGTTGAGTAATGACAGTGAGGAATGCCCTTGTGGGGCTATGGTGTCCCATGACATGACACCAGTCAGGGCTAGGATTTATGTTATTTAACGTAAAGACTCGCTAAATATCATAAGTCCGCTTTAAATCCCTTTGATTTTGATCTTAGATTCGTCATTTGTGAAAACTAAAGAAATTAACCTTTTCATTGCAACAGCATAACATCTTAAAAGTAGATGTTACGGGCAGCATGATAATTTATGTAACAATTTGAACAAATCAGCCTTGATCTGTTGTACCAAACTAACAAAAATAAGCAAATTTCTTGAACGTCTATATCTATATAATTCATAAACGGTATAAAAGATGTGAATTTCTATTGCTTTTTCCCTTCAAGATATAAACTGAGATTCAAAAATTACTATCAACCGTAATTTTTAGTTATATATTAGTCATAGTAAAAGGTAAAACTGTACAGGTGATGTATACTTTCTACGGTTATGGCACCGTATAATTACTGACAACCAACAGACACACTAATCGGCGTATTCATATGAGGTTTCTTATACCGATCAGTGACTATGCAGTCTCATCAACTATTTGAGCTTTATATGATACTAATCTGAGTGCAGTTTCCTCCTTTGACACCTTTTAATGTACCAAGTTGCATGTTTATGAAGGCCCATACCTATCATCACTTTCAAAGTTGTCAGCATCACAAAGCTCATGACCGACAACATAAGTATCCACAAAAGTCTCCATAAAACGGGCCCACTGGGAAGATGTGCAGCATAAACTGGACTCACTACTCGAATCACCTGAAACAACAAAATATAAAAATAAAAAAAAAGTACAGTCAAAGGTAGCCAAACTGGACTCAATACTAGATTTTGGTCATGGTTTTGTCATTTGTGATATTTATAGAATTACTTGCCACACAAGCTAAGCTTTTTCGTTGTATTATCTGGCTGCATGTTTAGAGTCTGTAGAAAAATAATTAATAATATAAAGAGAGTATTCATGAGCGACGAGTATCAAATAAAAATATGTTAATTAGCATGAAGTAGAGGAATAACTGAACAATCTGAACAAAAAAGAATATTCCATAACAAATATAGCAATCCTATCATCAATCAATCTCTAAATTAACGTTAAAGATTTAGCTGGGCTAAGTTATTTGTCGAATTTTGTTTGCTTGTTCTTTGTTATGTTGGTAATAAGGTTGCTTTTTATAAAGAACATAAGACATCGATCTCTAATATCAACATAAATAAAATTTAAAATCATAATATAACGATACATCCTATGGCATTTAGCCTGCCTTGATCCAAGTGTATGTACAAAACCAAGATGGTCTAGATCATCCATAAAATTATTACCTACTCAAGCAGAAGTGAGTATGAATTGGGACCATTTTACTAAAAATTGCAAATTGCTAATCAAAAAGGTAACAAGAAAAGGAGGTATTGATTGTATTTTTATTGGATATGCTGAGCATTCCAAGGCCTATAGGTTCTTTGTGATAGAACCTAATGATTCTGTTTCGGTTAATACCGTTATAGAATCAAGAGACGCGATCTTTGACGAGTCTCGTTTTACATCAATTCCTAGACCAAAGGATGTTATTTCTCATTCACATGAGACTGTTCAAGGAGAACACGTGGAGGAAATTCCTAGTGAAACACCCGAACCTCGTAGGGGCACTAGAATTAGGACGCCCAAATCATATGGTTCTGATTTTCAAATTTACATAGTTGAAGGATCTAGAGATTGTGTTCAATCTCAATTTTCTTATTGTTATAGTATAGAAGAGGATCCTAGAACCTTTGATGAGGCTATGAGGTCTCGTGATGTCGCTTTCTGGAAGGAAGCAATTCGCGATGAGATGGACTCTATTTTGGAAAATAATACTTGGCAGTTGACTGATTTGCCACCTGGGTGTAAACCTTTGGGTAACAAATGGATCTTCAAGAGGAAGATGAAAGTCGATGGTACTATTGACAAGTTTAAAGCTAGATTGGTGATCTAAGGCTTTAGACAAAAGGAAGGTATTGATTATTTTGATACTTATGCTCCGGTTGCTCGTATCACTACTATTAGGTTATTGATATCACTTGCTGCGATTCATGACCTAGTGATCCATCAAATGGATGTCAAAACAGCATTCTTAAATGGTGATTTGGAGGAGGAAGTGTATATGAAGCAACCGGAAGGATTTGTAATTCCCGGGCAAGAGAACAAAGTGTGCAAGTTGATTAAATCGTTGTATGGGCTGAAACAAGCCCGAAGAAGTGGCATCAAAAGTTTGATGATGTGGTATTGTCCAATGGTTTTCAACTAAACCAATCTGACAAATGTGTATATAGCAAATTCGACCAATCTGAAAAATGGTGTGATCATTTGCTTGTATGTTGATGACATGTTAATCTTTGGTACGGACCAAGATCAAGTTGACCGTACAAAGAAGTTTTTGTCATCAAAGTTTTCCATGAAAGATATGGGAGTGGCTGATGTGATTCTTGGAATAAGGATCAAGCGTGGTGAGAGGAGTATCTCGATTACGCAATCTCATTATATTGAGAAGATACTTAAAAGGTTTGAAGTTGATAACTGTTCACCTGTTAATACTCCCGTTGATATGAATGTGAAGTTAGTGCCCAATGAGGGCAAAGCTGTGTCACCACTTGAATACTCTCGAGCTATTGGATGTTTAATGTATGCTATGACTAGCACACGACCCGATATTGCTTATGGCGTGGAAAAGTTGAGTAGATTTACTAGTAATCCCACTATTCTTCATTGGCATGCTATCATCAGAGTATTCAAGTATTTGCGAGGTACCATGGATTATGGTATTACTTATTTAGGATTTCCTTCAGTTATAGAAGGATATTCGGATGCAAGTTGGATTACCAACGTCGAAGATCATTCATCTACGACAGGTTGGATATTCCTACTTGGAGGAGGTGCTATATCGTGGGCTTCGAAGAAGCAAACGTGCATTACAAATTCGACTATGGAGTCAGAATTTGTTGCTTTGGCAGCAGCTGGTAAAGAAGCTAAGTGGTTGAGAAATCTGGTTTATGAGATTCCTTTGTGGCCAAAGCCGATATCTCCTATCTCAGTCCATTGTGACAGTTCATCTACTGTGTCTAAGGCATATAGTCATATGTACAATGGAAAGTCGCGACACTTAGGTCTTAGACATAGTATGATTCGTGAGTTGATCATGAATGGTGTGATATCCGTGGATTTTGTAAGATCTCAAGATAATTTAGCGGATCATCTAACCAAAGCATTAGCCCGAGACTTAGTGCACAAGTCGGCTATTAGAGTGGGATTGAAGTCCACCGAAATCTTCCAAAGTGAGACGCCCAATTCCCTTCTAGTAAAACGCTAGAAGCTGAATTTCAATGTGAAAAGCTTACTTTCTGAAGATTGAAACACATAATTATTCTGATCCCGAGGTATGTGTTTAGACTGCAAGTTGAGGTAGGTTGAAGTTTATCTTCTTAATAGTTCTTTTGAAAAAGTGCATATGCAGGTGCAAGATGTAAAAGAACTACCTATGTGAACATGAAGTTTTGCCGCTTCAAAGGAGCTTTGGACTTAGCTGCCGATATGTTCACTGAAGGATAAGGACACATGGCTTATAAAAGTGTCAAGTGTGTATTAGATTAATGTAAGAAACTACTGTGTGTATTACTCTCTCGTTTTCATATGGGTTGAAGGGTTTAATTTCTGAAACACCCCGATTCTCGAATTCTGGATGATGTAATATACTAAGATGAAAATTTAATTTCTGAAACATTTTCATTTATGCATTGGTTTGTCTGTTTATTGATGTCATTTAGTAAATCAAGGATTACACTAAAATAGGGGGGGATTTGTTGGTGATTTTAGTGTCATCTGTGACGACCCGGAAATTTCCGACCAAATTTAAACTCAATCTTTATATAATTTCGACACGATAAGCAAAGTCTGTAATGTTGAGTCTCGAAAGTTTTGGAACTATGTTCATATATTCATTTGACCTCAACCAGATTCCAACGATTCACTAACCATTATTTTGATAGATATGTATATAGATGTATATAGAAATGTGTATATATTATAACTTGAAAACGTTAACAAAGTATTAGACGTATAATACTTTACATGAATGTATTTTTTTCAAAGGATATTTAAAATAATTATCGATGGAATTAAAAGATAATATCAAATGATTGAATTATCAGATACATTGAATTATGAATTACGAGTCTCTGTTGAGAGGTCCACTTTGATTTAAGAAATCTTTCCTTTTTAATGATATTCGGAAGAATTTGTAAAGTGAATTACATGAAAGAACAAATGTGTCAATTATCGAGGGTTAGACACAGGTTGGTAGAGATTCCGGTTTGATTTCCAATACATGCTTTACCATAATTAACTCGTGACTTTTAATAAGGTAACTATTTAATTTTCATATTATTTAATGTAAAGGTGAAATTATGAAATGTAGGAAACTTAGAAGATAGATATAGACAATCGACGTTTTATAAAAATAATTTCATGCGCTTAACTATCCATTGGACTTTAACCGGCGATTCACGAACAATTGTGTGTAAGTAAAAATGTAAATATAAATGTAAGTATAGATAATAATAACAATTGGAAATAATAAAATATAATATAAACATTAAAGTTAAAAATGTAAAATAATATACATAATAGCTAAATTACTATTAGATTAAATATATATGTATAATGTAAATTATGTATAAAAATTTAAGACTCAATATAAGTTATTATATAACATACATTATATAGTTATATTATATATCAATAATATGTAATACTAATATATTAAAATTAATTATAAATATAGTTGTTACATTGCTAGTGTTGTAATATAATTATTTTACATATATAATCTATAGATATAAATTTGTTATATATAAAATGATATAGTATTATCAAAATTAGTATTATTATTAGTATTAATAATAATATTATTGTTATAAATTTAAAAGTTATTATTATCGATATTTTAACCATTTATATCATTATTAGTATTATTATTAATTAATATTACCATTAATATTATTATTATTGTATTATTAGTATTTTTATCATTACTACTAATATTAATAGAATTATAATTATTAATATACTTAAATTATTAAATTAATCGGTATTTATATATAGGATAGATATAAACACGTATGATCAATCAGCTTCCTTATTTACTTTATTTTTTTTTCTGCTTTCTTCCTGTTCTGCTTGTGAGACCTGTCGACATCCCACCAACTATATCAATTATTCAATTTCCATTGATTATATCAATTATATAGTATTATTTATCATCTCTGCAAAACGAGTTAAAAAGAAAACCCAAGAACACAGTTTATTTATTTATTTTTATTTTTTTTTCTGTTTTCAGCTGTACGTGACTTTTTTTTTTAAAAACCTTGAATTCGAATGCTTTTGAAAAATCTATAAATGTAATTAAGTTAGGATTGTTATAAACAATCTTTCTGCAAAGTTTCCATCCCCAATTCATATTATCGTGATTTAATTTCTGAGTCAAAGTTTCTGAAGAAAAAGTCAACCGAAATTTAAATGATCAAATTCGAGTTCAACATGAAGTTTTTAGTTAAATTGATAGTTGGTATAGTTTTTAGAAAGGATTTGAAACATAGTTTGTGTTATAACTTTTATCTAAATCATAGCCATTTGCAAAAATCAATTTTTTTTTTAGTTTAAACAACGACGGGATACAGCAGTTCCTTTCCATCTGTTTATTTATTTTTTTTTCTTCTCCGACTGCTAAAAGTAAAAGCCATCCCATATAAATCGGTTCTGTTTCAATTTAGAACTCTAAGACAAAAAAAAACGTAATTGGTGGTGATGGTTGTTAAATCAGTGATCGAGTTATATGGAAGAAGAAGAAGAAGTGGGTAAACAGAAATAAGTTAAATGTAATTAAATTGTAATATAAATTAGATAAGTAAGCAGCGGTGGAGTGGTTTTCATTGTGGTCGGATTATCGAAGAGGTCTTGGGTTCGAGACCCGCTGGTGGCATATCTTTTTAAACCCCATTTATGTGAGGTAGTTTCCTAATTGTTATTTTTATTATATTATTAATTATTATTGTTGTTATTATTATTATCTTATTATTAGTTATTGTTAATATTACTAATATTATAATTATAATTAGTATTATAATTAAAGTATTTAGTATTATAATAATTATTATTATTAATGTTATAAATATTATTAATGTTATTATATTTATTAATTTAACATTTTAGTATTATTATCATTATTAAGATTATGATTATTATTATTATTACTATGAAAATAATAAAAATTATTAATATTTTCATAAACAATGGTATTTATATCATTCTATAATTATTAGTATTATCATTAAGTACTATTATTATTATTATTATTATTATTGTTGATTATTGTTATTATTATTGTTGTTATTATTATTATTGTTGTTGATATGTTAAATATTAAAATTACTAATATTATTATCACTAATATGACTAATTTTATTATCATTATTGTTAGTATTATTTATTATCATTATTGTTAGTATTAGTAAAATCACTATTATTATTATTATTATTATTATTATTATTATTATTATTATTATTATTATTATTATTATTATTATTATTATTATTATTATTATTATTATTATTATTATTATTATTATTATTATTATTATTATTATTATTATCTTTATCATTTTTATTATTAGTATTATTATTAGCATTTGTATTATTATTACTACTACAATAAATAAAGAATATATTGATCTCATATAACATAAATATATATATATATATAAATATATATATATTTTTTTATTTATCTAGGGTATATGAAATAAGTATAGTTAATTTGATTACTAATGAAAGATATAATTAAAATAATAATTAAATCATTAATAATATATAATTTTGCTCGATTACCTTTATATGTGTTAATATATTTATAAATGTTATAGGTTCGTGAATCCGAGGCCAACCCTATACTTGTTCAATGTCGTTCCATGTATTTTTACTACAAAATACATTATGTGAGTTTCATTTGCCCTTTTTACTCATTACGTTTTTGGGCTGAGAATACATGCAAATGCTTTATTAACTGTTTTACAATATTTATATACGTGAGTTTCATTTACTCCCTTTTACTCTTTACATTTTTGGGCTGAGAATACATGCAAATGCTTTATTAACTGTTTTTACAATATTTATATGCGTGAGTTTCATTAATCCCGTTTTAAATGCTTTTGCAATATATATTTTTGGGACTGAGAATACATGCGTTGTTTTTATAACTGTTTTACGAAATAGACACAACTAATTGAAACTACATTATATGGTTGAATTATCGAAATCGAATATGCCTTTTTATTAAGTCTGGTAATCTAAGAATTAGGGAACATACACCCTAATTGACGCGAACTCTAAAGATAGATCTATCGGGCCCAACAAGCCCCATTCAAAGTACCGGATGCTTTAGTACTTCGAAATTTATATCATGTCCGAAGTAAGATCCCGGAATGATGGGGATATTCTTATATGCATATTGTGAATGTCGGTTACCAGGTGTTCAATCCATATGAATGATATTTTTGTCTCTATGCATGAGACGTATAATTATGAGAAATGGAAGTATGAAATCTTGTGGTCTATTAAAATTATGAAATGATTCTTTATGATAAACTAATGAACTCACCAACCTTTTGGTTGACACTTTAAAGCATGTTTATTCTCAGGTACGAAAGAAATCTTCCGCTGTGCATTTGCTCATATTAGAGATATTACTTGGAGTCATTCATGACATATTTCAAAAGATGTTGCATTCGAGTCGTTGAGTTCATCAAGATTATTATTAAGTTAATTATATTTGGATATATTATGAAATGCTTTACATGCCTGTCAACTGTCGATGTAACGAAAGTTTGTCTTTTAAAAACGAATGCAATGTTTGTAAAATTTATCATATAGAGGTCAATTACCTCGCGATGTAATCAACTGTTGTGAATCGTTTGTAATCGATATGGACTTTGTCCGGATGGATTAGGACGGGTCCTTTCATCATCCAACTATCATTTTAGCTGATTGTGGTTTACTAGAAAGCAGGAGTTGACTAGTGATACTTAACATGGGTTCGGTGAGTGCGGAGTGTACGCCCATAAGAGTGAACTAGACACTGGCGCACATTAATGGCGGGGGTCAAGGGGGCTGCGCCCCCTTGCGAATATCCATTCAAATAATAACCGCCTAACTGTTTTATATCATCAGTTTTTGGAAATCTGCTTTCTAACACTATTCAATTTCGCACAGAAACATATACACAATCTATACACTAAATCGCGTTCTTCTTGTCTGGAAACGATTTGCATTTCTAGTCTTATCCCAATTGAAATTTCGTGTAACCCGAGACAAGGAGGGTTGGAATATTCAATTAGGAAAGTTTTTCACGATTCTAGAAATATCCGGATTATCTGTTTACATACCCTATTTCTAACAAAAAAAAAAAAATAAGTAATAAAACGTATGATGCAAAATCCAGCCATACGCATGAAGAGAAAGTACGAAATTTTCCAGGAGTATGAAAATTGTAAAGAAATATAACAAATGTTACCTGTTTGCAAAGGTCTTCAAGAAACTCGGAATATACAATTGGCTTTATTTCATTGAATTTAGCAATAAAACAATGTTTGATTAAATCAATCATCAATTCACATATATAAATCACAAGAGCATTCTGCATCCAGAAATAAATAGTACCACTAAGAGAGACAATACAGGGTAAATTTTGCATAACATTCAGTGGTTTGAGTAAGTTGCATATACGTTAAGTCGTGAAGACCATCAAAGATGTATTCTGGTGCTTGTAAGATGAATATTATATCAGTTAACGAAATATCATTAATATGAAAGTCGCCCATTTTGATCTAAGAACTTGATCCCAAAACCAAATAGCGAAAAAGCAAGAAAAAAGCCAAATGAGAAAAAGTAGCTCTAAATTAATACAGTACCTCGACAAAAATGCCCAAATCATCCCTGTCGGTACCTTTTAATGTTTAATATCATAAAAGTTCATGATCGCTTAAAGCCTAAATTGAATTCCAGGCATGATCTAAAATTCATGAAAATTTAATTCTACCATTTTTTGGGATTATTTTTATTTTATTTTATTTTATATATTTTTTATTTTTATTTTTATTTTATTATTTATTTATATATTTATTAATTTATTTATTAATTTATTATTATTATTATTATTATTATTATTATTATTATTATTATTATTTTTTAATTTATTTCTTTATTTATTTTGGCCGGAGGTCCGTTTGGAAGCAATCTCTTTACCCGTCGAGCAGAGAGAGGGACGACCTTCTCTACTCTTGGAGTGTTTCACTCGGGGTGGAGAAATGACTTCTCTTTATTCAAGAATATAGAGAAAGGACTGTCTACGTCTCACCTCCCCCATACCTTACAGATTTGGGATTGGGTTTTGTTGTTGTTGTTGTTGTTGTTGTGTTCACTTAACATTGAGAATTGTACAACAATATAGATAATTAGCTTACATAAAAAAAAAAATTCTCAAACCATGGACCTTCAGCTTCCAATATATTCTGAGCCAATACAAAAATAAGAAAGGATGCAATATGGAACCTCTCCACAGAATCTGACAAGGTGCAGTAAACTTAAGTAATAAACCATTTCAAATAATATTAAACATGAGAAAGTGAAAAAGATGCTTTGAGACTCACCAAAATATACCAGACTTTGTATGTCATCCTTGCTAAAGCGTTTTAAAACGTTGCTTTTTATCTCTGAAAAATTGTTTGAGAGTAGCAAAGCAAACAATGCATTGTTGTGGGCAACTATACAGGTCGAAAGAGTGATGGCTTGAGCTAATAAGATGAATGAATGAATGAGTGCGTGTTAAGGGAACAAGAGCGTATTGGAGAAGAAAAAAAGATATCAAAAGGGAAAACATAATCATTTCAGGAAGAATATACAAAAAAACATATACATATATATAAACAATTAATAAAAAGGATATTTGATGAAGTCACAGCCAAAACTTCATCAGATATGAACCTCCATAGCGAGTGTCTCATGTTAGAAACAGCGTATAGTAAACAGACAATCCGGATATTTCTAGAATCGTGAAACACTTTCCTAATTGAATATTTCGACCCTCCTTGTCTCGGGTTACACGAAATTCCAATTGAGATAAGACTAGAAATGCAAATCGTTTCCAGACAAGAAGAACGCGATTTAGTGTATAGATTTCGTATATGTTTTTCTGTGTGAAATTGAAAAGTATGAAAGCAGTTTCTGTAAACTGATGATATAAATCAGTTTTCAATCGGTTAGAAAATGAAAGGTTACGACAGTTGGAAAAGGAGCGGGAAAACGTTTTTCCTTAAACGTTTTATTAAAACGTATCACTCAAAACGTTTTTGTTTCGGGGCGCTGCCCCGAGCCCCGCGAGGGGCGCTGCCCCCTCGACCCCCGCCCGCTCACCTGGGAGCGGGGCCCCAGCCAGGGGCTCTGCCCCTTGGACCCCGCCAGGGGCGCTGCCCCTTGAACCCCGCAAGGGGGCGCAACCCCCTTGACCCCCGCCATTACCGTGCGTCAGTGTCTAGTTCACTCTTATGGGCGTGCACTCCGCACTCACCGAACCCATGTTAAGTATCACTAGTCAACTCCTGCTTTCTAGTAAATCACAATAAGCTAAAATGATAATCAGCTAAAATGATAGTTGGATGACACTAAAATCACCAACAAATCCCCCCATTTTGCGTTCTACATCGTTGTGAGTATAACCAATCGGTATTTCTTATCTAAGAGTATTTATTGAAGATTTCTTCGCGGTTCGTTCAATCAATCAGATTCTGAGCGATAAATGCAAGAAAGGATGATCCAGGATTATGATCATCATTCTTCTTTAACGTGTTATGGTTTGGGATACGTTTTATCTCTACAATAACCTTGAATGAGTGGATCGAATTGGATTGGTTAAAATTTGCATGTCTTATCGATCGAACCGCGTCTGTTCATATTGATGGGGAAATATATAAGGAAGATGAAGATCTAAATCGTGTAACAATGAACAACATATGCGTGGGATCACAAATATTTTATTGATGATGCGGGCAATTAACGGGTACGTTCACTTGTTCATATTTATTAGTATTTGCATTTGCACACGAACCAATTAACGGATGAAATTTGGTGACTATGTACATCCCGGAAAAACCAAAATAAAATGGTGAGTGTTTAATTAATTTGTGGTGTGCGCATTTTAATGCACTCGGAGAACGGATACAATCCTTGACGGTTATTTAATAATAAAGAATAGAAACCGGGGGCATGTAATATTAGCAATAGGAATATGCATCGAGAGATTCATGGATGCACGCTAATATGCGTATTTAATGCCCAACAAAAGGATTGCAAGTAGTGTTTCTATTTTGATCAAGTGCCATGATTGTGAGTCTCTTCTTTTACTTTGATCAAAGGGTACAAACATTTTTGCCCAAATTATGAAGTAACCAACAAATGGAAAACACACTCAGAAAAGGATAATTTTGTTATCCGTCATAACGTTTCCTTAATAAAATGTTAATGGTGTTAAGTTTGTTTAACACGTGTGGCATGAGTATTTGCATGACATGATTTTTCTTATATAATTCTATTAGTTAACTGTTAAAACTGTTGGTTTTGATGATTTGAAGATGCCTGTTGAATTTTTGTAGACACAAGGAAATTATTTACTTTCATTGATTATATGCCTGATATGTCTTATGTATGTGAATTTTATGGAAACTCAAAATATCAAATAGGTAATATGTAGATGAGAGTGCATCATTTACATATGTTTCATTTGCTTTGATATTTTATAACACTTCTGACATCATTTGGGTATATGTATATACATGCCTGTTTCATTGTCATGAGATGCAAGTATTCTAATGCTTGTAAAAGCTTAGTATTATGGTTTAATTTATTACTGGAATCCTTTAAGGATATATCGATTTTGACAAAGATGATGATGACATTTACAAGTTGTTGGATTTTACACTTGGTGTAGATGTGTTATCTTGGATCAAAAGATTAATGTTGAGATTATTGACACTATAAATTAACATGTTGTCATTTCTTCTTAGTTCTAGAAGTTGATTGACTAAGGTATATTTATAACAATAATCTCACTATTCAATGTAATGGTAATGATTGTGTGCATAAGGATAATGGAAATACATTATCAAGGGTGTACCAATTATAAGTTTACATTGGTGAGTTGTGGAAAGTGGACATGTGCAATGACTGATCAATCAATTAACCTTGAGTACGCGCGCAGTTCTTATGATAGGATAAGAATACATTAAATCTTTTGATAAAATGTTTACTATTTAAGTAAAATTGATTGAAGTCGAAAGAAATGTTCATTTAGATTCCTAATTATGGGATATTCGTTGGCTAAGGCATATAGTCAAATGTACAAGGGAAATCTAGATACTTATACCTTAGACATACTATGTTTCGTGGGTTGATCACGAATGAAGTGATATCTATGGATTTGTTGGGCTACAACAAAATTTTGCGAATCACTTGACAAAATGGTTAGCCTGATACTTGGTGCACAAGTGAGCTATTAGAGTGGGATTGAAGTCCACCGAAATCTTACAAAATGAGACACCCAATTCCCTTCTAGTAAAACGCTAGAAGCTGAATTTCAATGTGGAAAGCTTACTTTCTGAAGATTGAAACACATAATTATTCTGATCCCGAGGTATGTGTTTAGACTGCAAGTTGAGGTAGGTTGAAGTTTATCTTCTTAATAGTTCTTTTGAAAAATTGCATATGCGGATGCAAGATGTAAAAGAACTACCTATGTGAGCATGAAGTTTTGCCGCTTCAAAGGAGCTTTGGACTTATGTTCACTGAAGGATAGGAACACATGGCTTATAAAAGTGTCAAGTGTGTATTAGATTAGTGTAAGAAACTGATGTGTGTATTACTCTCTCGTTTTTATATGGGTTGAAGGGTTTAATTTCTGAAACACCCAGATTCTCGAATTCTGGATGATGTAATATACTAAGATGAAAATTTAATTTTTGAAACATTTTCATTTATGCATTGGTTTGTCTGTTTGTTGATGTCATTTAGTAAATCAAGGATTACACTAAAATGGGAGAAGGGGGGGGGGGAATTGTTGGTGATTTTAGTGTTACCAACAAGCATTTTAGTTAATTGGAATTTACTTGAAAACAAGGGTAATCAAGTTATACTTAATAACGGGTTAGGAGAGTGTGGAGTACACGCCCGTAAGAGTTAACTTGATACTAATATGGAAATTGTCCACCATTTTCCATTAGGTGTGAACGAAAAGTTGCGTCTTATCGTTGAAAGATTACATCTTTTGGTTGAAAGGTCGCGTCCTTTCACTAGCACCTTTTCACTTCCTATAAATATAGGAATATGATTTTGTTTTCGTGATGAACATACTAGAAACATTCACATTCTCACTAATACTATAATTTGATCTCTTCTTGCCTAGAGTCAAATTGCGTTCTTGTCTTATCCTAATTATTGAAGATCCAGCACTAAAATCACCATCATCTCATATCTTTTAATGAAGAATTCGCTAAACCATCAGCTGTATTAAATAGTGTTTGCAACACCTCTCCACCAAAATTTTGGCATAATTTATCAAATATCTACAGATAATGACAACGTATACATTAGTTACGTAAGCAAAACATTTTGAGATCAAAATAACAACTTAATGGCATAGCTACCAACAAGTTTTAATAAATTTGGGTACAACTAAATGAATGTAGACCTTTTACTCTCATAGCCAGAAACAATATCTTGGATGAAACAGATATTTAACATGAGTCAACCATTTCCTCTTTGCAGTAACCAACAAAATGCACCATTTACTCAGCTATTCAAACAGGGTACTTAATTGTACAATTGTACAAATATACTTCATAATAGTTTTTAAAATAAAATTCTTCAACAAAGATAATTAGAATAACTAAATGTTGGCTATCCATCATGAAAATATATACTAGTTTCAGTGAAGAAAGAATTCAATAGCAATCAATACAGCTTAAGCTTTCACCTAAGAAACTGTATGTTTTGATGGAAATTATAATCCTGTATCATATTGATTTCATAATAATGGAAGACGTGAGGAAGAAACTATAGCTAAAAAGATGTCATGATTGAATAATTCATCAGACAAAGGCACAGTGTTATAAGTTCAAGGTTTGAATTAACAGTGATATTTGGAAAAGGCAACCCATAGATGTAATAAAATCATATTCTTACCTCCAATACATTATACACCACGTAGAGTTTAATCGTTCATTGACCACGAATCTGTTGACAAAGATAATGATACGATAAATTATTGCTTGCCATCTGCACATGCATACATCCAATATAATGAGTAAAACCCTACACAAGATAAGTGGGCTTAGCCCAATAGATACAAAGCATGGACTACAAATATGAGGTCTAATAATATTTGCTAACATCCCCCCGCCAGTTTGAGCGGGAGTGCGACGAACACTCAAATTGGAACGAAACTCGTCGAACAAAGCATATGGCAGGGCCTTGGTTAAGATGTCTGCAAATTGATATCTTGACGGAACATGTAAAACCCGAATCTATCCCTGAGCAACCAAGTCACGAACAAAGTGTATGTCAATCTCTATGTGTTTGGTGCGCTAATGTTGAACCAGGTTAGTGGAGAGATGGACGAAGCTTACATTATCGTAGTAAACCAAAGTAGCCGAGGCGAGAGGGCAGTGAAGCTCATGCAGAAGGTTACGAATCCAGCATGTCTCGGCAACGAATATATATATATATATATATATATATATATATATATATATATATATATATATATATATATATATATATATATATATATATATATTAGCAACTCCGCGGTATTCCGCTTCGGCACTGGAGCGAGATGTCGTGAGTTGCCGCTTGGAGGACCAGGATAGAAGGTTGTTGCCGAGAAAAACACAATATCCAGAAATGGATCTTCTGGTGGTCGGGCAACCAGCCCAATCTGCATCTGAGTAAGCAACTAATGAGGCTGGGGATGAAGCATAGAGCCGTAGACCGAGATCAGTAGTCCCCTGAACATAGCGAACGATCAGTCTGAGGGCGTGCAAGTGTTGCTCCCAAGGATCATGCATGAAAAGACATATCTGCTGAACGACATACGAGATATCCGGGCGAGTGAATGTGAGGTACTGTAAGGCACCTGAAAGGCTGCGGTAAAGGGTCGGATCCTTGACTAGAGGACCGTGGGCAGTAAGCTTGGCCCCCAGTTCGATCGGAGTCCGACAAGGATGATAAGTGGACATATTAGCTCGCTCAATGATCTTGGTGGCATACTGTCGCTGAGAGAGACACATGCCAGATGTAGTGCGTGTGGCATGGATGCCCAGAAAATAGTTCAACGGTCCTAAATTTGTCATAGAAAATTCCTGATGCAAGGAAGCGATGATCCGCTGGAGTAGGCCAGTAGAAGAAGCAGTCAAAACAATATCATCAACATACAAGAGCAAATAAGAAGTATCAGACCCCTGTCGGTAAATAAATAGTGAAGTGTCACAACGACTCTGAGAGAAACCTATCCGCCGAGCGTAACCTGCAAAACGCTGGAACCATGCATGAGGGGCATGCTTTACCCGTATAGAGATTTCTGCAGTAAGCAGACATGATCTGGATAACGTGGATCCCGAAACCCAAGAGGCTGGTGCATGTAGACCGCCTCAGAAAGCTGTCCGGGGAGAAAGGCGTTCTTGACATCTAGCTGATGAATGGTCCATTATCGAGAGACCGCCAGACTGAGGACAATGCGTATCGATGCCGGTTTTACAACTGGGCTAAAGGTCTCGTCAAAATCAATACCAACCTGTTGGCTATGCCCGTTAGCAACGAGGCGAGACTTATACCTGCTCAGATTATCGTATGCGTTAAACTTGTGCTTAAAGAGCTACATGGAGTGAACTATGTTCGTGTCCGATGGGCGATGCACAAGTTTCCAAATACTATTGTTAATTAAAGTAGTATATTCTTCAGTCATAGCTTGCTTCCAGTTAGGGTCTTGAAGAGCGTCATGATAAGTGCGTGGTATAGGAGAGATGACAGTGGTATGTAGGTTTAGACATTGAACGAGTTTAGTGGTGCCAACCCGATTATGAGTGATCATGGGGTGGGTAGAAGTAGATGATGTAGCCTCAATAGGAGGAGGCTGTGTCTCCTGAAGAGGGTGTAGTGAAGGAACGGTGTTAATATCCTCATTAGGAGGAGGCTGTGTCTCCGGAGATAGATGAGAAGGAGATACAACGGTAGCCTCATTAGGAGGAGGCCATGTCCCCGTGGAGGTGTTGTCAAGAGATGGAAGGTGGAAGAATCGAGAGAATAGATTTGGAGGAGGGTCCAGGTTGACAAAGATAATGATACGATAATTTTATTGCTTGCGATCTACACATGCATACATCCAATATAAAGAGTAAAACCCTACACAAGATAAGTGGGCTTAGCCCAATAGATACAAAGCATGGACTACAAATATGAGGTCTAATAATATTTGCTAACAGAATCATGTGATAAATCAAGATGATATTTAGCAGTAAACATAAGAGGAAAACAATGTAATCCAAATTTAGAAATGAACCAGACAAGCCTAAACTGAAAGAATTGATTAAGGAACAAATTCCCTAACGACGAATCAAACACCTCCACCGACAGCAATAGGATCATCTACTCATGCTTCGTCATCTTCAGCAATTCCTCACTTATCATTCAAAGACATTGAAGATGTTCTTCTTCAACGTGCTTTGATTCGCAGCTTTGGTTCAGTATTAAATATTGTGACAACTGCTGCTCTTCCTGTTCTTCAAAAGGCCCAAGAGCGTTATCCTATTACTACTTGTAGTCCAGCATTGAGTCCTCAACGCAATGAACATGACGATTCTGACCCTGAGAACTGTCATGAGGGGGAAAGGAGTGATGAGAGTGATACATGGGATAGTTCAGCTTGGGAAAGTGTGCAAACTTCTAAATCCAATGAATGTGTTGGTACGTCTAACACAACAGGAAGAGAGACTCATCATACAGAGAGTTAATATGATGAGGATTTGGACTTGTCAAATTTATATCTTCAAGAAGTGGACGATAAAGATGGTTTTGTGAGCTTAACTTCAATTATGTCTCTTGACGATATACTATCAAGTGTTGATACTGAAAACTTGGAAGATTTAGATTCAGAGAGAGCACGTGATAGATCTGATTCGGCTCCAATAATAGAAGGCTAGGAATCTCCTAATTCAGATGATAGTAATCCGAGTGACAACATTGTGACGACCCGGAGATTTTCAACCAAATTTAAACTTAATCTTTATATGATTTCGACACGATAAGCAAAGTCTGTAATGTTGGGTCTCAAAAAAAAAAAAAAAAATTGGAACAATATTCATATATTCAATTGACCTTTGACTGCTCCCGACGATTCACGAATAACTATTTGTAAATAGATACATATATAATTAAATATATAGATAGATATAAATAATAATTGGAAGTATAATTCAAAATATTACTTGTTAAAATTAAATATGTAAAACAAAATATTACGCGATATGATTGTTAGAATTAAGAACGTAAAATAATATACAATAAAAACTTATTATGTAATACTTATATATATAGCATTTTAGAATATATATGTATTTACTTATTTCGAAAACATTATTTGGAAATATTCGTTTTATTAACGAAGTTATGACGATTAGATATATAATAACAATTGTAGATTAATATACATGAATATCGTGATATAAATAAAACATGAAGAAATTTATAATATCTCATTCTATGCAAATAAATTATGTGTAATAGTAAATTGCTATATTAATATCATCATTATTATTATTTTATTTTTATTTTTTTTATTTTTAATGATATTAACAATATTATTATTATTATTACCATTAGTATCATTATTGATATAATTATAATTATAATTATTATTATTATGATTAACAGTATTATTATTATTATTATTATTACAACTATTATCATTATCACTATTAATATCATTATTATTATTATTATTAGTTTTATTATTATTAGCATATTTATTAATATTAACAATATTACAATTATTAATATATTCTTTTATAAAAATTGATGTAAAATAATATAAATAACAGATATATACTCGATGATAGCTGTCTGTGTCTCCATCAGATTTATAATTATAATTTTTTTTTCCTTTTCCTGCTTACCCGTGATCCATTGTCGATACATAAAATTGTGATAAAACAAACAATCAGATCAGATTGTTGATGGAAAGAAATCGTTTTCCTACTACCTTTTATCAATGATAATTATAATTACTTCTAAAATAAGACAGGAAATGGGGAAATAAACCGTTTCCTCTGTTTACGAACTGGGAAATCAATGGCTTGATTCTAAGTCGATTTTAAAAATCTTGAAATGCAGAAGTATTCACAATCATGTCGTTAATCTGTACAAACAACTCTCTTATCTCAAATCTCTGTATTTAATTCGAATTTTCGAGTCAAAACTAATGGAGCAAAAGTCAAACGAATTTTAATCTCATAAATTCGAAATTTAAATGTTGTTTTAAGTTCAATTGATACTCCTAGAATATTACAATGATGATTTGGAAGATAGTCCGTGAAGGTATTGAGGTCTGTAAACATCCAAATCTCACAATCAAAATCTTGTTCTTCATTTTTCTTTTCAAGAACACAGCTACTGCTGTTATTATTTTTTATTTATTTATTTCGATTTAATTCATCAACACCGGTCGATTCTGTTACAATTGGAGAACATAAATGGTTTAGCTATTGGTTGTTTGGATTGTTGAATGCTTTGGTCAGTTGATGTCGAAGAAGATGATAAAAAGAAAAATAAAACGGGTTCATTAGTTTAAGGGTTGGTATAAATTAGAAACACACAATTAGAGTCAGGGTTAAGTGTGTTGTGAGTATTCGTGTGGTCACGGGTTCGAGCCTTGGCAGGAGCGTTCTTATTTTTTTAAGCTGACTTCTTAAAGGTAGCAACTTAATCATTATTATTATTATTATTATTATTATTATTATTATTATTATTATTATTATTATTATTATTATTATTATTATTATTATTATTATTATTATTATTATTATTATTATTATTATTATTATTATTATTATTATTATTATTATTATTATTATTATTATTATTTTTATTATTATTATTATTATTATTATTATTATTATTATTATTATTGTTGTTGTTGTTAATATTATTGTTGTTATTAGTTATTGTTGTTATTAGTTATTGTTATCATTACTAGTATATTAGTTGTTAGTACTAGTATCATAATTATAATTACAAATAGGATTTATATTATTATTATACTACTATGAAAATAATAAGGATGACAATAAAATGATATAAACTCATTGTGCTTTTGATTTAAGTATAATTATATACACCAAGAGATTAATAAATGTGATTGTGGTTAAAAGAATAAAAATAATAAATATATAGAAATGCTTATGGACATAAGTAAGGTTATAAAAATATTATGATTATGATCACAATGTCAATCATGAGCTTAATGGTGATAATAAGAAACATAATTATAATTATAAGTATAAATGTAATTATGATTTAGGTATGGTTATTATAAACATTATATTTATATTATTATTATTATTATCATTATTACAATTATTATTATTATTATTATTATTATTATTATTATTATTATTATTATTATTATTATTATTATTATTATTATTATTATTATTATTATTATTATTATTATTATTATTATTATTATTATTATTATTATTATTATCATCATCATCATCATCATCATCATTATCACTAATATCATCAGTAGTAAAATTATTATAATTATTATTATTATCAGTATTAGTATTATTAGCAATACCATTATTACTAAAAGTAACAGTATTTTCAAACTTGTCGTTTTTGTTAAAACTAATAGGATCATTAAAAGTAACATCTTTACTATCATTATTATTATTAAACTTATTATCATTATTATCATTCTTATAAATTATTATTCTGTTATCACTAAAACTATCAATATTATCATAAAAAGATACTTTTATATAAAAATACATTACTTTATACTTTTATTACTAAAAAGATATTTGCTAAGCTATATCAATAAATATATAAATATATATTAAACCTTAATATATAGTTTTTATTATTAATGATAGGTAATAGTTATATAAAACATATAAACTAAATATATTAAATTTATCTAAATAACATATAGTATAACAAGTATATTATTAATAACAAAAATATATATATAATTGATCGATTACGATTACGTGTATTAATATATCCACAAATGATATAGGTTCGTGAATCCGAGGCCAACCCTATACTTTTTCAATGTCGTTCTATATATTTTTACTACAAAATACAGTATGGTGAGTTTCATTTGCTCCCTTTTATTCTTTACATTTTTGGGACTGAGAATACATGCACTGTTTTTACAACTGCTTTATTAAATGCTTTTGAAATATATACTGTAACATCCCGCGTTTTTCCGTTAAATTTAATTTTAACACCGTCTTTTTTTTAAAAAAAAAAAACATAATCTTTCGTATTTAAATTAATAGTTTCCGTGAGTAACGTTCATTATATTCCCGCTATTTAATTTTGACATCACCCGTTTACTCGAGCGTTTTAAAAATATTCGATCGGTTAAATCCCGCACCCGCTTCTAAACTCGAGGGACTAAAATTGACACGGGGCAAACTAGTTGACTAGGTCAACTAGTCCACCCCAATCACCACCATTCAATCACCTCCATCTCTCTCTCTTTCTCTCTAGCAAGAACACACACACAAACACCCAATTCAAACATTCATCATCTAAATTCGGATCGGGAAGCAAACTTCAAAACAAATTACATATTCGTGATCCTCTCTTCATCCTCTACATTTTGATACCAATTTCATCAAGTTTGGGTAACATTTCTAAAACACTAAATTTCTCTAAATTCGTTTTATATACTTGAAATTGTGTTAGTTAGTGTCTATGGCTCGTGTGTAACATGAATATATGTTTTGTTTGCTCGATTTGTGGTTTGGAGTAACTAGTTTGAGTTTTTGAAATGGGTTTGCTTAATCCTTGATTTTGGATGAGTTAATGTTGTTAGATTGTTAAAGTGCATGTTTTAATTGTGTTACTAGTATCATTAGCCACATTTTGATGTGTAGGTTGATTAAGAAAACTTCAAAAACCCGATTAATGATTTTGTGATGTTTGACTAGGGTTTGATAGTTCTTGACATGAACTTTTGATGCTTGAATGCCATGGAATGTTAATTGTTAGTGATTAGTTGTAATGTATGCTTCATTACCTTCAAAACGGCATATCATATGTGTAAATTGGATTCCCGGAACTCAAAATGCATTTGATGAACTTGAAACTTTGAAAATGGACTTTTATTGATCACTTGATGAGATTTCGGCTATTGTAAATGATGTTTGTGATTGATGAATTGTGTTTAGTTGTATTCCTTGTAAAAATACCTTTCCGATGATATAAGATACATGTTCTAATTGGTTGCGGATCATAAAATGTGATTGTTTGTATTTTGGTTCGTGACTTGGACCATTTTTCTGCAAACTGCATGATTCCCAGGTATTGCGCGCCGCGCATTTACCCGCGCGCCGCGCAGAATCAGAGATCCCAGATGTTTGCCTTCTTGGTTGAGTTCTGACCAGAAATTGCACTTGGGTATGCGCCGCGCAACCCAGTGCGCGCCGCGCAAAAGCCCCAGGCCACTCTCTTTTGTTTTTAAATGTCACAAAAATGTTTCCGCTTAACTAAAACTCCGTTTAACATGAAACTTGACTATTAGGCTCTTATATGACTTCTCGTCTTGGGAAAATTGTCGGATACCCGACCCGACCCCGTTGACTTTGACCAAGTTTGACTTTTAGTCAAACTTAACCAAACTTTTATACAATCATTCTAACATGCCTTTATACTTGTTTCTTGTATGAAACTTGACAACGTGATTCACATGCTATACTTAATCGAGTCGTAACGAGCCATAGGACTAATTGAACACATTTCACCCGACCTTGTGTCGTAACCGGTTAATTGATACAACTTACTTGTTTAGGTCAAGGCTAAGCAACATTCATGCACACGTTTACTTTGTGAAGTACATTTATACTCGTGCACTCGAGGTGAGATCATAGTCCCATCTTTCAACAACTTTTATACTTTTAAATTATGGGATGAGAAACATATACAGTTTTATACTACATACTTTTATACTTTGAACACAAGTACAAGGAAACAAACATTCCACAGCGAGTTAGAACAAAAATCCTCAATTCGATTATCATTAGTTACACTTGCAGGGTGTAAGCGAGAACTTATATTGTGTGGCCATACGGGTTTGACAAACCCTCATTACGGACGGTTCGCTACCGTCTACGGATGAAATATATTTTCGAGAAACAGTGTATGTTCTAACACTATTGTGATGGGGTTCTATGGAAGGAAACGTTAAGTCTTGATAATTGGGTGCTCGCGAACAATACTTTTGGAATGCAAACGATTTAGATAATCAACGTTATGGAAATACAAAATCTTGTGGTTCAAAAACAACGTTTAATACTTACTAAACCTATGATTTCACCAACGTTTTTCGTTGACAGTTTTCTATATGTTTCTCAGGTTCATACTTGGGTATTTGATACATGCTTCCGCGTACACTCATACTTGCTTGGAGTTAAGCATACATGTATACACTCTGATTTCTTGCTTGGGGTCAAGCATACATACATGCATACGCTAGTGATAGCACCTTTGGATTCAAACATGTTGTTTACATACTTACGCTATTTATAGCAAACCGTGACTTCCAACTTATATTATGTCGCAAGTTATTTCATTTATACTTTACAACTTTTGTAAACTTAAACTTGTTGTCGATCCGTTTGTTAAACTAAACTTTGTACCTTTCAAATGAACGCGACATAATTTTGGTCAAACGAGTCTCATATAGGGACTACGACCACGCAACGGGACCTAAGTTAACGACGCCGTCAATAACGGTTTGGACGGGTCGTTACAAGTGGTATCAGAGCGTTGGTTGTAGGGAACTAGGATGTGCATTAGTGTGTCTAACAGAGTCGTTAGGACGCATTAGTGAGTCTAGACTACAACCGGATAGTTAGCCATTGCATTCTGACATACATTTGCTATAGATAGCACTTACTTGACTACTTGTGCATTATACTTGAATCATTCTTAGGCAAACTTTTTAATGGTACCCAACCTTCATCATACGAACTCGTATTCCGCCACTTTTTGGTAACACACGTAAATTCATGATTCATACACGTATGGAAGACGACGACTTCATTAGTCACACTTGTTCTGGAACTCTGTCTCCCGGATTGTTATTTGCCACCGTTTCAACTTACTATCGGTTTCCCACTGGTGTTTCTTACTATCTACTTTTTGGTGTTACTACCATCACTACTCTAGGTGAGTATCGTCATCAACATTTATCACTACGGTTGCGTGCTACTCGTTATCATGACTCGTTACTCTTTTCATACCTAAATACATTATTGTTTGAATCGAACCGATTTGACGTTAACAATCGTTTATACACTTCCCGCGGGGAAACGCTTCTTTAGAGTTGTAGAAACTATTTCGATTTAATACGAGTCACGTTTGAGACGTCGTTACATTTTGTTCATTTTAGATTTTCGCGATGACACGAACTTGAATCTATAGAGTGATGTGGGAATGGAGGTATGAGTTAGCGTAATATAACGACACTCGATCAACGTGGTTATATTACGGTAAGACATACCAAAGTTCTAGTGACGCGTGATGGTGGTTAGACTCGATCAACCTAAACACCACCATGTGCCATGTACATGACTTCATCCTTTCATGTTTGGACATCCGAAAACCCCGAGAAAATTGATAACAACCATACCGGGGACACCCCTTCGACTTTTGTCGAACTATACTTATGCTTCCGAATGAATTACCGATTCCTCTCGACTTCAACCGTATGTTACACGTGTATACTATCTCGTCCTCGCACAGTCTTATTGACTAATTACGATTTACTCGTTATGCTCGCACCGAGGCGGAAACTTCTCTCTCATCACACTCGTACTTCCGGTTCAGGAAATCTTTACTCTAAACTCTCAATGGGGGAAGAGACTCTCCACGTTATACTAGTATTCACCTCGAGGGTGAATAGTTCCGACGAACGTTTTTCTTTCAGAAACCGATGAGGACTTGCCCCGACGAACGTTTTTGGAAACTGGTAAATCTTTCGCGACGCGAATTTTCTTGAGAAACTTGTCCTAACAAACTTGTCTAAATATACCTTACGGAATGTACTCCGTTTCGGACCGAGATCCTCGTTTCACTTCTAGATTTTGGAGTGCCTCACAAAAAGTCTCGGGACCACGTTTAGACATGAGTACCGCACATCAACCATAACCCGACGGACCGAACAAACATACGATTTAAGTCTTGAAAACCATAATACGAATTTGTATTACCAACTTCAAATTTTCTTGAGAAACGTCTTTGCCTTTAATCAAACTCTCTTACTACAAAAATTTTCATTCGAGTATTGACGCCACGCCTTCGAAACCTTATATGACCGGAAACGTCATTCTCCTTTTGTCGAACCAAGTAAACGATGACCAATTCACCGGGACCGGGATTATGCATGAGCGACCGAGAAAACTTATCCATATCCAAGGAAGACCCAACACGACTCATTGTTGCCAAATGAGCTACGCCGATTTAGACGTAAACATTTCAAATTCCACGTGGGAAACCGCGTCACGTTAAGAGTCGCACCTTGGAAAGGTGCAATCCGTTTCGGGAAAACGTAGGAAGCTAAATCCGCGATATTTTGATCCTTTAAATTCTTGGGGTGTTTTGGACCCGTCGCTAGCCGTTTAGACTTTTCCGACTCATTTTGGGTCTCCGTTTATCCTACATTCGATGTATCAACTCAAAGACGTGTTTTGCGAAACGAGAACTTGTTATCTCCTTTGATGAACTCACTATCGACGATAAACCTCACTTCCTAGGAGGACCGGTTGAAACCATAAATCGTGAAGCCAAATCTTAAAACAACATATGATCCCGACCGTCAAAATTCGTTGAAATACCCTAGGACGTACTTCTCCCTCACTCGTAGAATTGGCAACGCAAGATCTCGAGGAAGATTCAACAACTACTACTTCCAACTAAATTTCGGGACGAAATTTCTTTTGAGGCGTGGATAATGTAACATCCCGCGTTTTTCCGTTAAATTTAATTTTAACACCGTCTTTTTTTTAAAAAAAAAAAAAAACATAATCTTTCGTATTTAAATTAATAGTTTCCGTGAGTAACGTTCATTATATTCCCGCTATTTAATTTTGACATCACCCGTTTACTCGAGCGTTTTAAAAATATTCGATCGGTTAAATCCCGCACCCGCTTCTAAACTCGAGGGACTAAAATTGACACGGGGCAAACTAGTTGACTAGGTCAACTAGTCCACCCCAATCACCACCATTCAATCACCTCCATCTCTCTCTCTTTCTCTCTAGCAAGAACACACACACAAACACCCAATTCAAACATTCATCATCTAAATTCGGATCGGGAAGCAAACTTCAAAACAAATTACATATTCGTGATCCTCTCTTCATCCTCTACATTTTGATACCAATTTCATCAAGTTTGGGTAACATTTCTAAAACACTAAATTTCTCTAAATTCGTTTTATATACTTGAAATTGTGTTAGTTAGTGTCTATGGCTCGTGTGTAACATGAATATATGTTTTGTTTGCTCGATTTGTGGTTTGGAGTAACTAGTTTGAGTTTTTGAAATGGGTTTGCTTAATCCTTGATTTTGGATGAGTTAATGTTGTTAGATTGTTAAAGTGCATGTTTTAATTGTGTTACTAGTATCATTAGCCACATTTTGATGTGTAGGTTGATTAAGAAAACTTCAAAAACCCGATTAATGATTTTGTGATGTTTGACTAGGGTTTGATAGTTCTTGACATGAACTTTTGATGCTTGAATGCCATGGAATGTTAATTGTTAGTGATTAGTTGTAATGTATGCTTCATTACCTTCAAAACGGCATATCATATGTGTAAATTGGATTCCCGGAACTCAAAATGCATTTGATGAACTTGAAACTTTGAAAATGGACTTTTATTGATCACTTGATGAGATTTCGGCTATTATAAATGATGTTTGTGATTGATGAATTGTGTTTAGTTGTATTCCTTGTAAAAATACCTTTCCGATGATATAAGATACATGTTCTAATTGGTTGCGGATCATAAAATGTGATTGTTTGTATTTTGGTTCGTGACTTGGACCATTTTTCTGCAAACTGCATGATTCCCAGGTATTGCGCGCCGCGCATTTACCCGCGCGCCGCGCAGAATCAGAGATCCCAGATGTTTGCCTTCTTGGTTGAGTTCTGACCAGAAATTGCACTTGGGTGCGCGCCGCGCAACCCAGTGCGCGCCGCGCAAAAGCCCCAGGCCACTCTCTTTTGTTTTTAAATGTCACAAAAATGTTTCCGCTTAACTAAAACTCCGTTTAACATGAAACTTGACTATTAGGCTCTTATATGACTTCTCGTCTTGGGAAAATTGTCGGATACCCGACCCGACCCCGTTGACTTTGACCAAGTTTGACTTTTAGTCAAACTTAACCAAACTTTTATACAATCATTCTAACATGCCTTTATACTTGTTTCTTGTATGAAACTTGACAACGTGATTCACATGCTATACTTAATCGAGTCGTAACGAGCCATAGGACTAATTGAACACATTTCACCCGACCTTGTGTCGTAACCGGTTAATTGATACAACTTACTTGTTTAGGTCAAGGCTAAGCAACATTCATGCACACGTTTACTTTGTGAAGTACATTTATACTCGTGCACTCGAGGTGAGATCATAGTCCCATCTTTCAACAACTTTTATACTTTTAAATTATGGGATGAGAAACATATACAGTTTTATACTACATACTTTTATACTTTGAACACAAGTACAAGGAAACAAACATTCCACAACGAGTTAGAACAAAAATCCTCAATTCGATTATCATTAGTTACACTTGCAGGGTGTAAGCGAGAACTTATATTGTGTGGCCATACGGGTTTGACAAACCCTCATTACGGACGGTTCGCTACCGTCTACGGATGAAATATATTTTCGAGAAACAGTGTATGTTCTAACACTATTGTGATGGGGTTCTATGGAAGGAAACGTTAAGTCTTGATAATTGGGTGCTCGCGAACAATACTTTTGGAATGCAAACGATTTAGATAATCAACGTTATGGAAATACAAAATCTTGTGGTTCAAAAACAACGTTTAATACTTACTAAACCTATGATTTCACCAACGTTTTTCGTTGACAGTTTTCTATATGTTTCTCAGGTTCATACTTGGGTATTTGATACATGCTTCCGCGTACACTCATACTTGCTTGGAGTTAAGCATACATGTATACACTCTGATTTCTTGCTTGGGGTCAAGCATACATACATGCATACGCTAGTGATAGCACCTTTGGATTCAAACATGTTGTTTACATACTTACGCTATTTATAGCAAACCGTGACTTCCAACTTATATTATGTCGCAAGTTATTTCATTTATACTTTACAACTTTTGTAAACTTAAACTTGTTGTCGATCCGTTTGTTAAACTAAACTTTGTACCTTTCCAATGAACGCGACATAATTTTGGTCAAACGAGTCTCATATAGGGACTACGACCACGCAACGGGACCTAAGTTAACGACGCCGTCAATAACGGTTTGGACGGGTCGTTACATATACTGAACTGAGATTGCATGAAATGCTTTTATAAATGTTTGACGAGATAGACACAAGCAAAACATTCCTCGAATGAATTATTATGCATACAGAAGTTCTGTGGATTATTATTGAATTAGTTGGACGTTATAATTGCCACTAATTGTTGTGAATATTTTCCCCTGATTATTATTTCTTGGTAACCTAATAATTAAAATCGGGTATGGCCCTAATTCACGCGAATCCTAAAGGTAGCTACCTGGTTTAACACCCCCACCCAGAATGTTCACTAGACGGAAGGGCTAGTGGGCGTGGTGTTTAGTACTTCGAGGTTTATTATTATTATACAGACGAGATGTTCTGTTTTGGGGATATTATTATGCGCATTATATGTTAAGGTCAGTTACCAAGCCAAGCAATGAATGAAAAGTGAATGTTATGTATCGAGAGAATGATTTTATACACAGGTTATGTGTATGATATTTTTTGTACACGAGATATGTGTACGGTTACTAAGATTTATGAAAATGGTTTTGTACACGAGATAGGTGTACTGTATTTAAATATTGTGGTCTATCAAAATGATGAATTTTATTGTTTACGATAAACTTATGAACTCACTAACCTTTTGGTTGACACTTGAAAGCATGTTTATTCTCAGGTATGAAAGAAATCTTCCGCTGTGCATTTGCTCATATTAGATATATTACTTGGAGTCATTCATGACATATTTCAAAAGACGTTGCATTCGAGTCGTTGAGTTCATCAAGATTATTATTAAGTCAATTATAGTTGGATAGTGGATATTATGAAATGGTATGCATGCCTGTCAATTTTCGATGTAAAGAGAGTTTGTCTTTTAAAAACGAATGTAATGTTTGTAAAATGTATCATATAGAGGTCAAATACCTCTCGATGTAATCATATGTTATTGTATTCGTTCTTATGGATTAGGACGGGTCTTTACATGTGATATCAGAGCGGTGGTCTTAGCGAACCAGGTCTGCATTAGTGTGTCTAACTGATAAGTCATTAGGATGCATTAGTGAGTCTGGACTTCGACCGTGTCTGCATGTCAAAAGTTTTGCTTATCATTTAGTGTCGAAAATTATTTGATTATCATTCTTAAAGTCTAGACACGTCTTACTGCCTCTATTGCATAGACAGTGTATAGATAAATTCATATCTTAGCGTATCTGTTATTGTTGCCTTTGCCTGACAGCTTCCGTAGATTCCTCCGTAACTTATGGGATTTTAGTATTATATATGCATATGTAAACTATGTATTGCATGGTACTAATCTACATCCTATAATCTATTTCTTATCAAAAATCCTTCATCTGATTGTACGAGATGAATCCCTCAACCAGTTCAAGTCCCTCAGATTCCGATAGCTATTCCGATAGTTATTCTAACAGCTATTCCGATATGGAGTTTCACTAAGCTCCGAAAGCAGTGTCACCAGAATGTATCCACCAATTCACTTGATGGGTTCGTAGCCTACTTAATCATTGGAGATAAAAAGAAGGTGATCTTTTTCATCAACAAAATTCACCTCTTGGCGAAGAACATGAAGCACTTACCGGTGAACCAGCCCGAAATACCATTTTCACCCTCATTTCCCGAATATCTCGTCATGATTACATACTATCTCAGATTCTAAACCTTATTTATTCGTTCGTTCTTACCGACAGTCATCCCGGAATAATAGAAGAAGTCAACGAGCTTCGCGCTCGAGTAATCAATTTGGAAAATATGGTACAAAACATACCAGCTTCAGCAACATCACCGGCACCAACAGTACCATCAGTAACAGCACCCGTACCATCAATAACACACGCCTCAACATCTCATTCTATACCTCGAGCATAATCATCGTTCTACGAATCATTCTACATCATTTATCTTCGTTCGACATGGCGATTATGTAATCTCTAATATTTTAGAGATTATATACTCTTGTTCTAACGGTAAACCAAATGAGATTAATATTATATTAACTCATTAAATCTGTATTACATCTGAAGAAAATATATGTGTATATATGTTTTCATAAAGATTGTAATTAAAAATTCTTTCGTACAAACTGTTAATGATGAAAATATTTTAACAAGTAGGTAATACCCGAGGAATATTTTGATTTCACATTAATAAGTTACACTGTACATTCTTCGAATCTGATTCAACAGTCATTTACTATCCTACTTACATCTACAAAGATACGAATCCGTTCACCACAGAATAACCATTTTCATTCAATTTCATATTTGGATTTTGACCTATCAGAATCCAACATGTGGCATAATGAAGAAAACATTGGACAAAATAAAATTTGTTAGAAACAAAAAAATTAACTATGAAAAATTTTGTTAAGAATCCACGCTAACTGTTCCTAGCTAACTGATTACATTTTATTTATCGCAATTTATTTATCGCAATTTATTTATCGCAATTTATTTATCGCATTTTATTTATCGCAATTTTAATTCTCGCAATTTTATTTATCGTCATTTAATTTCTGTTATTTATTTTACGCACTTTAAATATCGGGACATGTATACAAGGTTTTGACATATCATATAGTCGCATCTATATATATTATTTGGAATAACCATAGACACTCTATATGCAGTAATGATCGAGTTCTCTATACAGGGTTGAGGTTGATTCTACAATAATATATATACTTTGAGTTGTGATCGAGTCTGAGACATGTACACGGGTCACGATACGTGTTAATTAATTCGAATATTATATATAAAACTATATATGAATTATTGGACTGTTAACTGTGGACTATCGACTATGGACTGCCAACATTGGACAATTAAAATAAATTAAAATATTGATTATAACATATGAAACTAAACAATTCTTCAAGTTTGCCACTTGATTTCATCTTAAACCTCACTTGTATCTTGATGATTACAATCTGCGTTCAAACCTTTCATGATTTTTGAAAACACCTCAATCGAGAGGATGAACCAACCGCACTTCATCTACGGAAGAAAAGATTGATGCATATAGTTATGCACCTGAAAACACTCGGAACCTGAGTAAGCGTTTAACACATATCTGTGCTAATTCCTTTAGCGTTATTATTACCGAAAATAACTTTTCAATTCCTTTTCAAATTAGCCAATTTTGTCACAGCTCCAACAAGTTAACTTCGACTTTTCGTTCGAAACAACCTTATTATAACCTTGATATATATGCGTGCTCTTTTATTGTTACCGGGGAAACCTTTTATATTTCACCATATTACCATCAACGTTTAATCATCTAAAAACACAATTCTCCTGAAACCACCTCGGATTGATAACCGATTATTCAAATATCGTAGCATTAAATGCAGAGGAAACAGAAAAATTGTAGATGGTCTAAACGGCCATAAGTTTGATGATAAAGAAAGGAGTGTTAGGAACGCTCGATAGAAAATTTGGTACTGAAAAACAGATTCAGCAAACCATGAAGTAGACCAAGGCCAAATACAAGGACCATACCATATATTCAAAGAAACCAGGTAATTCTGGATCCGATGAAACCTTCAACAAACATCTAGCTCCGTACTCATGTTAAAATCTCGCGGAAAATCTTTTTTCATCAACCATCGAACTTAGAAATTCCAAAATATCATCATAAATATCTTCGATATTTCTGAGGATATTTTCATAAATATTCTTGTCCGAAATTATTTATCTCTTCGCGCTATCTATATCACATCATAAAGGAAACTACTTTAGTTTCTAAATTTCTTTAAAATTCGAGTTTAAATTATGAATGTTTTTGAAGTAGTGTTGGGAATTGATGCATGAGTTAGTATAATATAATGACACTTGATCAACGTGATTATATTACAGTAAGTCATGATGAGTTTCTAATGGAACGTGATGATTCACATATTATAACATCATCATGTGCCATGTCACACGACTCTTACATTCTACCAAATCTTTACACATATCAAGAACATATCTTCCTGATAGTTCCATCTGTTCTTTTGAATTCTGGTAATTTAACCAATCAAGATTGTGCTATTACCATTTCTTTCTTAGAACATTAACTCTGTTCATTCCGAAATTCATATCTACTAATTCTGGACCATTAATAGTTTGACTTAAAGTCGGGAAGAGAAGACAAAAGTATGGAACTCCAAAATAGAAAGGAAATATGAATTGAAGTATATAAAAGATGTGAAGTTGTGAAAATAAGGAAACGAAGAGAGTAGATTTATAGTGAAATTTCCGACAGAGCAATCGTAACAGGATATCGCATTTAATCAAAGCGGATCCTAATTTTCTTAATTCCAGAAGAATCAAATCTTATACGAATATTTTCTCTAAATCCCTTGAATTCCAAAAATCAACCGTGACCACGTCACCGGTTAAGTCAAATCTTCATATACTCATTTTCACTCTTTTGTGATAGCTTCATTCGTACTCTTCGAATAATCGAATTATTTCATCCTTATTACTCAATGGTAATAAAACTCTATTTATCAGCTTATATGAGTCATGAAAACATACTTATTATTATTCATGACCATCCCACTCAAATTTCGGGACAAAATTTTTTTAACGGGTAGGTACTGTGACGACCCGGAGATTTTCAACCAAATTTAAACTTAATCTTTATATGATTTCGACACGATAAGCAAAGTCTGTAATGTTGGGTCTCAAAAAAAAAAAAAATTGGAACGATATTCATATATTCAATTGACCTTCGACTGCTCCCGACGATTCACGAATAACTATTTGTAAATAGATACATATATAATTAAATATATAGATAGATATAAATAATAATTGGAAGTATAATACAAAATATTACTTGTTAAAATTAAATATGTAAAACAAGATATTACGCGATATAATTGTTAGAATTAAGAACGTAAAATAATATACAATAAAAACTTATTATGTAATACTTATATATATAGCATTTTAGAATATATATATTTACTTATTTCGAAAACATTATTTGGAAATATTCGTTTTATTAACGAAGTTATGACGATTAGATATATAATAACAATTGTAGATTAATATACATGAATATCGTGATATAAATAAAACATGAAGAAATTTATAATATCAGATTCTATGCAAATAAATTATGTGTAATAGTAAATTGCTATATTAATATCATCATTATTATTATTTTATTTTTTTTATTTTTATTTTTAATGATATTAACAATATTATTATTATTATTACCATTAGTATCATTATTGATATAATTATTATTATTATTATTATTATTATTATTATGATTAACAATATTATTATTATTATTATTATTATTATTATTATCATTATTATTATTATTATTATTATTATTATTATTATTATTATTATTATTATTATTATTATTATTATTATTATTATTATTATTATTATTATTACAATTATTATCATTATCACTATTAATATCACTATTAATATCATTATTATTATTATTATTAGTTTTATTATTATTAGCATATTTATTAATATTAACAATATTACAATTATTAATATATTCTTTAATAAAAATTGATGTAAAATAATATAAATAACAGATATATACGCGATGATAGCTGTCTGTGTCTCCATCAGATTTATAATTATAATTTTTTTTTCTTTTCCTGCTTACCCGTGATCCATTGTCGATACATAAAATTGTGATAAAACAAATAATCAGATCAGATTGTTGAGGGAAAGAAATTGTTTTCCTACTACCTTTTATCAATGATAATTATAATTACTTCTAAAATAAAACAGGAAATGGGGAAACAAACCGTTTCCTCTGTTTACGAACTGGGAAATCAATGGCTTGATTCTAAGTCGATTTTAAAAATCTTGAAATGCAGAAGTATTCACAATCATGTCGTTAATCTGTACAAACAACTCTCTTATCTCAAATCTCTGTATTTAATTCGAATTTTTGAGTCAAAACTAATGGATCAAAAGTCAAACGAATTTTAATCTCATAAATTCGAAATTTAAATGTTGTTTCAAGTTCAATTGATACTCCTAGAATATTACAATGATGATTTGGAAGATAGTTCGTGAAGGTATTGAGGTCTGTAAACATCCAAATCTCACAATCAAAATCTTGTTCTTCATTTTTCTTTTCAAGAACACAGCTACTGCTGTTATTATTTTTTATTTATTTATTTCGATTTAATTCATCAACACCTGTCGATTCTGTTACAATTGGAGAACATAAATGGTTTAGCTATTGGTTGTTTGGATTGTTGAATGCTTTGGTCAGTTGATGTCGAAGAAGATGATAAAAATAAAAATAAAACGGGTTAATTAGTTTAAGGGTTGGTATAAATCAGAAAGACACAATTGGAGTCAGGGTTAAGTGTGTTGTGAGTATTCGTGTGGTCACGGGTTTGAGCCTTGGTAGGAGCGTTCTTATTTTTTTAAGCTGACTTCTTAAAGGTAGCAACTTAATCATCATCATCATTATTATTATTATTATTATTATTATTATTATTATTATTATTATTATTATTATTATTATTATTATTATTATTATTATTATTATTATTATTATTATTATTATTATTAATATTATTGTTGTTAATATTATTTTTGTTATTAGTTATTGTTATTATTACTAGTATATTAGTTGTTAGTACTAGTATCATAATTATAATTACAAGTAGGATTTATATTATTATTATACTACTATGAAAATAATAAGGATGATAATAAAATGATATAAACTCGTTGTGCTTTTGATTTAAGTATAATTATATACACCAAGAGATTAATAAATGTGATTGTGGTTAAAAGAATAAAAATAATAAATATATAGAAATGCTTATGGACATAAGTAAGGTTATAAAAATATTATGATTATGATCACAATCTCAATCATGAGCTTAATGGTGATAATAAGAAACATAATTATAATTATAAGTATAAATGTAATTATGATTTAGGTATGGTTATTATAAACATTATATTTATATTATTATTATTATTATTATTATTATTATTATTATCATTATTACAATTATTATTATTATTCTTATTATTATTATTATTATTATTATTATTATTATTATTATTATTATTATTATTATTATTATTATTATTATTATTATTATTATCATTATCACTAATATCACCAGTAGTAAAATTATTATAATTATTATTATCAGTATTAGTATTATTAGCAATACCATTATTACTAAAAGTAACATTATTTTCAAACCTGTCGTTTTTGTTAAAACTAATAGGATCATTAAAAGTAACATCTTTACTATCATTATTATTATTAAACTTATTATCATTATTATCATTCTTATAAATTATTATTCTGTTATCACTAAAACTATCAATATTATCATAAAAAGATACTTTTATATAAAAATACATTACGTTATACTTTTATTACTAAAAAGATATTAGCTAAGCTATATCAATAAATATATAAATATATATTAAACCTTAATATATAGTTTTTATTATTAATGATAGGTAATAGTTATATAAAACATATAAACTAAATATATTAAATTTAACTAAATAACATATAGTATAACAAGTATATTATTAATAACAAAAATGTATATATAATTGATCGATTACGATTACGTGTATTAATGTATCCACAAATGATATAGGTTCGTGAATCCGAGGCCAACCCTATACTTGTTCAATGTCATTCTATGTATTTTTACTACAAAATATAGTATGGTGAGTTTCATTTGCTCCCTTTTACTCTTTACATTTTTGGGACTGAGAATACATGCACTGTTTTTACAATTGCTTTATTAAATGCTTATGAAATATATACTATGAAATATATACTGAACTGAGATTGCATGAAATACTTTTATAAATGTTTGACGAGATAGACACAAGCAAAACATTCCTCGAATGAATTATTTTGCAGACAGAAGTTCTGTGGATTATTATTGAATTAGTTGGATGTTATAATTGCCACTAATTGTTGTGAATATTTTTCCCTGATTATTATTTCTTGGTAACCTAAGAATTAGAATCGGGTATGGCCCTAATTCACGCGAATCCTAAAGGTAGCTACCGGGTTTAACACCCACGCCCAGAATGTTCACTAGACGGAAGGGCTAGTGGGTATGGTGTTTAGTACTTCGAGGTTTATTATTATTATACAGACGAGATGTTCTGTTTTGGGGATATTATTATACGCATTATATGTTAAGGTCGGTTACCAAGCCAAGCAATGAATGAAAAGTGAATGTTATGTATCGAGATAATGATTTTATACACAGGTTATATGTATGATATTTTTTATACACGAGATATGTGTACGGTTACTAAGATCTATGAAAATGGTTTTGTACACGAGATAGGTGTACTGTATTTAAATCTTGTGGTCTATCAAAATGATGAATTTTATTGTTTACGATAAACTTATGAACTCACCAACCTTTTGGTTGACATATTTCAAAAGATGTTGCATTCGAGTCGTTGAGTTCATCAAGATTATTATTAAGTCAATTATAATTGGATAGTGGATATTATGAAATCGTATGCATGCCTGTCAATTTTCGATGTAAAGAAAGTTTGTCTTTTAAAAATGAATGCAATGTTTGTAAAATGTATCATATAGAGGTCAAATACCTCGCGATGTAATCATATGTTATTGTATTCGTTCTTATGGATTAGGACGGGTCTTTACAAACATTGCTAATGATGATTTTGGTACTTTACTAGAGGAGTTGGAAGAAGAAATAATGCATACTACCACAAATGCATCTACATTATCTTCGAATCAACCAAGTACTTCAAGTACAGATGTCAACTCAAAGTTCAAATTCAATGATGGGATATTCTTCAAAAACAAAGAGAAGAGACTAAAACTGGGTGTTGAGCATGACCTTTTGACCTTCAGAGATACTTTTATTGAAGAACGAGCCTATAAGATTTTTCGTCAGAAGGAAGTACCTAGAAAGACAAGATTCAGATTTGTTGGATTATTTTTATTTCCCAAAGACAAACAGGCTAAGTATCACTTCAATTGTAGGAGATTTAAATCTAAGGATGAGGATGATATGTGGCTACAACAAAGGTCTAATATTTACTGCATAAAAGAGATTACGTTAGAAGGTGTATCATGGAAAGTGCTACCAAATTATCTGATTACTAGATATGATGGAAGGGGCTATACTTTCACAGAGGCAGACTTTTCGAGACTCAATCAACTCGACATCATACACTTCTACAATTGTCTTAGTAATCTTGCGAATAGACCACATGAGTTAATTGAAGCTATGTGTGACAACCCGAAAATTTTTGACCAAATTTAAACTTTATCTTTATATTATTCCGACACGATAAGCAAAGTTTGGTAAGTTGAAATCTCAAGAATTTTAAACTGTGTTCATACATTTATTTAACCTTGATCAAATTCCGACGATTCACAAACCATTATATAAATAAATATGAGTATATGTGTATATATATTATAACTTGGAAATGTTAATAAAGCATTAGATGTATAATACTTTACATGAACGTGTTTCTTTCAGTATAGGTTGATATATTTACCTCCAGAATTAGAAGGTAACATCAATGATTGTTTTGGTAGATATTTCAGCAGTTATAAACCCGATATGTATTATTATAAGTCTTGTGGTGAGGTCCACGTTGATTCGAGAAATTTGTTCTTTTTAACGGTACTTGGAATATTTGGTAAAGTGATTTACAAGTAAGAACAAAAGTGTCATCAACGAGAGTTAGTCAAAAGTTAGTAGAGATTCTCGTTTAATTTTCAAAAGCATACTTTACAGTGGCTGCCTCGTGTCCCTTGGTAATTTAATTATTTAGTTTTCATATTATTAAAAGCATTATTTGATATAATAACTTTTATTATTTAAACTAGTTAACTTATATAAACCGGACTTTGAAATATAATTGGTTTTGAAAAACTAAATATTATATTAAGTAAATATTTCAATTATATATATAAATTATATTCCTAAAATAAAGATATATATATATATATATATATATATATATATATATATATATATATATATATATTTTACAATATAATATTAATATAGTTATAAAACATTTTGATATTTTATATATTTTAATAAACAACGAGAAGTTGATTTATAGAAGCAAATGATCAAAACACTCAAATGTATAAGTTACACTTCGTGTAATATTGTTTATCAATAATTTTAGTCTATATTTTGACAAGGGTACGAGTCACGAAATGTAAAGCACAAGTTTTCTAAGCGTACGAAACATCGTTCGAAAAACCGAAACCGGGAAATAAGTCGAGTGACAACGTACAACTCAACGGAACTAAAATTAAAAGTCCATTATGCACATAAATATAATATAATATTATAAATATATATATATATATATAATTATTAAGATTAAATATATAAATATATATTATATAAATAAAAAAAACGAGTGTCGGCAGGGTCAGACAAACGAATATGAGCTGGGACTAGGAGCCATGCGATCGCATGGTTTCCCCTCACATTACCCATGAGATCGCATGGTGATGGGTGGCTAAAATCATCTATAAAGCTCGACGAAATCTGGTTCCGAAACACACACTTATTCACATATTACTCCCTCTGTACTTATATAATTATTTATACTATTATTATTATTAAGATTAATATTATTATTATTAGTAGTATTATTATTTTTAGTATTATACATAAAATACTACGACGGAGTGATGCTCGAGTGGTCTAAAACGGGTTTTCAAAACGGGTTTTCAAAATGGGTTTAAGCTTTGGAATTATGGGTTATAGCTATGGAGGTTATGGGTATTGTTCGGAGGTATTACTCGTGAGTTAAACCTAGTGTTTATCATCTCCATTGCGTCTACGTACTTTCCTGCAATATTGAATCTCAATATTGATATGTTCGTGAATCCGAGGTCAACCCTGCACTTGTTCAGTGCTGTCAATTGCATTATTGCTACGAAATACAGTATTGTGAGTTTCATTACTCTCTTTTTAAATGCTCTTGCAATATATATTTTTGGGACTGAGAATACATGCACAGTTTTATAAATGTTTGACGAAATAGAAACAAGTAATTGAAAGTACATTCTATGGTTGGATTATCGAAATCAAATATGCCCCTTTTTAGTCTGGTAATCTAAGAATTAGGGAACAGACACCCTAATTGACGCGAATCCTAAAGATAGATCTGTCGGGCCCAACAAGCCCCATCTAAAGTAACAGATGCTTTAGTACTTCGAATTTATCATGTCCGAAGGGAGTCCCGGAATGATGGGGATATTCTATATGCATCTTGTTAAGGTCGATTACCAGGTGTTCACCATATGAATGATTTTTATCTCTATGCAGTTTGCGAAATGCCTGATATGAGATGTACATTTATGAGAAATGGAAATGAAAATTTTGTGGTCTATTAAAATTATGGAAATGATCGATTATGATAAACTAATGAACTCACCAACCTTTTGGTTAACACTTGAAAGCATGTTTATTCTCAGGATTGAAAGAAATCTTCCGCTGTGCATTTGCTCACTTTAAAGATATTACTTGGAGTCATTCATGGCATATTTCAAAAGACGTTGCATTCAAGTCTTGAGTTCAATATAGATTATTACTCCCTCCGTCCCATATTTATTGTCACCAGACAAAAAACACACAGTTTTAGGAAATCCCACTAACTTTATTTCTCCACCAATGAAATATCTTCTCTCTCCAGATCCACCAATGAAATATCTTCTTTCCTTTCTATTTATGGAAGTGGACAATTAATTTGGGACATCCCAAAATGGAATACTGGACAATAATATAGGGACAGAGGGAGTATTAAATAAATGGCAGATTAGGTCATTTATAGTTTGGATATTATGGAATGGTATGCATGCCTATCAACTTTCGATCTAATGAAAGTTTGTCTTTTAAAAACGAATGCAATGTTTGTAAAATGTATCATATAGAGGTCAAATACCTCGCAATGTATCCATATGTTATTGTATTCGTCCTTATGGATTAGGACATGTCGTTTCATGTGGTATCAGAGCGGTGGTCTTAGCGAACCAGGTCTTGCATTAGTGTGTCTAACGGATAGTTATTAAGATGCATTAGTGAGTCTGGACTTCGACCTTAGCTGCATGTCAAAAAAGTTTTGCTTATCAATTTTTGTCGGAAAATTTCATGCTTATCATTCTTAGTCTAGATACATCTTACTGCATTGATTGCATGGATAGTGTATAGACAAAATTCATATATTAGCGTATCTGCTAATTCATATCTTAGCGTATTTATGACTGTAAACTTTGCCTGACATATTCCGTAAATTCCTCCATAATCTACGAAATCTTTTGTTCTATATATATAGATATTCTATATAATTAGAATACCATCCAATAGCCATAAATTATTTCATATCGAAAAATTCTTTATTCCATCGTACGAAATGGAACTCGCCACTAGTTCAAGTCCCTCGGATTCCGATATGGATTTTCACTCGAGCTCCGAAAGCAGTGTAACCCGAATGGATCAACCAATCAGCCATCATCTATTCTGGATGAATTAGGGATGAGTTCGTAGCCTACTTAATCATTGGAGACAAGAAGAAGGTGATCCCTTCCACCCACCTTATTGCCCTCTCGTTGAAGAACCTGAAGCACTTACCGGCGAACCTGTCCGAAATACCATTTTCTCTCTCATTTCCAGAGTATCTCGTCATGATTATATATTATCTCAAATTCTAGATCTTATTCACCCGCTCGTTCGAACCACCGATCATCCCGGTGTAATAGAAGAAGTCAACGAGCTTCGCGCTCGGGTAGTGGCTTTGAAAAATATGGTGCAAAGGTTACAAGCACCAGCAGCATCACCGGCATCAGCAGTACCACCATCATCAACATCAACAGTACCATTACCACCACCAACAACAACCTTCACGTCCCACATCTCAACATCACAATTTGTACCTTGAGCATCAATGTCATACTCACCATAGATACCAAGGAGTACCAATAACAACAAACGATGAAGTATGGATTCATAACTTCATCGAAGAAATATTCTGCAGAGAATATGTAGTTTTTAAAAGTTTTAGAGATTACTTATTCTAGTTATAACCGTAAATCAGACGAGTGAATGGATAAAAATGATAGAAGGGAGAGTAGAAACCCTGAAAAGAATGATGCGCGATTTACAAAGCTAGACTTATTATACGAACAACACCAACAGTACCGTCGGCATCACTAGCACTGTCAGTACTGCCAGCATCACCATCAGTATTACCAACACCAGCAACACCTGTAACACTACAAGCTCCACCAGTTACATAACCACCAATGATATCAACACCACAATCACCTATGGATATATTGAAATAACGAGTTATGAAGTATTAACTCATTATTTCCAAGGAATTTATATATTATATAAATTTTGGAAACATAATATATTTTTTCGTACTAAGCTATTATGTGTGAATTGAAAAAGGGGTAGATACTATTCGGTTAATTCATATTCATATGACTAATATGCTATAATGTACATCCTTCGTTAGCAACTTAACCATCATTAACTACAATCACTGTTTCAAATTCAATGAATTCTGTTTCATAGTAAACTAAGTGTATTATTCAATTACATATTTGATTTTACACTTTCGATATACTCGAAACTTTCTAGATAACATCATTCGTACCTTGCGAAGTTCACAAGAATCTCACGAACACCAACATCATTCACCGAGTAAATATCAATAAAAATGAATAATGAAGTATTGATTCATAATTTCATTTATGTTGAAGTGATAATCCACGAAGATTACGAAATTTCTAAAGTTTTAGAGATTATTCATTTCTAGTTCCAGCTAAAAATCAAATGAGCTTAATATGATATTAACTCATTAAATCTGTATTACATTTGAAGAAAATATACATATTAATATTTTCATAAAAATTGTAATAAAATTCTCTCGTACAAAAGATTACTTGTGAAACTTTTAACGGGTAGGTAATACCTGAGAGATATATAAATTCACAATTAATATGTTACATTCTTAGATTCTGATTCAGCAAATCATCCACTATACTCCCTACTTTCACAACAATATACATTCTTTTATAGAAATCAAAACAACCATACTCATTCAAATCCAATTACATATTCTGATTTTGAAATCTCAGAATTCAATTCGAGATATAACCGGTATCATCACTCTTAGATTCCTGCATCTTTCAAAGCTATACTTTGACTTCAAAACTGTGCTGGAACATCAATTCTATTCATAGAACCCAGAAAAATATTTGTATCCTAGAACATCATATGTATATTAACGATTACAATCTGTGTTCAAACCCTTCGAAATTCCTGAAGATACTTCATGAACAATCGAGATGATGATCCAACCACATGTTACCCACAGTCATGCACCTGAAAAACTCTCGAAACCAAAGTCATAGTTTAACACGTATCCGTGTGAGATCCTTTGGTATTTATTACCAAAAATAACTTTTCAATCCCTTTTCAAAATAGACAGTTTTGTCACAGCTCCAGCAAATCAACTTCAATTGTTCATTCGAATAAGCCTTATTATAACGATTAATCCTTCATCATTGTTACTGGGGAACCTTTTATATCTTGCCACATTAGCAGTAAACTTACCAACAACTTCATTGATCTTTAAGCCTCTCCGAAAAATCACTATACTTATTCATTGAAACCCTATCATGTACTCATCTACATCTTGTAATAGTAGTTGCCATATCAAAAAGTTTGAATTGTTATTCTCGAATTTTCTCAGCAATTCTACGCCAACAGTTATATATATACATATAACGTTTATCTTCAAGACTTACATACTTCGAATGTGAAGCTTCTGAAAAACACCCTAAACTGCGAACTAGTTCTCGAAATTTTAAAAAAAGCTGATGAAGCAGCAAAATCTGTAAACGATCTTAACATTTAAAAGTTTGATGATAATGAATAGTGTGTTGGCAAAGCTCAGAAAAAGAAAAGGTTTGGAACTGGAAAACGGATTGAGCAAACTGATGTTAAAGTTAAGGGGTATAAAATACTATTAAATTTTACAAGAAAATACTATTAAATACGATACAATTTTACACAAGATATTTTTTTATTTATAGAATGGATATACTTAAACCTTGTTACAACACTTATAGGCAGTGTACCTAATAGTACAGTAGTGTAGTTTTTAGTAAGTCCGGTTCGTCCACAGGGAATCTTTTAAACAAAGCTTAACGCTATATTAGTTTTAATTTATAAAAATACAAATATATAAATAAGTAATATTATTATTATAAAGGGGGTTTTTACCGTTTAATGACCGATTTGTCGATTTTAAAACTTAGTCGCAGTTAAAACCTAATGTAAAATATTAAAAATAAATACAAGACTTAATTTAAAGCGTAAAGTAAATAACGATAAGGAAATTGCGATAAATAAAAGTGCAATAAAATAAAATTGCGATAATTAAAAAGTACGATAATTAAAAGTGCAATTAAATACAAAAACAATAAATAAAAGTGCAATAATTAAAAGTGCAATTAAATATAAAATAAAGGAAATTAAATATGAAATAAAAGAATTATGCTTATTTAAACTTCCTTAATCATGATGTTTGACGTGTTGATTTTAGTTTTATGCCCATGGGTTAATTGTCCTTTGTCCTGGATTATTTAATATGTCCGTCTGGTTTTTGTCCATAACAGTCCATCAGTCATAAATATAAAGTGCGAGTATCCTCGTCAAATTATCCTTATACCCGAAGTCAAATATTCCAACTAATTGGGGACTTAAACTGTAACAAGGTTTTATTACTTTGTTTAATAATTACACCAGGATATCGACTGCGTGTAACCCAAGGTTTTAATACTTTGTTATCAATTATGTCAAGTGTCCTTGTACATAATTTTACCCCTGTTTTAATAATTCCATAGACTATTAATCCATTTCCGTATCCGGTTAAATGAACGATTATTCGTACATATAAATACCCCGCCCATCATGTCCGATCGAGTGTATATGGTTATTTATAGGGACGTCCAATTGTAAATCTTTATATTAAAATTAACAAACTATCATTTAGTTAAACAAATATAAAGCCCATTAATAGCCCATAGTCTAATTTCCACAAGTATCGTTCTTTTGTCCAAACCCCAATTATGGTACAAAGCCTAATTACTCAATTTTAGTATTTTTAGCCCAACATCATGATTAATTCGGATTAAATAAGCATAATAATTTAGCTTTGAGACATTAATGTAAAAAGGTTGAACATAACTTACAATGATTAAAAATAGCGTAGCGTTACATGGACAGAATTTCGACCTACACCCTTACAATATGTGCTAACATACCCTTATTATTAGAAATTAAAATTAAAATTAAAATTAAAATATAAATATATATATATATACGTTTACATATAGATAGAGAGATTGATGGATCGATATTGATGAACCAAACACTCGTTTTTATAGGGCATGTGGGCTGGAAAAAGTGCTCATGCGATTGCATGAGCTTTACCCTTCAGGCTCATGCGATCGCATGGCCAGCTGGGGAGGCTCAAAAGTCTACAAAAACTTGGGCTGCTTATTTATTTATTATATAATATAATATATATAATTAAATTTAATTATATATATATTATATTATATTCTTGTACTCCGTTGACTTGTAATTTTTAGTCCGTTGCGTCGAGCGTTGAGAGTTGACTCTGGTCCCGGATCCGAATTTTCGAACGTCTTTTCGTATAATTTAATATCTTGTACTTTGCGTTTTGAATCTTGTACCCTTCAGACTTTGATTGTATTTTATATTTTTGAGCTTTTTGGTCGTTTGCGTCTTCAATTCGTCGAATCTGTCTTTTGTCTTTACCTTTTATTGTTTAAATGAATATCACTTGTAAATAGAATAATTGCAACTAAAAGCTTGTCTTTCTTGAGGAATAATGCTATGAAATATATGTTCGTTTTTAGCATTATCAAATATTCCCACACTTGAGCGTTGCTTGTCCTCAAGCAATATAGTCTTGAAATACTAGAATCACTTCTTTATTCTTCACACTTTGTACATCAGTGATTTCTTTACGGCGGTATAAACAATGGTAGTAACGATGTGGTTTACAGTCCCACATGACTATAAAAATTTAGATACTTTAAGGAAATTGGATCTTTATGAAAATATTTGATCTTTTTGAAAATTCAATCTAGTTTTTACCCTAGATAAGTTTTCCGGAATAACCCTTCACCGGTGTTTGCAAATTGTTTTTGTGGGTTTAGTGGGTTTCAGATTTGAAAATTTTAGCTCAAAACTTGCGGTTTTGTGTCACCCACTTGCTAACCTTGTATTGAGAAAGCAACACGTCCAGTATACTTGCTCCGTATATTACCTTTCGGTAAACTACCGTTCGGTTGTAAAGGAAAGCGTTGAACAAGCAACTGTTAAGGCAATGTCCCCTGACATGCTTTTGTTCATGGTCTAAAATGTGTCGGATGCTATTACTATCCTTTGTAGGAGCAATAGTAAAGATCATCCTATAATTTTTCTGGTCTGGCATAAGGTCCTGTCTTCGACCATGCTATGCAACCACCGTTCTTACGGTTGACACCCGATTTGGTTCAGGTGACCTAATGAATTCCAGGTGAATTCCTAGGATTTTACGTTCAATGGTAATGAATGCATTGAAAATAGGTCATCAGAAAACAAATCGGTTTGAAATTTTGATCAAAATATTTTCTCGTTCAAGCTCGAGTTTAGATATCATTGAATTCCATGAGTTTGTAATTCTCAATCTTTAAGGTCAATCTCTAGGATTGAGTAATATCAGTCTTAAAAGCTGATTTTTGATCTTTAAGGAGATTATCCTTTCTGGGGATCTGATTCATTAGTCTTATCAAGCTAATTTGCACGGTGCCCCCCATTGTACGAGACAGATCCTCTCATGGTTAGGATAAGTCTGACCACTTGGCGACCCTGTTTGATGCTGAGGTCCGTGGATTTCCTGCTGATTTTAGAGATGACTTTTCTAGATTTTTCATCAACCTACAGCTGGTCTGGACGACAACTTCATGACCTAAATCAAGAAGCGCGTTTCTTTTTCGGAAGACTTTACTTCCTTTTAATGATGGAATTGATTCATCGTGTAGATCCATCGTTCTTTGAAAAGTATTACCATAAACTGGGTAAAACTGATTATTTTAGTCCAAAACAAAAGTATTTTCAATTATTTGTACAAAAATATGTGATATATGTTTTGAATAACTTGGTAAAAATTTCCCACACTTGGCTTTTATTTTCCTTTTTATTGTCCTCTATTCCATTTTAAATGAATTCTAACATTTTGGTTTGTTTCTCAATTTATATCCTTTCCTAGGTAATAATAATTTCGGTGTTAACACCTAGTTTTATCGTTCATAAATATGTATAAACATGATTTTGAGTTCATTTAATTGAAAATTTTGAAAATTTTTACTAGAATTGGGTAGTCAGTATATAAGACTAGGGCTGTTCTTTATTATCAGAAAGCACCAGATTCTAATACAACTACTGCGTTACTAGTATTTTTAATGGTAACCAAGTGTATAAAGTAAAAATTTTAAAATTCCGAAAGAATTTAACCCCTTCCCACACTTATGATCTTGCAATGCCCTCATTTGCAAGAAATCAGTAACAATTTAAATTATTGAGGGTGATTAGCGTAGAAAAATGATTAAATTTTATCAAAGTTTCCAAACATATTGGCATTTGTTTGCTGAATGATAAATGGTGCATATCATTTGTTCATTCCGTCTTGTTGTTACATCACATTTGTTTTTCGTTTTGTCGTCAAAATTACTAGCTTTTGCTGAACTTAATGCCAGTCTTTGAAAATGCGATGTTTTACCCTGTTTTGTACAATCGAAAATATATATACATACAAATATAAACATGCATGGCAATTTGAAATGGGACTTAAAATTCCACTTTCAAATCCTAAATGTAAAATATTAGTACATAATAATAATAAAAATGATAAAATTACACAAATATATCCAATAACATAAGTTTAAACATGAATAATTAAAAAGATAAAAAAACATAAAAATCATAAAAATTACCAAATGGAACCAAATCAGTCTGGATAGGGGTTCCAGTTCATCTCATTAGGTGGGTTCCATTGTTGGTTAGAGGTGTCCTGATAGGCTTGGTTATAGTCATACCGGTTAAAGGGTGGTCGGATCTCGGGGCTGTGTGGCGGAAAATAAGCAGGTCGAGTAGGTACATAGTTATTTGGTACCTGATATGATAGCTGGCTCATGATTTGGTGCTGATGAACTAACCAGCTATCATGTTGGCGTCGCCTATAATCCTCGTATACTCGCTCGGAGTTCCACTGCTCGTACATACTATGTCTGGCCACGCTCGTCATTGCTTCCTCATCTATACGAACGTGGACGTCAAGAATAGCATCTCGAAAGACATCCCTAATGTCTTCCGCTTCCTCCATTTCCTCGTCTGAGCCTCTCTCTACCTGAGGATGAGGGCCCTCATAGGGTACTGCCTGGTTGCGTCTACTTTTCAATACCTTAGCACCCACATAAACTTTCAATCCTAAAGGCTCAACCTGTTCTCTACAAAGCTGTAATGGACCCCCTTGGTTCCTATCAACACCTAAATACTCTCCAATGAGAGTAACAAAAATACCTCCTCCTATTATACTCCCGTCCTGCATTCCTTCTACCATTTTAGATAAATAAAAACCAACACAGTAAGGGATATTGATAAAGCTTCTAGGATCCCGAATACACTTTAGGTAGAATAAATCATGTAAGGTCATTTTTTCCTTATTGTGACCTCTCTGTGTAATCGAGTTAGCCAAAAATCTATGAATGATACGAAGCTCGGCTCTGTCAATATGTGTATAGGAGTGTCCTCCCGCTCGTGTAAAAACATCAAAATGTGACATACGCCTCCAAATGGCGTCAGCGTCAAAGTTGCTATCTACCCTTTCACCATAATGAATCAAATTTGTACAATCGGGTAGTAGAAACTCTCCAGGAGTATATATCTGTAAAGCCCTGGCCATGTCCAGCATGGACATTCTGTACATCCTACCGCCAAGGATAAACCTAAGAAATCTTCTATCATCTATTCTAACTATATTTGTATCAAGTGATACAGTACTCATCAACTCAACACACCATTCCTTATATACAGGCCTATGAATGGTGAAAAGACGTTCCCAATCTGTAAAAGAAGAGTTCCCGTACCTCTGAATCAGTAGCAATCTGACTCTATTAGCTAGCTGAACTCTCTCCAAAAGATCCTAATCGATTACCCTTGGCACCTCTACGTTTTTTGTTACCAATTTGAATTTGTTCCTTTGATATGTCTCGTAATCTCTCCATCTTCTATCAAATCTCAGATTAGGATGCAAAGTGTGCTCAGGAATTGTTGGGAATTCTACTGGCGGCCTCATCGGGAATACTATGAATTCATTAACAAACTGTACCGGATCATAATAAGGTACGTGTTGATCAGGCTGTTGTTGTGGTTCCTGTTGTGGTTCTTGTTCGGGTTCTGGCTCGTGTTGCATTTCTGGTTCTGGTTCTGGTGCTGGAGCAGGTCGTCTAGATGATGATGCTCCTGAACCTCCAGTATCGGCTTTCTGCAAAACACATTAAACACAAAATTTGTGCATCTAAATATGCATTAGTGTTAGCAAAATAACAACTTAAAACAATCATAATAACATGTTAAATCAAAATTTAACTTATACACATTTTCACAATTTTTACAATTCTATACCTTTTCAAATAAGCACATATGGAAATGTAGACAAAGTTCATAAGCATTTAACTCAAATAACAGGTCAAAATAGTCATTGCTAACAATTAAACAAGTCTCAAATGGCAATTATATCAAATTAATCAAGTTCATGAATTTTCGCCTAAAAAGTCCACTTTAATCTTTAAAAATCATGTTTAGGATCAATGTTTGGATCATTTAACTACCTAAACATGTTACACTACTCAATTTAGCAATAATTCATGACAAAAATTGGTCATAACCTGTTTATATCAAAAAGCCCCAAATTGCTCAAGAACACAAACCCTAGATTTCTAAAATTTTTGAAGTTTTTGGCTTCAAATCATGTTAAATAGCATCAATATAGGTTATACATGCATAAAATACTAACAATTTATCACTAATTACACTAGAAATTAACAAAATTGCATTATGTAAAATATTGGTAATTATCACAAAAACTAGAAATTTATAGAGTTTAGGGGTGTAATTTTTACCTTTTTGCTGAAGAATGAGAATCTAGGCATGATTAGAGCAAGAAAAATGACGAATTACGGTGAAAAAATGATGAAATTTTGTGATATTTTGAGAGAGTTTCGTGTATGTGTGTGTGTTGTGGTATGGATACAGAACAACTCGCTGAGAGTTTTGATCTGGCCAGAAATCCAGCCTCATGCGATCGCATGAGGTTGGTGTGTAAACCCCATGCGATCGCATGGGGTGCCGGCTACAGTGCTTTCACCCTTTTTTTTATATTAAAACCTTATACTTTATAAAACATAAAATTAATAATATTTTAAAAATTTGTTTTCCTTTAGGAGCGAGGGTGTTTCGGATCGTTGTCCTAGTCCGTCCCTCGACAAAATTTTAAAATTTGTCAATTTAAAGCGCGGTTTTTAAAAGTAAGGATTTTTGGGGTTTTTTTTTTTTAAATGTTTTTGGCATACTTTAATTCAATAAAATTAAAAATAATGATAATAAAAGTTCTCGTCCCTCCCTCGGGTAAAGCAATTTCGGTTCAACGACCTAGTCTTCAACTTACGACGAATTTTAAAAAATCATATTTTTAACTTAGCGAAATAAAGTAAATTTTTGTTTTTAAATTCACACCAAACTTAAATTTAAAATGCATAAAATTAAAAATTCATATTCTAAAAATTAAAAATTCACTTCAAACTTAAATGCATAAAATTAAAAATTCATACCAAACTTAATTAAAAATATTAATTTTTTCAAATATTTACAATTTTAAATATATATTAATTTTTAACAAGTTTACAATATTATTTTAATATTAATTTTAAAAACTTGGTAAAAATAAAATTAAAAATCTTTTTGGCTTTTATCCCACTTTAATCAATCAAATATTATCAAAAATATGCGCCCCCCTTTTTGGTAAAGTAATTTCGGTTCCATGACCTAATTTAACTCATGACGAATTTTTGAAATATTTTGGGTTGATTGATTAAAGATATTTATACCTTAAGAATAAACGTTAAATTTCGCAGTGATATAATAAATTTTTGGATGATATCAACAATTTCGGTCGCAAGACCTAATTTTATCGAATACCAATTTAATACTTTATAGCGAACAAATTAGCGTTTATTATCAAAAGGTTAAAAATAAAAATAAAAATAAAAATGAAAACTGTACAAACTTACCTGTGAAATATATTTCTTAGTGATATGCTCTAGCCCACTCATAAGATAGTCGGACTAATTGATTTTCCATGGCTACATAGGCGTAACCTCGAGCATTCAGTGTTTTTTCTGCTAAACATATGAACGGTCCATCTCTGCATAAAGTAACAAATTCGGTGTTTGAATAGGTTTGATTATTTGAACATTTACCTTCGCGTGACCATTTTCCGCATTTGTGACATTTTTCAAGGTGTCGTGCTCTTCTTTTCGCTGCAGATATTGATTTTCCTTTACCAAATTGTAACTTATTATCTTCGCATCTGGATTCTTTTCTTACTCCATCCAATTTTTCCCTGATTACTGATACCAGTTCACTCGGTAGTGTGTCATTATTACGTTTAGTGATCAAAGCGTGTAGCATTAGACCATGGTTTAGTTCACAGGAAGTCTTCATTTCGTAAAACCCTAAAAAAAATAAAAATTCAGAATGGGGGGAGAAGACTAGTTCTTTAGGGTCTGCTAGGGAAAGACCATTCGGGTTCCATTTTCGAGAACTACACGAAAACAGAAAATCTAACTCTAACAGAAATACATATTATCCTTTAAAAGACTTGATTCTCCCCACACTTAGTTAGCCGTGGTATCGAAATTGTGATTAACATCGTTGTCGACTTCCATCGGACTATCGATGTAGTGTTTAACTCTGTGACCATTAACTTTAAATTCAATCCCATTCGAATTTATTAATTCTACTGTTCCGTATGGGAAAACCCTTTTGACTATGAATGGTCCAGACCATCTTGATTTCAATTTTCCAAGAAATAGCTTGAATCGTGAATTGAAAAGAAGAACTCTGTCTCCTTCTTTAAGTTCTTTTGAACTTCTGATTCTTTTATCATGCCATTTCTTCGTTCTTTCTTTATAGATTAACCAATTTTCGTATGCTTCATGTCTTAATTCTTCTAATTCGTTTAATTAATTTAACCGTAGACGTCCAGCTTCATGTAAATCAAGATTACATGTCTTCAAAGCCCAAAATGCTTTGTGTTCAATTTCTACTGGAAGATGACATGCTTTTCCGTAAACGAGTCTAAAAGGTGTGGTTCCAATTGGAGTTTTGTAGGCTGTTCTAAAAGCCCAGAGTGCATCCTCCAATATTATGGACCATTCCTTCGGATTTGATCCTATGGTTTTCTCTAGAATACGTTTTAAAGCTCGGTTGGTATTTTTAACTTGTCCACTTGTTTGTGGATGATAAGCAGTAGAGATTTTATGAGTTACTCCATATCTTTTGAGAACTTTCTCAAGTTGATTATTACAGAAATGAGTTCCCCGATCACTTATTAAAGCTTTCGGTGTTCCAAACCTTGCAAAAAGACGTTTTAAAAAGTTGACTACAACTCGTGCATCGTTAGTTGGGAGAGCTTGTGCTTCCGCCCATTTAGATACATAATCAATGGCAACGAGAATGTATAAATTATTATGAGATTTTGGAAATGGACCCATAAATTCAATACCCCAAATGTCAAATACTTCGCATACTTGAATGACATTTTGTGGCATTTCATCACTTTGACTTATTTTTCCGGCCCTTTGACAAGCATCACAGGATTTGCAAAGAAGGTGTGCGTCTTTGTAAATTGTAGGCCAATAGAATCCAGCATTGTAAACTTTTCTTGCTGTTAGTTGAGGCCCATAATGCCCTCCTGTTGGTCCTGTGTGACAATGGTTTAAGATTTTACTAGCTTCATCTCCGAATACACATCGGCGTATTATTTCATCGGGACAACTTTTAAACAAATGTGGATCTTCCCAGAAATAGTGTTTTATATCACTAAAGAATTTCTTTCATTTTTGGTACGACAATCCTTTTTCAATGAATCCACAAACTAAGTAGTTTGCATAGTCTGCAAACCATGGAATTTCATTATGATCTGTCTTCAATAGATATTCATCAGAAAAGTTGTCTTGTATGGCCGATTCATTTAGAACTACTAATTCAGAATTTTCAAGACGAGAAAGATGATCAGCGGCGAGATTTTCTGCTCCTCTTTTATCTCGGATTTCAATATCGAACTCTTGTAAGAGTAAGATCCAACGGATTAATCTTGGTTTGGCATCTTGTTTCGAAAATAAGTATCTAAGAGCAGAATGGTCGGTATAGACCACCGTTTTTGCTAGAACGAGATATGAACGAAATTTGTCAAAAGCAAAGACAATAGCAAGGAGTTATTTTTCAGTAGTTGTGTAGTTCGTTTGTGCTCCTTGTAACTTCTTACTAGCATAATATATAGGTTAAAATCGTTTTTCAATCCTTTGTCCTAAAACGGCTCCCATTGCAAAATCACTTGCATCGCACATTAGTTCAAACGGTAGATTCCAATTTGGTGTTATCATGATCGGCGCATTAGTGAGTTTCTCTTTAAGAATATTAAAAGATTTGATACATTCATCTGAAAAGATGAATGGAGCATCCTTTTCTAGGAGTTTATTCATAGGAGTGGCAATTTTAGAAAAATCTTTTATGAAACGTCGGTAAAAACCGGCATGCCCTAGAAAAATCCTAACTCCTCTAACATTGGTGGGATGTGGAAGTTTAGCAATTACATCTACTTTAGCTCTATCCACTTCAATTCCTTCCTTTGAAATTTTATGTCCAAGAACGATGCCTTCTTTGACCATGAAATAGCATTTCTCCCAATTAAGTACTAGATTTGATTGTTCGCATCTAATAAGCATTCGTTCAAGATTAGCTAGACATGTTTCAAAAGTATCACCGAAGACTGAAAAGTCATCCATGAAAACTTCCATGCATTCTTCTATCATGTCGTGGAAAATTGCCATCATGCACCTTTGAAAGGTTGCAGGGGCGTTACAAAGTTCAAATGGCATGCGTTTGTAAGCAAAAGTACCATAAGGGCACGTGAATGTGGTTTTCTCTTGGTCCTCAGGTGCTATTGGAATTTGAAAATATCCGGAAAATCCATCAAGAAAACAATAGTAACTATTTCCGGCTAATCTTTCCAACATTTGATCAATGAAAGGTAAGGGAAAGTGATCTTTTCTGGTGGCGTCATTTAATTTTCTATAATCAATACATACACGCCATCCTGTTACAGTCCTAGTAGGAATAAGCTCATTTTTCTCATTTGTAATGACAGTCATGCCACCCTTCTTAGGCACGCATTGAACTGGGCTTACCCACGGACTATCAGAAATTGGATAAATTAAACCTGCATCTAGCAGTTTAATAATTTCTTTCTTAACAACATCTTGCATATTAGGATTTAGTCTTCGTTGGCGTTGCACATACGTTTTATGACCTTCTTCCATAAGGATTTTATGTGTGCAATACGAAGGACTTATTCCTTTAATATCATGAATCTTCCATGCAATAGCTGGTTTATGAGCTTTCAACACAGAAATGAGTTGCGATTTCTCATTTTAAGTAAGAGAAGACGATATTATTACAGGTAATTCAGATTCACCATGTAAATAAGCGTATTCTAAATGGTTTGGAAGTGGCTTTAACTCTAGTGTCGGTGGTTCTTCTATCGATGATTTATATCGATATCTGTCTTCTTCTTTTAGCATTTGAATTTCTTCTGTTGTTGGTTCATATCCATTAGCCATAAGTGTAGCTAACATTTCAGTTTCATCAATTGCTTCATTTCCTTCTCCTAAAGAACATTCTCCTGTTCCTTGTAATTCTGGAAATTCTTCTAACAATTCTGCATGTGAATCTATAGTTTGAATATAATAACATGTATCATCTGCAGATTGTGGCTGTTGCATTGCTCTATCAACTGAAAAGGTAACACTCTCGTCCTCTATACTTAGAGTCAGTTTCTTACCAAACACGTCTATCATTGCTTTAGCCGTGTTTAAGAATGGTCTTCCTAATATGAGAGGAACTTGAGAATCTTCTTCCATGTCCATAACAACAAAATCTACTGGAAATACTAAAGTACCAACTTTAACTAGCATGTTTTCCATTATCCCTCTAGGATATTTTATTGATCTATCGGCTAGTTGTATGCTTATTCTTGTTGGTTTCAATTCTCCAAGGTCTAGTTTAGCGTATAGTGAATACGGCATTAGATTTATACTAGCACCTAAGTCTGCCAATGCTTCTATTGAACTAAGACTACCCAGAAAACATGGAATTGTGAAACTTCCTGGATCTGATAATTTTTCTGGTATCTTATTCAACAGCACTGCTGAACAATTAGCATTCATAGTAACAGCCGAGAGTTCTTCCATTTTATTTCTATTCGAGATTAGATCTTTCAGAAATTTAGCATATCTAGGCATTCCTGAAATCACATCAATGAAAGGAAGATTTACATTTATTTGTTTAAACATATCAAAGAATTTGGATTGCTCGGCTTCAAGTTTCTCTTTCTTCATTTTACTCGGGTAAGGAAGTGGTGGTTGGTATGGTTTAACATAAGGTTTAGCTTTAACTGTGTTATCTTCATTAACCTTTTCAATTACCGGTTCTTTTTCCTTATCTTGTTCAGGTTGTGGTTCTTGTGGAGTAGGAATAGCTTCATCAGAAATTACAGGTATTTCAGGTGGTTTAAGTGTTGTACCACTTCTTGTGGTAATGGCTTTAGCTGTTTCATTCCGGGGGTTAGCATTTGTATTACTAGGTAAACTTCTCGATTTTCTTTCACCTATTAACCTTGCTAGGTTACTCACTTCTTGTTCCAAATTTTGAATAGAAGCTTGTTGATTTCTAAATGCTTGAGCATTTTGTTCATTCGTTTGTTTCTGAGATGTGAAAAACTGCGTTTGAGTTTCAACTAGCTTCGTCATCATATCTTCTAAATTCGGCTTTTTATCATCGGGTTGTGGTGGTTTGTTTTGAAAATTAGGTCTTTGCTGGTTGTAAGTATTATTGGATACTTGTTGATTGCTAGGACCTTGTTGGTTAGTGTATGAAATATTTCGGTTATAATTCTGGTTTTGATTGTAAATTGGTCTTGGCGGTTGATAATTATTCTGATAATTATTTCCAGGCCTTTGGTTTATGTATGAAATATTCTCTCTTTGTTTCATTGTTAGTTCAATACTGAGACAATCTTTTGTCAAATGTGGTCCTCCACACTGCTCACAACTACTTCGTATTGAGTGTATATCCTTAGTCATCTTTTCCATTCGTGTCTCGACAGCATCTATCTTTGCAGAAATGGAATCTAAGTCATGGCTAGAATCGGCTCTAGCTGCTTTAGATGATTTAACGATATCTTTTTTTGGTGCCACTCATGTGAGTGGGAAGCAGTGTTATCAATAATTTTGTAAGCATCAGTTTCGGTTTTCTTCATAATAGAACCACCAGCTGCTATATCGATGTCTTTCCTTGTAGTGATGTCGCATCCTTGGTAGAATATTTGTACTATTTGACAAGTGTCTAAACCATGTTGCGGACATCCTCTTAATAACTTTCCAAATCTTGTCCACGCCTCATATAGAGTTTCATTTGGTTTCTGTGTGAACGTAACAATTTCTCCTTGAAGTCTTACGGCTTTAGATGCCGGAAAGAATTGTTTAAGAAATTTTCAACTAAAACGTCCCATGTATCAATCGCCCCTTCAGGTAACGATTCCAACCAATCTTTGGCTTCTCCCTTTAAAGTCCAGGGAAATAACATGAGATATATATGTTCATCTTCAACTTCTCTTATTTTAAATAGTGTGTAGATCCTATTAAAGATACGAAGATGTTCATTTGGATCTTCCTTCGGCGCACCACTAAATTGGCATTGATTAGTCACCATATGTAGAATTTGTCCTTTGATTTCATAATCTGGCGCATTAATGTCTGAATGAGTAATTACGTGACCTTGGCCAGTGCGTTTAGCTCGCATTCGGTCTTCCATACTTAGAGGTTCCATATTCTCCATGATTGAATTTGTTGAATCTGAATCACTAGAGGATTCTGATTTAATGGTTCGTTCCTCAACAATCTCTGTTTGAATAATTGGTGGTTCTGGAGGAAAAATTAATGGTTCAGGATCTATGAATCGTCCCTGAATATTCTCCGGATTCTCAATTGTGAGGCCGGGTTCAAAAAATGGATTATCGGAAATTTGAATTGGAGTACTTGGTCGACTGGATGACGATTCTAAAAAAAAATCAACGGCGACAATATTTGCTAGATATCTTGATCTGGTTATAGGTGGTGAACGTACAAAAGGTGGTGAACATCTTGCTCGGTGCATTCACTGAATATCCTATTAGTTTTTAAAAGGAAAGAAAAATTATATAAGTTATCAAATTAATAGACTTTTCTGATTTTGCCCACGTTTCGAATAGCCAAAAGATGCAGCAGGGGGGCATGATTCGTTTGGTCTCAATATAATCGAGTACTGTTTGGCTCCAATAACCCGGTCCACGTACAAATCCAACTATTACTACGAACCAGAAAATTTTGATGTCTATCAATTTAACCACTTAAAATAAATTTTCGTAATTTTAAGAAATTTAGAGAAGAAGTAGAAAAAAATTCTATGTCCTAAAACTAGAATGGCGAGAAATAAGAAAGAAAAAGAAAGAGCGCGTCAAAATAGGTCGAAAAAGAAAAGGGTTGAAAAATAAAAGGCGTCGAAAAATAAGAAAGAAAAAAGAGTGACTTATAAAACTTAAAAACACTCGACTAACCCAACCTTATTACTATCACTAACTTAAAATTAAAATTACAAATTGAGATTACTAATTGGAGTGATAATTGATACATAGGTAAAAGGCGTCGAAAAATGAAAGTAAAAAAGTAGCGCGTTGAAACTTAAAAAAGAACTAAAAACTAAGAATTAAAAGTTGCGTCTAAAAATATTAAAGCTTACAAGAAAAACTATATCCCAAATGGCAATATCTTAAAAAGGCACTAAAATATAAAAATGGCGTCGCAAAATTCTAAAGCACCTAAATCTTAGTCTAAAGAAAAGCACTTAAGGGATTTTACGGCAAAGCCTAAAAATCTAGAAATAAAAATAACTATGGCAAAAACTAAGTTTAAAACTAAGTACGAGTGATAAAATACAAATATTACGCTAAAATAATTAAAAAGGGACAAAATATAAAAATATACTAAAAGTTGTAAAAAGTACAATTTTTATAAAAATATTATTTTTATATTATTTATTTTATAAAAGTATTAATTTTATAAATTATTTAAACTAATTAACCTAAATACATAAATTAATTAAAATCTAAACTAACTAATTAAATATTAAAAACCTAATTAGGGTTTTAAATTAATAATAATAAATAATACCCGTAATAAATGCTGAATTAGGGTAAACTGTGGCGTGTCAGACGATCTCATGCGATCGCATGAAAATATGCCTTCGGGCTCATGCGATTTCATGAGCTTGGATTTTGGGCCAGGTTATGGGCTGCTACAGTAGCAGGCCCGAGAATTTATTATTTATTATTTTTTTTCCTGTTTTAAATTATGTTTTAAATATTTATATAATTACAAAATATTTAAATAAAATTTATATTTTTACAAACTAAAATAAAAATAAAGAAACTTTATAAAACTTATATATTTAACAAACTCTTAAAAATATTTATATTTTTGTTTTTCTTTTTATATTTTTGAATATTTAAAACGTATTTTTACAAAAGCGTATTTTTTATAAAAGTAAACTAAAAATAAAAATCTTTTTTTTTATTTAGCGTTGCGCTTCCGGCTTTTAAGCTAGATTTCGAATCCCCGGCAGCGGCGCCAAAAATACTTGATGTTAAAGCTAAGGGGTATAAAATACTATTAAATTTTACAAGAAAATACTATTAAATACGATACAATTTTATACAAGATATTTATTTATTTATAGAATGGATATACTTAAACCTTGCTACAACACTTATAGGCAGTGTACCTAATCGTACAGTAGTGTAGTTTTTAGTAAGTCCGGTTCGTCCACAGGGAATCTTTTAAACAAAGCTTAACGCTATATTAGTTTTAATTTATAAAAATACAAATATATAAATAAGTAATATTATTATTATAAAGGGGGGTTTTTACCGTTTAATGACCGGTTTGTTGATTTTAAAACTTAGTCGCAGTTAAAACCTAATGTAAAATATTAAAAATAAATACAAGACTTAATTTAAAGCGTAAAGTAAATAACGATAAGGAAATTGCGATAAATAAAAGTGCGATAAAATAAAATTGCGATAATTAAAAAGTACGATAATTAAAAGTGCAATTAAATACAAAAACAATAAATAAAAGTGCAATAATTAAAAGTGCAATTAAATATAAAATAAAGGAAATTAAATATGAAATAAAAGAATTATGCTTATTTAAACTTCCGTAATCATGATGTTTGACGTGTTGATTTTAGTTTTATGCCCATGGGTTAATTGTCCTTTGTCCTGGATTATTTAATCTGTCCGTCTGGTTTTTGTCCATAACAGTCCATCAGTCATAAATATAAAGTGCGAGTATCCTCGTCAAATTATCCTTATACTCGAAGTCAAATATTCCAACTAATTGGGGACTTAAACTGTAACAAGGTTTTATTACTTTGTTTAATAATTACACCAAGATATCGACTGCGTGTAACCCAAGGTTTTAATACTTTGTTATCAATTATGCCAAGTGTCCTTGTACATAATTTTACCCCTGTTTTAATAATTCCATAGACTATTAATCCATTTCCGTATCCGGTTAAATGAACGATTATTCGTACATATAAATACCCCGCCCATCGTGTTCGATCGAGTGTATATGGTTATTTATAGGGACGTCCAATTGTAAATCTTTATATTAAAATTAACAAACTACCATTTAGTTAAACAAATATAAAGCCCATTAATAGCCCATAGTCTAATTTCCACAAGTGTCGTTCTTTTGTCCAAACCCCAATTATGGTACAAAGCCCAATTACCCAATTTTAGTATTTTTAGCCCAACATCATGATTACTTCGGATTAAATAAGCATAATAATAATTTAGCTACGAGACATTAATGTAAAAAGGTTGAACATAACTTACAATGATTAAAAATAACGTAGCGTTACACGGACAGAATTTCGACTTACACCCTTACAATATGCGCTAACATACCCTTATTATTAGAAATTAAAATTAAAATATAAATATATATATATATATATACATTTACATATAGATAGAGAGATTGATGGATCGATATTGATGAACCAAACACTCGTTTTTATAGGGCATGTGGACTGGAAAAGGTGCTCATGCGATCGCATGGCCAGCTGGGGAGGCTCAAAAGTCTACAAAAACGTGGGCTGCTTATTTATTTATTATGTAATATAATATATATAATTAAATTTAATTATATATATATATTATATTATATTCTTGTACTCCGTTGACTTGTAATTTTTAGTCTGTTGCGTCGAGCGTTGAGAATTGACTCTGGTCCCGGTTCCGAATTTTCGAACGTCTTTTCGTATAATTTAATATCTTGTACTTTGCGTTTTGAATCTTGTACTCTTGTAATTTCGAGACGTTTTTTATCAATAATTGGAACCTCTTTGATTGTATTTTGTATTTTTAAGCTTTTTGGTCGTTTGCGTCTTCAATTCGTCGAATCTGTCTTTTGTCTTTACCTTTTATTATTTAAACGAATATCACTTGTAAATAGAACAATTGCAACTAAAAGTTTGTCTTTCTTGAGGAATAATGCTATGAAATATATGTTCGTTTTTAGCATTATCACAAACTATGATGGAGGCTGTGGACAAATCACAAATACTAAACCTGCCTTCAAAGAATCCAAATGATTCAGTGTCTGCCGAAATTATTATCGAATACCTTGCTCCTGACTCTAAAACTTTACGGACAAATCTTCATCATCATCCATCGATGTCAGAAGTTCTAAGATATCATCATATCTTTCATTAAATATCTTCGATGTTTCTGAAGATATCTTCATAACTATTGTTATCCAAAATCATTTACCTCTTCGCGCTATCTGTATTACATCATAAAAGAAATTATTTTATTTTCTAAATTCTGAAACCTTCGAGTTTAAAATATGAGTGTTTTTGAAGTAGTGTTGGGAACTGAAGTATGAGTTAGTATAATATAATGACACTTGATCAATGTGATTATATTACAGTAAGTCATGCTGAGTTTCTAATGGGACATGATGATTCATAGACCATACCGTCATCATGTGCCATGTTACACGACTCTTGTATTCTATTTAACCTCTAAAAATATCAAGAAAATATTTTCTTGATGATTCGGTCTTTTCGAGATATTCTGGTAATTTGACAAATCAAATCGTGCCATTACAATTTCTTTCTTAGAACATTAACTATGTTCATTCCGAAATTCATATCTACAAATTCTGGACCATTACATGCGGTGCTTAATGGCAAGAAGAGAAAACAAAAGAATGAAGCTCTGAAATAGAAATTGGAGTATAAATCGCAGTAAATAGGAGAAAACATTAACTGTGGATATCAATGATTATAGAAAGACAGAAGCAGAGACATCGAAATATAAAGGAAGATACAAAACCTGACAACAACCCAGAAATTACAAACTGTATATATCGATGCATATAGCAATATAAATACACGGGAGAACTAAAAACACTATAAAACTAAGAGTATAGTAGAAGTAAATAGATTCTTCCAGCGGCAGATGAAAAAGAAGAATGACAGATATGAAAGTTAGGAGTATATCAAGAAGCAGAACTGGATGGAGCATATTGATGAATGCTTTAAAGTATGAATTGAGGAAGGAAGAATAGAAGGTGTGAGCTGTGGAAATAAGGAAACGAAGGGAGTGAATTTATAGTGAAATATTCGACAGAGAAATCGAGACAGATTATCGCATTAAATCGAAGAGGATCAAAATTTCCTTAATCGCCGAAGAATCAAATCTTGTATAGAATACAAAGATTTTCTTTAATCCGGAGATCAACCGTGATGACGTCAAAAGATAAGACGAATCTCTATTTTCTCATTTCACTCTTTTGTGATAACTTCACTCATACTATTCACTTAAACAAATTATTTTATCCAAATTACTCATTAATGATAATACTCTAATTTTCAGCTCGTATGCATCATGAAAACATACTTATTGTCAGCCATGACCATTCCAATCAAATTTCGGGACGGAATTTCTTTAACAGGTAGGTACTGTGACAACCCGGAAGTTTCCGACTAAATTTAAACTTTATCTTTATATTATTCCGACACGATAAGCAAAGTTTGTTAAGTCAAAATCTCAAGAATTTTAAACTGTGTTCATACATTTATTTAACGTTGACCAAATTCCGACGATTCACGAACAATTATATAAATAGATATGAGTATATGTGTATATATATTATAACTTGGAAACGTTAAAAAAGCATTAGATGTATAATACTTTACATGAACGTGTTTGTTTCAGTATAGGTTGATATATTTACCTCTGGAATTAGAAGGTAACATCAATGATTGTTTTGGTAGATATTTCAGCAGTTATAAACCCTATATGTATTATTATAAGTCTTGTGGTGAGGTCCACGTTGATTCGATAAATCTGTTCTTTTTAACGGTACTCGAAATATTTGGTAAAGTGATTTACAAGTAAGAACAAAAGTGTCATCAACGAGAGTTAGTCAAAAGTTAGTGGAGATTTCCGTTTAATTTTCAAAAGCATATTTTACAGTGACTGCCTCGTGTCCCTTGGTAATTTAATTATTTAGTTTTCATATTATTAAAAGCATTATTTGATATAATAACTTTTATTATTTAAACGAGTTAACTTATATAAACCGGACTTTGAAATATAATTTGTTTTGAAAAACTAAATATTATATTAAGTAAATATTTCAATTACATATATAAATTATATTCCTAAAATAAAGATATATATATATATATATATATATATATATATATATATATATATACACATATATATATTTTACAATATAATATTAATATAGTTATAAAATGTTTTGATATTTTATATATTTTAATAAACAACGAGAAGTTGATTTATAGAAACAAATGATCAAAACACTCAAATGTATAAGTGACACTTCGTGTAATAATGTTTATCAATAATTTTAGTCTATATTTTGACAAGGGTACGTGTGACACCGCTAATTTTTTTTATATACGTGGCGGAAGCATAATATTAATTAAATACGATATCAACATTTGTACAAACCGATGTCACGTGCCATTAAAACAAATTACATATTAACAGGAAAAGACGTAAATACATTATGTTTTCAAAAGTACACGGTTCATATTCTAAAAGACCACATCAGAGTTAACCTTGTCAAACATAACATCGCCATACCCGTCTTCTCCCCAAAATGCGACATTTACAAAAGCTAATAACCTGCAGGGAGGAGATGGAGGGGAATTAGCACGAAGCTAAGTGAGTACGACTAACTACAGGCCATAGCATACACAAGTGTTATACTAATCATGTCACACAATCTAACACACAAACGTCACCCAAGTGCCGTCTACAGAGACTGTGGCGGCTCGGCCAAACCATTAACCACCAGCTGATCGGACTGGGGCTTACCAGAAGTTCCTCCACTACCGTATGTATGTACATAATCCACACGCGACGGACGCATTATTCACATATATATACACCACGGTTGTCTAGGCTACCACAGAGGAACCCAACCCACAGGTTGATCTCTCCTACCGAGGCTACCACACAATAGGGACGCACTGGGCTCCAGCAGACAAGCATCAACTAACATGCAGTCATCACAAAGTACTAACTAACCACAACAATAAGTATATATAACAAGCATGGCAATCATAATATAACATGCTTCTATATACTATATTCTTCGGTTAGTCACACTCACCGATTACCAGCAAACGAGAAGGTGTTCAGCTATCTAATCACTGAACCTTCCCTTTCTCCTTTTCTCCTGAGAAATACATATACACAAGTTAGTTTCTGTTCGTTAACACAAAACAACACAATACATAAATTTTTGTCAGAAAAAGTATCCGCTAAAATTTTTTGCTATGCACTTTCAAAATTTACATCATAATCATCCAAATACAAACGGGCAGCATAACGGCTAGAAATCAACACTAAGTAAAATATTTCACTGCCGAAGACCATCGGTCGATCGTCAGAGACTATCGGCCGATCATCACTACATCATCGGTCGAGGGACTACACTATCGGTCGATCGTTAAAATTTCAACCGTTGGTCGAAGGACTCACACCATCAGTCGAGGGTCTAGTCCATCGGCCGATCGTCAGACACCATCGGTCGAGGGTCAACGACCATCGGCTGAGGGTAGTTCATCTGTTGCAGCAGCTGCCAAAGTGACGGGTTTCTCACCAAACTCACCAATTCTCGACCTACAGCTCGTTTTTAACCTCAAAACTTACCAAATCTGATACACTATACATTAAAAAACATAAACCCACAAGATCTGGACTCAAACAACATCAAATCTAACCACTTTGACCCAAAATACACACTTTATAAAAACTAACACAAAAACTCCATTTTCTCAAAGATTAAAGCATGAAATGTTATGATTCTTACCTTAAAAGAATCAGTGAATCACAAGGAACACAATAATATAATCGATTTGAGCTCTAGAACAAGAATTAAGGATTAGGATTTGATGAGTGTGAAAGTGTAGGTACGGTGTATTTGAGAAGAAAGGTCTAGAAAAGGGAAGAAGGACACAACACTAGTCTTTTAAGTGAGGTTAATTCTCACACTGTGTAATACACGGGTATTTATCAGTTATCTGATATCTTTCGTACATCATTTGGCAACCCAAACGAAGTCCAAATTAAATAAACAAACCTGTTATGTGAACCTTATCACAAACTGATCCTAACCACATTATTAAATAATAATAAACATTAAATAAAAATAAAAGCATATAATAACACAACACTAACTTAAGGGCACTTTAGTAATCTTACATCTAGGCCCGATTGAGGATGTTACAAATCTACCCCCTTAAGAAGATTCCGTCCTCAGAATCTGGTCAAGGTCAAACAACTAAGGATAGCGCGCTCTCATTAACTCCTCGGTTTCCCGCGTCATGTTAGAAGCTAAACTGTGCCGCCATTCCACTAACACCATTGGAATCTGTTTCCTTCTTAGCTTTGTGACCTTCTTGTCTACTATTCAAATTGGCTCTTCGACTAACTTCTTACTTAAATCCACTTTCAAATCCTTCAGCGGAAGAATCAAACTTTCATCGTCTACTTTACACTTTCTTAAATAACAAACATTGAACGTGTTGTGAATTCCTGCTAACTCTGATGGAAGATCTAAAATAACAGTCTGATCGTTCAAAATTTCTATGATCGGAAATGGTCCAATAAACCTCGGAGCTAGTTTACCATGTTTACCAAATCTGATCACTCCCTTCCACGGCGAAACTTTCAAGTATACCCGATCACCTACATTAAATGTTACCGAACGTCTGCGCGGATCAGCATACATCTTTTGTCTATCTCTAGCTGCTTTTAACTTTTCTCATGCAATTTCAACTTTTTCTGCAGTTATCTGAACAATTTCGGGACCTGCAAATTGCTTCTCACCTGCTTCTAACCAACACGTAGGAGTTCTGCACTTGCGACCATACAACATTTCATACGGCGGCATGCCAATACTTGAATGATAAGAATTGTTGTAAGCAAACTCTATCAATGGAAGATGCGAATCCCAAGAACCACCATATTCTAAGACACACGCTCTTAACATGTCTTCTAACGTCTGAATCAATCGTTCACTCTGACCATCTGTCTGTGGGTGATAAACTGTATTTAGATTCACATGCGTACCCAGATTCTGTTGTAAACTGTTCCAGAAGTTCGACACAAATCTAGTATCTCTATCGGAACCTATAGACAACGGTATACCATGCCGACTAACGATTCCTTTCAAGTACAACTCTGCCAAATCACTCAACGAGTAGCTAAAAAGTGAGCACTCTTTGTCAGACGATCTACTATCACCCAGATCATGTCATGTCCTTTCTGGGTTCGGGGTAACTTATTTACAAAATCCATCGTTATATGATCCCATTTCCACTGAGGAATTTCTAACTATCGTAGAGATCCGTATGGTTTCTGATGTTCTGCTTTAACTTGCGCACAAATATGACATTTCTCAAATATGATATTTCTCAACGAAACCTGCAACATCTGTCTTCATTATCAGCCACCAATACAATGTTTTCAAGTCTCTATACATCTTAGTACTACCTGGATGCACTGTCAATCTAGATTTATGCGCTTCTGTAAGGATTAAATCCCTCAATTCTCCAAGCATAGGCACCCAAATTCGGTCTTTATATGTCTTTAATCCTCTAGAATCGTTGCATAGGTCAAATTTTCTTTTGGTCATTTGCTCAGTCTTTAGATTTCATCATTCAATGCTACTAACTGAACTGTTTTCAATCGATTGATCAAGTCTGAAACTATCTCAATTCTCATAAATTTGACATTTTCGACTGTTTTCTTACGACTCAGAGCATCTGCGACCACATTTGCTTTATCCGGATGGTACTTAATCTCACAATCGTAGTCTTTAATCAATTCTAAACATCGACGTTGAAGCATATTTAATTCTTTCTGCAAAAAGATATATTGAAGACTCTGATGATCTGTATAGATTTCACAATGTGTACCATACAAATAGTGTCTCCAAAGCTTCAAAGCAAACACAACTGCAGTTAACTCTAACTCATGAGTAGGGTAGTTTCATTCATGATTTTTCAACTGTCGTGAAGCATATGCTATGACTTTATTTCTTTGCATCAAAACACAACCCAGACCTGCACGTGACGAATCGCAGTAGACCACAAAATCTTCTGTTCCCTCTGGTAAAGCTAAAACCGGTGCTTGACATAACAACTGTTTAAGGGTTTGAAAAGCCTTTTCTTGTTCATCAGTCCATCGAAAGGCTACATCTTTTCTGGTTAACTTATTTAACGGAGCTGCTATTTTAGAAAAGTCTTTAATAAATCTGCGGTAATAACCTGCTAAACCCAGAAAACTCTTAATTTCGGTCGGCGTTTTCGGCGAGTTCCAATTCATTACAGCTTCTATCTTAGACTGATCTACTTTAATACCCTGTTCACAAATCACATGACCCAGAAATTGTACTTCCCGCAGCCAAAATTCACATTTGGAGAATTTAGCGTACAACTGTTCCTGCTTCAGAAGTTCTAACACTAACCTCAGATGTGTAGCATGATCCTTCTCGGTTTTCGAATATATCAAGATATCATCTATGAAGATAATCACAAACTTATCAAGATACTAACGACACACCCTGTTCATTAAATCCATAAACATTGCTGATGCGTTTGTTAAGCCGAATGGCATAACTAAAAATTCATAATGACCATATCTAGTTCTAAACACTGTTTTTGGTATATCATTCTTTGCAACACGTACCTGATGATACCCTGAACGTAAATCAATCTTTGAAAAGTAGGAAACACCCTGTAACTGATCGAATAAATCATCTATTCTCGGTATTGGATACTTATTCTTTATTGTTCTCTTGTTTAAATCACGATAATCTATACACATACGAAGCGACCCATCTTTCTTTTTTCACAAACAAAACAGGAGCACCCCACGGTGAAGAACTTGGTCGGATAAACCCCTTATCTAACAGTTCCTGAATTTGAGACATCATTTCTCGGATTTCTGACAGAGCTAATCTGTAAGGAGCTTTTGCAACTAGCGTAGCACCTGGAACCAAATCAATTTTATACTCTACTTCACGTACTGGAGGTAACCCTGGTAGATCATCTGGAAACACTTCGGGAAATTCTGATACAACGAAGATATCGGTCACCTGCTTCTTTTCTTTCTTTACATCAATCACATAAGCTAAGAATGAATTATACCCTTTCGATATCGCCTTCTGAGCTTTCATTAGGGAAACCATAGGAAAGTTAAATCCACTGCTCTCCCCCTAGCTATCACTCGGGATCCGGCGGCCAAACGGAAAGAAATCATCTTCTTATCACACTTAATATTAGCCCTATTAGCTCTTAACCAATTCATGCCTATAACTACATCAAAGCTAGGTATAGGCATCAACAAACAGGTTAAAGGGAAGGAATGGTCGTCAATTTCGATGGTAATTCCAGACACAGATGATGTGCATGGAACCATTTTTCCATCAGCTACTTCTACTCCCAAAGGTTCATCTAACATCCTAACAGGCAACTTCAACTTATCACAGAAGTCTAAGGACATAAAAGATAGATTCGCTCTAGAATCAAATAACACACGAGCTGGCAAGGAATTAACCAAGAAAATACAGGTAATGACGTCATTGGTAGCGGTTGCAGCGTCTACCGTCATCTGAAATGCCCTTGCCTCTGCTGTTGGAGGATTCTTTCTCTTCTGCCCGGCAGAAGATCCCCCCAGAAGTAACCGACCTCGCCCCTGACCCTACCCCAGAACCGGATCTTGATGCAGATGGACAATTAGCAGATCTATAACCCTCTTGATGGTAACTCCAACAAAAATTTGACTTAAATGAATAAGCTGTTGATTCATGACCTAACACTTCACATTTCAAACACCTTCTGGTCATTGGAGAACACCGACCAACATGGGTTAACTTACAAACATTACACCACCCAGACTGAGTTGAACCCGACCCACTCATACCAGACTTATTTTCATGTTTAAACCCAACTGACTTCTTACCACAAAAACTCGATTTCTTACTTGACTGTTGAGTAGACTGACCACCAGTTTGACTTTCTGATTTTCCCCCAAAAGATCCACCTTTTGAACTTTCTCTTTTCGCAGCCATTATATCACCTTCAGTAACTTTAGCCATCTCATGAGCATGTGCCAAGGTTGTTGCAAATCTCGCAACGGTTCTGTATTCCGGCTTAATCACCCACATGAAATGCTGAATTTTATCCTTCTCAGTCGGTACCCACTGTTGGACGAACCTTAGCTTAGATGTAAAATCTCTGAAAATCTCATCAATTGTCATACTTTCTGTCACCCGCATACTTAAAAACTCAGTTTTCAATCTTTCCATCTCATACTCAGAACAATACTGCTCACGAACCTTAGCAGTAAATTGTTCCCAGGTAATCTGGCTGATCTGTTCCTTGGGTAAATATGCAGTAATAGAATCCCACCATTCCATTGCTTCACCCTTGAGAAGTCTACTTGCAAACAGTACCATAGATTCAGGCTCACAGAAACATGCTTCCAACGCTCGCTCTACTTCTCTTAACCAATTGAGTGTCACTGTAGGGTTTGAGTGACCGTTGTATTCAGGAGGTTTGCAGTCCAAAAACTGTTTATAGGTACACTTCTTTCTCATCTCGGGAACTTGAAATGGGTAGATCATTTGATTTGGAAATGCCTGGTTAAACGGGAATGGCATTTGGAGGTTTTGATAGGTGTTTTGAGCAAAATGTGATTGGGAACTGTCACTGGCTTGATTATAAAAGTTAGGAGGAAAGGTTGTGTTTAACGCAGTGGTATTTGGGTTTCATTGCGCCCGTTCTTGTTCTAGTTCCTTAATTTTCTCCTGAGCTTCTAATAGTCGGCTTTGAAGGTTTATAACTTCCAGTGAGGTTTCCTCTTCCGATGATACATGTCCATCTTCATCGGGAGCTCGAAAGGTTCCAGTTCCAGGGGCAGCAGGGCCAGTAGCGTTAGCTTCGTTATCTGAGATTACTGCACTACCACAACACTCACACCAAGGCTTAGTATAAACTCTGTTAGTACTAACAACTAACACATAACCTGTCCTAATACTCACTTAACCCATCCCCAGCATGTTATGTTTGACATGACTCTACTGAGTTTGGGAACATGACATTTAGATCACAATACACATGCTGCCAAACTAAGCTCTGATACCAACTTGTGACACCGCTAATTTTTTTTTATATACGTGGCGGAAGCATAATATTAATTAAATACGATATCAACATTTGTACAACCCGATGTCACGTGCCATTAAAACAAATTACATATTAACAGGAAAAGACGTAAATACATTATGTTTTCAAAAGTACACGGTTCATATTCTAAAAGACCACATCAGAGTTAACCCTGTCAAACATAACATCGCCATACCCGTCTTCTCCCCAAAATGCGACATTTACAAAAGCTAATAATCTGCAGGGAGGAGATGGAGGGGAATTAGCACGAAGCTAAGTGAGTACGACTAACTACAGGCCATAGCATACACAAGTTTTATACTAATCACGTCACACAGTCTAACACACAAACGTCACCCAAGTGCCGTCTACAGAGACTCTGGCGGCTCGGCCAAACCATTAACCACCAGCTGATCGGACTGGGGCTTACCAGAAGTTCCTCCACCACCGTATGTATATACATAATCCACACGCGACGGACGCGTCATTCACATATATATACACCACGGTTGTCTAGGCTACCACAGAGGAACCCAACCCGCAGGTTGATCTCTCCTACCGAGGCTACCACACAATAGGGACACACTGGGCTCCAGCAGACAAGCATCAACTAACATGCAGTCATCACAAAGTACTAACTAACCACAACAATAAGTATATCTAACAAGCATGGCAATCATAATATAACATGCTTCTATATACTATATTCTCCAGTTAGTCCCACTCACCGATTATCAGCAAACGAGAAGGTGTTCAGCTATCTAATCACGGAACCTTCTCTTTCTCCTTTTCTCCTGAGAAATACATATTCACAAGTTAGTTTCTGTCCGTTAACACAAAACAACACAATACATAAATTTTTGTCAGAAAAAGTGTCCGCTAAAAATTTTTGCTTAACACTTGTGCACTTCCAAAATTTACATCATAATCATCCAACTACAAACGGGCAGCATAACGGCTAGAAATCAACACTTAGTAAAATATTTCACTGCCAAAGACCATCGGTCGATCGTCAGAGACAATCGGCCGATCGTCACTACACCATCGGTCGAGGGACTACACTATCGGTCGATCGTTAAAATTTCAACCATTGGTCGAAGGACTCACACCATCGGTCGAGGGTCTAGTCCATCGGCCGATCGTCAGACACCATCAGTCGAGGGTCAACGACCATCGGCCGAGGGTAGTTCATCTGTTGCAGCAGCTGCTAAAGTGACGGGTTTCTCACCAAACTCACCAATTCTCGACCTAGAGCTCGTTTTTAACCTCAAAACTTACCAAATCTGATACACTATACATTAAGAAACATAAACCCACAAGATTTGGACTCAAACAACATCAAATCTAACCACTTTGACCCAAAATACACACTTTATAAAAACTAACACAAAAACTCCATTTTCTCAAAGATTAAAGCATGAAATGGTATGATTCTTACCTTAAAAGAATCAGTGAATCACAAGGAACACAATAATATAAACGATTTGAGCTCTAGAACAAGAATTAAGGATTAGGGTTTGATGAGTGTGAAAGTGTAGGTACGGTGTATTTGAGAAGAAAGGTCTAGAAAAGGGAAGAAGGACACAGCACTAGTCTTTTAAGTGAGGTTAATTCTCACACTGTGCAACACACGGGTATTTATCAGTTATATGATATCTTTCGTACATCATTTGGCAACCCAAACGAAGTCCAAATTAAATAAACAAACATGTTCTGTGACCTTTGTCATAAACTGGTCCTAACCACATTATTAAATAATAATAAACATTAAATAAAAATAAAAGCATATAATAACACAACACTAACTTAAGGGCACTTTAGTAATCTTACATCTAGGCCCGATTGAGGATGTTACAGTACGAGTCACGAAATGTAAAGCACAAGTTTTCTAAGCGTACGAAACATCGTTCGAAAAACCAGAACCGAGACATAAGTCGAGTGACAACGTACAACTCAACGGAACTAAAATTAGAAGTCCATTATGCACATAAATATTATATATATGTATATATATATATATATATATATATATATATATATATATATATATATTAAGATTAAATATATAAATATATATTATATAAATAAAAAAACGAGTGTCGGCAGGATCAGACAAACGAATATGAGCTGGGACTGGGAGCCATGCAATCGCATGGTTTCCCCTCACATTACCCATGCGATTGCATGGTGATGGGTGGCCAAAATCATCTATAAAGCTCGACGAATTCTGGTTCCTAAACACACACTTATTCACATATTACTCCCTCTGTACTTATGTTATTATTTATATTATTATTATTATTATTAAGATTAATAATAATATTATTATTATTATTAGTATTATTATTTTTATTATTATACATAAAATACTACGACGGAGTGATGCTCGAGTGGTCTAAAACGGGTTTTCAAAACGGGTTTAAGCTTTGGAATTATGGGTTATAGTTATGGAGGTTATGGGTATTATTCAGAGGTATTACTCGTGAGTTAAACCTAGTGTTTATCATCTCCGTTGCGTCTACGTACTTTCCTGCAATATTGAATCTCAATATTGATACGTTCGTGAATCTGAGGCCAACCCTGCACTTGTTCAGTGCCGTCAATTGCATTATTGCTACGAAATACAGTATTGTGAGTTTCATTACTCCCTTTTTAAATGCTCTTGCAATATATATTTTTGGGACTGAGAATAAATGCACTATTTTATAAATGTTTGACGAAATAAACACAAGTAATTGAAACTACATTCTATGGTTGGATTATCGAAATCGAATATGCCCCTTTTTAGTCTGGTAATCTAAGAATTAGGGAACAGACACCTTGATTGATGCGAATCCTAAAGATAGATCTATCGGGCCCAACAAGCCCCATCCAAAGTAACGGATGATTTAGTACTTTGAATTTATCATGTCCGAAGGGAGTCCCGGAATGATGGGGATATTCTATATGCATCTTGTTAAGGTCAATTACCAGGTGTTCACCGTATGAATGATTTTTATATCTATGCAGTTTGCAAAATGCCTGATATGAGGTGTATATTTATGAGAAATGGAAATGAAAATCTTGTGGTCTATTAAAATTATGGAAATGATCGATTATGATAAACTAATGAACTCACCAGCCTTTTGGTTGATACTTGAAAGCATGTTTATTCTCAGGATTGAAAGAAATCTTCCACTGTGCATTTGCTCACTTTAAAGATATTACGTGGAGTCATTCATGGCATATTTCAAAAGACGTTGCATTCAAGTCGTTGAGTTCAATAAAGATTATTATTAAATAAATGGCAGATTAGGTCATTTATAGTTTGGATATTATGGAATGGTATGCATGCCTGTCAACTTTCGATGTAATGAAAGTTTGTCTTTTAAAAACGAATGCAATGTTTGTAAAATGTATCATATAGAGGTCAAATACCTCGCAATGTATCCATATGTTATTGTATTTGTCCTTATGGATTAGGACGGGTCGTTTCACTATGGATGGGATAAAGAGGTACATGAAAGAGACTATCGAGCTGATTCGACGAGAAGACTTTCAAATTGGTATGGAAGGTTAACGAACAAAGCTTTACATCACTTGTCCGAATCAATCAATAGAGAATTTAAGGGAGAGGAGTCTTTTCACTACAGTGATACATCCTGAAGGATTCGTCTTCTCAAATTCACAAAAGAGAAAGTTTTCATCAGAACTGAAGAACTGCACAAGTATTCTGATGGAACTCTCAAAATGGCATTAAGATGTCTCAAGATTACTCAAGGAAAATGCAAAGATCTTGATACAAGGATGTTTATAGAAGGGATCATCAAACAGATTCAAGATCGCCTCAAACTCCGAATGTATGCAAGATATTTTGAGATCTTACGCGGATTAAGGAAAAGGAGGGAATTCAAAGGAATAAATGATTATCCAATCCTAAGTGATCCAAATCGAAACTGGTTACCAGGCTATCGTCCTACACAACAAATTTCAGATAATCAAGTTGAATTTTCTGATCCAAGTGGGACGAGATGAGAGCTACGTTTGGACACTGAAGAAAGATTAGCTAGAACCAACTTTTATTTTTTCACAATTGACACTAAGAGGGAGATTGTCAGAACCCCGATCTCTAGGGATTAATAGTGTAGATTGTGAAAATGCTCTTATTTGTAAGAGAGTAGGATGAGGGCTATAAATACTCACTAGGTTCTAGTCATAGCCATAGCACTTAATTGTTGAGTTGTTTCCCGATTTCTATTCATAGCTATTAGAAGATGCAGTGTCGGTCGCGATAACTATTTCTATTTGTTGAGTTGTTTCTCGATTTCTATTCATAGCTACTGGAAGATGCAGTGTAGATGTGTTTATGTACTGACGTCTTTCTTCCAATGACGACGAACGCCGTTAGAAATTATAGTGAAATGAGGGCTAACAAAATTTTTGATCATAGCTGCGATTATAGTCATTAATGAGTTGAAGATTATATTAGTAAATGAATTGATTATTAGCTATTGATGAGTTCAAGATTAGTGATGAATTAAGCGAAGATGCATGACACATATATATGTAGTATAATAATAAACAAAATTACATATACGGTTGGCCCTAACGTTTGTTCAATATTGCATAATTGTCATTTATTTTTTTCAATGTGGTTTGTCATCGAAGTATCATTCATTGTTAATTTCCATTCATTTCCTTTCATTTCTCTAATATTTCTTTCATTTCCTTTCATGTCATTGAGTTTTTCTTACATTTCTTTCATACAAAAGATTCACAAATGTAATACTCCGTACATTTTTTATTATATAATTCTAACATGAACCACAATGGATCAATATATTAAGAACTGTATCAAATTACTAAAACACAAGAAACTATGCGATATACCGTATTTATAAATCAGTTACACACCAATATAGGTAACATTTACATATTTTGTTCCATTAATTAAAACAATTACAGAAGCATTTGTGCATAATCTTGGGAAACCGCGAGTTATAAACTAACTACAAATCAAACATCATTCTATATATTACATTTTTTTTATAGATATTGTAAGTGGTTCACCCTCACTAAAATATAATCTACACTATGCTACCCTGCTTTTATGAAAATTTAGAAAACTTAAAATACCCGGCATGTTGACACTCGTTTCAAAGTAGGCCTAAAACCACATCAAGTACTTCCCGTTATAAACATGTAATTCTATACCATCGATATCCTTTTCTAACCTTATATTGTCTCTATTTAGGATTAGAATTATTGGTTGTTCTTCATTATACTATAATACGTACTTACTTTGCTAAGCTATGAAAAAGCTTCGCGGGTCATACGTATTAACGTATAACAAAACCATTTTGGTCGAACAACCAAATATGGATACATTTTTTTTTTTTTTTGGTTTTCAAAATTAGAACTGACAATGAATGCTCCTTCAACACAAGGAGTCTCATTAAAGTTTATGTTGAAATTTTGAGTTTTTATATCAAATGATTTGAGTACGAGATTTCGATGATATGTATGTAATATTCCTACTAAAATGTAAATAAGTAGAATAAAAATAATACTGACAGTCAATAAAGCTGTTATTGCCCGTCTTTCCTGCAAATGTAGAAAAGTAATAATAACGAATAATAATAATATTATTAGTAACAATAATCTAATAATAATAATAATAATAATAATAATAATAATAATAATAATAATAATAATAATAATAATAATAATAATAATAATAGTAATAGTAGTAGTAATAATAATAATAATAATAATAATAATAATAATATAAATAATAATAATATAATAAATAATAATAATAAGATAAAATTTCATTCCTCGTCCCTGAACTTTACATCAACTTTGACTCCTCGTCCTTTTTCTTTTTTTTGTGCATCCCTCGTCTCTAATGTAACGACCCTGGATTTTTTCAACGTTTACTTATTAATATTTATTATTAATACTTGTGATTAAACGAATGTATTGTTATACATTTACTTGTTACCATGATTGATCATACTTAACTTTTGAATGCCCGAAACGTCTTTGTGACACACGAAACTTACACGAATAATATTTTCAAGTATTATTTACATTCATGATTAATTTATTAATCATTTTAATTAACTATGGTTACTAGTTAATTACTTGGGCTTTAATTGGATTTATTTGATAACTACTTGAACTTGGGCTTTCATTAGTGTTATTGGACTTAGAAGCCCAACCTACATCTTTAATGGACTTATTAGCCCAACACTTCATGTAAGTATTACTTATAACTTAACTAAATTGATTAAAGACTTATGGAATCAAGTTACTTGATACATACAACTACTTCTCATGCAAGCGCTTCATTTAACCAACTTTTGAGTCAAACACATACATGTAACTAGTGGGTATTTTTCCCCTCCCTTGGCCTAGAAGCCGTCGGCCATGAGGCCTTATGAGGAGTTCCAAATCTTTTTTTTTTTTATTACATACTCACTAGTATCTTTCACATATCTCTCATTTCAAACACACACAACTTAATTGCAAATACTTCTCTCTCATTTCTCTCTCAATTTTGTAAGTGACTTGAGACTTTTCTCTCCTCTTTCTTTGTCCCAAAACCAAAGCATGTATACATACATATCATCATCATCTTTTGTTCTTTGTTTGTTGTTTGATACTTGTTAGTTGTTGTTACTTTGTTACTTGTTGTTATCACTTACTAATTATCAAGAATCAAACTTGCTAGTTTGTTCTTCATTTATCTTGTATTTACAAGAACATAAGAGAGCTTAAACTTCCAAGTTTATGTTCTACATTTAAAGTTTTAGAAGATTAAAGTTCATGAGTTAAAATCATACTTGTGTTCATGAAGTAAACTTAAAGTTTACTTTCTAAAGATCAAGACTTAGGCTTGAATCTTTAAAAGTATGAAACCCATGAACTTGTTACTTGTTTATTTAGATTATTTCTTCATTTTATGTACTTTAAAGTTGTGATTTGGTCAAGTATTACAAGTTAGTCTCGATCTCATACTTCTTGGAACTAAAAGTTAACTTGAAAGTTCAAGAACATGGAAGTGTAACTCTTTAGTTATAACTTCATACACTTGTGTTAGATTTAACTTAATAACTCTAGATCTAGACCTTTGGGTCTTGGATCTTCAAGATCTAACTAAGAACTATGTTCTACATCTTAAGATCTTGATTAGTTAGTTTACTTTCAAGTTTGTAGTTCAATATTACTTTTATAGTTCATGTATGTGTTAAATATAAGACTTTGATGTAACTTTGGTTCATCAAATTACATACAACACTTAATTGAGTTGTGCTACATGTCTTAGACTTACACAAGTGTTATGATGGTGAAACCTTGGTTAAGATGATGCAAACACATCAACGAGCTGTACACTTGAAGCTATATGCATCAAGGATGAGAACCGTGATAAGCATCGAGTACCAAGAACCACCGGAACCTACTGTTTTACTGTTTCTGGGTCTGATCAGTATGACCTGGGCTACTGTAAATATAATTTTCAGTTATCTCTGTTCGAGTAGATAACTTTTCATTTAGGACTCGTCTTAATCCGAGTTACGGTTTAGGATTTATGGCCCTCCGAACGTCACTATGTCCTTTAACGTTGTGCTGAAAATTCTGACCTACTTGCACTTAGACCGTTGCCACGGTCAAACAAAGATGAGTTTGCTTCTAAAATTTTTACCACAACTAAAGGACTCATAAACGGATCCATGGATATTGGTCTCACCTTATTTGAGTAGGTATAGAGGCCGTGGTGACTGACCGAATCAGCCTTTGTTTTAAACTCTTTTCATGAACGAAACTTACTTTTCACCTATTGTTTGATGATGAATGATGATGATCCTTAAGACCTAATTTACATACTTTTAAACCTATTGGGATGATTTACTAATTTAGTACTATTTGACTTAGGTTGAGGACTTTCTGGACCTACGTACTTGCTTATTTCCCGACTCGACTTTACCGCTACTTTATCATTGTGAGTTATAGCATTCCCTTTTTTACTTTAACTATTTTGGGAACTGAGAATACATGCGCATTTTATGTTTTACATGCTAGGCACGAGTACTTAAACTTATATATGTGTAGGTTATACAACGGCATAAATTTTCCCTTTAGCTCGGTAACGTTTAGCCATTAGTTTTTGAACCAGTGAACGCGAATCTTAGATATGGATCCATAGGTTTTGACATCCCCACTCGGGCTAGTCGCGATAGCATTTAACGAGTGTTTAATACTTCGTAAACATACGCACTTGCCAAGTGTACTTTCAGGGGGTATAAACGTTAAGTTAGTTACCAAGTCCCCCCGGTTAACATATACTTTATCATACTGTTTTGAAACGCTCTTTGTAGCACTGAAATTTCGTGGCCTACCTTACATACTGTTATACTTAAACTATAGCTCACCAACCTTTGTGTTGATGTTTTTAAGCATGTTTTTCTCAGGCGCTTAAGGTTGCTTCCGCTGTATACTAGTCTTGCTGTAGACACCCGCTGCTTTAGAGATGTCACTGCATGAACTACTTTATCTTGCATTCAAACTTAATTACTTTTGAAACTATGATTTGTAACGACCTAAGGGTCACGCACTATTATATTTGCTTCTGTTCATAGAAGCATACTTTGGTTGTAAAACATTTGGCGTTGGTTATGACGTCAGCTTTTATCATGAATGCAAACTTGTTTTGAAAACGCATATAGTGTTTGACCTTGTAATGATCCTGTTGTTGATGGTCCGTACACGATGATTTAGTACGGGGCATCACATCTAATGTATCACAATTATACATCCCTCGTCCCCACGTCTAGTTTCTATCAAATTAAGCCGTTTGCTTCATTCATGTGAGGGTATTTTAGTCTTATTATCTCTTTTACGCCTAAAAAAACATAAACCCTAATTATATATGCTGATAGAAATCCCCAATTGATAGTCACAGTCACACATCACTTAATTTCTTCGATCCAACTTAAATTCTCAAAGTTGAACCTATTAATCTTCAATTCACAATGAACAGAACCATGATTTCATATCTCACACTCCTGATTTTCATTTTATTCATTTCAATTGTCGTTGCTAACACGATTCCAGGTGAAATGTCCCGTTCTTATTGATTAAAAACGTTCCATATTAATTGATTTCGTTGCGAGGTTTTGACCTCTATATGAGACATTTTTCAAAGACTGCATTCATTTTTAAAACAAACCATAACCTTTATTTCATAAATAAAGGTTTAAAAAGCTTTACGTAGATTATCAAATAATGATAATCTAAAATATCCTGTTTACACACGACCATTATATAATGGTTTACAATACAAATATGTTACATCAAAATCAGTTTCTTGAATGCAGTTTTTACACAATATCATACAAACATGGATTCCAAATCTTGTCCTTATTTTAGTATGCAACAGCGGAAGCTCTTAGTATTCACCTGAGAATAAACATGCTTTAAACGTCAACAAAAATGTTGGTGAGTTATAGGTTTAACCTATATATATCAAATCGTAACAATAGACCACAAGATTTCATATTTCAATACACATCCCATACATAGAGATAAAAATCATTCATATGGTGAACACCTGGTAACCGACATTAACAAGATGCATATATAAGAATATCCCCATCATTCCGGGACACCCTTCGGATATGATATAAATTTCGAAGTACTAAAGCATCCGGTACTTTGGATGGGGTTTGTTAGGCCTAATAGATCTATCTTTAGGATTCGCGTCAATTAGGGTGTCTGTTCCCTAATTCTTAAATTACCAGACTTAATAAAAAGGGGCATATTCGATTTCGATAATTCAACCATAGAATGTAGTTTCACGTACTTGTGTCTATTTTGTAAATCATTTATAAAACCTGCATGTATTCTCATCCCAAAAATATTAGATTTTAAAAGTGGGACTATAACTCACTTTCACAGATTTTTACTTCGTCGGAAAGTAAGACTTGGCCACTGGTTGATTCACGAACCTATAACAATATATACATATATATCAAAGTATGTTCAAAATATATTTACAACACTTTTAATATATTTTGATGTTTTAAGTTTATTAAGTCAGCTGTCCTCGTTAGTAACCTACAACTAGTTGTCCACAGTTAGATGTACAGAAATAAATTGATAAATATTATCTTGAATCAATCCACGACCCAGTGTATACGTATCTCAGTATTGATCACAACTCAAACTATATATATTTTGGAATCAACCTCAACCCTGTATAGCTAACTCCAACATTCACATATAGAGTGTCTATGGTTGTTCCGAAATATATATAGATGTGTCGACATGATAGGTCAAAATATTGTATACGTGTCTATGGTATCTCAAGATTACATAATATACAATACAAGTTGATTAAGTTATGGTTGGAATAGATTTGTTACCAATTTTCACGTAGCTAAAATGAGAAAAATTATCCAATCTTGTTTTACCCATAACTTCTTCATTTTAAATCCATTTTGAGTGAATCAAATTGCTATGGTTTCATATTGAACTCTATTTTATGAATCTAAACAGAAAAAGTATAGGTTTATAGTCGGAAAAATAAGTTACAAGTCATTTTTGTAAAGGTAGTCATTTCAGTCGAAAGAACGACGTCTAGATGACCATTTTAGAAAACATACTTCCACTTTGAGTTTAACCATAATTTTTGAATATAGTTTCATGTTCATAATAAAAATCATTTTCCCAGAATAACAACTTTTAAATCAAAGTTTATCATAGTTTTTAATTAACTAACCCAAAACAGCCCGCGGTGTTACTACGACGGCGTAAATCCGGTTTTACGGTGTTTTTCGTGTTTCCAGGTTTTAAATCATTAAGTTAGTATATCATATAGATATAGAACATGTGTTTAGGTGATTTTAAAAGTCAAGTTAGAAGGATTAACTTTTATTTGCGAACAAGTTTAGAATTAACTAAACTATGTTCTAGTGATTACAAGTTTAAACCTTCGAATAAGATAGCTTTATATGTATGAATTGAATGATGTTATGAACATCATTACTACCTCAAGTTCCTTAGATAAACCTACTGGAAATGAGAAAAATAGATCTAGCTTCAAAGGATCCTTGGATGGCTTGAAAGTTCTTGAAGTAGAATCATGACACGAAAACAATTTCAAGTAAGATTTCCACTCGAAATAAGATTGTTATAGTTATAGAAATTGAATTAAAGTTTGAATATGATTATTACCTTGTATTAGAAAGATAACCTACTATAAGTAACAAAGGTTTCTTGATCTTGGATGATTACTTGGAATGGATTTAGAAAACTTGGAAGTAAACTTGCAATCTTGGAAGTATTCTTGATTTTATGAAACTCGAACTTTTGGAATTTATGAAGAACACTTAGAACTTGAAGATAGAACTTGAGAGAGATCAATTAGATGAAGAAAATTGAAGAATTAAAGTGTTTGTAGGTGTTTTTGGTCATTGGTGTATGGATTAGATATAAAGGATATGTAATTTTGTTTTCATGTAAATAAGTCATGAATGATTACTCATATTTTTGTAATTTTATGAGATATTTCATGCTAGTTGCCAAATGATGGTTCCCACATGTGTTAGGTGACTCACATGGGCTGCTAAGAGCTGATCATTGGAGTGTATATACCAATAGTACATACATCTAAAAGTTGTGTATTGTACGAGTACGAATACGAGTGCATACGAGTAGAATTGTTGATGAAACTGAACGAGGATGTAATTGTAAGTATTTTTGTTAAGTAGAAGTATTTTGATAAGTGTCTTGAAGTCTTTCAAAATTGTATGAATACATATTAAAACACTACATGTATATATATTTTAACTGAGTCGTTAAGTCATCGTTAGTCGTTACATGTAAATGTTGTTTTGAAACCTTTAGGTTAACGATCTTGTTGAATGTTGTTAACCCATTGTTTATTATAACAAATGAGATGTTAAATTGTTATATTATCATGATAGTATGATATATAATATATCTTAGTATGATATATATACAGTTAAATGTCGTTACAACGATAATCGTTACATATATGTCTCGTTTCGAAATCATTAAGTTAGTAGTCTTATTTTTACATATGTATTTCATTGTTAATACACTTAATAATATATTTACTTATCATTTAACATAATTAACCAAGTGTATCAATATCTTAATATGATTCATATGTACCTAGTAAGACGTTGTTATAACGATAATCGTTATATATATCGTTTTCGAGTTTCTTAAATTAATAGTCTCATTTTTATGTATATAACTCATTGTTAAAATACCTAATGAGATACATACTTATAATAAAATCATGTTAACTATATATATAACCATATATATGTCATCGTATAGTTTTTAAAAGTTTTAATGTTCGTGAATCACCGGTCAACTTGGGTGGTCAATTGTCTATATGAAACCTATTTCAATTAATCAAGTCTTAACAAGTTTGATTGCTTAACATGTTGGAAACACTTAATCATGTAAATAACAATTTCATTTAATATATATATAAACATGGAAAAGTTCGGGTCACTACAGTACCTACCCGTTAAATAAATTTCGTCCCGAAATTTTAAGCAGTTGGAGGTGTTGACGTATCTTCTGGAAATAAATGCGGGTATTTCTTCTTCATCTGATCTTCACGCTCCCAGGTAAACTCGGGTCCTCTACGAGAATTCCATCAAACCTTAACAATCGGTATCTTGTTTTGTTTAAGTCTCTTAACCTCACGATCCATTATTTCGACGGGTTCTTCAATGAATTGAAGTTTTTCATTGATTTGGATTTCGTCCAACGGAATAGTGAGATCTTCTTTAGCAAAACATTTCTTCAAATTTGAGATGTGGAAAGTGTTATGTACAGCCGCGAGTTGTTGAGGTAGCTCCAGTTGGTAAGCTACTGGTCCGACACGATCTATAATCTTGAATGGTCCAATGTACCTTGGATTTAGTTTCCCCCGTTTACCAAATCGAACAACGCCTTTCCAAGGTGAAACCTTAAGCATGACCATTTCTCCAATTTCAAACTCTATATCTTTTCTTTTACTGTCCGCGTAGCTCTTTTGTCGACTCTGGGCGGTTTTCAATCTTCGTTGAATTTGGATGATTTTCTCGATAGTTTCTTGTATTATCTCCGAACCCGTAATCTGTCTATCCCCCACTTCACTCTAACAAATTGGAGACCTGCACTTTCTACCATAAAGTGCTTCAAACGGCGTCATCTCAATACTTGAATGGTAGCTGTTGTTGTAGGAAAATTCCGCTAACGGTAGATGTCGATCCCAACTGTTTCCGAAATCAATAACACAAGCTCGTAGCATGTCTTCAAGCGTTTGTATCATCCTTTCGCTCTGCCCATCAGTTTGTAGATGATAGGCAGTACTCATGTCTAGACGAGTTCCCAATGCTTGCTGTAATGTCTGCCAGAATCTTGAAATAAATCTGCCATCCCTATCAGAGATAATAGAGATTGGTATTCCATGTCTGGAGACGACTTCCTTCAAATACAGTCGTGCTAACTTCTCCATCTTGTCATCTTCTCTTATTGGCAGGAAGTGTGCTGACTTGGTGAGACGATCAACTATTACCCAAATAGTATCATAACCACTTGCAGTCCTTGGCAATTTAGTAATGAAATCCATGGTAATGTTTTCCCATTTCTATTCCGGGATTTCAGGTTGTTGTAGTAGAACTGATGGTTTCTGATATTCATCTTTGACCTTAGAACACGTCAAACATTCTCCTACATATTTAGCAATATCGGCTTTCATACCTGGCCACCAAAAATATTTCTTAAGATCCTTGTACATCTTCCCCGTTCCAGGATGTATTGAGTATCTAGTTTTATGAGCTTCTCTAAGTACCATTTCTCTCATATCTCCAAATTTTGGTACCCAAATTCTTTCAGCCCTATACCGGGTTCCGTCTTCCCGAATATTAAGATGCTTCTCCGATCCTTTGGGTATTTCATCCTTTAAATTTCTCTCTTTTAAAACTCCTTGTTGCGCCTCCTTTATTTGAGTAGTAAGGTTAGTGTGAATCATTATATTCATAGATTTTACTCGAATGGGTTCTCTGTCCTTTCTGCTCAAGGCGTCGGCTACCACATTTGCCTTCCCCGGGTGGTAACGAATCTCAAAGTCGTAATCATTCAACAATTCAATCCACCTACGCTGCCTCATATTCAGTTGTTTATTAAATATGCGTTGAAGACTTTTGTGGTCGGTATATATAATAATTTTGACCCCATATAAGTAGTGCCTCCAAGTCTTTAATGCAAAAACAACCGCGCCGAATTCCAAATCATGCGTCGTATAATTTTGCTCGTGAATCTTCAATTGTCTAGACGCATAAGCAATCACCTTCGTCCGTTGCATTAATACACAACCGAGACCTTGCTTTGATGCGTCACAATAAATCATAAAATCATCATTCCTTCAGGCAATGACAATATAGGTGCCGTAGTTAGCCTTTTCTTCAATAATTGAAACGCCTTCTCTTGTTCATCCTTCCATTCAAATTTCTTCCCTTTATGTGTTAATGCAGTCAAGGGTTTTGTATTTTGGAGAAATGTTGGATGAATCTTCTGTAGTAACCAGCCAATCCTAAAAATTGACGTATATGCTTCGGAGTTTTTGGGGTTTCCCACTTTTCAACGGTTTCGATCTTTGTCGGGTCCACCTGGATACCTTCTTTGTTCACTATGTGACCGAGGAATTGAACTTCTTCCAACCAAAATGCACACTTTGAAAACTTAGCGTACAGTTTTTCTTTCCTCAATACTTCTAGCACTTTTCTCAAATGTTCTTCGTGCTCTTGATCATTCTTTGAGTAAATAAGTATGTCATCGATGAAAACAATGACAAACTTGTCAAGATATGGCCCACACACTCGGTTCATAAGGTCCATGAACACAGCTGGTGCGTTAGTCAATCCAAATGGCATAACCATAAACTCGTAATGACCATAACGCGTCCTAAAAGCAGTTTTTGGAATAACATCCTCCTTTACTCGCATTTGATGATATCCAAAACGTAAATCGATCTTCGAATAAACCGACGAGCCTTGTAGTTGATCAAATAAGTCGTCAATTCTCGGCAGTGGATAACAGTTTTTGATGGTAAGTTTGTTCAACTCTCTGTAGTCAATACACAACCTAAATGTACCATCCTTCTTCTTGACAAACATAACAGGAGCTCTCCATGGTGATGTGCTTGAATGCTGACCACGGTAGTGTGTACGCATCATCTTGTCCCACTTGCTCTAGATAGGTATTCCACCATGTTAATGCAGAACCTGTGAAGGTATGCGTAGCGTACTTCACTTTGTCCTCTTCAGTACACTTACTTATGGCAAACACCGATTCGACCTTCTCGGTCTACCGTTTCAATCCGATCGGTCCTTCGGTTCCATCAAATTCCAAAGGTTTGCAGGCAGTGAATTCTTTGTAGGTGCATCCTACACGATTTCCTGTACTGCTAGATCTAAGATTATTGTTGGTATGTAGCGGAGCCTGTACTGCGACTATGTTTGAAGCTAGAAAAGTACGGAATTCCTATTCATTCATATTCACAGTGTGTCGAGTAGTCGGTGCCATTTCCTTCAAAATAGTCAAATGGAACAAGTTAATCATACAGAATATTAAGAGTAGTTAATAGTATTTCGTAGCATAATATGAACTCATTTATAAAAGCTTTTTCTTCATATTAGCGTTTTATAAGTTTAAATTCGGGTAGTACCTACCCGTTAAGTTCATACTTAGTAGCTAATATACAATTCAACTACTACAATTCTATATGAAAAACTGATTATAATAATATTTTGCGTTCAAACTTTTATACAATATTTTACAAACTTACCATACCGCTTATTTTACATAAAGCATGAAATATAGCACACAATAACTTTGATACAAGATAGTTGTGAAGATAATTCTAGCTAGTACACAAGTCGTTCAGCAAAGGCAATAAAGACACGTAATTCATACGTCCAGAAACAAGTCATGCATTCTGGTTTTACTAGGACTACTTCCCATCCTTGGTCTTGTGGAACATAACCGTTATGGCCATTGATAAGACAGTATGTTGTAACGTCGTCAAAGGGACGAGGGTTACGTAATGACCAACAGTCTCGTAATAACCTAAAAACCTCATTTCTTACCCCAATTACCGACTCCGTCACTTGTGGGAACGTTTTGTTTAATAGTTGTAGCCCGATGTTCTTTTTCTCACTTTGGTGAGAAACGAATATTACTAACCCGTAAGCATAGCATGCTTCTTTATGTTGTATGTTAGCCGCCTTTTCTAAATCATGAAGTCCTATATTCGGATACATTGATTCAAAATAATTTCTTAACCCGTTGCGTAAAATAGCATTTGGGTTCCCCGCAATATATGTGTCAAAGTAAACACATCGTAACTTATGGGTTTCCCAATGTGATATCCCTCATCTTTCAAACGAAAGTCTCTTATAAACCAAGACATTCTTGGAACGTTCTTCGAATGTCTTACAAACTGATTTCGCCGTAAATAGTTGTGCCGAAGAATTCTGACCGACTCTAGACAAGATTTCATCAATCATGTCTCCGGGTAGGTCTCTTAAAATATTGGGTTGTCTATCCATTTTGTGTTTTTATACTGTAAAATAGACAAGAGTTAGATTCATAAAAAAAAATACTTATTAATACAAGCAATTTTTACATATATCATAAAGCATAAGCACACTATATTACATATATTACACCACACGAATACAACTATCTTATTCCGACTCGCTCGTTTCTTCTTCTTCGGTTTTGGTTCGTTTTTCCAAGTTTCTAGGGATATATGATGTTCTCCTAATACGAGCTATCGTTTTCCACAACGGTTTAGAAAAACCTGGTGGTTTAGAGGTTCCCGGGTCATTGTTACAACTTAAGGGCTTCGGGGGTTGACGATACATATAAAGTTCATCGGGGTTGGAATTAGATTTCTCTATTTTTATGCCCTTTCCCTTATTATTTTCTTTTGTCTTTTTAAATTCAGTTGGGGTAATTTCTATAACATCATCGGAATTCTCGTCGGAATCCGATTCATCGGAGAATTGGTAATCCTCCCAATATTTTGCTTCCTTGGCGGAAACACCATTGACCATATTTAACCTTGGTCGGTTGGTTGAGGATTTTCTTTTACTTAACCGTTTTATTATTTCCCCCACCGGTTCTATTTCCTCCTCCGGTTCCTCCTCTTCCGGTTCTGATTCTTCTTCCGGTTCTGATTCTTCTTCCGGTTCTTCTTCGGGAACTTGTGAATCAGTCCAATATATATTTGACTCTTCGTTATTATTAGGTGAGTCAATGGGATTTGTGCTAGAGGTAGACATCTATCACACAATATCAAACATGTTAAGAGATTAATATATCACATAATATATACATGTTAATAATATATAGTTTCCAACAAAAATGTTAAGCAATCATTTTTAAAGAAAACACGATCGAAGTCCAGACTCACTAATGCATCCTAACAAACTCGATAAGACACACTAATGCAAATTTTCTGGTTCTCTAAGACCAACGCTCTGATACCAACTGAAATGTCCCGTTCTTATTGATTAAAAACGTTCCATATTAATTGATTTCGTTGCGAGGTTTTGACCTCTATATGAGACGTTTTTCAAAGACTGCATTCATTTTTAAAACAAACCATAACCTTTATTTCATAGATAAAGGTTTTAAAAAGCTTTACGTAGATTATCAAATAATGATAATCTAAAATATCCTTTTTACACACGACCATTACATAATGGTTTACAATACAAATATGTTACAACAAAATAAGTTTCTTGAATACAGTTTTTACACAATATCATACAAGCATGGACTCCAAATCTCGTCCTTATTTAAGTATGCGACAGCGGAAGCTCTTAATAATCACCTGAGAATAAACATGCTTAAAACGTCAACAAAAATGTTGGTGAGTTATAGGTTTAACCTATATATATCAAATCATAATAATAGACCACAAGATTTCATATTTCAATACACATCCCATACATAGAGATAAAAATCATTCATATGGTGAACACCTGGTAACCGACATTAACAAGATGCATATATAAGAATATCCCCATAATTCCGGGACACCGTTCGGATATGATATAAATTTCGAAGTACTAAAGCATCCAGTACTTTGGATGGGGTTTGTTAGGCCCAATAGATCTATCTTTAGGATTCGCGTCAATTAGGGTGTCTGTTCTCTAATTCTTAGATTACCAGACTTAATAAAAAAGGGCATATTCGATTTCGATAATTCAACCATAGAATGTAGTTTCACGTACTTGTGTTTATTTTGTAAATCATTTATAAAACATACATGTATTCTCATCCCAAAAATATTAGATTTTAAAAGTGGGACTATAACTCACTTTCACAGATTTTTACTTCGTCGGGAAGTAAGACTTGGCCACTGGTTGATTCACGAACCTATAACAATATATACATATATATCAAAGTATGTTCAAAATATATTTACAACACTTTTAATATATTTTGATGTTTTAAGTTTATTAAGTCAGCTGTCCTCGTTAGTAACCTACAACTAGTTGTCCACAGTTAGATGTACAGAAATAAATCGATAAATATTATCTTGAATCAATCCACGACCCAGTGTATACGTATCTCAGTATTGATCACAACTCAAACTATATATATTTTGGAATTAACCTCAACCCTGTATAGCTAACTCCAACATTCACATATAGAGTGTCTATGGTTGTTCCGAAATATATATAGATGTGTCGACGTGATAGGTCGAAACATTGTATACGTGTCTATGGTATCTCAAGATTACATAATATACAATACAAGTTGATTAAGTTATGGTTGGAATAGATTTGTTATCAATTTTCACGTAGCTAAAATGAGAAAAATTATCCAATCTTGTTTTACCCATAACTTCTTCATTTTAAATCCGTTTTGAGTGAATCAAATTGCTATGGTTTAATATTGAACTCTATTTTATGAATCTAAATAGAAAAAGTATAGGTTTATAGTCGGAAAAATAAGTTACAAGTCATTTTTGTAAAGGTAGTCATTTCAGTCGAAAAAACGACGTCTAGATGACCATTTTAGAAAACATACTTTCACTTTGAGTTTAACCATAATTTTTGGATATAGTTTCATGTTCATAATAAAAATCATTTTATCAGAATAACAACTTTTAAATCAAAGTTTATCATAGTTTTTAATTAACTAACCCAAAACAGCCCGCGGTGTTACTACGACGGCGTAAATCCGGTTTTACGGTGTTTTTCATGTTTCCAGGTTTTAAATCATTAAGTTAGCATATCATATAGATATAGAACATGTGTTTAGTTGATTTTAAAAGTCAAGTTAGAAGGATTAACTTTTGTTTGCGAACAAGTTTAGAATTAACTAAACTATGTTCTAGTGATTACAAGTTTAAACCTTCGAATAAGATAGCTTTATATGTATGAATCGAATGATGTTATGAATATCATTACTACCTTAAGTTCCTTGGATAAACCTACTGGAAAAGAGAAAAATGGATCTAGCTTCAACGGATCCTTGGATGGCTCGAAGTTCTTGAAGCAGAATCATGACACGAAAACAAGTTCAAGTAAGATCATCACTTGAAATAAGATTGTTATAGTTATAGAAATTGAATCAAAGTTTGAATATGATTATTACCTTGTATTAGAATGATAACCTACTGTAAGAAACAAAGATTTCTTGAGGTTGGATGATCACCTTACAAGATTGGAAGTGAGCTAGCAAACTTGAAAATATTCTTGATTTTATGTAACTAGAACTTGTAGAATACATGAAGAACACTTAGAACTTGAAGATAGAACTTGAGAGAGATCAATTAGATGAAGAAAATTGAAGAATTAAAGTGTTTGTAGGTGTTTTTGGTCATTGGTGTATGGATTAGATATAAAGGATATGTAATTTTGTTTTCATGTAAATAAGTCATGAATGATTACTCATATTTTTGTAATTTTATGAGATATTTCATGCTAGTTGCCAAATGATGGTTCCCACATGTGTTAGGTGACTCACATGGGCTGCTAAGAGCTGATCATTGGAGTGTATATACCAATAGTACATACATCTAAAAGTTGTGTATTGTACGAGTACGAATACGGGTGCATACGAGTAGAATTGTTGATGAAACTGAACGAGGATGTAATTGTAAGCATTTTTGTTAAGTAGAAGTATTTTGATAAGTGTCTTGAAGTCTTTCAAAATTGTATGAATACATATTAAAACACTACATGTATATACATTTTAACTGAGTCGTTAAGTCATCGTTAGTCGTTACATGTAAATGTTGTTTTGAAACCTTTAGGTTAACGATCTTGTTGAATGTTGTTAACCCATTGTTTATTATAACAAATGAGATGTTAAATTGTTATATTATCATGATATTATGATATATAATATATCTTAGTATGATATATATATACAGTTAAATGTCGTTACAACGATAATCGTTACATATATGTCTCGTTTCGAAATCATTAAGTTAGTAGTCTTATTTTTACATATGTATTTCATTGTTAATACACTTAATAATATATTTACTTATCATTTAACATAATTAACCAAGTGTATCAATATCTTAATATGATTCATATGTACCTAGTAAGACGTTGTTATAACGATAATCATTATATATATCGTTTTCGAGTTTCTTAAATTAATAGTCTCATTTTTATGTATATAACTCATTGTTAAAATACCTAATGAGATACATACTTATAATAAAATCATGTTAACTATATATATAACCATATATATGTCATCGTATAGTTTTTACAAGTTTTAACGTTCGTGAATCACCGGTCAACTTGGGTGGTCAATTGTCTATATGAAACCTATTTCAATTAATCAAGTCTTAACAAGTTTGATTGCTTAACATGTTGGAAACACTTAATCATGTAAATAACAATTTCATTTAATATATATATAAACATGGAAAAGTTCGGGTCACTAAACCAGGCGGCCTTACGAAAATCTCATATGTGAAATCGAATGAGGAAATTCAGGAACTCGGAACTCGGAAATCTCAGATGTGGTGTTGAATGACGTTTTTGGCGGTGGTGTTGAACGATGGTGGCGGCATTTGGAAGTGGAAGAAAAAGAGAATGAAGAGGTTGAAGAAGAAGAGATATGGAGAGAATGAGGAGGTTGAATAAAAAGCATATGCAGAGATGTCGGGAATTTGTAATGTGCCCGTTTCAGTAATCAAAAGAAACAGAGGAAAAAAAAATCATAATGTGAGTTAAAGAACTTGTATGTAACTTGTGATGTTCGTACAGGTGGTAATTTTAGCCCATCCAATTATGAATTGACAGTTTCAGGTTAAAAGGCCAAATGGGTAAGATCAAATGGGTTTGTAATTGGGGATTTTATCTGCTTTTTTGTTTATTAATTAATAAGGATGAATGGTTGTTGTTCTTGAGAATGAACAATTGTTGTTTCCCCATTAAAGATGATTTGGTCTGGGTTTCATCTTCAAGAAGACCAAATTAAAAGATAAAATTACACTCCTCGTCCTATTTCCAAAATTATGGTCCCTATTCCAAAATTACCCTCACATGATATGCACATGATAAGAGCTAACGGCTTAATTTGACAGAAACTAGACAGGAGGACGAGGAATGTATAATTGTGATACATTAGGGACGAGGGATGCACAAAAAAAAAAGAAAAAGGACGAGGAGTCAAAGTTGATGTAAAGTTCAGGGATGAGGAATGAAATTTTGTCTAATAATAACAATAATAATAATAAAATGCATATAAATTACTTAAGCGAAACATGTTTCGATCTCTGTTAACTATTTCTATTTGTTGAGTTGTTTCTCGATTTCTGTTCATAGCTACTGGAAGATGCAGTGTCGGTCACGATAACTATTTCTATTTGTTGAGTTGTTTCCTGATTTCTATTCATAGCTATCGGAAGATGCAGTGTAGATGTGTTTCTGTACTGACGTCTTTCTTCCAATGATGACGAACGCCGTTAGCAATTATAGTTAAATAAGGGCTAACAAAATTTTTGATCATAGCTGCGATTATAGTCGTTAATGAGTTGAAGATTATATTAGTAAATGAATTGATTATTAGTTATTGATGAGTTCAAGATTAGTGATGAATTAAGCGAAGATGCATGACACATATATATGTAGTATAATAATAAACAAAAATTACATATACGGTTGGCCCTAACGTTTGTTCAATATTGCATAATTGTCATTTATTTTTTTCAATGTGGTTTGTCATCGAAGTATCCTTCATTGTTAATTTCCATTCATTTCCTTTCATTTCCCTAATATTTCTTTCATTTCCCTAATATTTCTTTCATTTCCTTTCATGTCATTGAGTTTTTCTTACATTTCTTTCATACAAAAGATTCACAAATGAAATACTCCGTACATTTTTTATTATATAATTCTAACATGAACCATAATGGATCAATATATTAAGAGTTGCATCAAATTACTAAAACACAAGAAACTATGCGATATGCCGTATTTAAAAATCAGTTACACACCAATATAGGTAACATTTACATATTTTGTTCCATCAATTAAAACAATTACAGAAGCATTTGTGCATAATCTTGGGAAACCGCGAGTTATAAACTAGCTACAAATCAAACATCATTCTATATATTACATTTTTTTTATAGATATTGTAATTGGTTCACCCTCACTAAAATATAATCTACACTTTACTACCCTACTTTTATGAAAATTTAGAAAACTTAAAATACCCGGCATGTTGACACTCGTTTCAAAGTAGGCCTAAAACCACATCAAGTACTTCCCGTTATAAACATGTAATTCTATACCGTCAATATCCATTTCTAACCTTATATCGTCTCTATTTAGGATTAGAATTATTGGTTGTTCTTCATTATACTATAATACGTACTTACTTTGCGAAGATATGAAAAAGCTTAGCGGGTCATACGTATTAACGTATAACAAAACCATTTTGGTCGAACAACCAAATATGGATACAATTTTTATTTATTTATTTTTTTGTTTTTTGGTTTTCAAAATTAGAACTGACAATGAATGCTCCTTCAACACAAGGAGTCTCATTAAAGTTTACGTTGAAATTTTGAGTTTTTATATCAAATGATTTGAGTACGAGATTTTGATGATATGTATGTAATATTCCTACTAAAATATAAATAACTAGAATAAAAATAATACTGACAGTCAATAAAGCTGTTATTGCCCGTCTTTCCTACAAATGCAGAAAAGTAATAATAACGAATAATAATAATATTATTAGTAACAATAATTTAATGAAAATAATAATAATAATAATAATAATAATAATAATAATAATAATAATAGTAATAACTAGTTGTGGAGCCCTCGCTTCGTGCCGGGGGCTCCGTTTTGAATGCGAGTTAAAAAAAAAGACTTGATCTTTTTTGTAAAAAAGAATTTTTTTCAACATCTAACATTGAAGAGTTGTTCCTTTTGCGAAAGTTGCTTCTTTTAGCATTCCCTTTTTTTAAAGTTAGTTGATCTATTTTGTAAAAAATAATGTTTTTTGACATCTTTTGGTAGCATTGAAGGGTTGTTCCTTTTATGAAAGTTGCCTCTTTTATCGTAGAGGGGAATAAAAAGGTAGTTCATTTTTTTATAAAAAAGAATTTTTTTTCGAAATCTTTTGGTAACATTGAAGGGTTGGTTCTTTTACGAAAGTTGCTTCTTTTATCGTTGAAGACAAAAAAAAGTGAAATGACAGAAATACCCCTGGTTACTATTGATGAATAGTATTTTGGCTTTTATATAGTAGGAGACAAAAAAAAAGGTGAAATGACGAAATTACCTCTGGTTACTATTGATGAATAGTATTTTGGCTTTTATATATTAGGAGACAAAAAAAAGGTGAAATAGTGTTTTGTCTTTTAGATAATATATAAATAATAATAATAATAATAATAATAATAATAATAATAATAATAATATAATAAATAATAATATAATATAAAAAATAATAATAATAACAATAATATTAATAATAATATGCGTATAAATTACTTACGCGAAACATGTTTCGATCTCTGTTAACTATTTCTATTTGTTGAGTTGTTTCCCGATTTCTATTCATAGCTACTGGAAGATGCAATGTCGGTCACGATAATTATTTCTATTTGTTGAGTTGTTTCCCGATTTCTATTCATAGCTACTGGAAGATGCAGTGTAGATGTGTTTCTGTACTGACGTCTTTCTTCCAATGACGACGAACGCCATTAGCAATTATAGTGAAATGGGGGGTAACAAAATTTTTGATCATGCGATTATAGTCGTTAATGAGTTGAAGATTATATTAGTAAATGAATTGATTATTAGCTATTGATGAGTTTAAGATTAGTGATGAATTAAGCGAAGATGCATGACACATATATATGTAGTATAATAATAAACAAAAATTACATATACGGTTAGCCCAACGTTTGTTCAATATTGCATAATTGTCATTTATTTTTTTCAATTAGGTTTGTCATCGAAGTATCGTTCATTGTTAATTTCCATTCATTTCCCTAATATTTCTTTCATTTTTTCATGTCATTGAGTTTTTCTTACATTTCTTTCATACAAAAGATTCACAAATGTAATACTCCGTACATTTTTTATTATATAATTCTAACATGAATCACAATGGATCAATATATTAAGAACTGCATCAAATTACTAAAACACAAGAAACTATGCGATATACCGTATTTATAAATCAATTACACACCAATATAGGTAACATTTACATATTTTGTTCCATCAATTAAAACAATTACAGAAGCATTTGTGCATAATCTTGAGAAACCGCGAGTTATAAACTAGCTACAAATCAAACATCATTCTATATATTACATTTTTTTTTATAGATATTGTAAGTGGTTCACCCTCACTAAAATATAATCTACACTTTACTACCCTGCTTTTATGAACATTTAGAAAACTTATAATACCCGGCAAGTTGATACTCGTTTCAAAGTAGGCCTAAAACCACATCAAGTACTTCCCGTTATAAACAAGTAATTCTATACCGTCAATATTCTTTTCTAGCCTTATATCGTCTCTATTTAGGATTGGAATTATTGGTTGTTCTTCATTATACTATAATACGTACTCACTTTGCAAAGCTATGAAAAAGCTTGGCGGGTCATACGTATTAACGTATAACAAAACCATTTTGGTCGAACAACCAAATACGGATACAATTTTTTTTTTTTTTTTTTTTGGTTTTCAAAATTAGAACTGACAATGAATGCTCCTTCAACACAAGGAGTCTCATTAAAGTTTACGTTGAAATTTTGAGTTTTTATATCAAATGATTTGAGTACGAGATTTTGATGATATGTATGTAATATTCCTACTAAAATATAAATAAGTAGAATAAAAATAATACTGACAGTCAATAAAGCTGTTATTGCCCATCTTTCCTGCAAATGTAGAAAAGTAATAATAACGAATAATAATAATATTATTAGTAACAATAATTTAATGAAAATAATAATAATAATAATAATAATAATAATAATAATAATAATAATAATAATAATAATAATAATAATAATAATAATAATAATAATAATAATAATAGTAATAGTAATAATAATGATAATAATAATAATAATAATAATAATAATAATAATAATAATAATAATAATAATAATAATAATATAAATAACAATAATATAATAAATAATAATAATAACAATAATAATAATACTATGCGTATAAATTACTTACGCCAAACATGTTTCGATCTCTGTTAACTATTTCTATTTGTTGAGTTGTTTCCCGATTTCTATTCATAGCTACAGGAAGATGCAGTGTCGGTCACGTTAACTATTTCTATTTGTTGAGTTGTTTCCCGATTTCTATTCATAGCTACTGGAAGATGCAGTGTAGATGTGTTTCTGTACTGACGTCTTTCTTCCAATGACGACGAACGCCGTTAGCAATTATAGTGAAATGAGGCCTAACAAAAATTTTGATCATAGCTGCGATTATAGTCGTTAATGAGTTGAAGATTATATTAGTAAATGAATTGATTATTAGTTATTGATGAGTTCAAGATTAGTGATGAATTAAGCGAAGATGCATGACACATATATATGTAGTATAATAATAAACAAAAATTACATATACGGTTGGCCCTAACGTTTGTTCAATATTGCATAATTGTCATTTATTTTTTTCAATGTGGTTTGTCATCGAAGTATCGTTCATTGTTAATTTCCATTCATTTCCTTTCATTTCCCTAATATTTATTTCATTTCCCTAATATTTCTTTCATTTCCTTTCATGTCATTGAGTTTTTCTTACATTTCTTTCATACAAAAGATTCACAAATGTAATACTCCGTACATTTTTTATTATATAATTCTAACATGAACCACAATGGATCAATATATTAAGAACTGCATCAAATTACTAAAACACAAGAAACTATGCGATATACCGTATTTATAAATCAGTTACACACCAATATAGGTAATATTTACATATTTTGTTCCATCAACTAAAACAATTACAGAAGCATTTGTGCATAATCTTGGGAAACCGCGAGTTATAAACTAGCTACAAATCAAACATCATTTTATATATTACATTTTTTTATAGATATTGTAAGTGGTTCACCCTCACTAAAATATAATCTACACTTTACTACCCTGCTTTTATGAAAACTAAGAAAACTTAAAATACCCGGCATGTTGATACTCGTTTCAAAGTAGGCCTAAAACCACATCAAGTACTTCCCGTTATAAACATCTAATTCTATACTGTCAATATCCTTTTCTAACCTTATATCGTCTCTATTTAGGATTAGAATTATTGGTTGTTCTTCATTATACTATAATACGTACTTACTTTGCGAAGCTATGAAAAAGCTTCGCGGGTCATACGTATTAACGTATAACAAAACCATTTTGGTCGAACAACCAAATATGGATACAATTTTTTTTTGTTTTGTTTCAGTTTTCAAAATTAGAACTGACAATGAATGTTCCTTCAACACAAGGAGTCTCATTAAAGTTTACGTTGAAATTTTTAGTTTTTATATCAAATGATTTGAGTACGAGATTTTGATGATATGTATGTAATATTCCTACTAAAATATAAATAAGTAGAATAAAAATAATACTGACAGTCAATAAAGCTGTTATTGCCCGTCTTTCCTGCAAATGTAGAAAAGTAATAATAACGAATAAAAATAATATTATTAGTAATAATAATAATAATAATAATAATAATAATAATAATAATAATAATAATAATAGTAGTAGTAGTAGTAGTAATAATAATAATAATAATAATAATAATAATAATAATAATAATAATAATAATAATAATAGTAATAATAATATAATAAATAATAATAATATAATATATAATAACAATAATAATAATAATAATAATAATAATAATATGCGTATAAATTACTTACGCAAAACATGTTTCGATCTCTGTTAACTATTTCTATTTGTTGAGTTGTTTCCCGATTTCTATTCATAGCTACTGGAAGATGCAGTGTCGGTCGCGATAACTATTTCTATTTGTTGAGTTGTTTCCCGATTTCTATTCATAGCTACTGGAAGATGCAGTGTCGGTCGCGATAACTTAAGTACCTATAACGAGATGGAAAAAAGGTTTTTGTGTGTTAACGAAAATTACCGAGAACTTTCTATCTTCTTTTAAAAGAGAATAGAAAAACTAAGCCCATTTAATCAAGCCCATCATTTCTTTTTCATATATTACAAATCTGGCCTTTTCAATTTATAATAACAATTACTTATAGTATACAACCCACCGATGTGGGACATAATTTTCTTAAACTTGGAACACAAAATATCTATCAGAAGGCACACAAACTTCACTTGGGGACCATTTTTTCTTCTGCAAGAACTTATATCTTGTAAAAATTATTTCAATAACAATAATGTTAAAAAAAATAATGAAGATTACAATAATTCAACGATTATCAACAACAAAAATTGAATTACTATTACTATTACTGTAACGACCCTGGAATTTCCAACGTTATTTTATTAATAATTATTATTATTAATACGCGTGTTTAAACGAATGTACGTTATTACATTTACATGTTGCCATGATTGCCCGTACTTGACTTTTAAGTGCCCAAACGTCTTTGTGACACCCGGAACTTTCACGAATAATATTTTTAGATATTATTTACATTCATGATTGAATTTATTAATCATTTTAATTAACTAAGGCTATTAGTTAGTTACTTGGGCTTTAATTGGTTTACCTTGTGATTTATTTGAACTTGGGCTTTGTTAGTGTAATGGACTCATGTTATTGGACTTCCAAGCCCACCCTACATTTTGTAATGGACCATTTAGCCCACTCTTGCAACTTGTAAGCACCATTTAACATGTAACTAGTTAGTTAACTTAGTAAAGAATCAAGTTACTTGTTCATTCCCATGCAAACACCCATTTTATCCAACTTTTGAAGCTTTACATGCTAGAGACCACCAAACAAAGCCCTCCCCCCCTTTGTGAGCTGCTGCTGGCCGAAATTTTGAGGCCTTGGGAGTGCCTTTTTGTTTCATTTTATGTAATACTACTTCACTTGTATTCCCTCCCATTCAAACACACACTTTACTTGCTTCATTTTCTCTCTTTCTCTCATCTTGTAAGTGACTTGAAACAATTAATTCTCTTATCTTTTTACTTCTAAAAACTGAATTCTACATCTTCATCATCATCATTCTTTTATTTAAATGTTACTTGTCTTTGATTACTAGTTATTTAAATCATGTTGTTGTTACTTACTTTGTAGTTTCTTGTTACTTAATTACTAGCTTTCAAGAATCAAACTTACTAGTTTGAATTCTTCATAATATCTTGTGTTTTCAAGAACAAACAAGAACTAAGCTTACTAGTTTATGTTCTACATATGTTGCATCAAAAGATTTAAGTTCATGGTTGTATAAAATCATACTTGTAAGTCATGGAAGTAAACTTAAAGTTTACTTTACTTAAAGATCAACTTTGGTTGAATCTTTAAAAAGTATGAACAACCATGAATCTTTTTCTTGTTTATTTAAGTTTACTTCTTCTTGCACTTTAATTTCATGTAGTTAGTTTATATGGTCAAGTACTACAAGTTAGTCTTGATCTCATATCTCTTGAACAAATTAAGTTAACCTTGGAAGTTCAAGAACACACAAATAAGTTTTCATTAAATATAACTTTGGATCTAGACTTTTGAGTCTTGGATCTTCAAGATCAAACTAAGAACTATGTTCTACTATTTATGATCTTGATTAGTTAGTTTACTTTCAAGTTTGTAACTTGTTATTAGCTTTAAAGTCCATGTATGTGTTAGATCTAAGACTTTGATGCAACTTTGGTTCATCAAACTTCATACAACTCTTAAGTGAGTTGTGCTTCATGTCTTAGACTTGCACATGGGTTATGATGGTCAAGACTTGGTTAAGATGATGTAGATACATTAATGAGTTGTACACTTGAAGCTATATGCATCAAGGATGAGAACCATGATGAACATCAAGCACCAAGACCACCGGAACCCTTTTAAACTCACTGTTCTGTCCAAAACCTACTGACCTGATGCTTCTGGAACAGACCAGTAGACCTGGGCTGTTCTAACCTTGATTTTTAGATAGAACTTTTCGAGTAGATAACTTTTCATATAGGACTCGTCTTAATCCGAGTTACGGTTTAGGATTTATGGCCCTCCGATCGTTACTATGTCCTTTAACGTTGTGCAGAAATTTCTGACCTACTCGCACTTAGACCGTCGCCACGGTCAAACCAAGACTAGTTTGCTTCTGTAAATTTTACCACACTTAAGGGACTCATAGACGGAGCCATGGCCACTGGTCTTTCCTTAATTCAGTAAGGGTAGAGGCCGTGGTGACTGACTGAAGTCAGACTTTGTTTTAAGCTACTTTCATAAACGAAACCTACTTTACGCCTTTTGTTTAATGATGATTGATGATGACCCTTAAGACCTTAATTACATACTTTTAAACCTATTAAGACGATTTACTGACTTAGTACTATTTGACTTAGGTTGAGGACTTCGGACCATTTACTTGCACACCTTTCCCGACTACTACTTTACCGCTACATATCATTGTGAGTTATAGCATTCCCTTTTTACTTTAACTTATTTTGGGAACTAAGAATACATGCGGATTTTATGTTTTACATACTAGGCACGAGTACCTAAACTTTATATATGTGTGGGTTATATAACGGCAGAAACATTCCCTTTAGCTCGGTAACGTTTAATCATTGGTTTATGAACCGGTGAACGCGAATCTTAGATATGGATCCATAGGGTTTGACATCCCCACTCGGGCTAGTAGCGCTAGCATTTAACGAGTGTTTAATACTTCGTAGACATACGCACTTGCCAAGTGTAATTTCAGGGGGTATAAACGTTAAGTTAGTTACCAAGTGCCCACGGTTAACATATACTTTATCATACTGTATTGAAACGCTCTTTGTAGCACTGAAATCTCGTGGCCTACCTTACATACTGTTATACTTAAACTATAGCTCACCAACCTTTGTGTTGACATTTTTAAGCATGTATTTCTCAGGTGCTTGAGGTTGCTTCCGCTGTCTTAATTGTTGTGCTGTAGACACCCGCTGCTTAGAGTTGTCCACGCATGAACTACTTTATTTTGCATTCAAACATTCGTACTTTTGAACTATGACTTGTAACGACCATTGTGGTCACATACACTTATTATTTGCTTCTATATAGTGAAGCATGCTTTTGAAATGTAAAACATTTGGTGTCGGTTATGGCATCACCTTTTTATCGTGAATGCAACTTCTTTAATTACAGCATATAGTACTTAACCTTGTAATGATCCTGTTGTTGATGATTCGTACACGATGGTTTTGTATGGGGCATCACATTTGGTATCAGAGCATTGGTTGTAGGGAATTAGGTTGCATTAGTGAGTCTAAGACCGACCCGAGTAGGATTCACTAATAGGACTAATCTACAACTTGCTAGTTTACGTGTTTCTGCTGAACTTACTGCATGCTGCTGCTTACTTTTTCTGCTATATGCCGTATGCTACTACATGATTTCACTACTGCATGATGCTACTTGCTTTCGATTGCATGCTACTTTCATACGAATTACTGTTATTGCCCTGCTAGTTACCGTTATACATGATTTAAACTGTTGGCCTATTATTTGCTTGCTTTATGACATACTGACATGGAAAATTTATTTTTCCTTGTTCAGATGTCAGATGTTTCACCTGCTGGCATTTCGGGCAGTACAGACTCAGACCCCGTCGCCCTACCTACTGCTACACCTGCTGCTGCTACTGCCGATACACCGGCCCCGACACCCACTAGTGATCCCGGCGCTTCTACTTCCGGAGCTGGTACTAGTGCACCTGCCCCAGTGTCTGCTCCCGGACCCTCGAGGTCACAGCCCCGCATTGGTGGTATTGAGATCCCCGCGGAGTTCGGGGAAGGGCCGTTTCGTAACCACATGAGCACGCCTTGCCGACGCACTCCCGACGGACGTTTAGTCGTGATTCCGCCAGGCAGACACAGACAGATGTTGGCCGCCTTCGGACGCTTCGGATTACCAGCTCAGCCACCAGTGTCACCACCACACGATTCGGATGACTCATCATCCGCCGATTCTTCATCATCAGACGACTCCAGCGATGATGAGGATCCTGCTGATAGACCTATTCAGGCACCCTCCACCCCGCCGAAGAAGCGGTACCGTTCCTACGGCACCGTCATTCCAGGGGTGAATGGAGGTCGTGCTTTTACTGATGCTTTTGGCCATCATCGTAGGGTTACTGCTCGTAAACGAGTTGTGCCATACCCTGCCGACCCACAGATACGTAAGGTTCTCCGTTACGTATTGACTATTCCTGGAACCGTACCACCTAGATTTAGATACGGACCACTTACATCTAGGGACGTACCGTCTACATCCGGAGCCGGACCATCTACATCAGCACCACCGGCACCACCCGCACCACCCGCCCCACCTGCACCGCCTGTGAAATGTCCCGTTCTTATTGATTAAAAACGTTCCATATTAATTGATTTCGTTGCGAGGTTTTGACCTCTATATGAGACGTTTTTCAAAGACTGCATTCATTTTAAAACAAACCCTAACCTTTATTTCATCAATAAAGGTTTTAAAAAGCTTTACGTAGATTATCAAATAATGATAATCTAAAATATCCTGTTTACACACGACCATTACATAATGGTTTACAATACAAATATGTTACAACAAATTAAGTTTCTTGAATGTAGTTTTTACACAATATCATACAAGCATGGACTCCAAATCTCGTCCTTATTTAAGTATGCGACAGCGGAAGCTCTTAATAATCACCTGAGAATAAACATGCTTAAAACGTCAACAAAAATGTTGGTGAGTTATAGGTTTAACCTATATATATCAAATCATAATAATAGACCACAAGATTTCATATTTCAATACACATCCCATACATAGAGATAAAAATCATTCATATGGTGAACACCTGGTAACCGACATTAACAAGATGCATATATATAAGAATATCCCCATCATTCAGGGACACCCTTCGGATATGATATAAATTTCGAAGTACTAAAGCATCCGGTACTTTGGATGGGGTTTGTTAGGCCCAATAGATCTATCTTTAGGATTCGCATCAATTAGGGTGTCTGTTCCCTAATTCTTAGATTACCAGACTTAATAAAAAGGGGCATATTCGATTTCGATAATTCAACCATAGAATGTAGTTTCACGTACTTGTGTCTATTTTGTAAATCATTTATAAAACCTGCATGTATTCTCATCCCAAAAATATTAGATTTTAAAAGTGGGACTATAACTCACTTTCACAGATTTTTACTTCGTCGGGAAGTAAGACTTGGCCACTGGTTGATTCACGAACCTATAACAATATATACATATATATCAAAGTATGTTCAAAATATATTTACAACACTTTTAATATATTTTGATGTTTTAAGTTTATTAAGTCAGCTGTCCTCGTTAGTAACCTACAACTAGTTGTCCACAGTTAGATGTACAGAAATAAATCGATAAATATTATCTTGAATCAATCCACGACCCAGTGTATACGTATCTCAGTATTGATCACAACTCAAACTATATATATTTTGGAATCAACCTCAACCCTGTATAGCTAACTCCAACATTCACATATAGAGTGTCTATGGTTGTTCCGAAATATATATAGATGTGTCGACATGATAGGTCGAAACATTGTATACGTGTCTATGGTATCTCAAGATTACATAATATACAATACAAGTTGATTAAGTTATGGTTGGAATAGATTTGTTACCAATTTTCACGTAGCTAAAATGAGAAAAATTATCCAATCTTGTTTTACCCATAACTTCTTCATTTTAAATCCGTTTTGAGTGAATCAAATTGCTATGGTTTCATATTGAACTCTATTTTATGAATCTAAACAGAAAAAGTATAGGTTTATAGTCAGAAAAATAAGTTACAAGCCGTTTTTGTAAAGGTAGTCATTTCAGTCGAAAGAACGACGTCTAGATGACCATTTTTGAAAACATACTTCCACTTTGAGTTTAACCATAATTTTTGGATATAGTTTCATGTTCATAATAAAAATCATTTTCTCAGAATAACGACTTTTAAATCAAAGTTTATCATAGTTTTTAATTAACTAACCCAAAACAGCCCGCGGTGTTACTACGACGGCGTAAATCCGGTTTTACGGTGTTTTTCGTGTTTCCAGGTTTTAAATCATTAAGTTAGCATATCATATAGATATAGAACATGTGTTTAGTTGATTTTAAAATTCAAGTTAGAAGGATTAACTTTTATTTGCGAACGAGTTTAGAATTAACTAAACTATGTTCTAGTGATTACAAGTTTAAACCTTCGAATAAGATAGTTTTATATATATGAATCGAATGATGTTATGAACATCATTACTACCTCAAGTTTAGTAGGTAAACCTACTAGAAGTGACAAGAAATGATCTAGCTTCAAAGAATCTTGGATGGCTTGAAAGTTCTTGAAGTAGGATCATGACACAAAAACAAGTTCAAGTAAGATTTTTACTCGAATTAAGATAGTTTATAGTTATAGAAATTGAATCAAAGTTTGAATATGAATATTACCTTGAATAAGAAAGATAACCTACTGTATATAAAAAAGGTTTCTTGATCTTAGATGATTACTTGAAATGGATTAGAAAGCTTGGAAGTAAATTAGTAAACTTGAAGGGATTTTTGAAGTGTTCTTGAAGTGTTCTTCCTATGATGATTATAGCTTGATTCTTGAAGTGATTTTTGATGAAGATGATGATTAACTACTGGAAAAATACGTTCATAATAGTGTGTGTATGTTGAGAGAGAATTAGAAAGAGAATTGGAAGTGAAATGGAGTGAATGATGAGTGGTAATTGGTGAGTAGTGAGTGGGGTTAAAAGGAGTTCTAGTTAGTTGACTAGCTCATGATAGAAGTTAACATTGATTAGTCATACATGACATAATCAAGAGTGGAATCCCATGCTAGTTCCTATTGGTATATACTCATAGTAAGTACGTTTTGAAGCTGTGTATAATACGGGTAATAATACGACTAGAATTCTTGATGAAAGAAAAGAATTGAAAAGTAACTGTAACCATTTTCGTTAAGTATGAGTGTTTTGATATATGTCTTGGAGTCTTCCAAAAGTATTTTAATACATCTAAATACACTACATGTATATACATTTTAACTGAGTCGTTAAGTCATCGTTAGTCGTTACATGTAAGTGTTGTTTTGAAACCTTTAAGTTAACGATCTCAATTAATGTTGTTAACCCATTGTTTATTATATCTAATGAGATGTTAAATTATTATATTATCATGATATTATGATATATTAATATATCTTAATATGATATATATACATTTAAATGTCGTTACAACGATAATCGTTACATATATGTCTCGTTTCGAAATCCTTAAGTTAGTAGTCTTGTTTATATGTATATAACTCATTGTTAATATACTTATGGAGATACTTACTTATCATAATCTCATGTTAACCATATGCATATCCATATATATATCGTCATGTCGTTTTTACAAGTTTTAACGTTCGTGAATCGCCGGTCAACTTGGGTGGTCAATTGTCTATATGAAACATATTTCAATTAATCAAGTCTTAACAAGTTTGATTGCTTAACATGTTGGAAACATTTAATCATGTAAATATCAATCTCAATTAATATATATAAACATGGAAAAGTTCGGGTCACTACAGTACCTACCCGTTAAATAAATTTCGTCCCGAAATTTTAAGCTGTTGAAGGTGTTGACGAATCTTCTGGAAATAGATGCGGGTATTTCTTCTTCATTTGATCTTCACGCTCCCAGGTGAACTCGGGTCCTCTACGAGCATTCCATCGAACCTTAACAATTGGTATCTTGTTTTGCTTAAGTCTTTTAACCTCACGATCCATTATTTCGATGGGTTCTTCGATGAATTGGAGTTTTTCGTTGATTTGGATTTCATCTAACGGAATAGTGAGATCTTCTTTAGCAAAACATTTCTTCAAATTCGAGACGTGGAAAGTGTTATGTACAGCCGCGAGTTGTTGAGGTAACTCAAGTCGGTAAGCTACTGGTCCGACACGATCAATAATCTTGAATGGTCCAATATACCTTGGATTTAATTTCCCTCGTTTACCAAATCGAACAACGCCTTTCCAAAGTGCAACTTTAAGCATGACCATCTCTCCAATTTCAAATTCTATATCTTTTCTTTTAATGTCAGCGTAGCTCTTTTGTCGACTTTGGGCGGTTTTCAACCGTTGTTGAATTTGGATGATCTTCTCGGTAGTTTCTTGTATAATCTCCGGACCCGTAATCTGTCTATCCCCCACTTCACTCCAACAAATCGGAGACCTGCACTTTCTACCATAAAGTGCTTCAAACGGCGCCATCTCAATGCTTGAATGGTAGCTGTTGTTGTAGGAAAATTCTGCTAACGGTAGATGTCGATCCCAACTGTTTCCGAAATCAATAACACATGCTCGTAGCATGTCTTCAAGCGTTTGTATCGTCCTTTCACTCTGCCCATCAGTTTGTGGATGATAGGCAGTACTCATGTCTAGACGAGTTCCTAATGCTTGCTGTAATGTCTGCCAGAATCTTGAAATAAATCTGCCATCCCTATCAGAGATAATAGAGATTGGTATTCCATGTCTGGAGACGACTTCCTTCAAATACAGTCGTGCTAACTTCTCCATCTTGTCATCTTCTCTTATTGGTAGGAAGTGTGCTGATTTGGTGAGACGATCAACTATTACCCAAATAGTATCAAAACCACTTGTAGTCCTTGGCAATTTAGTGATGAAATCCATGGTAATGTTTTCCCATTTCCATTCCGGGATTTCGGGTTATTGAAGTAGACCTGATGGTTTCTGATGCTCAGCTTTGACCTTAGAACACGTCAAACATTCTCCTACGTATTTAGCAACATCGGCTTTCATACCCGGCCACCAAAAATGTTTCTTGAGATCCTTGTACATCTTCCCCGTTCCAGGATGTATTGAGTATCTGGTTTTATGAGCTTCTCTAAGTACCATTTCTCTCATATCTCCAAATTTTGGTACCCAAATCCTTTCAGCCCTATACCGGGTTCCGTCTTCCCGAATATTAAGATGCTTCTCCGATCCTTTGGGTATTTCATCCTTTAAATTTCCCTCTTTTAAAACTCCTTGTTGCGCCTCCTTTATTTGAGTAGTAATGTTATTATGAATCATTATATTCATAGATTTTACTCGAATGGGTTCTCTGTCCTTCCTGCTCAAGGCATCGGTTACCACATTTGCCTTCCCCGGGTGGTAACGAATCTCAAAGTCGTAATCATTCAATAATTCAATCCACCTATGCTGCCTCATATTCAGTTGTTTCTGATTAAATATGTGTTGAAGATTTTTGTGGTCGGTATATATAATACTTTTGACCCCATATAAGTAGTGCCTCCAAGTCTTTAATGCAAAAACAACCGCGCCTAATTCCAAATCATGCGTCATATAATTTTGTTCGTGAATCTTCAATTGTCTAGACGCATAAGCAATCACCTTCGTTCGTTGCATTAATACACAACCGAGACCTTGCCTTGATGCGTCACAATAAATCACAAAATCATCATTCCCTTCAGGCAATGACAATATAGGTGCCGTAGTTAGCTTTTTCTTCAATAACTGATACGCTTTCTCTTGTTCATCATTCCATTCAAATTTCTTCCCTTTATGCATTAATGCAGTCAAGGGTTTTGCTATTCTGGAAAAGTCTTGGATGAACCTTCTGTAGTAACCAGCTAGTCCTAAAAACTGGCGTATGTGTTTCGGAGTTTTCGGGGTTTCCCACTTTTCAACAGTTTCTATCTTTGCCGGATCCACCTTAATACCTTCTTTGTTCACTATGTGACCGAGGAATTGAACTTCTTCCAACCAAAATGCACACTTTGAAAACTTAGCGTACAATTCTTCCTTCCTCAATACTTCTAACACCTTTCTCAAATGTTCACCGTGTTCTTGGTCATTCTTTGAGTAAATAAGTATGTCATCAATGAAAACAATGACAAACTTGTCAAGGTATGGTCCACACACTCGGTTCATAAGGTCCATGAACACAGCTGGTGCATTAGTTAAACCAAACGGCATGACCATAAACTCGTAATAACCGTAACGTGTTCTCAAAGTAGTCTTTGGAATATCATCTTCTTTCACCCGCATTTGATGATACCCGGAACGTAAGTCAATCTTTGAATAAACAGACGAGCCTTGTAGTTGATCAAATAATCTTCGATTCTCGGTAGTGGGTAGCGGTTCTTGATGGTAAGTTTGTTCAACTCTCGGTAGTCGATACACAACCTGAATGTACCATCTTTCTTCTTGACAAACAAAACAGGAGCTCCCCACGGTGATGTGCTTGGTCGAATGAAACCACGCTCTAAAAGTTCTTGTAATTGGCTTTGCAGTTCTTTCATCTCGCTGGGTGCGAGTCTGTAAGGAGCACGAGCTATTGGTGCAGCTCCTGGTACAAGATCTATTTGAAATTCAACGGATCGCTGTGGGGGTAATCCCGGTAATTCTTTTGGAAATACATTGGGAACTTCTTTTGCAATGGGAACATCATTGTTGCTCTTTTCTTCAGTTTGTACTTTCTCGACGTGTGCTAGAACAACATTGCAACCTTTTCTTATTAGTTTTTGTGCCTTCAAATTACTAATAAGATGTAGCTTCGTGTTGCCCTTTTCTCCGTACACCATTAAGGGTTTTCCTTTTTCTCGTATAATGCGAATTGCATTTTTGTAACAAACGATCTCTGCTTTCACTTCTTTCAACCAGTCCATACCGATTATCACATCAAAACTCCCTAACTCTACTGGTATCAAATCAATCTTAAATGTTTCGCTAACCAGTTTAATTTCTCGATTCCGACATATATTATCTGCTGAAATTAATTTACCATTTGCTAATTCGAGTAAAAATTTACTATCCAAAGGCGTCAATGGACAACTTAATTTAGCACAAAAATCTCTACTCATATAGCTTCTATCCGCACCCGAATCAAATAAAACGTAAGCAGATTTATTGTCAATAAGAAACGTACCCGTAACAAGCTCCGGGTCTTCCTGTGCCTCTGCCGCATTAATATTGAAAACTCTTCCGCGGCCTTGTCCATTCGTGTTCTCCTGGTTCGGGCAATTTCTAATAATGTGGCCCGGTTTTCCACATTTATAACAAACTACATTGGCATAACTTGCTCCGACACTACTTGCTCCGCCATTACTCGTTCCGACACCATTTGTTCCTTTCGTTCTATTAACCCCTGGTCCGTAGACCTCACACTTCGCCGCGCTATGACCATTTCTTTTACACTTGTTGCAAAATTTGGTGCAGAACCCCGAGTGATACTTTTCACACCTTTGGCATAGCTGCTTCTGATTGTTGTTGTTGTTGCGGTTATTATTGTTGTTGGGATGATTGTTGTAGTTGATGTTGTTGTTGTTGTTGTTGTTGTTGTTGTTGGGCCGTTTGTTGTAGTTGCGATTGATGTTGCGATTGTTGGGATAATTGTTGCGATTATTGTTGTAATTGCTGTTGTTGTTGTATTGGTGATTCTTATCACCGTTTTCCTCCCACTTTCTTTTGACTTGCTTCACATTGGCCTCTTCAGCAGTCTGTTCTTTAATTCTTTCTTCAATCTGGTTCACTAGTTTGTGAGCCATTCTACATGCCTGTTGTATGGAGGCGGGCTCGTGTGAACTTATATCTTCTTGGATTCTTTCCGGTAATCCTTTCACAAACGCGTCGATCTTCTCTTCCTCATCTTCGAATGCTCCCGGACACAATAGGCACAATTCTGTGAATCGTCTTTCGTACGTGGTAATATCAAATCCTTGGGTTCGTAACCCTCTAAGTTCTGTCTTGAGCTTATTGACCTCGGTTCTGGGACGGTACTTCTCGTTCATCAAGTTCTTGAATGCTGACTACGGTAGTGCGTACGCATCATCTTGTCCCACTTGCTCTAGATAGGTATTCCACCATGTTAACGCAGAACCTGTGAAGGTATGCGTAGCGTACTTCACTTTGTCCTCTTCAGTACACTTACTTATGGCAAACACCGATTCGACCTTCTCGGTCCACCATTTCAATCCGATCGGTCCTTCGGTTCCATCAAATTCCAAAGGTTTGCAGGCAGTGAATTCTTTGTAGGTGCATCCTACACGATTTCCTGTATTGCCAGATCCAAGGTTATTGTTGGTATGTACCGCAGCCTGTACTGCGGCTATATTTGAAGCTAGAAAAGTACGGAATTCCTCTTCATTCATATTCACGGTGTGTCGAGTAGTCGGTGTCATTTCCTTCAAAATAGTCAAATGGAACAAGTTAATCATACAGAATATTAAGAGTAGTTAATAGTATTTCGTAGCATAATATGAACTCATTTATAAAAGCTTTTTCTTCATATTAGCGTTTTATAAGTTTAAATCCGGGTAGTACCTACCCGTTAAGTTTATACTTAGTAGCTAATATACAATTCAACTACTACAATTCTATATGAAAAACTGATTGTAATAATATTTCACGTTCAAACTTTTATACAATATTTTACAAACTTACAATACCGCTTATTTTACATAAAGCATGAAATATAGCACACAATAACTTTGATACAAGATAGTTGTGAAGATAATTCTAGCTAGTACACAAGTCGTTCAGCAAAGGCAATAAAGACACGTAATTCATACGTCCAGAAACAAGTCATGCATTCTGGTTTTACTAGGACTACTTCCCATCCTTGGTCTTGTGGAACATAACCGTTATGGTCGTTGATAAGACAGCGTGTTGTAACGTCGTCAAAGGGACGAGGGTTACGTAATGACCAACAGTCTCGTAATAACCTAAAACCTCATTTCTTACCCCAATTACCGACTCCGTCACTTGTGGGAACGTTTTGTTTAATAGTTGTAGCCCGATGTTCTTGTTCTCACTTTGCTGAGAAGCGAACATTACTAACCCGTAAGCATAACATGCTTCTTTATGTTGCATGTTAGCCGCTTTTTCTAAATCACGAAGTCCTATATTCGGATATACTGAGTCAAAATAATTTCTTAACCCGTTGCGTAAAATAGCATTTGGGTTCCCCGCAATATATGCGTCAAAGTAAACACATCGTAACTTATGGATTTCCCAATGTGATATCCCCCATCTTTCGAACGAAAGCCTTTTATAAACCAAGGCATTCTTGGAACGTTCTTCGAATGTCTTACAAACTGATCTCGCCTTAAATAGTTGTGCCGAGGAATTCTGACCGACTCTAGACAAGATTTCATCAATCATGTCTCCGGGTAGGTCTCTTAAAATATTGGGTTGTCTATCCATTTTGTGTTTTTATACTGTAAAATAGACAAGAGTTAGATTCATAAAAAAATACTTATTAATACAAGCAATTTTTACATATATCATAAAGCATAAGCACACTATATTACATATATTACACCACACGAATACAACTATCTTATTCCGACTCGCTCGTTTCTTCTTGTTCGGTTTTGGTTCGTTTTGCCAAGTTTCTAGGGATATATGATGTTCCCCTAATACGAGCCATCGTTGTCCACATTGGTTTAGAAAAACCTGGTGGTTTAGAGGTTCCCGGGTCATTGTTACAACTTAAGGACTTCGGGGGTTGACGATACATATAAAGTTCATCGGGGTTGGAATTAGATTTCTCTATTTTTATGCCCTTTCCCTTATTATTTTCTTTTGCCTTTTTAAATTCAGTTGGGGTAATTTCTATAACATCATCGGAATTCTCGTCGGAATCCGATTCATCGGAGAATTGGTAATCCTCCCAATATTTTGCTTCCTTGGCGGAAACACCATTGACCATAATTAACCTTGGTCGGTTGGTTGAGGATTCTCTTTTACTTAACTGTTTTATTATTTCCCCCACCGGTTCTATTTCTTCTTCCGGTTCCGATTCTTCTTCCGGTTCCGATTCTTCTTCCGGTTCCGACTCTTCTTCCGGCTCCTCTTCGGGAACTTGTGAATCAGTCCACGAATCATTCCAATTTACATTTGACTCTTCATTATTATTAGGTGAGTCAATGGGACTTGTTCTAGAGGTAGACATCTATCACATAATATCAAACACGTTAAGAGATTAATATATCACATAATATTCATATGTTAAAAATATATAGTTTCCAACAAAAATGTTAAGCAATCATTTTTAAAGAAAACACGGTCGAAGTCCAGACTCACTAATGCATCCTAACAAACTCGATAAGACACACTAATGCAAATTTTCTGGTTCTCTAAGACCAACGCTCTGATACCAACTGAAATGTCCCGTTCTTATTGATTAAAAACGTTCCATATTAATTGATTTCGTTGCGAGGTTTTGACCTCTATATGAGACGTTTTTCAAAGACTGCATTCATTTTAAAAAAAACCCTAACCATTATTTCATCAATAAAGGTTTTAAAAATCTTTACGTAGATTATCAAATAATGATAATCTAAAATATCCTGTTTACACATGACCATTACTTAATGGTTTACAATACAAATATGTTACAACAAAATAAGTTTCTTGAATGCAGTTTTTACACAATATCATACAAGCATGGACTCCAAATCTCGTCCTTATTTAAGTATGCGACAGCGGAAGCTCTTAATAATCACCTGAGAATAAACATGCTTAAAACGTCAACAAAAATGTTGGTGAGTTATAGGTTTAACCTATATATATCAAATCATAATAATAGACCACAAGATTTCATATTTCAATACACATCCCATACATAGAGATAAAAATCATTCATATGGTGAACACCTGGTAACCGACATTAACAAGATGCATATATATAAGAATATCCCCATCATTCCGGGACACCCTTCGGATATGATTTAAATTTCGAAGTACTAAAGCATCCGGTACTTTGGATGGGGTTTGTTAGGCCCAATAGATCTATCTTTAGGATTCGCGTCAATTAGGGTGTCTGTTCCCTAATTCTTAGATTACCAGACTTAATAAAAAGGGGCATATTCGATTTCAATAATTCAACCATAGAATGTAGTTTCACGTACTTGTGTCTATTTTGTAAATCATTTATAAAACCTGCATGTATTCTCATCCCAAAAATATTAGATTTTAAAAGTGGGACTATAACTCACTTTCACAGATTTTTACTTCGTCGGAAAGTAAGACTTGGTCACTGGTTGATTCACGAACCTATAACAATATATACATATATATCAAAGTATGTTCAAAATATATTTACAACACTTTTAATATATTTTGATGTTTTAAGTTTATTAAGTCAGCTGTCCTCGTTAGTAACCTACAACTAGTTGTCCACAGTTAGATGTACAGAAATAAATCGATAAATATTATCTTGAATCAATCCACGACCCAGTGTATACGTATCTCAGTATTGATCACAACTCAAACTATATATATTTTGGAATCAACCTCAACCCTGTATAGCTAACTCCAACATTCACATATAGAGTGTCTATGGTTGTTCCGAAATATATATAGATGTGTCGACATGATAGGTCGAAACATTGTATACGTGTCTATGGTATCTCAAGATTACATAATATACAATACAAGTTGATTAAGTTATGGTTGGAATAGATTTGTTACCAATTTTCACGTAGCTAAAATGAGAAAAATTATCCAATCTTGTTTTACCCATAACTTCTTCATTTTAAATCCATTTTGAGTGAATCAAATTGCTATGGTTTCATATTGAACTCTATTTTATGAATCTAAACAGAAAAAGTATAGGTTTATAGTCAGAAAAATAATTTACAAGTCGTTTTTGTAAAGGTAGTCATTTCAGTCGAAAGAACGACGTCTAGATGACCATTTTAGAAAACATACTTCCACTTTGAGTTTAACCATAATTTTTGGATATAGTTTCATGTTCATAATAAAAATCATTTTCTCAGAATAACAACTTTTAAATCAAAGTTTATCATAGTTTTTAATTAACTAACCCAAAACAGCCCGCGGTGTTACTACGACGGCGTAAATCCGGTTTTACGGTGTTTTTCGTGTTTCCAGGTTTTAAATCATTAAGTTAGCATATCATATAGATATAGAACATGTGTTTAGTTGATTTTAAAAGTCAAGTTAGAAGGATTAACTTTTATTTGAGAACGAGTTTAGAATTAACTAAACTATGTTCTAGTGATTACAAGTTTAAATCTTCGAATAAGATAGTTTTATATATATGAATCGAATGATGTTATGAACATCATTACTACCTCAAGTTTAGTAGGTAAACCTACTTAAAGTGACAAGAAATGATCTAGCTTCAAAGAATCTTGGATGGCTTGAAAGTTCTTGAAGTAGGATCATGACACAAAAACAAGTTCAAGTAAGATTTTTACTCGAATTAAGATAGTTTATAGTTATAGAAATTGAATCAAAGTTTGAATATGAATATTACCTTGAATAAGAAAGATAACCTACTGTATATAACAAAGGTTTCTTGATCTTAGATGATTACTTGAAATGGATTAGAAAGCTTGGAAGTAAATTAGTAAACTTGAAGGGATTTTTGAAGTGTTCTTGAAGTGTTCTTCCTATGATGATTATAGCTTGATTCTTAAAGTGATTTTTGATGAAGATGATGATTAAATACTGGAAAAATACGTTCATAATAGTGTGTGTGTGTGTTGAGAGAGAATTAGAAAGAGAATTGGAAGTGAAATGGAGTGAATGATGAGTGGTAATTGGTGAGTGGTGAGTGGGGTTAAAAGGAGTTCTAGTTAGTTGACTAGCTCATGGTAGAAGTTAAAATTGATTAGTCATACATGACATAATCAAGAGTGGAATCCCATGCTAGTTCCTATTGGTATATACTCATAGTAAGTACGTTTTGAAGCTGTGTATAATACGGGTAAGAATACAACTAGAATTCTTGATGAAAGAAAAGAATGGAAAAGTAACTGTAACCATTTTCGTTAAGTATGAGTGTTTTGATATATGTCTTGAAGTCTTCCAAAAGTATTTTAATACATCTAAATACACTACATGTATATACATTTTAACTGAGTCGTTAAGTCATCGTTAGTCGTTACATGTAAGTGTTGTTTTGAAACCTTTAAGTTAACGATCTCAATTAATGTTGTTAACCCATTGTTTATTATATCTAATGAGATGTTAAATTATTATATTATCATGATATTATGATATATTAATATATCTTAATATGATATATATACATTTAAATGTCGTTACAACTATAATCGTTACATATATGTCTCGTTTCGAAATCCTTAAGTTAGTAGTCTTGTTTATATGTATATAACTCATTGTTAATATACTTATGGAGATACTTACTTATCATAATCTCATGTTAACCATATGTATATCCATATATATATCGTCATGTCGTTTTTACAAGTTTTAACGTTCGTGAATCGCCGGTCAACTTGGGTGGTCAATTGTCTATATGAAACATATTTCAATTAATCAAGTCTTAACAAGTTTGATTGCTTAACATGTTGGAAACATTTAATCATGTAAATATCAATCTCAATTAATATATATAAACATGGAAAAGTTCGGGTCACTACAGCCTGCCTCACCAGCTCCCTCTAACGAGGAACTGATAAGGGAGGTTGAGACTCTCCGAGCTCGAGTCACTGAGCTCGAGGAGCAGTTGGCTCGAGGAGCAGTTCACCCGCCTTCACCGTAGGACTTTGTATTTAGATTTCATGATGTAATCTAGATATAGTTTCATGTATTTCATATGTATTGTACGAACTTATTCAGATGTATGAAACTTATTATTATTAATGAATGGAACTTTGCATTATTTAATTCTTGCACGATGTTCTATTTACATTGCTGTACGATGATTATGTGGTATTTGTACCTAGATGCATTATTTAGTAACATGTGATGTTTTGATTCCATGTTGGTTACTATATACTATATTACTACATATCGAATGCTGGATTTTGACTTGGGTCAAAATTTTTGTTTAGAATATCATGGCTAACGGAAGATCCACACCTACCGCCGCCCAGATTGAGGACATGATCAACGAACGGGTCACTGCAGCCCTAGCAGAAATCTCGAAGCTCCACTGCCACCACCACCGGTTATTCCACCCGTTCGAAATGGGTGTACATACAAGGAATTCCAGAGCTGCAAACCGCATAACTTCAGCGGCACCGAGGGACCAGTTGGTCTCACCAGATGGTTCGAGAAACTTGAATCAGTATTTCGAGTTAGCAACTGTTCGGAGGATAATAAGACCAAGTTTTCATCTTGCACGCTATCTGACGGCGTGCTAACGTGGTGGAACACGTTAGCTCAAGCGAAAGGTATCGATGAGGCGTATGCTACGCCATGGGAGGAATTCAAGGCGGCTATGATTGATGAGTATTGTCCGAGAACCGAAATTCAGAAGATGGAAATTGAATTCATGCAGTTGAAGGCCGTAGGGAACGACCTTAACAGTTACAATCGTAGGTTTTTGGAGTTAGCACTGATGTGTCCGACCATGGTCACCCCCGAATTTAAGCGCTTGGAGAAATACTTCTCGGGACTTCCTAAGTCCATCAAGGGTAATGTTACCTCATCCAAACCACCGAATGTTCCCGAAGCAATGCGCATGGCGCATACTCTCCTGAATCAAATCATCCTTGACGAGCCGGAGAAGGCTAAGTTTGAAGCCGGTAGTAGTGAAAAGAGGAAATGGGACAACAACCATAACAACCACAACAACCACAACAACAACAACAACAACAACAACAACAACAACAACAACAACAACAACAACAACAACAACAACAACAACAACAACAACAGGGGGAGAAACTACGATCAAACCCCCGCCAAGAGGCACAACAATGGTGGAAACCCTAATCCCAACAACAACACCAACACCAACCCGAACTACAAAGGAACCTTACCACAATGCAAACGGTGCTACAAACACCACACTGGGTATTGCAATATTGTCTGTGAGAAGTGCCAACGGGCTGGGCACATCGGGAAGGACTGCAAGGTCACTACTTTGAATGGGAAGCCGAACACCAATGGACCTAAGAAGTGCTACGAATGTGGACAGACGGGCCATTTCAGAAACGCATGCCCCAACAAGCGAAAAGATGGCGGGCCACCCCGTGGTAGAGCTTTTAATGTTAATGCAAGGGATGCACGCGATAACCCCGACTTGGTGACAGGTATATTCAAAATCAACAATCTTTTAGCTTCTGTCTTGTTTGATACTGGTGCGGATAGAAGTTATGTATGTAGACATTTTTGCGATAAGATTAATTGGTCATTAGTCCCGTTAAAAGAGAGTATGCTTGTCGAGGTCGCAAATGGAAAACTTGAAAAAGTTGACCACATTAGTCGAGGAGCTATTATCAACATAGCTGGTGCAGATTTCGAAATTGATTTGATACCTATCAAACTGGGAAGTTTTGACGTGATCGTTGGTATGGATTGGTTGAGCAAGATAAAGGCCAATATTATCTGTGGAGATTGTAGTGACCCGAACTTTTCCATGTTTATGTATATTAATTGAGATTGATATTTACATGATTAAATGTTTCCAACATGTTAAGCAATCAAACTTGTTAAGACTTGATTAATTGAAATATGTTTCATATAGACAATTGACCACCCAAGTTGATCGGTGATTCACGAACGTTAAAACTTGTAAAAACTATATGATGACATATATATGGATATATATATATATAGTTAACATGATACTATGATAAGAAAACATATCATAAAGTATATTAACAATGAACTACATATGTAAAAACAAGACTACTAACTTAATGATTTTTAAACGAGACATATATGTAACGATTATCGTTGTAAAGACATTTAATGTATATATATCATATTAAGAGATATTCATACATGATAATATCATGATAATATAATAATTTAAAATCTCATTTGATATTATAAACATTGGGTTAACAACATTTAACAAGATCGTTAACCTAAAGGTTTCAAAACAACACTTACATGTAACGACTAACGATGACTTAACGACTCAGTTAAAATGTATATACATGTAGTGTTTTAATATGTATTTATACACTTTTGAAAGACTTCAATACACTTATCAAAATACTTCTACTTAACAAAAATGCTTACAATTACATCCTCGTTCAGTTTCATCAACAATTCTACTCGTATGCACCCGTATTCGTACTCGTACAATACACAGCTTTTAGATGTATGTACTATTGGTATATACACTCCAATGATCAGCTCTTAGCAGCCCATGTGAGTCACCTAACACATGTGGGAACCATCATTTGGCAACTAGCATGAAATATCTCATAAAATTACAAAAATATGAGTAATCATTCATGACTTATTTACATGGAAACAAAATTACATATCCTTTATATCTAATCCATACACCAACGACCAAAAACACCTACAAACACTTTCATTCTTCAATTTTCTTCATCTAATTGATCTCTCTCAAGTTCTATCTTCAAGTTCTAAGTGTTCTTCATAAATTCCAAAAGTTCTAGTTTCATAAAATCAAGAATACTTTCAAGTTTGCTAGCTCACTTCCAATCTTGTAAGGTGATCATCCAACCTCAAGAAATCTTTGTTTCTTACAGTAGGTTATCATTCTAATACAAGGTAATAATCATATTCAAACTTTGGTTCAATTTCTATAACTATAACAATCTTATTTCAAGTGATGATCTTACTTGAACTTGTTTTCGTGTCATGATTCTGCTTCAAGAACTTCGAGCCATCCAAGGATCCATTGAAGCTAGATCCATTTTTCTCTTTTTCAGTAGGTTTATCCAAGGAACTTAAGGTATTAATGATGTTCATAACATCATTCGATTCATACATATAAAGCTATCTTATTCGAAGGTTTAAACTTGTAATCACTAGAACATAGTTTAGTTAATTCTAAACTTGTTCGCAAACAAAAGTTAATCCTTCTAACTTGACTTTTAAAATAAACTAAACACATGTTCTATATCTATATGATATGCTAACTTAATGATTTAAAACCTGGAAACACGAAAAACACCGTAAAACCGGATTTACGCCGTCGTAGTAACACCGCGGGCTGTTTTGGGTTAGTTAATTAAAAACTATGATAAACTTTGATTTAAAAGTTGTTATTCTGAGAAAATGATTTTTATTATGAACATGAAACTATATCCAAAAATTATGGTTAAACTCAAAGTGGAAGTATGTTTTCTAAAATGGTCATCTAGACGTCGTTCTTTCGACTGAAATGACTACCTTTACAAAAATGACTTGTAACTTATTTTTCCGACTATAAACTTATACTTTTTCTGTTTAGATTCATAAAATAGAGTTCAATATGAAACCATAGCAATTTGATTCACTCAAAACGGATTTAAAATGAAGAAGTTATGGGTAAAACAAGATTGGATAATTTTTCTCATTTTAGCTACGTGAAAATTGGTAACAAATATATTCCAACCATAACTTAATCAACTTGTATTGTATATTATGTAATCTTGAGATACCATAGACACGTATACAATGTTTCGACCTATCATGTCGACACATCTATATATATTTCGGAACAACCATAGACACTCTATATGTGAATGTTGGAGTTAGCTATACAGGGTTGAGGTTGATTCCAAAATATGTATAGTTTGAGTTGTGATCAATACTGAGATACGTATACACTGGGTCGTGGATTGATTCAAGATAATATTTATCGATTTATTTCTGTATATCTAACTGTGGACAACTAGTTATAGGTTACTAACGAGGACAGCTGACTTAATAAACTTAAAACATCAAAATATATTAAAAGTGTTGTAAATATATTTTGAACATACTTTGATATATATGTATATATTGTTATAGGTTCGTGAATCAACCAGTGGCCAAGTCTTACTTCCCGACGAAGTAAAAATCTGTGAAAGTGAGTTATAGTCCCACTTTTAAAATCTAATATTTTTGGGATGAGAATACATGCAGGTTTTATAAATGATTTACAAAATAGACACAAGTACGTGAAACTACATTCTATGGTTGAATTATCGAAATCGAATATGCCCCTTTTTATTAAGTCTGGTAATCTAAGAATTAGGGAACAGACACCCTAATTGACGTGAATCCTAAAGATAGATCTATTGGGCCTAACAAACCCCATCCAAAGTACCGGATGCTTTAGTACTTCGAAATTTATATCATATCCGAAGGGTGTCCCGGAATGATGGGGATATTCTTATATATGCATCTTGTTATTGTCGGTTACCAGGTGTTCACCATATGAATGATTTTTATCTCTATGTATGGGATGTGTTTTGAAATATGAAATCTTGTGGTCTATTGTTACGATTTGATATATATAGGTTAAACCTATAACTCACCAACATTTTTATTGACGTTTAAAGCATGTTTATTCTCAGGTGAATATTAAGAGCTTCCGCTGTTGCATACTAAAATAAGGACAAGATTTGGAGTCCATGTTTGTATGATATTGTGTAAAAACTGCATTCAAGAAACTGAATTCGATGTAACATATTTGTATTGTAAACCATTATGTAATGGTCGTGTGTAAACAGGATATTTTAGATTATCATTATTTGATAATCTACGTAAAGCTTTTTAAACCTTTATTTATGAAATAAAGGTTATGGTTTGTTTTAAAAATGAATGCAGTCTTTGAAAAACGTCTCATATAGAGGTCAAAACCTCGCAACGAAATCAATTAATATGGAACGTTTTTAATCAATAAGAACGGGACATTTCAGTTGGTATCCGAGCGTTGGTCTTAGAGAACCAGAATTTTTCATTAGTGTGTCTTATCGAGTTTGTTAGGATGCATTAGTGAGTCTGGACTTCGACCGTGTTTTCTTTAAAAATGATTGCTTAACATTTTTGTTGGAAACTATATATTTTTAACATATGAATATTATGTGATATATTAATCTCTTAACGTGTTTGATATTATGTGATAGATGTCTACCTCTAGAACAAGTCCCATTGACTCACCTAATAATAATGAAGAGTCAAATGTAAATTGGAATGATTTGTGGACTGATTCACAAGTTCCCGAAGAGGAACCGGAAGAAGAGTCGGAACCGGAAGAAGAATCGGAACCGGAAGAAGAATCGGAACCGGATGAAGAAATAGAACCGGTGGGGGAAATAATAAAACGGTTAAGTAAAAGAAAATCCTCAACCAACCGACCAAAGTTAATTATGGTCAATGGTGTTTCCGCCAAGGAAGCAAAATATTGGGAGGATTACCAATTCTCCGATGAATCGGATTCCGACGAGAATTCCGATGATGTTATAGAAATTACCCCAACTGAATTTAAAAAGGCAAAAGAAAATAATAAGGGAAAGGGCATAAAAATAGAGAAATCTAATTCCAACCCCGATGAACTTTATATGTATCGTCAACCCCCAAAGTCCTTAAGTTGTAACAATGACCCGGGAACCTCTAAACCACCAGGTTTTTCTAAACCAATGTGGAAAATTACGGCTCGTATTAGGGGAACATCATATATCCCTAGAAACTTGGCAAAACGAACCAAAACCGAAGAAGAAGAAACAAGCGAGTCGGAATAAGATAGTTGTATTCGTGTGGTGTAATATATGTAATATAGTATGCTTATGCTTTATGATATATGTAAAAATTGCTTGTATTAATAAGTATTTTTTTTATGAATCTAACTCTTGTCTATTTTACAGTATAAAAACACAAAATGGATAGACAACCCAATATTTTAAGAGACCTACCCGGAGACATGATTGATGAAATCTTGTCTAGAGTCGGTCAGAATTCCTCGGCACAACTATTTAAGGCGAGATCAGTTTGTAAGACATTCGAAGAACTTTCCAAGAATGATTTGGTTTATAAAAGGCTTTCGTTCGGAAGATGGGGGATATCACATTAGGAAATCCATAAGTTACGATGTGTTTACTTTGACGCATATATTGCGGGGAACCCAAATGCTATTTTACGCAACGGGTTAAGAAATTATTTTGACTCAGTATATCCAAATATAGGA